>NC_062286.1:131420171-132056517 GCF_902655055.1 Lutra lutra | reverse complement strand
AACATAGCATCTGGCTCATAGGAAGCTGGGTGGCGAAGATCTACTTTTCTGTCTGGGGCTCTCTCCATGCCACCCCACTGTCTCCTTATCGCTGCATTTCTGCGTAATCCAAGTCAGGACAGCCTGATAATCCACAGGATTCCAATACATTTCTCTTGGGAAGGGAGGGTGGGAGGCTAGAGCCGACATCGCCCTAAAGGGACTTCACTCCAGGCCTGCTGATTTTTTTTTTTTTTAAAGATTTTATTTATTTGAGAGTGAGAGAGTGACCATGAGTGGGGCAGTGGGGGAGGAGAAAAGCTGGGCTGCACAGAGGGAGAGGGGGAAGCAGACTCCCTGCTGAGTGGGGATCCAGATGCGGGGCTGGATCCCAGGACCCTGAGATCACGACCCGAGCCGAAGGCAGAGGCTTAACCAATTGAGCCGCCCAGGTGCCCGCTGATTCTGAGCTCTAAGCATTTCTTACTGTCTATGTTTCTGAGCCTTAAGAAACTTATGAAAGAAATGAGGTCCCGCCCTATTCAGGGCATTAAGAAAAGTGAAACACAAGTGCCAGCAAATCGAAGGAAGAAGCAAAAAGGAAAGAAGATTGTGAGGGGCTACCACATAGGTATTTTTCTCTTATTCTTTTCAATTCAGAGTATCCTTGTGATGCATTTTGTGTCTTATGGATAAGACATTTAATCAGAAACCAGTCTTCTTACGTTAAAAGTCGCTGCTGTATTTCCTCCCAGGAATCCCTGCGGTTCTCATCAACATACATCCGAAACAGGATCCTCAGACAACAGGCCAGGCTGCTGGTTTCTTGCTTTAGAAGATTAGGTTTAGATTTGCCCTTAAAACCTAGAGATTAGACAGTCATGTAAACAGTGCACACTTCTGGGGTAATGCTGAGAAATCGTGCATTACCTAGTTACTTTAGGGAACACTGAAAGAAATATGCCACATTCTTCTTTTTCAACTGAAGTGTGACATATAACGTTAATCTTAATCACATCGCCTTAAACAAAGCAGTACGAATCAGCCACAGAGATGTGTGAACCAATCTCACAAGCAAAGCCTTATCGCAGGCAAAGGCATAAATCATCTAGACATGTTAAAGCCATAAAGAAAAATGACATTATAAAATTGTGGATTAAAATAGGCATTTGGGAAGAAAATCAATGGTTATCCAGTAATAGTAACAAAAGTTATATAAGTATCACTTTTGTGTAAAGTTCACAACATGAGACTCCCACTGTCACCTTACATATATCGCTTACCTCCAGGGTTTATGTATGTATTTTTGGAAGCAGCCAAGAGAGAGAACCCCTAAAAGCCTCAGCAAATGTGGGACTGCTCTCCGTTTCTCCAAGACTACCAGAGTTTTTATATCACATTTAACTACAGAATTTTATTTATTTTATTACTTTTAAAAGATTTTATTTATTTATTTATTAGAGAGAGAGATCAAGAGAGAGAGAGAACACAGTCGCAGAGGAGGAGCAGGCTCCCTGCCAAGCAGGAGCCCGATGTGGGGCTCAATCCCAGGACCCTGGGATCATGACCTGAGCCGAAGGCAGATGCTAACCAACTGAGCCACCCAGGCACCCCGGATACATAATTTTAACCTAATGTAAAAAGTCTTGGTTTGCTAGATCCGTTTAGTCTCTATTTATCAATTCATTTTTCCAGCAAATACTTCCTGAAAATCTCCCACGTGCCAGGCGGTAGTATTCCTGGTCCTGGGATGGAAAAGTATCCAGCATGTCCTCCTTTTCCCCTCAAGCATGAAATATCTGGCAAGTTATTCCAGCTAAGTGTACAGTATCAGAGGAGTTTCCCAAAGGTTTTAATAACCAGTGCGCCCACCTGTCCTAGCTGCTGTGTGGCCTTACCTGCTCTCCACAGGACAGTGCGTTGCTCGTAATTGGAGTTGAAGGCCTTTGAGAATGAGTGGGACTCCTGCAGGCAGTCCAGCAGCTTGAAGAGGTGCTGGGAAGACATGCACTTGTACATGCCCTGATCCTCTGTTTCTATGTGGATCTCTGCATCCAGCGTGTCTTGCTAGAAGGGGAGGGCAGGAGAGCTAAGTGAGGACGGGCTGGCTCTGGACATCGAGGCAGTCCTCACTCGCCGCAAGTCGTCCTCTGTCTGAGAATCACACACCTCATTCCTCACCACCCTGGACATTTCTCTGTTAGGTTCTGCTCACCAGCCGGGGGAAGAACCTGCCTGACGTCAGGCTCTGCGGGCCCACGTTTCTGTTCTGTCAGTACCGCCTTTGCTGCGCGAACGTGAGTATGTGCTTCGACTACTTCACCACAGACTGCACTGTCCTCTCTTTTACATTTTAGAATGAAATCAGAAAATGAGAAAGTCAAACTGTATTGTATGTGCTAGAAGGTGTGAGTCTCACAACACACTATGAAAGACGGAAATGGCTAAGCAAAGGCTGAGAGTGGGATCTTCAGCTTCACCAGATGATTAATGTACGTAGCAAGCTCGAAAACTGTGTTTTTCAAATGTGAAGGGGAAAAAAATATAAAAATAGGCATAAAATGCTAGAAATTTTTTTTTTTTAAAGATTTTATTTATTTATTTGACAGACAGGGATCACAAGTAGACAGAGAGGCAGGCAGAGAGAGAGAGGGAAGCAGGCTCCCTGCCGAGCAGAGAGTCCGATGCGGGACTCGATCCCAGGACCCTGAGATCATGACCTGAGCCGAAGGCAGCGGCTCAACCCACTGAGCCACCCAGGTGTCCCTAAAATGCTAGAAATTTTTATTGAATATGTCGCCTAAAATGGGAGACATACTTAGGGATTTTATATTTGTTGAGCCTTTTAGGGATGGATCTATCCTTCTTATAAGCCACAGATTACAAAAAAAGTAGAGTTTGTAGTATTCCCCAAATTGATCTATAAATCCAGTGCAATTCTTATTGAAATCCCACATTGCTACTTTGCAGAAATTGACAAGCTGGGTCCTAAAATTCATATGGAAACACATGTGACACAGAATAGTCAAAGCGATGTTGATAAAAGAAACACAAAGTTAAAAGACTCATACTTCCAATTCAAGACACTGTGGTACTGGCATAAAGATGGGCATATAGGTCAGTGGAACAGAACTGAAAGCCCAGAGATAAATCCTTATATTTAGGGTCAAGTGATTTCCCACCTGGGTACCAGAACAATTCACTGGGGAAAAACAGTCTCTACGATAAACGGTGCTGGGACAACTTGATAGCCATAGGCAAAAGAATAAAGGTCAATGAACTGAGCAAAACAAACATAAAACAAACTAAAAAATGGATCAAAGACCAACATGTAAAAGCTACAATTATAAAACTCTTCAAAGAAAACATAGGACTAATCCTTGTTACCCTGAATTAGGCCATGCTTGCTTAGATAGAACACTAAGATTACAAGGACTCAAGAAAAAACGGAAACTCAGACTTCATTAAATTAAAAATTTTTGTGCTTCACAGGCCACCATCAAGTAACTGGAAAGACAATGCACAGAACAGAAGAAAATCGTTGTAAATCATGTATCTGATAAGGGACTAGTATCCAGAATCTATAAAAACTCTTATGATTCAATGTTAGTAAGTAAAAATATCCAATTTAGAAATGAGCAAAAGATTTGAACTGACATCTCTCCAAAGATACACAAATGGCCAGTAAACACAGAAGATACTCAGTGTTACTAGTCACTAGGGAAATGGAAACCAACACCACAGTGAGATACCACTTCCCACCCCCAGAGATGGCTGTGATAATTAAAAAAAAAAAAACCACCAAAAACCACCATTGATGAGGATGAGGAGAACCTAGAGCCTTTATCCATTGCAGCTGGGAAGGTAAAACAGGATAGCTGTTCTAGAAGACAGTCTGGCAATTTCTCGAAAAGACAGGCACAGAGTTAACGTATGACCCAGCAATTCTACTCTTAGGTACGTGCTCAAGATAATTTTTTTTTTTTTAAGATTTTATTTATTGGGGCGCCTGGGTGGCTCAGTGGGTTAAAGCCTCTGCCTTCAGCTCAGGTCATGATCCCAGCATCCTGGGATCGAGCCCCACATCCGGCTCTCTGCTCAGCAGGGAGCCTGCTTCCCCCGACCTGTCTCTGCCTGCCTCTCTGCCTACTTGTGATCTCTATCTGATAAATAAATAAAATCTTAAAAAAAAAAAAAGATTTTATTTATTTATTTGACAGAGAGAGAGATCACAAGTAGGCAGAGAGGCAGGCGGGTTGGGGAGAGCAGGCTCCCTGCTGAGCAGAGAGCCCAATGTGGGGCTCCATCCCAGGACCCTAGGATCATGACCCAAGCCGAAGGCAGAGGCCTAACCCACTGAGCCACCCAGGCGCCCCCATGCTCAAGAGAATTAAAAACATGTCCACATAAAAACTTGTATACAAACGTTCACAGCAGCGTTATTCATCATAGCTGGACATGGGAACATCCGTCTGTCAACGATGACTGAATGAACAAAATGTGGTACCATACAATGGAATATTATTTTATATATGAACACACATACACACTTATGGAGTACATGGATGTTAACATGCTACAGGTACAGACTGCGACGTGGATGAACTTGGAAAACATTATGCTAAGTGAAAGAAGCCGGACACAAAAGCTCGCATTTGACATGATTCCAGTAATAGAAAATATATCCAGATTAGGCAAATCCATAGAGACAGAAAGGACATTAGTGGTTCTCAAGGACTGGGCTGAGGAGGGAAGGGACAGTGACTGCTAATGGTTAGAGCATTCCCTTCAGCAGTGATAAAAATATTCTGGAATTAAAGAGGGGTGATGTTTGCACAACTCTGTGAATATACCAAAACTCTGAATATTCATTCACGGATCTGCTAGCCCCTGGAGCACTGACCTCTACAACCTATGGTGTAATGTTACTGTCCAACTACCCAATCCTCTGTCTCCAAGGATAACATATTATATAAAAGGCTGTACATACAAAACAAAAAAGTAAACTTTAAATGAAAACTGGTATCTTTATCCATACATTTTTCTCTCTCATTTATGGTTAAACTGTATGCCAGTTATGAGGAAGAGTCCCCCTGACGAGTAACACTCTTTTTTCAAAACACCAAGGTGGGGAGGATGGCATGTGACTAGGGGATGCTAGTAAACTGACTTTCTGGGAAATTTAAAGAAAAAAAAAGAAAAAAAAGGAAAAAAAAAAAAAGCCCTGATTTTTAGTGTTTGCTGACTGCCGTGGTATAAATATTCCCATCACAACCAATTTCTCAAGCCACCAATAGGGCATGACTGAAGGCAGGACTGGGGAGAGGCGAGCATGATGGGCTCCTGTGAGCCGCATCGAGCTGGCCCCAGCACACCGCCGCACCTGAGCAACCTCTCCACACACGAGGATGTGCCCTCAAAGCGGGTCTTCTTACCTGGGCAGCAGCCATGTGCTCTGCGTCCTCCTTCTTGCTTGTCGCGGGGTAGAACACGATGTTATCGATGGTCTGTATCAATTCCAGCTGGACCACACACTTGATGAGGAGGCTGGCGAACAGTTTCTGATCTATATTAGATGATAAAGATTAACCCTAATAATGATTCAGCCAGTGCTGGATAAGTATTCCCCGATGTGTCAGGCAGGCATGGCTCTTGAGGCTGTGGCAGAACAGTGGAGAAGCCAGACAAAACCCCAGCGCAGAGAGACAATAAACAGGATCTTTAAGTCTGAGGTACAGTATGTCAGATGACGATGACAAAGGTAAGAATGGGGAGGAGGGAAAGGTGGTGTCGGGGTGGGGTTGCGAGTTTAGACGAGCTGGTCAGGAAAGGGCTCCCTGCCAATGGGATGCCTGAGCAAAGACCTGAGGGGAGGTGTCAGCTACACAGGGGCCCCATCTTCCAACCAGCTGCTCTGCCACCTGCCTGACTCCGACAGACAGCTCCGGACAGTGCCCTAAGCACCCCAGGCCCCAGGTTCCTGCAGCAGCCGGACTCTCCAAAGTGGCTGCCAGTCAGTCTGAGGGGCAGGGGCGGGGCTCTTTTCTGCTCTTAGTTCCCTATGGCTTTCTGTCTGCTCTGGAGGTGGTATCCTCTTTTTGTATCTGCTTCGGTTTCCCTCAAGAGTCCCCCTTTACCTCTTCTAGTGCTTGGCCATCTTTGACTAGCTAGCATTTAGGTAGCATCTTCTCTGTTCAAATTATTGGTGTGGTTTCTGTCTACTGACTAGACGCTGGCTAATATTTCCTCCCTCCATCTTTGTCTTCCCACTCCCTGGGCTCAGGGGCAGCCCATGTCGGGCACTTCACTGGTGTTGATTGGATATAATAAAAGTAGAGATTCCTTATTCAACTTATTGTTATAGAATCAGAATGTTGAAAATATTAAAGCATTCAGTGATGGCAAATGAGGATGAGATGAGGTCATCTCATCTCTTATACTGTGTGTGTTTATTTATACTAATTCTCCAGCAGAATCAGTTTTTTTTTTTTAAAGATTTTATTTATTTATTTGACAGAGAGAGAGACAGAGAGAGATCACAAGTAGACGGAGAGGCAGGCAGAGAGAGAGAGAGAGAGGGAAGCAGGCTCCCTGCTGAGCAGAGAGCCCGATGCGGGACTCGATCCCAGGACCCTGAGATCATGACCTGAGCCGAAGGCAGTGGCTTAAACCACTGAGCCACCCAGGCGCCCCAGAATCAGTTTTAATTAAAGAAGAACATGGTGGAGTTGCAGCACATGTACATTTAATTTATGCCAATTCAGTGACATCACCTTGGACCAAAAACGAAAAGGAAAGAAACAGTCCAAGTGGTGTGAGACTGTGCCCGCCGCCCCACTCTCTGTACTGACACCCACACGGCAGGCTCGGTTGGGAGAAAGTAAGCATGTTCCCAGGAGGAAGGGCAGGGCTCTCATGTCCCAGGTTCCTCTCAGAGTACAGACCTCTTGCTGCACCAAGAGTGGCTCTATTTCAAGAACTGTATGTGTGCACCGCCCCCGCCCACCCCCCACACACAAGCCAAGCCTTTCTCTGGAGCTGCTGAGGCAGGAGACTTGCTCCCCGGCCCCCGCGGCAGATACTGAGGAACAGTGTGCGAGTGTCCGACATGCTGTCTTTTTAATGGATTCCAAGGTTGGTTATGTTGGTTGGGGACCACGCACGGCTGTGTCTAATACACTGCTTCAGAAGTTAACAGCGGCGTCAACACCGATGGCCTGGCACGAGGAGAAGAGGGTGGGACTGCTCTGAAGAAAAGCAACAGGGCCACAGCTAGAAAAAGACCAGACCACGAAACCAGGAGTGTTCTAGTTTCTCAGTCAGCTAGAAGTGTGTCTGAGTCTCAACCCTACTCCACAGGGGCAAGTCGTATTATCTATCTTGGTCCCAGATCACACAAACGTAAACAACAGCGCCTCCTCAAAGGGCTTGAGGGATGATTACACGAGGTCACACACATGAAACACACAGTGCAGTGCCTGCCTCACAGCAATGCATTTTTTTTTTAAAGATTTTTATTTATTTATTTGACAGATCACAAGTAGGCAGAGAGGCAGGCAGAGAGAGAGAGAGAGAGAGAGAGAGAGAGAGAGAGGAGGAGGCAGGCTCCCCAGTGAGCAGAGAGCCCGACGCGGGACTCGATCCCAGGACCCTGAGATCATGACCTGAGCCAAAGGCAGAGGCTTTAACCACTGAGCCACCCAGGCGCCCCTGATAAATGCATTTTTTTTAAAAAAACAACAGTAAACAGTAAAACATAACCACGGTAAAACACAACCTCTTTGCCACAAGAGGCAAACTGATAAAAGTAATCTGAAACTCATGTCCAGAAAAGGGATCTCTAACACATAAAAAGCTCCCCCAAACCAATAAAAAGATGAACAGCCAATACAAAATGAGGACCAGTTTGAACAGATGATGCAAAAACAGAGAGGTTCTTAAACACATGAAAAACTGCTCAGTTTCCCTTAAAATTAGAAAACCACAAATTAAAATTACTCCGAAGATAGGAAACATCACCTACGTGTTCCTGAGGCTCATGTAAAAGGTACAACCTTAAAGGGCAAGAATCTGTAATTATGTGTCAAAATGACAAGTGCACCTCACCCAGCAGTCCTACAGCTAGGAATTTATTATACAGACACACATATTAGGTGATTCAGGGTAGTACTGTTTGTAACAGAAAAAGATGGGGAGTAATATAAACGTTTGTTAGTAGGAACCCAATTAAGCATATAATAATCTATTCCCTGGGATGACATACAATAAATAGTATAAAAGAATGTGAAAGCTTTTTAGGTACTGATTTTGAATGGTCTCAAAAATACACTAAATGAAAAAACAAATAACACACAGTACTCTGTAATTTGTATAAAAAGGACAGGAGGCTTCGTGTGTGTGTGTGTGTGTATACATATGCATGTGTTTATGGCTATGCTATTTCTTGCATATGGATACAATTAGAAATGCACATAAGAAACTGGTGACACTGGCTGGCAGGGACTGGCAGACTAAGGCATGGGGTGGAAGAAAGGCTTATCATGTTCACCCTTTTGTACCTTCTGAATATTTGAATTATGTAAACATGGTATCTATTTAAAATAAATAGATGAAAACAACTAGAAAATGTGGCCTTACTTGCATAAGGTCTACCTTTCCAGCTGTCATCGGTCGGGTTAGAGAGTTGGCTCTGGCCTCTCTCAGACGCGTTCTTATCTATGCTGCTTAGAGACTGGCGGTCCAGATCCATATCCTGAAAGTTAACCCAAAGAGAAATACAACGTTCACTTTCTTTATCCACAATTCAGTATCTGGGTAGAGATGTGCCTGTTTTGACACTGTTGGCCCAACTTCAATTTAGGTGTCTGGCTTAGCTTGAAGTAAAATTATACTGCCTGCTTAACTAGGCTGCATAGGACAGATTACGGATGTGATGTAATGTATTTGCTCCCTCCCATTAAAATTTCACATTTTCTTATTCCTACTTTGAAGGTGTTTCTCTATATATCAATGATTTAACAATGAGTGTGACGTGGGGCACCTGGGTGGCTCAGTCAGTTAAGCATCCAACTTTTTTTTAAAGATTTTATTTATTTGACAGAGAGGGAGTGAGTATAAGCAGGGGTAGCAGGAGACGGAGAAGCAGGCTCTTCACTGAGCAGGGAATCTGATGCAGGGCTCAACCCCAGGACCCTGGGTTCATAACCTGAGCTGAAGGCAGACACCTAACTGACTGAGCCACTCAGATGCCCCCAAAGCATCAGGCTCTTGATCTCAGCTCAGGTCTTGATCTCAGGGTTGTAAGTTCAAACCCTGAGTTGGGCTTCATGCTTGGTGTGGAGACTACTTGAAAAACAAACAAAATAATGAGTGTGGCAAATTTATGAGGACAAGCTCAAAAACAAACTAGTAATAGCTAGCTTTTTTTTTTTTTTAAAGATTTTATTTATTTGACAGAGAGAGATCGCAAGTAGATGGAGAGGCAGGCAGAGAGAGAGAGAGAGAGAGGGAAGCAGGCTTCTCGCTGAGCAGAGAGCCCGACTCAGGACTCGATCCCAGGACCCTGAGATCATGACCCGAGCCGAAGGCAGCGGCTTAACCCACTGAGCCACCCAGGCGCCCCAATAGCTAGCTTTTTAAAACATTGACAGATGACAGTTAACAAAAGATGTTTAAATAAGGTGCTTCATTTTTTAAGTTGCTATATCCCAGATGCCTCTTTTTTTTTTAAAAGTAGGTTCCACACCCAACGTGGGGCTCTAACTCACAAACCTGAGCTTAAGAACTGCATGCTCCCCTGACTGAGTCAGGTAGGTGTCCCCCAAATGCCTTTTAAAATCTGATGGCCAGGGGCACCGGGGTGGCTCAGCCAGTTGAGTGGCTGCCTTTGGCTCAGGTCAAGATTCCAGGGTCCTGGGATCGAGCCCCATGTCGGGCTCCCTACTCAGTGGAGAGCCTGTTTCTCCTTCTCCCTCTGCCTGCTGCTCTGCCTACTTGTGCTCTCTATCTCTCTGTCAAATAAATAAATAAATAAATAAATCTTGGGGAAAAAAAAAATCTGATGGCCTTACAGTTATCTGGGAATAGAAGTTAATAATACAAAGCCCCTGTACACCAAGGTATTTATTTTTTAAAAAAGATTTATTTATTTGACAGAGATCACAAGTAGACAGAGAGGGAGGCAGAGAGAGAGCCTGAGCCACCCAGGCGCCCCACACCAAGGTATTTAAAAGTGAGACTTGAATCAGAACTTCTCTATGTGGCCTCACACAGAAAATAAGAACCACTATCTCACAGGTGTGGAGAAAAGCATTCTTTATTTAAGAAGATAATAAGGATAATTATATCAAGGCATTATTTCTATCAGCCAAACACCAGGACTGAGAGTTCAACAAGGGAGAATTTGTTAAATAGATTACAATAACGTACAGCCACTGAAAAATATGCTCTCAAAGAATATTTAAGAATATGGAAAGGGCGCCTGGGTAGCTCAGTGGATTAAGCCTCTGCCTTCGGCTCAAGTCACGATCTCAGGATCCTGGAATCGAGCCCCGCATTGGGCTCTCTGCTCGGCAGGGAGCCTGCTTGCCCCACTCTCTCTCTGCCTACTTGTGATCTCTCGCTGTCAAATAAATCTAAAAAAAAAAAAAGAATCTGGAAAAATGCTCACATGCTGTTAGGTAAAATGTTATGTGCCGAGTATGCCCAAATTTCAAACATGCGTGGGTTAGATGTGTGCCGTTACACAAAGAAAAAACTAGAAAGGCAAACTGTGGTTTTTACGGGGTGATGTGACTTAATTTCTGTACTTTCTAGAACCGATGCTAATGAACACATATAGATGTCAAGCTTCGCCCTTTTTTGTTTTTAAAGTCATCTCTACCCCCAACGTGGGGCTTAACTCACGACCCTGAGATTAAGAGCTGCAAGCTCCACCATCGAGCCAGCCAGGTGCCCCTAGGTTTTTTTTTTTTTTTTTTTTTTAAAGATTTTATTTATTTATTTGGCAGACAGAGATCACAAGTAGGCAGAGAGACAGGCAGAGAGAGAGAGAGGAGGAAGCAGGCTCCCCACTGAGCAGAGAGCCTGATATGGGGCTCGATCCCAGGACGGATCAGGACCTGAGCCGAAGGCAGAGGCTCTAACCCACTGAGCCACCCAGGCACCCCATGCCCCTAGTTTTTAAATCTTATAATCTTTTTTACTCATTTCCCACCAGAAAAGCATAAACTCTTTGGATTGCTTCATTTTTTGCTCTAACAGGAGATCAGAGAAAAGACAACAACAAAGAACCCTACCAAATGTTTTTCTGATGAATCTTCCTCCATTCCTGCAGGTCTCCAGGTCAGCAAGCTGAAGGGAACGCAAGAGAAGGAAAATGATCCATGTGAAAGGCAACTTGGGAGTCTTAAGATGTCTGCTGTGCGCGGAAATCAACAGCGAGAGGCACATGCGCACTCACACGTGTGGGATGGTGGTTTTGAAGATATCCAGCATACAAATGCACGTCTCATCCCAGACGTCCGGGCTGAATTTCTCCCCATTGGATATGACTAAGTTTTCTAAGCAATTGGTACCTGACCGAGCCAACTGCTCATTATCTGCAAAATAAAGTGATATTCATCACCAAACTTCCACTGCGGTTTTCATTCCCACCAGGGCACTTCATATCATGGGGTGGAGATGACATGACGCAGGGCGGGAAGGGGGCGTTCTGCAGGCTCTTATTTAAGGAAGCAACGATCCCGATGGTATTACAACTTTTATTGTTTAAGCAGGCTATAATGAGATAAAATTATTTATCACAGCTTTATTGCTAGGGATGGAAGAAGGTCAGTTTGTGACTTAATTAACTGGTTTCTTGTATGATAAATGGTAAAAGGTGGAAATATTAGACCAGCGTTTCTCTAAATTTCGTCCCTCAAACACTGCCATACTGGTATTAACTGTTTTATCATTAATTTTATTTTTTTTTTAAGATTTTATTTATTTATTTGACAGAGAGAAATCACAAGTAGGCAGAGAGGCAGGCAGAGAGAGAGGAGGAAGCAGGCTCCCTGCTGAGCAGAAAGCCTGATGTGGGGCTCGAACCCAGGACCTGGGATCATGACCTGAGCCGAAGGCAGCGGCTTAACCCACTGAGCCACCCAGGCGCCCCTTATCATTAATTTTAAAACTGAGTCACTTTTTGGAAAAACTTAACACACTGAAGCTTTGTCCTAAGCCAAAACTATCTATAGAATCCAGGTCAAATGGGCTACGTGGGTATTTTTCCTAGTATGCACTCTCTCAGCACTTAAGTACTCAAATGGAAATGTCCACTGATGAAGCTGTTGCTACCTGACCCCCATTGTACATTTTAAAAACATTACAGAAAATTTCAAATGTAGACAAAAGTAGAAAGAAACAGTATAATATATAAAGGCAAATTTTCTAAGATAGAATAATTACAACCTATCTTTAAGAAGTGCTTTATAAACTGGCTTGGGGAGATTGTTTTTATGCTCCAATTATGTATAAAAATACACATTTTCCCCAATTAAATTATATACTATAATTCCTTGGCATTACCTTCTTGCTTTTACATATTGAAAAAATTCAACTCCCATTAAAAATTAAGACAAGAAGAATGACAGCCAGAGACATAGCGAGTACCTTGTTTCACACACCACTGCAACTGTGCAAACACATCAGAAAGAAGTACTTCATTCAGAGCTTCGTAAAACTGGGTGAACACGTCACAGATGGCATAGAGGGCGTGATTGCAAGTTGTCGTCATCCACTCAGATTTCTGAAAAAACAAAAAGGAAATGTTGAGAGGCCACTCTCCTTGTGGGGAGACGGGCACTCTCCTACATGATGGGCATAGCTGTTCTGGTGTGCAACCTGGCAGTATCCGTCAACAGTCTTTTTTTTTTTTTTTTTTTTTTGACAGAGAGAGAGCACAAGCAGGCAAAGAGGCAGGCAGAGAGAGAGGAGGAAGCAGGCTCCCTGCTGAGCAGAGAGCCCGACTCGGGGCTCGATCCCAGGACCCTGAGATCATGACCCGAGCCGAAGGCAGCGGCTTAACCCACTGAGCCACCCAGGTGCCCCACCGTCAACAGTCTTTACAACACTCACAACCACAGGTGTAGGAACAGGGCTGACAGGAACAGACTCTAAGGAAAGAATCAAAGATCTGGGGCGCCTGGGTGGCTCAGTGGGTTAAGCCTCTGCCTTCAGCTCAGGTAGTGATCTCGGAGTCCTGGGATTGAGCCCCGCATCGGGCTCTCTGCTCAAGAGGGAGCCTGCTTCCCGCCCCCCACCGCCTGTCTCTATGCCTACTTGTGATCTCTGTCAAGTAAGTAAATAAAAATCTTAAAAAAAAAAAAAAAAGAATCGAAGATCTGAGTGTGAAGGTCTGTGAATAAAGATTTTTTTTTTTTTTTAAGATTTTATTTATTTATTTGACAGAGAGATCACAAGCAGGCAGAGAGGCAGGCAGAGAGGCAGGCAGAGAGAGAGGAGGAAGCAGGCTCCCCGCTGAGCAGAGAGCCCGACGTGGGGCTCGATCCCAGGACTCCGAGATCATGACCTGAGCCAAAGGCAGCGGCCTAACCCACTGAGCCACCCAGGCGCCCCTGTGAATAAAGATGTTTACACCACACTGACATTTCACGCTGAAAACACAGATACGAACCAATACCCAGCATGACGGCAACTGAATGATTTGGAAAAAGTGAATATGAGATTATGCTAACTACACCTTTTTACACCAAAAATTTAGCTCTGGTTATTTCATGGCACTATTTCAAGTATTTAATATAGAGAGAGATTCAGAAAATCATCGAATAGGGAGGGGTTGTTGGTACTGCTAAACAAGATTCCAAAAGTGGAAGCCATAAGGGGAAAGACTGCTAGATTTGATTCTTTAAAAGCTAAAATTTTCTAAAATGAGAAGAAAATGAGCATAACAAAGTGGGCAAAATCATCTGCAATTTATGTAAGGACATACTACTTTATGTATACACTGAAAAGCTCTTAAAACAATAGGAAAAGAGGTGACTAACTCAAGAGATGGGCTAAGGATGTGAAACACCAATTCATAAAAGAAGAAATGTGAATTAGTAAAGTGAAAAAAAGTATGCAACCTCACTAGCAATTAAAAAACTATGAGGCAGGGGCACCTGGTGGCTCAGTCGGTTGAATGTCTGACTCGTGGTTTCTCAGGATCATGAGATCAAGTCCCGTGTTGGGCTCCATGTTGGGCTCCACGCTGGGCATGGAGTCTGCTTAAGATTCTCCTTCTCCTGGGACGCCTGGTGGCTTGGTCAGTCAAGTGTCCAGCTCTTGATTTTGGCTCAGGTTGTGGTCTCTGGGTGTCTGGCTCCCTGCTGAGGTTAGTCTGTTTCTCTCTCTCTCTCCCCTCCTCCCCCTGCCACTTCCTCTGTTCACACGTGGTCTCAAATAAATAAATCTTAAAAAAAAAATTCTCTCTGCTCCTCCCCACTCCCTCATGCACGTGCACTCTCTCTAAAAAAGAAAAACAAAACAAAAAAACTGAGGCGCTTGGCTGGCTCAGATGGAAGAACGTGTAACTCTGTTTCCAGATCATGAGTTTGAGCCCCATGTGAGCTGCAGAGAGAGATGGAGAGCCACGGTGGGCATGGAGAAACAGAGATGCTCACGCACCGCTCAAGTATAAAAGGCTGCAAATTTATTTGGAAGTAACTTACAAGTACGTATCAAAAGCCTCAGTAATGTGCAAGCTCCAAACCTGATATACCACTTGCCCAAGTAAGCGAAGAAAAAAACAAGTACAAAGGTGGCGGCTAAGAACGTTCATTTCAGGGCTAAGAGAAACTGGAAATAACTTCTTATGGACCAGGGGATATGTGCAGCTAGAAATATTTTGCAGCTTTGAAAAAACATCATGGAAGACTCAGGATTGTAGAAAAGCACTCATGTCTTAAGTTGAAAAGGAAGTTTATGGTGTGTGCTGGCATTCCTTTTTTTTTCTTAAGATTTTTAAATTTTTTTCTTAAAAGATTTTATTTATTTATTTGATAGGCAGAGATCACAAGTAGGCGGAGAGGCAGGCAGAGAGAGGGGGAAGCAGGCTCCCGGAGAGGCAGAGAGCCCAATGCAGGGCTCGATCCCAGGACCCAGGGATCATGACCTGAGCCAAAGGCAGAGACTTAACCAGCTGAGCCACCCAGGAGCCCTGGCAGTTTCCATTTCAAAATACACCCCAGAAGCTCGAAGTGTAAGACTTGCATCGGGATCGTGATGCAACCCTGCAGCTGACGAAAGCAGAGAGCCCCCTCCCACTCCCACCCCCACCACCGTGTCCAGGGCACCGCTTCAGTCATCACCTACCTCCGACTGCTGCTCAGGGAGTTTCATATTGTCAAAAATCCTGAACACGATTCTGAACAGGTCCTGCCACCAGTGCTTTTCAAAGGTGTGACCGTAGCTCTTCATGATCTCAAACATGACCGTGAGTCCTCTGGAGGAACAAAGTCAGGCGCAGCGAGGGAATGGGGGGAAGAGAGGAAAGAACAGCAGAGAAGAGAGGGGGAGAGCATGGGGTCAGGTGAGCAGGTGACTGAGGCTCATTCTGTGGCGGAAGGGGCACCATCCTGGGACATGGTTACCTTGTCCGAACATCTAGCTTGCATCTGTTAATGATGCAGGAGAGCTCAAACAGGATGGGGAACCAGCCTCGGACCCAGACCCTGTCTCCAGGAGCCACATTCATGTCATCGCTGGTGTATTCCTGTAGCACCTGCAGGGAGAGTCACCTCTCAGATGCAGACTATGCAAGCAAAGGAAGAAACTAAAAGGGAACTACACGAAGATTAAGGCCCCACACATTTCCCCCTCTAACAACAACCGTTCAGCAAGGGCAGGATAGGAAATCCCCAGGAGGCAAACATAAGCCTCTCCCAAGTACATATGAGCAGTTATGCCTACGGACCTTCATGGGTTTTGGAATAAGCTGAGTGGGCAGATCACTGCTAAGTTAACTGAGGCACTAGAATATGAAGTCAGCTGCACAAGGTCATGCAGCTAGGAGCTGGCAGTCTTTCCCAGTCTGGATGTGAAGCTCCACTCCCTGCCCTACCTCTGGGATTTTGAGCCCTTCGATCTGTAATCACTCTTTTTTTTTTTTTTTTTTAAAGGTTTTATTTATTTGTCAGAGAGAGAGGAGAGCGAGCGAGCACAGGCAGACAGAATGGCAGGCAGAGGCAGAGGGAGAAGCAGGCTCCCCGCCAAGCAAGGAGCCCGATGTGGGACTCGATCCCAGGACGCTGGGATCATGACCTGAGCCGAAGGCAGCTGCTCAACCAACTGAGCCACCGAGGTGTCCCTGTAATCACTCTTGAAGTGAGGTACTGTCTGTTTAATGAAATTTATTAGCCCTGGTTACCCAACATTAGGCAATTTCTCTCTGAGCCTCTGTCAATGCCCCCGGTACAACGGGGACATAATTGCCAATCTCATAGGTGGAAACTAAACACATCGATACACAGAAGAGGTCTGAAGGAGGGATCTGTATCATAGTTTAGATGTGCCAATTTCAGTGTCTGAGACTGCTATTTAAACCAAGCGGGCCTCTTCGGAAAGGTGAGACATAAAAGCCCCAAACATTTCTGGGAGAAAACAAAAGGTGATTTTTAAAAATGTAATTTCTCAGCCATGTCACAATGGTAAAATCTCATTTCCTTAAGAGGGAGGTTTGCTTCCTTTTAAACAGAAACGTCTAGCTTCTTCAGCTTTGCCACAATTCAAAGCTAAATACTATCATCTTCTATAAAACCAGTTGACAGAACACTAGGTAGAAGTTCAGTAGGAGTAAAAGAAGTAATTTCATACATGCAAAACGAGAGAAGGGGTAGAACCGCAGTAACAGGCAGCATTTTGAAGTGAATGCCCAGTTTAGGGCAAACATGCATTTCTAAAAGTGTAGTGGGGAACACTCTTTGCGATTCCTTTTCTCCTCAGTGCCCAGGAGGGAGGAGAGGAAGTGACGTACCCGAGGCCTCTCGGAGACGTATTTCCCACAGAAGCGGATGAGCCGGATGGCCTCCATGCTCGTGTCGGGGAAGGCCGCGTTGCAGGCAAACTCCGACAAGCACTTCACAGCGTCCTGAAAGGAATCGATGGCTGCAGGGAAATGGTGCTGGAAGATAGTTGCTGCGGAAACAAAGCCATGTTTTTCATAAGACCAGAGACTTACAAATGGGGATCCTACACCTCCCACCCTGAGGGGACTACTGTGAAAATCTAAGAAAAGCATGTCACTATCTCTAGGAGACAGCATTTCTCATTCAATTGTTCAGGAAATCGATTCAAGAATGAATCGATTGGGCACTGCCTGGGCTAAACTGGTTCCTGAGCTCCAGTACTTTCACTCACTCACTCACTCATTCACTCATTCATTCATTTATTCACTCATTCACTCATTCATCCAGCCAGCCAGCCAGCCAGCCAACCAGCCAGCCATCAAACATTTACTGAGTGCCAACTATGAGCGAAGCACAGTTGTGGGCCCTGGGGACAGAGGTAACCAATGAAATTTCCTGCTTCATGATACTCGTGCTCCAATGGGCAAGACAGACAATAATCGCCTAAGCCAATACTTATATAAAATATAAAATAATCTGAGGTTGGGTGAGTGCTGGGTGAGAGGAAAGAAGGCAGCAGGGGCTGCTTAGGCTGGGGGTCAGAGAAGGACTCTCTGAAGAGGCCCTATCAAGTGTCCCCAAGGAAGTGAGAGAGGACAAGCCACAAGAAAATCAAGTTTCACCAGGATGCCAAGGTGTCCGTTTCAACTTCAGCTATTTTAGGGTGGAGCTGGAGGAAATGGGTAGAATAAACACTGATCTGTGTGTGAAGTTGGCCCTCAGTGGTCTGCCTGATGGAAGCTCTAGCCCTGGTTCAGTGACCCTGAGCACTCTCCTTTAACTCCCTGGCTGTCCCTATCCCAGGACCACACTGCATGTTACCCGGGTGGAATGCTGTGAAGACAAAGGGAAATAAAGAAGGTCAATGAGCTAAGGGTGAAAGGGAATTCAGAAGTCTAAGGTCTTCTAAAATCCTATGAACATCACCTAAGACAAAATATAAGTAGCAAGAAGCTTCTTAAGAGTTAAAAGATCTCAGGGCGCCTGGGTGGCTCAGTGGGTTAAAGCCTCTGCCTTCGGCTCAGGTCATGATCCCAGCGTCCTGGGATCGAGCCCCACATCAGGCTGTCTGCTCAGCAGGGAGCCTGCTTCCTTTCCTTTCTCTCTGCCTGCCTCTCTGCCTACTTGTGACCTCTGTCTAATAAATAAATAAAATCTTAAAAAAAAAAAAAAGAGTTAAAAGATCTCGGGACGCCTGGGTGGCTCAGTTGGTTAAGCTGCTGCCTTCGGCTCAGGTCATGATCCCAGGGTTCTGGGATCGAGTCCCACCTTGGGCTCCTTGCTCATCGGGGAGTCTGCTTCTCTCTCTGCCTCTGCCTGCCGCTCTGCCTGCTTGGGCTCTCTCTCTCTTTCTGACAAATAAATAAATAAATAAATGAAACGTAAAAAAAAAAAAAAAAAGAGTTAAAATCTCAAAAAAGATTAAAGCTAATCTGATGCTTTCTCACCGTTACAAAGGCCAAGACGAGTAAACAGCCTGTGGTGTGATGACAGGCAGGACCAGGGCTGTCTGGTCAGTCCAGAAGAGAGAGACATGGCGCCAACTCTGGGCTGGCCTGTCTGGGAGTGAACCCTGCCTCACTACTTCCTAGCTGTGTGACCTCAGGCAAGTTATTCTACTTTACTTTTCGGTCCCTCAGTTTCCTCTCTGGTCAACTGCAGAGAGTATTGGCATAGCCAATTCTCGTTACTCATGGTAGTTGTGTTCTGTAAGTCGACTGAACACTGACCACGCCCACGGGGAAGAGCCACTGCTCCCAGGGAAGGTGTGGAGGTAGGTTCTGTGAGCCTCCGGTCACCATGTTTTAAGCAACCAATCAATGCAGAACCTTGTTTCATGTGTGTTTCAACACACATAAGACATAGTATTGGGTTCAACACTGAACTTTTGGCCAACAGCACTTTAATTCAAGCTTGAATGAAGCTTATCGAAAACATACATTTTCTCTATAAGGCACATCACAGCCTTCCTGCGCTCAGGGACACCAGATAGCACTCTAGCACTGTGCTCCAGGGCTATTTATTCATTTTTGCTTTAAAGATTTTATTATTTATTTGACATATAGAGAGAGACAGCGAGAGAGGGAATATAAGCAGGGGGAGAGGGAGAGGGAGAGGGAGAAGCAGGCTCTCTGCTGAGCTGAGCAGGGAGCCTGATGCGGGGCTCGATCCCAGGACCCTGGGATCACGACCAGAGCTGAAGGCAGATGCTTAATGACTGAGCCCCCAGGCATCCTATGTATTTTTTAAGATTTCAATTATTTATTCATGAGAGACAGAGGCAGACACAGTGGGAGCCTGGTGTGGCACTTGTTCCCAGGACCCTGAGATCACGACCTGAGCTGAAGGCAGATGCTTAACCGACTGAGCTACCCAGGTGCCCCCTTCAGGGCCATTTAAAATGGGACCAACAAAAAGATGGTGGCAGTAAGTAAACCATGGAAAGGACATTTACTTATTTATAGTGAGAGAGCTGAAATCAGAAGGCAGAGAGTTGCCTTGTTAGCCTGGGCTGGGAACACATTGCCTGGATGACTCAAGTACGGCCCCGCTAAATGCACACACACATGTCCACAAACAACCAAGAAAGCGCCGGGAGCACTGGTTTTGTGGTTGCGAATAATGAGAATCGACTGTGCTTCCTTCACAGGGTTTCTGTGCACATGTCTAAGCACATGTTAAGAGCTCAGAACACCTCCTGGCACGTTATCATATCAAAGTAGACCTGAAACAAGGAAGCCTCTTTGCGGAGTAAAACAGGAAATAAGTGGTCACCCTTCTAGGTTTGCAAGTGCGACATTAGAGCCACTTACTGACGATGTGGCCCGTGGTTTGGAAGGCCAGCTCCACAATGTTCCCGTCGTGATCTGAGGCTGCCTGGTGGAACACAGCAAAGATGTTCTTCCAGCCCGAGCGGATGTTGGCTGCTTGGGAGTTCACCATCTGCGCAACACAGCGGATCACCATGTCCCGGATGGTCGGAGACCTAAGGAAAGAAGGGGGCAGCCATGTCATTTGTACTCTGAATGGAGAAAGAGAAATGAACATGGAAAAACCTGCATTTTTGGGGCACCTGAGTGTCTCGGTGGGTTGAGCCTCTGCCTTCGGCTCAGGTCATGAACTCAGGGTCCTGGGATCGAGCCCCGCATGGGGCCTGCTTCCCCCTCCCCCTCTGCCTGCCTCTCTGCCTACTTGTGATCTCTGTCTCTCTGTCAAATAAATAAAGTCTTAAAAAGAAAATCCTCATTTTTTTTAAAGATTTTATTTATTTATTTGACAGACAGAGATCACAAGCAGCCAGAGAGAGAGGAGAAAGCAGGCTCCCCGGGGAGCAGAGAGCCCAATGTGGGGCTCAATCCCAGGACCCCGGGATCATGACCTGAGCTGAAGGCAGAGGCTTTAACCCACTGAGCCACCCAGGAGCCCCGGAAAAACCTCATTTTTATTCTTCTATTTTTATTTTACTTTTTTGGAGCTGGACATGGGGCTTGAACTCATGAGCTTGAGGCAAAGACCTGAGCTGAGATCAATGGTGGGATGCTTAACTGAGCCACGCAGATGCCCTCCCCCCGACAAAAAATGCATTTTTAAAAGCAGATTTTACATAGTAATCCACATTCACTAAAAAAAAAATTAAACTAGATACAACAACAAAAAAACATTAAGACAATCACTGGGCAGACAGTCAGATGCTTTCCCAGCACCAACCTCCCACCTCCTTGATAAGAGAACTCTGATTTCAAAAAAAAAAAAAAAGAGAATTCTGATTTCATGCAGGCAGCAACATGCCTGACCTCAGGGAGTCAGTCATGACCAGGACAAGACAACATGACAATCTTGTCTCATGTGCCAGGTCCGCCATGCCCCAGTCTCCCTTGTAGCCAAGGGAGCTACATAACCTGTTCTAATGACTCGTAAGAGGAAAATATGGGGGAATGTGAAGGGGAGGGGTTTCTACTATAGTTTTTTGTCTTATAAAGAATACACATGGTAGGCTCTGCCCGCTTTTGAACACAGTATGATGCCTGGAGCTAGAGCCTCTGTTCAGCATCACAAAACAACAGGCTTTGTCAAAGATAAAAAGTGATCCTGTGGATGGACAAACAAGGAACAGAAAGAAGCTGGGTCCTTGCGTGTCTAGATGGCTCAGCTGGTGAAGCGTCTGCCTTCGGCCTGGGTCATGATCCCAGGGTCCTGGGAGCAAGTCCCTCATGGGGTTTCCTGCTCAGCAGAGAGTCGGCTTCTCCCTCTGCCTCCACCCCTCCCCCGCTCTCTCTCTCAAATAAATAAATAAATAAATAAATAAAATCTTTTAAAAAAAAAAGCAAAAAGAAAGAAGCTGCATCCTCAATGACAATTTGGGCTATGGAACCAAAGTTGGGTCCGCCGCCTCTGACTTGTTACGTAAACAATACACAGCCTTGTGGTTCAAGGCACCGTTGGTCAGTTTTTTGGGCTGAAAACCTTTACACTGATGATACTCATAATTTTGAGTCCTCAGAGATGACTATTCCTAAATTCTTGGTGCCTATCTTCTTGGATTTTTAGGCAGGGATATATGTGTAGGATAAACACATATAAATGGATGGGAATATACACATGTTAATTTCAGATGCAAAATTTTAAATTTAATCATTACAAAACCAAACCTGATAACCAAAAAATGGCTCATTTTCTGAAGCAGCCACAAGGTCCAACACAGTGTTACTTGGATATTTGCAAAAGGTTAGCACGTATGTCTTGCAACCTATTAAGACATACGCAGTCACGGGGTGGGCACTATTATCATACAAACAACAAGCAGCAAGGCTACACAAACCTCTCTTCCACACATCACTAGCTTTGAAACCCATTAGCGTGGCTTTGGGATTGCAAACTTGATTTGCAAATTTTATCTGGCTTAGGGTAACATTCATTTTCATCTGTGGGATCCACACTAACTGATAATAGGTCATTTAGGGAAGACCAGGAGAAAGTCAAAAGAGTTAAAACATAGCTAAGAGTCCACAAAGCAAATACGTCACCCATAGGTAACAAAGGAGTGACTACATACCGAGGTGACTTCAGTACATAATAAGATTGAATTCATGATTGCATCCCCCATCGGGAAGAAAAGCAGCTCACTGGGAAGAACTACATGTACTTTTTAAAGATTTGAGGTGGTGGATGGGGGAAGAACACGAGTGGGGCGGGGAGAGGGAGAGGGAGAGAGAGAATCTCAAGCAGACTCCTCACTAAGTGTGGAGCCCGGTGCTGGGCTCAGTCTCATGATCCTGCATCCTACGAGACCTAGAGTCAGATGCTGAAATCAAGAGTCGGTGCTCAACCAGCTGAGCCACCCAGGTACCCCTCTACATGTACTTTTTAAAAATGCTTTTCAGGGGGTGCCTGGTTGGGTCAGTCAGTTAAGCATCCAACTCTTGACCTTGGGGTTGTGAGACTGAGCCCCGTGTTGGGCTCTATGCTCAGCATGGAGTCTGTCTGTCCCTCTCCCTATGCTCTTCTCCCTGATCACACACGTTCTCTCTCTCACACACACAAATAAACAAAATATTTAAAAAAAAAATGCTTTTTGGGGTGTCTGGATCGCTCAGTCAGTTAAGTGTCCAACTCTTGATCTCAGGGTCATGAGTTCATGCCCTGTGTAAAAAAAAAGATAATAATAAGGGGCACCTGGGTGGCTCAGTCGGTTAAGGGTCCTGTCTTCGGCTCAGGTCATGATCCCGGAGTCCTGAGATCGAGCCCTGCATCGGGCCCCCTGCTCAGTGGTGAGCCTGCTTCTCCCTCTGCCCCTTCCCCTGCTTGTGCTCTCTCACTCTCACTCTCTCTCAAATAAAATATTAAAAAAGGGAAGTTTACTAAAAAAAATTATAATAATAAATCAAGATGCTTTTTGCCTGATTATTAACAGTAATATGTGATGACAACAAACATTTCAGAAAATGTAGAAAACATGTATGTAATGAAACAAAAAAATTCCATTTTGTGACAGTATGATATTTCACATGGAGAGATTGATAAAACTGTCCTTATTACACTGTCCAATTCCATAACCTGACCTTTTGACTAAAGCATTAAGTATTTCCCGTGTAACAAACACTGTAAACATCTTTAACAGCTGCACAATATTCCATGTTGTGGCTGTACCAACACTGAGTTTACACTTTTGTATTTAGGTGTTAGCTGTTTTTTTTTTAATTACTTTTTGTGATTTACAATGTCTTGTATTTCAAAGTTAATTCCTTAGAAGAGTTACATAAGTGTAGAATTAGTGAGTCAAAAGGCAGAGAAATGTTAAGGTTCTTGCACACTGCCCAGATGCTTTTGAAAATGTTATAGCAAGTTAGAGTTCCATCAACAGCGTCGGACAGTGACTGGCAATGCCTAATTCCAAACTCACTGTCTCTTTTCAAATGCTGGCTGGGATTCTGGCCATCAGCGGCACCACCCAAGCAGGCAGGCTGCCACGCCAGGCTTCCATCTCCTCAGCACTCCCAGCAGTGTCCCCAAAGGTAGGAGGGTATTTCTGTGCATACATTAAAATCAGAGGTGAAGGGTGCCTGGGTGGCCCTGTCAGTTGATCATTTGACTCTTGATTTCAGCTCAGGTCATGATCTCAGGGTCATGAGATCAAGTCCCATGTTGGGCTCCTTGCTGGGGATGGGGTCTGCTTAGGAGTCTCTCTTTCCTCTCTGCCTCCTGCTCTCTCTAAAATAAATAAGTAAAAATAGGCGCCTGGGTGGCTCAGTGGGTTAAAGCCTCTGCCTTCGGCTCAGGTCATGATCCCACAGTGCTGGGATCGAGCCCCACATCGGGCTCTCCACTCAGTGGGGAGCCTGTTTCCTCTTCTGGGGCGCCTGGGTGGCTCAGTGGGTTAAGCCGCTGCCTTCGGCTTGGGTCATGATCTCGGGGTCCTGGGATCGAGTCCCACATCGGGCTCTCTGCTCAGCAAGAGGCCTGCTTCCCTCTCTCTCTCTCTGCCTGCCTCTCCGTCTACTTGTGATCTCTCGCTGTCAAATGAATGAATAAAATCTTAAAAAAAAAAAAAGTAAAAAAAAAAAAAAAAGTAAAAAAAAAAAAAAGTAAAAATAAAATAAAATCGGGGTGATGCCAAATTCTGGAATGGGCTTTGTCTTAAAATGAGCAGTAAGAGAAAAACAGAGAGAGAGAGACTATCAGGAAGACTTTTCTGCTGCTGTTTTTGTTACCCCAAACGACCCACCTTGGTTATGGCCTTTGAATTCATAAGCTTTCATTTTCTTTAAAAAAACAAACAAACACACACATAAAAAATCCACCCAAAACACACACAGCAATCTAAGCAGATCTCATGGACACATTTTAGTGGTGGGGACAGACACCTGAAAGCCATCCTTGACATTTCCTCCTTTTACGCCCCACAGCTAATTCCTCAGCACACGGTGTAGGCTTTCCATTCAGAATGTACGCAGAATCCAATCGCATGGCACCTCATCCCCGTGGTGCAAATCTGAACAATGATGGCGGCTTTTCATTCTCCACAGGCAAATGCAGGATGATCCCGTAACACACGTCAGACCATTTCGCTTCTCTGCTCAAAGCCTCCAGTGGCTTGTGTCTTTCATAGAGAACAAACCCAAGTGCTGACAAAGGCTGACAGCTCCTCCGCCACGAGGGCTTCACCCACCAGGACTTCCTGCCTTGTTTACTCTGCCCACCCAGCCTGGCCGCCTTGCTCCTCCTGGTGATGCTAAGGACACTGGACTTCAGGGCTTCTGTTCTTGCTCTTCCCTCCGCTCCCAACACTCTTCCCAAGACCACGTAGAGCCACTCCTGGCTGGTTCCTCACTTTGCTTAAGGGTCAACTTACCCAATGCATCTTGGTTGACTGTCCTATACAAAGCCTTGATTTAAACATTTATTTACTTGTTTATCTCACTAGAATATAAACAAGGTGTTTTGGTTTTGTTTTTTTTTTTTTTTTAGATTTTACTTATTTACTTGACAGACAGAGAGAGCGCACAAGCAGGGAGAACAGCAGAGGGAGAAGCAGGATCTCCTCTGAGCAGGGAGCCCGACACGGGAATCCATCCCAGGACCCCAGGATCATGACCCGAGCCAAAGGCAGATGCTTCACTGACTGAGCCACCCAGGGCCTCTAAACAAGGATTTACTGTCCAATTTCATTATGGCAAACTTCAAACACACACAAAAGTAAAGAGGATATGGAAATGAACACCCACATACGCAGCTGCCCCGATGATTAAATCAGAGCCAGACGAAAACAGGAATTTTTGACTGTTTTCTTTAGTGCTGTCTAGTCAGCACCCAGAAGGGCACTGGCTGCTGGCAGGCTGCAAGGATATAGGCCAAGTGAATGCAGGAACATGGTGAGTGCTTCAGAGGGACAGTTGTCCCCATCTTTTCTATCACCCTCTTGGGGCAGAAACGATGGGTCACATAATTCTTCGGTTTACGAGACCAACCCCTTACTGGGTCATATAATTCTTGGCCCTGTTTTAGGATGCCTCGGCAATGGCTCTTTCTCTGAACAATGTCAGCGCCCACCCCAGTGAGAATGCATGGCACATTTCCACTAGTTGTGGTGTCATCTGTCCTTCCGGGAATGGTCACACACAGATCTCAGTGATGTACTTAGAAAAGATACATGTGAATCACAGTCTGCTCATCTTACCTATTTCCATCAACAAAGGAAGAAAATACCAACTGCGTGATTAGTGTCAGGAGGTCTGTTTAGGCCACCAGTGGGGAATATGACAATGCACATACCTGTTTTTCTTCATGATATGCTCAAAGGGCCTCAGAAAATCTTTCTGGAAACGGAAGTTGGCTAATTCTCCCTTCTCGAGAAACTTCATAGAGAGTTGCCTTAAGGAGTCAACAGCGAAGATCGCCACGTCTTCGTTGGGGTTACAGCCAACCTGAGCAGGAATGGGAGGCGAGGTGAGAGAGGCACAGTACAAGAGTGGCAGAGGTGGGGTTCTGGGGGCCACAGACAGACAGCCTGCCTTCAAAACAAATGCTCTGGAAAAAGCATACCTAAGGAGAAAGGTGTTTCTTTTTTTTTTTTTTTAAAGCTTTTATTTGTTTATTTGACAGAGATCACAAGTAGGCAGAGAGGCAGGCAGAGAGAGAGGGAGAGGGAAGCAGGCTCCCCGCTGAGCTGAGAGCCCGATGTGGGACTCAATCCCAGGCGCCCCTGGGCAATTCTGTTTTACGTTTAATGATGCAAGATGGGTGGCTCAGTGGGTTAAGCCTCTGCCTTCAGCTCGGGTCATGATCTCAGGGTCCTGGGATCGAGCCCCATCTGGGCTCTCAGCTTGGTGGGGAGCCTCCTTCCCCCCTCCCTCTACCTGACTCTCTGCCTACTTGTGATCTCTCTCTCTCTCTCTCTCTGTGTCAAATAAATAAATAAATAAATAAAATCTTTTAAAAAAATGATGCAAGATCAGTACTGCACATTTAATTAGAAGTGCTTTCAAATGTGCTATTTAATTTTTTAAAGATTGTGGCAAAATACACATAAAACACAAAAGTTACGATCTTAACCATGTTGAAGTGTACAGTTCAGTTGTGGTAAGGACGTCCTCACTGCTGGGCACCACATCTCCAGAACTCCAGCAAAGCTGAAACTCTGTGTCTATTAAACAATTCCCTATGTTGTGCTCTAATTAATTTTATCTGATTATACGAGAGGTCAAAAGACTTTAAAGTCTCTGTAAAGCCTTTTCTTTTTAAAGATTTTATTTATTTATTTGAGAGAGAGAGACAGTGACAGAGGGAACACAAGCAGGGGGAGAGGAAAAGGGAGAAGTAGGGTCCCTGCTGAGCAGGGAGCCCTATGTGGGGCCCGATCTCAGGACCCTGAGATCATGACTTGAGTTGAAGGCAGATGCTTAAGGACTGAGCCACCCAGGTGCCCCTCTGTAAAGCCTTTGCATACTTGCCCAGATCTGTCACCTGAAGCAAATGGTTATAAGTGAGTGTCATCGGCCTCAAAAAATTCAGCACAAATATTGAGGTTTTTTAAATCTCCTTAAAATTGTACTTGTCTATAGTTTACCTACTTTTAGAGACTGGTGTTATGGGTATATATTTGGTAGTTGCTTCTCAGACTTTTCCCTTAAGAAGACTCCTTCAAGCAGAGCAAGGGGATGTTTCCTACCAGAACCCCTGCCAAAGGATCTGGGGCATCTTGCAGTAGCCAGCTCCAAGAAAGACACTTCCCTGGCATGTGGTCTGACCTGAAAAGGTTTTATTTTTAATGGAAGTAATGTTGCAGTAAAAATTGGAAACATCAATAGGAAATGGTTACATAATGGTATGTTCACAGGCATGGAGTTAACATTTGGCAGTTAAAAAGAAGTATGTCCAGCCTTTAAAAAAAGAAGAGGAAGAAGAAGAAGAAGAAGAAGGAGAAGGAGGAGAAGGAGGAGAAGAAGGAGAAGAAGAACAAGAAAATCCTATCACATGCTACAACATGGATGAACCTTAAGGACATGATCCCAAGTGAAAGAAACAGTCACAAAAGGACAAATACTGTCTGATTCCAGTTCTATGAGGTAGCTAGAGTAGTCAAAATCATAGAGACAGAAAGCAGAATGGTGGTTACCAGGGTCTGGGTGAGGAAGGAATGGAAAGCTAGTATTTAATGGGTTTAGAGTCTCAGTTTTTCAAGATGAGAAAAGAGCACCAGATTTGTTGCACAAAATGTGAACGTACTTAACGTTAATAAACTATACATTTATAAATGGTTAAAATGAAAAATTTTATGTGTATTTTACCACAATTTAAAAAGGAATAAATTCATACATACTAATAACGTAGTTAAAAGTTTAAGATTCCTTGCTAAGTGGAGGAAGCAAGTAATAAAATGATATATGTGATACTAGTTATATTTTTTCAAAAAAGCAAAAGAAACCAAGACAATATTATTTGTATTTCTATGAATATATACATATAAACGTCCATAGAAAAATGTCTGGGAAGATATATACCAAACTGGTATAATTAGTTTGGGGAGGGTTTAAAAGGAAGTGGTGATGGTCAAACGTGGCTTTAGCAGTACTTTTTAAAAAGGTGTTTATGTCATATTCATTAGAGTAAATAGTAATAAAAAGAATATTCCTCTCCTCAACATCAGGATTCAGGAAATCCCGCAGCAGGAATACCACTCCAGGGCTTACTGTGCAGCTCCGCACACCCCAGGACACACAGATGTCCTAATTTAGAAGAGAAACATGGAAACTGTTTCCAAGACTCTGCCAGAATGCCAAGAGCTAAGTTACAGCTGTCTTCAGCCACCCATTTCTTCAAACCTACGAGATTCTTCTGTGCTGCAGTTCCCGAGGGGAAGCAGAACATCTTCCTGGGGTGGTAGAAAGAATGAAGAGCCCCGGAGGGAGCAAATGAGTTTTCCATAACTTTGTGCTTAATGGATCTGATGAGATGGAAGGGACAATGGTAATGAAGGTGATAGCCATAGACTGTCTCATCACTATGTCAGCCTACATCCCGAGCTGCCCGTAAGTGGTCTGCAGGTGACCGAGAACTGGCACCTAATGAGCCTTAGCAACAGAACTGCAGGTGGGAAAAGTGGACTTGTTCAAACTGATGTTCTCTACTGAAGAAGGCCCATGGAACATGAAATCTAGACTCTAGAAAAGCTGGGAAAGGTTTACTGAAACACTTTTGGATTATTACTTCTGAGAGAAAAAAGAATCCCACGGCTGCTAGTGGCAAGGTTTCATGGAATAAGTGAGCAACGTTTGCTCCAGCTTAGTGGTCCTGGCCTTGGGCGAGAATACAAGGTAAGGCACAGTGACGATAATGGTTCGCATTCCCTCTCTCAAGTAATTTCACACCAGTTAAGTTGACTGGTCCACTAAGAAGTTGTTTACCCAGAATAGCAAGATGATTGCTGACTGCTGGTTGATGCCTGATGACGGTGCTACCACTCACTCAGCAAACAGTGGGTCTGGGTCATGTGCAGGCTCTCGTGGCTGTGTCTTCCCTGAGGGTTCAGATGAAAGGGTCACCTGCTTCTTTTTGTATGTTTCTTCCATTCAATGGAGGGAGCGCAATTCTCTTTTGGATTAGCTGTTTTTTACTCAGAGTACTTCTAAGCATCTATATTATAATTCTTCATCTCCAGGAGTGAGAAAATTGCTTTGAAAATAATGGAATATATTTTGGTAGGAAACAGTGCTATTGAGCTATTACTTTTCCTTTAAGAAGTTAATGGCATCTCAGATGCATACACACACACACAGACACACACACACACACACACACACACACACACACACACACAGAGACACTACATACGTGTTCTGATTTTTAAAAATTTGTTAAGGGGCACCTGGGTGGCTCAGTTGGTTAAGCCACTGCCTTCGGCTCAGGTCATGATCCTGGGGTCCCTGGATCGAGTCCCGCATTGGGCTCCCTGCTCTGCTTCTTCTCTCTCTCCCACTTCTCTCTCTCCCACTTCCCCTGCTTGTGTTCCCTTTCTTGCTATCTCTCTCTCTGTGTCAAATAAATAAATAAAATCTTAAAAAAAAAAAGTTGTTTAATATATGTGTGGATGTGCCTGTATGTATGTGATGAAACCTCTAGTGGAGGGAAACAAGTGTAGTTTGGTTTTCTTTCAGTAGTTGTCAGTTTTAGAACACACAAATCTCTAGCTTCTGATGTAAAAATTAATGTTAGTTTTCTAGGGATGCCTGGGTGGCTGAGTTGGTTAAGCATTGACTCTTGACTTTGGCTCAGGTCATGATCTCAGGGCTGTGGGACAGAGCCCCGCGTCAGGCTCCATGCTCAGTGGGGAGCCGACTTGAGAGTCTCTCCCCCTCTGCCCTTCCCTCAGCTTGTGTGTGTGCACTCACTCTCTCAAATAAGTAAGCAAATCTTTAAAAAATAAAACAAAATAAAAGCTAGTTTTCTCAACAAAGGTTTCAGAATGGCAACAACAAAAGCCAGAATATAAGAAGCAGTGACATTAACAGTGAAACTACATAGAACGTAACTTGCTCTTTGGTCGTTCAGAAGATACTCGAGGATTCTGCCATGCATTCAAACACCAATGTCTGTGCAGTGACTATAATGATTTTCATGGTGTTAGCCTAAATCTTGACTATGGGATATATATTTTTTAAAAGATTTTATTTATTTATTTGACACAGAGAGCGAGATCACAAGTAGGCAGAGAGGCAGGCAGAGAGAGGGGGAAGCAGGCTCCCTGCTGAGCAGAGAGCCCGATACGAGGCTCGATCCCAGGACCCTGAGACCATGAGCTGAGCCGAAGGCTGAGGCTTAATCCACAGAGCCACCCAGGCGCCCCGGGGTATATTTTTTAAAAAAGATTTTATTTATTTATTTGATAGAGAGAGACACAACGAGAGAGGGAACACAAGCAGCAGGGGGAAGTGAGGGTGGGTAAGAGAGGGAGAAGTAGGCTCCCACCAAGCGGGAAGCCCACAGGGGGCTCGATCCCAGGGCCCTGAGATCATGACATGAACCGAAGGCAGACGCTTGACTGAGCCACCCAGGCACCCCTGCATATGGGATATTACAGTATTTTTTTTAAATTTTTTTTTAAAGATTTTATTTATTTATTTGACAGAGAGAAATCACAAGTAGGCAGAGAGGCAGGCAGAGAGAGAGGAGGAAGCAGGCTCCCTGCTGAGCAGAAAGCCCGATGTGGGGCTCGAACCCAGGACCTGGGATCATGACCTGAGCCGAAGGCAGCGGCTTAACCCACTGAGCCACCCAGGCGCCCCTATTACAGTATTTTTAATACCACTAAGATTTTAATTTCATACTCCACGAGTTACCTATCAGTATGTAAATATGCTCCAGAGGGAAAATAAATTATGACAATCCTCTGCTTCTCGCAATGTCACATTGCACAGCTTTGCCTTTTTTTTTTTTTTAAAGACTTATTCATTCGCTTGAGGATGGGGAGAGGGGCAGAGGAAAAGGGAGAGAGAAAGTCTCAAGCAGACTTTCCAATGAGTGCAAAGCCTGATGTGGGGCTCAATCTTACCACTCCAAGATCATGACCTGACCTCAAACTAAGAGTTGGACAACTAGGGTGCCTGGGTGGCTCAGTTGGTTAAGTGACTGCCTTTGGCTCAGGTCATGATCCTGGAGTCCCGGGATCAAGTCCCGCATCAGGCTCCCAGCTCCATGGGGAGTCTGCTCCTCCCTCTGACCTTCTCCCCTCTCATGCTCTCTCTCAGATAAATAAAATCTTTAAAAAAAAAAAAAAAAAAGAGTTGGGACACCTACCTGACTGTGCCACCCAGGCACCCATGCACCATTTTGCTTTTATTTATTATATATTTTTAAAAGATTTTATTTATTCATTTGAGAGAGAAACAGAGAGCGCACAAGCACATGGAGGGGCAGAGGGAGACTCCCCGCTGAGCTGCGAGCCCAATGTGAGGCTCGATCCCAGGAGCTGGACATCAGGACCTGAGCTGAAGGCAGATGCTTAACCAGCTGAGCCACCCAGGTGCCCCACCACTTCACTTTTATGAAAGATCTACCTTAGTATCTATTTTCACTAACCAAAAAAGAAAAATCCAAAGGGGATTTTTGCTTTTACAAAAAAAGGTAGAAAAGTGAAAATAACATCGAGCATTTGCTTTGCAGCAAGCTGTTACAGAGGCAGCACGCGCCCCAGCAGCCAGAGTGGCACTGCCAAGCCCCTTCCCCAAGAACTCCACTCAGCATCTCAGCATTAAGCCACCAGAGCTTTGAACGGTGTCACTGAGCATCTGGGCTTTATCTCAATTCTGTGCACTGTCAGCAAGAGGTGTCTGTCCTAAGGTATCAGAAAAGCCTATGAGAGGTTATTTTTGGGGTGTGGGAATGCTCAACAACTTTTCCATAGAAATTAATGGTAACTGCCTCTCTGCTTTACACCATTTCGGCTTATGAAAGGTTTCACAGCAATGTCCTACTTTTAGATAGCAGGGAAATCTGTCTAAGTGCCTAAACTCTCTCACTTCTTCTTTGAATACAGTTGCCTGCTTTTTTCTGGACACTGATAGAGTGGTTTTTGAATCTGAAGAGTTACCTTGTTGAAGTGATCTCCAATCACATGCCATATCCGGGACCACTGCAGCCGGATCCGGTTCATGTTGTAGTACGATATCTCCACAATCTTCTGCAAGCTGAACATGCGGGGGTGGTGCGGGGAAGCCAGCTCGTCCATGGACACGGCGCACAGCCAGCGGACAAAGTCAACTACAGGCCAGACCCAACAACACATGCGAGGCTTCATTAGTAATGGCCAGACAGCCACAACATGAGGATTCTGTAGTTGTCACACGCGAGTGACAAATACATACCTATGGCATTTCCATCCAGTCTGGTAGATCCAGTAAAAATTCTAGGAAGATAATTTCAGACACAATAAAATAAAAGTTAGATTTGGAAGCTGCATTTCATTTTCAAACACTGAAGAAAAGGCAAAAAGGAAGCATTTCAGGTCTGGAACCTCCACTAAAATAAATGACTGAGGCATCAGAGGTACAAAACTGGTCAATGAACCTGGAACATAAATGCTTATAATGGTAGAAAGAAAAAGTGACCCATCAAAGGAGGAAGGGAGAGTAAACATAACATCATGTGCTGTCAAAACAGTGGGGGTGGGAGAGTGAGGACCTCCAAAAAGCTGCTCCTCCATAAGACAAAAAAAAAAAAAAACCCTAGCAAAAAAAAAGTTATCCAAACCCACTCTCTTTCAGGACTACACTGTGGAAATTACCAAAGGCTGGAAAAATGTTTGCTCAAGAAAAAAGGCTCAATCTTGGTATAAATAGAGACTATTATGGTGTTTTAGGCTAGCCTACTTCCATTACTGTCTTCTCGGCTCCACAGAAAGGCTGAAAACCAACAGCTTTGAAGTCACAGGAACTGTGAAACCAGTAACCTAGCTCCATAGGAGAGAAGAGAACAGTCCTAGAATTTCCCCCAAAACACCAGACTCAGAGAACTGACATTATTTGACCTGCCTGGCAGTACCCTGGAAACCCCCATTTTCAGGATTTGTCTTTGACTCAGACCTCTTTTGGTGCAAACAGCCTTTTCCCTGGGGCTTTTGTCAAAAGCAACCTGTAGTCACTACCTGAGGTGGCAGTTATAACCGGGACAAGCAAGGACCTGGCCAAAAACCTTAAAGGAAAAGCTGGGAATGAGACACCCACAGGAGGCTTTTATTCTTTTTAAAGATTTTATTTATTTACTTGAAAAAGAAAAAAGTGAGAGAGAGAAGAGCAAGGGAAAGGGACAGAGAGCGCACAGAGGGAGAGGGAGAAGCAGACTTTATTTGACACAGAGAGAGAAAGCGCAAAAGCAGGGGGAGGGGCAGAAGGAGAAGGAGAGTCCCCAGAGCAAGAAACCTGATGTGGGGCTCCATCCCAGGACCCTGAGGTCATGACCTTAGCTGAAAGCAAATGCTTAACGGACTGAGCCACCCAGGTGTATGGCAGAGCTTTTTAAAGCCTCCTGTGATAGGGGCTCCTGGGTAGCTCAGTCTGTTAAGCATCTGCCTTAAGCTCAGGTCATGACCTCAGAGTCCTGAGATCAAGTCCTGTGTTGGGCTCTTTGCTCAGTGGGGAGCCTGCTTCTCCCTCTGCCCTTCCCCTTGCTTATGTGCTTTCTCTCTTGGTCAAATAAATAAAATCTTAAAAAAAAAATCAGGAATTCTAGAGTTGAAACCTCTAAAACTGGAATGGAAAATTCCTGGAGGGGCTGAACATCAGTTCTGAGCAGACCTAAGAATTAGTGAACTTGAGGCGCCTGGGTGACTCAGTGGGTTAAAGCCTCTGCCTTCAGCTCAGGTCATGACCACAGGGTCATGGGATCGAGCCCCGCATCGGGCTCTCGCTCGGCGGGGAGCCTGCTTACCCCAGCCCGCCCCCCACGCCCCTGCCTGCTTCTCTGCCTACTTGTGATCTCTGTCAAATACATAAATAAAATCTTTTAAAAATTTTATTAAAAAAAAAAAAAAGAATTAGTGAACTTGAAGACGGGTTAAATGAGATTATGCAGTGTGAGGAACAGAAATAAAAAGGAATATTTAAGAAATGAAGAAAATGTCACAGACCTGTGAGACACTACCAAGTACACAGACATACACATAAGAGGGAGTCCTAAAAAAAGATGAAAGAGGCTAGAAGAACTTTTGAAGAAATCATGGCTAAAAACTCCCCAAATTTGGTGAAAAACAACAACCTACACATCTAAGAAGCTCAACAAATTTCAGTAAGATAAACTCAAACACTCAGACATATAATAATCAAAATGTTGAAAGCCACAGAGTGAGAGAATCTTGGAAGCAGCAAAAAAGCAGAGACTCACCACTGTGTAAGGGATCCTATAGAAAATTATCAGTTGATTTCTCATTACAAACCACAGAGGTCAAAGGCAGTGGGATATCAGATTCAAGGTGCGGAAATAAGACTACAAACCAAAAATTCTATGTACCAAAACCAACCTTCAAAAAATGAAGGAGTAACTAAAATATCCTGAGATAAACAAAATCTGAGATAATTCATTGCTAACTGAGCTGCCCTATAAGAAATATTAAACTAAGTTCTTCAGGTTGAAATCAAAGGAAAGATAATAAGTCAAAAGTATCTGAAGAAAGAAAGAACACTGGTAAAGATGCCTGGGGAACTATGTATTTTCTGTTTGTAATTCATTTTTATCTATCTGATTTGAGGATGGCAAAAGTAATTGTCAGTAATCTGTGTTGATGGGCAGGTATGTATAAATATGTAACTTATATGGAAACAGAAAGGAGAGGGCAGAGAATGGAGCTGTATAGGAGCCAAGATGTTTCATACTACTCAAGTTAAGTGGATGCTAACTCAAAGTCAAATGTTAAAGTTAAGATGTTATTAATCATGATCCCCAAAGCAATCAGTAAGAAAAACTCTGAAAAAACACAGTAAAAGAAACAAGGAAAATAAAATAATACACTAGAAAATTTCTTAACACCAATGAAAGCAGTGATACTGAAGGAATGGAGAAACAAAAAATGACACAACACATATTTATAAAAAAAGAAAAAGCACGGATCTAAATTCTACCCATCAACAATTGACTTATAATTAAATCTAAATAGATAAAACACTTTAATTCAAAGGAAGAGATTGATGGATGGACTAAAATAAACATGGTCCAATCATCTGTTGTCTAGAAACTCACTTTATTATTATTATTACTTTTTTTTTTTTTTAAAGTAAGCTCTACACCCAACGTGGGGCTTGAACTCATATCTCTGAGATCAAGAGTAGCATGCTCTACCGACTAAACCAGCCAGGTGCCCCCAGAGAGACTTGCTTTAGATTCGAAGACACAAACAGGCTGAAAATTAAGGAATAAAAAAGACACAGCTTATCAAAAAGTAACCAAAAGAGAACTGGGTGGTTGCACCAATATAAGACAAGAGATTGCAAAATCATTACTAGAGTGAAAGAACATTTTATAACATAAAACGTTTAATTTGTCAAGAAAACATACAAATACATATGCACCTAACAAGAAAGCCCCCAAATCACAAGGCACAACAGATAAAACCGCAAGGGAGAAATGGACAATTCAACAACGCCCAGAATCGGCAAGTCTATACAGAGAGAATGAAGATTAGTGGCCACAATTACCGGCAGGGGAGGAAATGGGCAGTGACTGATAATAAGTACAGGTTGCTGAAAATGCTAAGAAATTCAGTGATGGAATAGCTTCTCAGCCTTTTGGCTAAGACCAAGCATGAAATTTGATAGTGGTGCTGACCACACAACTCTGAGTATACGAAAACCCACAGAACTGTACACACATAAAGATTTATTTATTTGAGAGAGAGAAAGTGTATGCAAGAGAGCACATATGCATGAGGGGAGGGAGGGGCAAAGGAGAGGCAGAGGGAAGGAATCTCAAGCAGACTCCCTACGAGCATGATCTTATGACCCTGAGATCATGACCTGAGCTGAAATCAAGAGTTGGACGCTTAACTGGCTGAGCCACGCAGGCACCTCCTGAATTGTACATTTTAAAAGAATAAGTCTTTTGGTATATGAATTATATCTCAATTTAAAAAAATGTAATGGTACACAAAATGATGCTGGGATAATAGTATCCATGAACTGGCTAAGGCAGAGAAACAGAAAAGAAATAAGTGTGGTTGGGGCGCCTGGGTGGCTCAGTGGGTTAAGCCTCTGCCTTCGGCTCAGGTCATAATCCCAGGGTCCTGGGATCGAGTCCCCCATCGGGCTCTCTGCTCAGTAGGGAGCCTACTTCCTCCTCTCTTTCTGCCTGCCTCTCTGCCTGCCTGTGATCTCTGTCAAATAAGTAAATAAAATCTTTGGGGCGCCTGGGTGGCTCAGTGGGTTAAAGCCTCTGCCTTCGGCTCAGGTCATGATCCCAGGGTCCTGGGATCGAGCCCCGCATCAGGCTCTCTGCTCAGCAGGGAGCCTTCTTCCTCCTTTCTCTCTGCCTGCCTCTCTGCCTACTTGTGATCTCTGTCAATTAAATAAAATCTTAAAAAAAAAAAAAGAAAGAAAGAAGTGTGGTTAATGGAATAAACATTTTGTACTTTTAGCCTAAACCTAACTGAAAAATGTGAGGAAAAACCCATCAAAAGTATGTTACAGAAAGTACCTCTGTTGGCGAGAAGCAGGGAAGCAAAAGGAACAAGGTAATCAAAATACACTGATAAAGAGTTTAAAATACGAAGAGGACTGTTCTGAGAACAATACAAATTATGCCCCAATTCTATACTGCTATCATCTCAACAATGTCTATAATTATTTATTAACTTTTAAAGCTCATTTTAAAGATTTTATTTATTTATTTATTTGACAGAAAGAGAGAGAGGGAGAGAGAGATGGTAAGAGAGGGAACACAAGCAAGGGGCATGGGAGAGGGAGAAGCAGGCTCCCCCCGGAGCAGGGAGCCCGATGTGGGGCTCGATCCCAGGACCCTGGGATCATGACTGGAGCCAAATGCAGATGCTTAATGACTGAACCACCCAGGCGCCATAAAACTGCCTGTATTTAGTACTGTGGGAAAGGTCATGAACCACATGAGCAGCAGTGTACATGATTACTGAAGGGTACTTTTCAGTACTTTGTTCATTTTGGAAAATTCATATTTTAAATACTGGTATCTAATGAATGTCTTTAAATAAGAATACCTCTATTTCTTGTGAATGTTTAGTTTAAGGAAACAGGTATCATGGAAAGGTTCTAAGGAAAAAGAAATGCAAACTATGAATGTGGCCACCTCTCACTCATACACAGGCTTTACATCTTAAACCCTTCTTGAAATGTTTTAGAAGGTAATTTCTACTGAGGAAACAAGGTAATCTAAAACGAGCAAAAACACTTATTTTTAAAAAGGTCAGGAATTCAAATGAACATGAAGGTTATTAGTAGCTGTGGATCACGTGTGCCACTTCCTAGTTGGAGTGATCTAGAGCTCACAACACTTCCAAGAGTCAAACAGATTAAGAATCCATTAACCACACAGAGGATCTGCCAAGCTCCCAGACAGTCCAGCTTCACTGGAGAACAAAGTCATTACCTGTCTACAGCTACAACCACACTCTGCGAGCTGGTCTCGCCAACGGATTCCTGGAAGCTGGCCATCTGTCTTTTATCCACTCCACCGCTCACCAAGTTACCTGAAACACAATGCGCGAGATCAGAATCGCTTCACAGCCAAGGACTTGGATCAAAGAATTCTGTGGCATCAGTATGCAGAGACAAGAGCCGGAAGACAATGGTTTGCAGGCACAACACAACACAACAAAAACACCCTCAACTGATGACAGGATAAAATTAAACGTAGGCTTTGGCACTTGAAATACATCCTTATTCTTAAAATACGAGCTCCCTTGCTTGTACCAAACACCTCCCTTTCTTAATAGTCTTGCTCATTTTTACAGTGTCAAATGCCTACATTTAAGAGAACAAATACACAATTAAGCAGCACCAACTTAGAGCTTCTAGAAGATGGGATGGCCGATACCTGTTCAGCGTCCCATGCGCTTTCCAGGACCTCACTCTAGCCATCCCTGCACGCGACCTAAGCAGCAGCTGCTAGTACAGCCGCCCCCTTTCACACGGTCTGTGCTCTTAACCGCGACTCTGTACTATTCCAGTCAGTGTCCCTGGGACCTAGGAGCCTGCCCTCTGCCCTGAGACAGCCTGGGTTGGAAACCTGCCCCTGTCACTTCCTGCAGTGCAGTCACTTCAGCCCAGCGTCACCTTCTTCATTCACAAGATGAGGATGACAACAGTGCCAATCTCACTGCATGATTAAGAGGATTAAAGGAGTTAAAATGAGTAAACCAAGTGCTTAGAATGTGGCCAGGCACATTTGTTTGTCTTATTTGCTGTCAGAGCCCACCGACGGGAGCCTCTCGATTCAATGAGAAACCATTCTACCTTCCAGATAACGAACATGGAAGCGACGCTGCGTCTACTTGTCAAAATCTGGAGATACACACCCCCACTCCTCTAATACTAGGTACTGAAGCGGTAGCCTTTCTGAAGTAAATGGCTTCTCCCCCCAATATACTTAATATGCACAGAAAGAAAAGTAATGCACCCTGCTGATTTTGATAAAACAGGCATTTACTCAACAGTTTAATCACAGTTAAGAGAGCCAAAGCAGCACTTCCACGTCCACTAATAAACATACTGTCAGCGGGCACACAAGGAAGAGCTGGTTTGCGAGACAGTCCTGCGAGACAGGAAGCATTTCATTCTGGTTAACTTGTGACTCCGCGACGGCCAGCCGTGGGGCCTGGTGTCTTACCAAGGCCAAGGCCCATGAACTCTTCTCCCGCCAATGTGTGGCCCTTCAGGCTCCCTTCTCTTTCACGCCCAGATCCAGACAGGTAGCGCGTTTTCACCCCGGTTCCTATCAGCTGAGCGAGCTCCAGCTGGCTGATACACTTCAAGATCTAATGAAAAGGACATCAGGCATGAAGAAGTGAGTTCCTGTTTCCGGCCTGCAAAGGTCACTGCAATCTTAGTCATTCGAGAGCTCTTTGAAACACACGGCTTTTTAGGTGAGAATGAAATCTGAGGGTCCTAGGGTGGTTTTCCTAATCCTGGCGAGGCAACCCACTGACTACAGGCCTGGAAGACAGACTTCACTATCTTTTTTTTAAACTGTTAAAAAGTAGAAGAGAAAATGACCAAAGGAAAAGTGGGTATGATGCAGGTATGCCATAGAGATGTTTAATTATACAAATGTCATAAGCGCTCGAGAAAGAGAGAAAAGCTGTCTGACTGGAGCAGGGCATCCCACCCACTGTGCTCCCCAGTAAGTCGCCATCTGGTCTACTCAGCCCCCCTTGTCCCTTCTCTATTCCACCCCTCAGATGCAAACACTAGCCTCCCGGCTGCTCCGTTCACTTGACACGTCTTTTCCTACCCCCAAAGCCTTTATACTTGCTGTTCCTTATGCTCTTCCCCGCGGCTCACTCCCGCTTAGATTCCCAGCTCAGACATGTGTCCCCGAGACCTCCCTGGACTGCCCCGAGATTGCACGCACACCCTCTCTACTACCACTCCCTGGCCACAATATTTCTCCCCCCTTAGCCCTTACCACTTTTGGCCTTATGCCATATATTTGCTTGCTCTCGGCCTTAAGTACCAACAGGGCGTCAATGCTGTTTTGTTCACTGCTGAATCCCCAGCATTTAAAATAGCTGGTGATTATTACTCGGTTAACTGAGTGAATCAGAACATGTCCCGGAATGGGTGTGCAGTTGAAAAAGTATTGTAGCTTCCGGGCCCACGGGGTGGTTCTAGGGTGGAGAAGACATACCTGCACACAAGCCTTTTCTCAACGGGAGTTTATCTGAAGAAAGAGACATGGGTCTTGACTTCTACTGGAGGAAAAAATTGCCAGAAACTTTCCGAGGGACAGCATGGAGGTCTCCAGGTAAACCCTTCCTAAGGGATTTTCATGGGAACTTCTGACTAAAGCTGGGTTTTGCCTTTCATGCTGACGTTACGACCTGATCTCAGAGCATGGGAGTCCACTATACCACTGAGTACTGCTTGGTACTGAGAAAGGTACTTAATTCTACCAGAGCCGTGCCCTGATTGCTCCACATATGATGATCCTACTAAATTATTACCAATAAACTCATATTAACTCCCTCCCTTTTCCAGAAGCTGAGGATGGCCAGCGTCTCAAGTATGTCGACAACTGCAGCCAAGGACTTCTTGGCTCCAGCCCGATTTCTGACCATCAAATAGGTGGTAATTCATTTTAACATTTCCGGGTGCTGCTATATCCTTGGCAACCAGCAGGAACCCTGCTGAGATCGTGCCTCTGAGGTTAAAAAAAGTTCTGTGAGAGAAAGCAGCTATTTACTCATTCAGTACGTCCTGCGACTCCTCAGAAAACAGGAAATTACTTCTTAAAAACAAAACAAAGCAACAACAACAACAACAACAAAATGGCTCCTGGCTGGTTCAGTTGGTGGAACATGTGATTCTTGATCTTGGGGTCCTGAGTCTGACCCCCACCCTGGGCACAGAGATAACTTAAAGAACAAAAACAAAAACCGAAACCCAACCAACCATCCCTCCCTACCCCTGCCCTACCCCACCTTTTCTAATATGGAAAACTCCAAGGGTGCGATGGAAGAAGGAAAGGCTGGGTGAAAGGGGACAAAGGAACATGCCGTGATGAGCGGGAGGGGGAGGGCCAACACCTACCGAGTCCTCACCACCTGCCAAATGCAGTTCTGGGCCCTGGACAGGACCTCCTTTCACCTTATGGCAACCCCACGAAGGTGCAGCCCGCATGGGACCTGTATACCACACAGGCAGGCAGAGCTGCAAACCCACACCGGACCGCAGCAGTCCAGCCTTCCCCCTTAAGGACTTGACCCCATGGGGGAGGAGGCAGTCACGTCCCCTCTAGGTGCCCATAGTCCCCACCACTCTGCACACTCACCTCTACTCTTACAGTTTTTCTCTCTAAAGCAAGAAGAAGCAATATGTGCAGACACCAGAGAAATCAGGTAATGTAATTTAAGGGAAAAAAGCAGAAAATAAATCTGCATAATTCTATCACTTGGGATTTTTAACACTCTTCCTTATCCTTTTCAGGTATGATTAGGAAAAAGATCAGGCCCCCAGGGACATTATGAGCTCCCAGGAGGAGCCCAAGGGCTTGGGGCAGTGGAAGGAAATCTGTTGCAAAAGCAAACTCCTGCCAACCGGAGCTGGTGGCAGGGGCGGGGTGGGGTGGGGTGGTTGCACTCTTGTGACATGGAAGCATCTGAACGCACCCACCACGGGCCCAGAAGCTAACTTTCAGAGACGTGAGGTATTTGTGGATAAAGGAAAACCCAGAGTTAAAGCGAGACTCTAGTTGCAGAACTGGAACCGACCCAAGACAGAAGATGGACACTGAATGAGAGGAATGTTGGGAGTTCTCCTAACTAACAAAAGGCATTGACCAGGGTTTCAAAGGAAATGCACCTCGTGCCAGGAGTTCCCAAGGTAGTTGCCATCGGTGTGCGCCACTGTTATGAGTGTCTTTATGGTGTCGATGTTTTTCTGCTTCATTTCTGTGATGCTGGAGCTGGCCGTCAGCAGGGAGAAGCGAGCAAGAGCCTGAACATAAGCATCTCGTTCCAGCTGCAACAGAAACCCAACCAGGAGAGCGTGCTGAGATGCCACCCTTAGCATGCCAGCTGGCACGTCCACGCGCCTGTGTGTGCACGGGGCTCCTGATACCGTCTGTACACACAGCAACGTGCCAGTTCTTCCGTGCTGGCGTCTTCCTGCTACCCAACATCCCTGTGCGCCACATGGCTGAAAGCTGGCTCTCTCCTTTGCACCTGACCTCAGATTTAAAAGTTCCATGTTCCCTTCCCTCTGGAGGGAGTAGGAGAGGAATCTGTTGAATATTAAGAGTGCCACATACACTCTAGTTTCTCCAACAACCCTGCAAGGTAGGCCTATTTCCTCAACTCTACAGAAAAGGGACCAAGGGTGTCTTAGAGAGGAGTTGGCTGGGCCAATGTCATGTAGCTAAAGAAGCAGCAGGGCTAGGTTTTGCAAGCCAGACTGTCTGATGTCCAAGCCTGGGAGCTTGGTACAGAAGAAAATGTCTAACTGTAAAATACACAGGAATAGAACATTCGAGTTTTTCAAAATAAATGGGTGCAAGTTCTTACTTCGGAAATGATGGGTGGGACTGACAGCCTCTTAACTGGTAAGTTTGAGAACTGTACTCAAATTCTCAAATGATTAGTTGTTTGAATTTTTTCAAGATGCAAAGGTTTACAGACATACTCATTTTGTAGTAAATTGTTTCCCCAAGAGAAGACTTGGAAATGAAGGGCATTATAATAAAAACTGATCTTAAAAGGAAAAGTAATATTTTAGCACAAGGGCAGGCTAATTAGGCAGGCGGATAGGAAGTCTGTTTTGTCGAATCCAATCAAGTGGCTTAGACCCCACCTACCCACTGAGGAGGGTTACAATCCAAATCTCCAGTTTTCCCCCTAATGAGCCTGTTGTCAAGCATAAATCTGTGGGCTTCTTCTCAGCAGGCATGAGTAGGTAGTTTGCTGAGACTTTTTGGCTAATTGGAAGTGTCTGATAGTTTCTAAGTTTTGCCAAATCTGAAAGAACACAGCCCACCAGGCTCTCTGGAGCCTTGCTAACTTCCACCCACCTGCATTCCAAAGATGCAGGCAATCCGGATTGCACATCGGATGCCCTCCAAACACAGGGAGGCCACCTCCGTATCATCACAGTTCTGCAATCCGATGCTATAGGCTGCCAACAGCGGCGTCCACACCAGCTGAAAGGAAGTGAGGGTTCTGTCATGTCTAGGGTTTCAGCACGGAGAAAGCACTCAGAGGCGACGCTGTTAGTTATGAACACAGCCAGCACGCCAAGTTCACTGCTATTTTGATTTCAATCTACGCCGTTCACAATATAAAATGATTCCTCAACTGTTGTCAGAGGTATCACTACAGATACACTCCTCACTACACGTATGGTTCAAAAGGAAGGAAGAGAAATACGTGGGGAGTGTGCCACCACCACGTCTACGTGCATTCGTGGCAGACATCACTCATCAACAGGTGAGCCCACTCCCTGAGAAGTCTACTCAGGGCAGGAGAACGGTTCTCGCACAGTGTATTGGGCAGGCAGTGCCCGTTAGGCTGGCACACAGAATAAAACCTACACACAACTCATACTCTATAGTTTTTTGAACAGCTCCTAATTCAAATTATTTAGACTTTAGTTTTCCTCCAATTTTCTTGTGAATGCCCTGGAAATAAAAGGTTCACAAGAATCTAGAAGTGCTCAACTAACAGGATATTGACAGCTACTACAAAAATACCTTAGAGAAAAATTACGCCTTATGTCTATAAGGCACGTATCTGTTCTAGACTTTAAAAAAAGAGACACTTCAGGATATTGTCTTTTTACCTCCAACTAGTTTCATCTGGTAAACTCACCCGGAGGCCACGGAGGTGAGAGATCAAAATGAAACTATCTCTTTACCCCGAATGACTCTTAATTCATTTAGTCCCCGCCCAGCAGCCCTGACAGCAACCCTGTGCTTGTCCCCATTTTACAGATGAGGAACACAGAGAGAGGCTGAGTAAGGTGACCAAGGTCACAGAGCTACAAGGTGGCAAAGGCAGGATGCAAACCAGCCATTCTGACTGTGGGGCCCATGCTGGCACACTCCCCACACCATCAAAGGGCTTCTGGGAAGGATTCGAGTTGCTGTTCAGACAGAAGCACCCAGACCTGACCTTTCCTCTCCTCCACCTCTTCACCATTACAGAGTCACTGGTTGGCTTCTAGCCCGCTCCCTGCAGAGTCAGGCCGAGCCACGTCCTGGCTTCTCAGGATACTCACTTTGAACATCGGGCGGACATGGTCCAAGTGAGTGGCACTGGTGAACGGGGCCTTGGCGTGGCTCACGGCCTCCATCAGCGCTTTGGCCGTTCTGGCCATCTGCTCCATCTCCAGGTTGTACAGCAGCCGTCTCTGTTTTTCACTAGCTACGCCTACAGAGAAATGAGAGTCTAATAGCAGCTGCTGATACCCACTGAGCGCTCGCTGTGGGCTAGGCATGGTTTTAAAAGATTTACAATGGTTAAGTCACAAATCTTCCTGAGCCCCTCCATGTGTTCCCAACAGTACCGTTTTACTGAAGGGGGAAATGAGGCACAGAAAGGCTCAGCTCCTTGACCAGGGACACACACCCAGTAAGGAGTGGAGGTGGGACTTGACCCCAGCCAGTGTGGCTCTGCAGCCTGTGCTCTCAGTCTCTCCGCTTTGCTGAAGCCAAGAGTGTCACGGGCCTTCCCCCATAGAATTCTCAAGGTTGGCACCATCACCACTGGCATTAAAGCAGTTTTAAGAACACTGAGTGGGATAATTTAGCTCTCGGATTACTCATTTTAAATACCTTCTTGTAGCTAATCACAAATCTAGCAAGATGATTATGAGAAAATCAACATAATCACACTGATTTAAACACATTAACTATTCAGATATCCAGATATGCAAATTAATCATCAGGGGACTTAATCATGCGATCTGATACACTTAAACATTAGGATTAATAGGAATAATTTGTCAGTAGACCTTACTCTGCTTAGCAGATTTGGTTGCGATCGTATGCTCCTTTGTTTCTTTCATGGCAATTTTCTTGCCTTCTATTTCTTCATAGATGCTCGAGAGATATTCTTCCGGGAGATCTTTGCTATCGTTGATACCCCGATTCATTTTAATGTATTGTTCTTTTGTCATTTTATTTTTTACCTGAAATTTAAAAAAATTAAAAGCCATTCAGAAAACATCCAATGGCCCAAATAAAACTCATTTAGCTACTACATCGTATCAATCGTTAAAATATTTTACCTGAGGGCTGTGCAAGTCGGTGGTTAGCATGATAATTGAGTACGCTAGGACATATGCAGTGTCAGCACTAGCAAACAGGGTTTGCCTGGAAGAGAAGGTTCCAGATGTAAGAACATGCACTGGGAAGAGGCTAATGGAGACACGCTGCACTGAAAACAGGCCGACTGTTCCAGTGTTGCCAAACTAGTCAAGAGTGTTCATGCTTTTAGCACCACTGAAGAGTAACTAATGTCCTTAAGTATAGAAAAAGCTAATTAAGAAATTGTGTCAGGTTTTAGGTTTCTTTGAACAAAGCAGTTTTAAGTCAAGTTTTATTATTATTTTTTTAAGATTTTATTTATTTGACAGACAGAGATCACAAGTAGGCAGAGAGGCAGGCAGAGAGAGAGGCTGGGGAAGCAGGCTCCCTGCTGAGCAGAGAGCCCGACGAGGGGCTTGATCCCAGGACCCCGGGACCATGACCTGAGCAGAAGGCAGAGGCTTTAACCCACTGAGCCACCCAGGTGCCTGCCCCTTAAGTCAAGTTTTATTTTTATTATTTTTTTTAAAAGATTTTATTTATTTATTTGACAGAGATCACAAGTAGGCAGAGAGAGAGAGAGAGAGAGGAGGAGGCAGGCTTCCCGCTAAGCAGAGAGCCTGATGCGGGGCTCGATCCCAGGACCCTGGGATCATGACTGGAGCCAAAGGCAGAGGCTTTAACCCACTGAGCCACCCAGGCGCCTCTTAAGTCAAGTTTTAAAGAAGATTCTCAAGGTACAGCCAGAACCCTGGGTTAGGGTGTGGCAAGCGAGGCACCCAGAGACAAAATGCAGAGACCCTCACTCTGACCATGATGGTGAGGCCCCCGGACAGTCTGCACCCTTGTGCTTCACCTGCCTCACCCTGGTCCTATTCCTGAGAGCATCTACTTTGTGCTGGGCCCTGGGGAGAAAAGAGGATAAAAACTGCTGTTCATGGCACCTGGCCGGCTCAGTCAGTAGAGTGTGTGACTCTTGATCCTGTGCTTTGTAGGTTCAAGCCCCATACTGGGAGCAGGTATTACTTAAAAAAAAAAAAAAAGAGAGAGAGAGAGAGAGTGAAAACTGCTGTTCAGTTATTCATTATTTACAGCTTACATTACCCACTGCAATACTGAACAGCAGAAATTTGAAGAAAAATATTTATCTTGTTCTACATAATATGCTGGTGAAGTCTGACTTTTTTTGCCTAGACAGGAAAAGATACAAATGTGTGGCTACACAGCCTCGAAATATGTGGATCTAAAGCTACAAAAACTGGTCTGTCCAAACCATCCTAGGAAGGAAAGGGAGAAACTCTGAAGAACGTAACAAAAGGTCTGAATTCTCACATGAAACAATCTAACATGTTTAGCCATTGAGAGAAACAGACCAAGGTCCCCAGAACTTCTCCTCTGCCTTCACAGCACATTCTAACATCTACTGGGCCAGTGACCAGATGCTGCCCCTGCTGACCATGCATCTAATGGGAACAGCTCACTGTGCACCTGGAGGAGCAGAACCAATTAATATGAAAACCAAGTTGACCGGGGAGGCAAACTGTTATTAAAAATTTCCACATCAGGGGGCGCCTGGGTGGCTCAGTGGGTTAAAGCCTCTGCCTTCGGCTCAGGTCATGATCCCAGAGTCCTGGGATGGAGCCCCGCATCAGGCTCTCTGCTCAGCAGGGAGCCTGCTTCCCCCTCTCTCTCTGCCTGCCTCTCTGCCTACCTGTGATCTCTGTCAAATAAATAAATAAAATCTTAAAAAAAAAAAAATTTCCACATCGGGGCACCTGGGTGGCTCAGAGGGTTAAGCCTCTGCCTTCGGCTCAAGTCATGATCTCAGGGTCCTGGGATCGAGCCCCACATCGGCTCTCTGCTCAGTGGGGAGCCTCTTCCCCCCACCCCCTGTCTGCCTCTCTGCCTACTTGTAATCTCTGTCAAATAAATAAATAAAATCTTTAAAAAAAAAAAAATTTCCACATCATGTTCGCAGTACACTCAGACACTCTTCACTTCATGCCTAGGGGAAAGAGTGTGAGCTTTTGAGTCAGACAATCCATATTCAACCCTGCTCTGCTACTTAACCAGCTGATTAACTCTGGTGGGTTACTCAATCTCCCAGAACCTCAGTTTCCACTCCAAAAAAATGGACACACCACTCCCAGGCTTACCATTAGTTAAATGAAATGTATGTAAAACCCATGGCATGGCTGACATACAGGAAATACATTTTTTTGTTTTTTGTTTGAGGATTTATTTCGTTTAGACAGAGAGAGCATGTGCATGCACACGCATAGGGGAGGAGGGCCAAAAGGAGGAATAGTCTTTTTTTTTTTTTTTTTTTAAAGACTTTCTTTATTTATCTGACAGAGAGAGATCACAAGTAGGCAGAGAGGCAGGCAGAGAGAGAGGAGGAAGCAGGCTCCCTGCTGAGCAGAGAGTCCGATGCGGGGCTCGATCCCAGGACCCTGAGATCATGACCTGAGCCGAAGGCAGTGGCCCAACCCACTGAGCCACCCAGGCGCCCCAAGGAGGAATAGTCTTAAGCAGACTTCCCGCTGAGTACAGAGCCTGACACGTGGCTTGATCGCATGAACCTGAGACTACAACCTGTGTTGAAACCAAGAGTCAGATGCTCAATTTACTGTGCCACTCAGGTGTCCCAGGGGATGTCTAATAAAGGTTAGCTCTCTTTTTAATTTCCACTTCCTACAAAAACATGGGATGCCTGGGTGGCTCAGTCGGTTAGACATCTGCCTTCAGCTCAGGTCATGATCCCGGGGTCCTGGGATCGAGTCCCGCATTGGACTCCATGCTCGGCAAGGAGCCTGCTTCTCCCTCTGCCTGCTGCTGCCTTGCTTGTGCTCGCTCACTCTCACTCTCTGACAAATAAAATATTAAACAAACAAACAAGCAAACAAAAAACATGATGTACCCACCAAAAGAGGACCTAAGATGAAATCATGCACTTAGGCGGGTTTTATTATATTATTATGTAGCCATTTCTGGAAACTGTTCATCAGTATCTAACCAAAGAAAAACCCAAATCCTTGAGATCTACCCCACAGGTTAAATCAAGGAGCTGTTCTTAATTAAGAAAGAGGTGCCCAAGGGCCTCTTCTCAACTCATAAAATTACTCTTATCAAGATAGCATGGGCTCTACCTGTATGAACATGGACAAGTTACTTAGCCTCTCTGATTCTCAATTGCCTTGACTGCAGAAAGGGGACACAACAGAAGCTGTGAGATCTTACCTGAGATAATCCCTCAGCAGTGTCAGGCACATTGTAACAGAAAATTTACTTGTTTGGTGCAGATTTAGAACGATTAAACTCAACTCCCAACCAAATTAAGATCAGTGCTCTGAGGTAGGCAAAAAGATGACATGGAAAGGACATCGACACAGTGCTCACCCCTGGTTGCATTCTATGTATCTCGCAGCAAATTTCTCCATTAATCGATCAATCTTCTGGGCTTCCCCAGGCAGACGGAAACCTTCTAGAAATGTCCGCAGGGCTGAGACAAATTCCTTTTCGCAGAAGTCAAGTTGATCCACATAGGCATACATCACTTCCTTGTTGAACCTTGTGCTGTCTCCCAGAAAATCACCTACTTGGGTCTGAAACATATACACCCACTCATGTCTAGAAACTGTCATATGTGAACCAACAGTAAAACACACTTCAGACAGAGTGAGGAGGCAGAACGTACTGCTCTCAACACTGAGAAGAGGCTGGCCTGCTAGAAAAGCTGAGACTCCAAGCCTGCCCACCCACCCACCCATTCCAGGCTCGGTCTATCCTGTCTCAGAATAGGAGGCGGCGGCACAGGAGACGTAAAGATGAAAGAATGATGGGACACACTCAGGAGGGAGGTTAGCTGCAGACAGGCAGCCAGAAGTTTCTAGCAGTCAAGGGACACTTCAAGCTCTGACACTGTTCTAGCAAGTACACAACAGGCTCTTAGGAGCTTTTCGCGATGCTGGCCGAAGGAGTAAGTAGGACTGCTATGACCGGGGTGTGGACAATAGCCACTGCACTCGGCGTCAACCAGGCTTTAGGTTAAAGCTAGGGAGCATCTCGGAATCACCTGATAAAACCAACACGCAAGTGTCCAACCCCCAGCCTTACAGAATCAAGGCGCTCCTCCTGATGCAGGAATTGGGCAATGTCTTCAACTGATGTTCCCAGCATGCCTTGCTCCTGGAGAAACTGGATGCCTCTCTTGGGTTTCTTGTTGAAACTGTTTCAGGAAGAGACAGGACATGGGTTACTTATTTCAAAATCTGGAGGACAGAAAAAGCTAGCCTTTGAGGCATGAACAAGTCATCAGCTATCAGCTCAGGAAGGTCCTATATGTCTTGCCAGCTTCTCTGAATTTCACCTTCAGTTTCTGACCTAGCTACAGCAGAGTCTGATGGCCATCCGCAAACATCTGTTCACCTCCTTTCCAACACTAACAGAGCTCTAGATGTTCACCCAGGCACACAACGCCCCAGATTAAAAGCTACATTTTCCTGCCTTAAAAAAAATTACACTTAACTCCCAACCAAACTAAGATCAGTGCTCTTGAGGTAGGTATCAGTGCTCTAAGGAAGTGTTTTCATACTTCCTTAAAGTATGGCCACGTGGGGCACCTGGGTGGCTCAGTGGGTTAAGCCTCTGCCTTCTGCTCAGGTCATGATCTCAGGGTCCTGGGATCGAGCCCCACATCGGGCTCTCTGCTCAGCAGTGAGCCTGCTTCCTCCTCTCTCTGCCTGCCTCTCTGCCTACTTGTGATCTCTCTCTCTCTGTCAAATAAATAAATAAAAATTAAAAAAAAAAAAAAAAAGGTATGGCCACGTGATAAAGTTCTGGCCTGTGATGTTTGAGCAGAAATGGTAATGGGTACTTCTAGGCAGGATCCTTAGTAACAAAGCTGGCTTCGCTGGGAGGTATATTCCTTTTGTACTTTCCCCTTTATTCGTTAGTGTAGGTGTGATGGCTGGTGCTCTAGCAATCACCTTAGACCATGAGGCAATGCTGAAAGTGAAAACCGTGTTAAGGATGGTGAAAGAGAGGGGCTCCTGGCTGGCTCAGCTGGTTAAGCCTCTGATTCTTGATTTTGGCTCAGGTCACAATTCTAGGATGAGACTGAGCCCCGTGTCGGGCTCTCTGCTGGGTGTGGAGCGTGCTTAAGATTCTCTCTCTCTGCCCTCCAATGCTTTAAAAAAAAAAAGGATGGCAAAGGAGGAAAACATAAACAGTCTGGATCTTTGATGTCCCTGAGAGCCAGTATAACAGCCCTAGACCATCTGTGTTGGGATTTCCTTTAACAGGGCTTAAGTACTGTTTGTATTTCCTGTTAAAGGTAGGCATACTCCACTATGGATAAGTTCAATGTGCTATTTACCAGGTCCTGCACTGGAGGACGCTATGTGCTGGGGCGAGAGACACGCAGGAAGGACATGGATCAGGTGCGAGCAAGAGCAGCCTGCAGACAGGCGGCTACAGAAGGCCTCCTTGAGGAAGAGAGGTTTTGCCAAGCCTGAGGGAGGAAAAAGACCCAGGAGTGCTCCAAGCAGAGGGCACTATGGTGAGAGGAGCTCAAGGTGTTCAAGGGACTGAAGTGCACAGTGTGACTCGGGTACTGGCAGGAGATGAGGTCAGTGGGGTAGGGGGTTGGGGGTGGAGGCCAGATCAGGCTATGATGAGGAGAGGGAAACCTGGAATGATTTTTGGCGGTGGAGTGATAGGACCCGATTTAAGTTTTTAAAAGATTAGCTCCTGCGGGGAGACTAGACTGGGGGTGATAAAGGGCTGGGGAGAGTAGAAATGAGATCAACACTTCAATTAATAAGTACTGTAACATAGCTTTTAAAACAAACTGAATTTACTAAGTCAACTAATCATTAAGAAGTTGGACAGGATATGAGACTGAGTTTACATATTTCTGTGTGTAAAAGACTGGAAAGAGGGGCACCTGGGTGGCTTAGTGGGTTAAAGCCTCTGCCTTCGGCTCAGGTCATGATCTCAGGGTCCTGGGATCGAGCCCCACATCCAGCTCTCTGCTCAGCGGGGAGCCTGCTTCACCCTCTCTCTCTGCCTGCCTCTCTGCCTACTTGTGATCTCTGTCTGTGACAAATGAATAAATAAAATCTTAAAAAAAAAAAAAAAGACTGGAAAGAAACACATTAAGATTTACTAATACCTGTAATGATGATGCGCTTATGAGAGAATGTCATTTTTCCAAGATACACAACTGAGGTATTATGATGAGAGCAGATTACTTTCAAATGGTTCAGAAAAAATTATACATAGATAACACTAATATGGCAAGAGTTCATTCTTCTGTATGTTGGAACTGTTCATAAGATATAGTTGGAAAAAAGTTACCAATGGTGATTTCCTTTAGGTAATAATTACATGAGTGATTAAACATACTTGCTTCATACTTTATTTTCTAAATTGGTTTAATTTCTTGCATTAGGTAAAATAAAAATAAAAAGACCAGGCATCAACTATACAAAGCTATTAAATTCTAATCTCAAACTGCCTCTCCTTCTCCCACTCTCTCACTCTGGCTGGCTCAGTCTGGCTTGGCTGCAAGTGCCAGCCCTGGCCTTTTGTAACAGTCCTTCCCCTAGTGGAGTCAGTCCCAGGTTCCCAGAGAAGATGTGGCTTTGTCAGAGGCCCCAAGAGATTCGGCTGGAGTAGCAGCCATACTCACAGCTCGATGCCATGTTCAATAATCTCCTTTTGTTGTTTGATGACCTCAAATTGCTCCGGATCATCCTGGACAGCCATCTGGGTCCCCGTGGACTCCATGGACGTCACACTGCTCCGTCTTGCCATGTCAAGGCCTTTCCCATCCCCCAGTTCCTGATCTGTGGGCCTCTCCTGACCTGCAATGACATAAGAGCAAAGGGAACCAAATCAACAGATGGGACACAGACACACCTGAGCTCAGGTCGGGCTCTCTGGTTCCCTTTTCCAGACCTGTAACGATAAAGTTTGTCCTTTAAGAGTCATGAGCATGAAACCTTGACATCACTCAAAAATTTACTTTTTTGTGGGACTTGATGAGCTAATTCTAAAATTCACACGAAAGAACAGAAGTGTAAAAACCATCAGGACACTTGAAGAACAATGAATAGGAAGACCTGCCTTAACAGGTATCAGACTCACTAAGGAACTCAAGGCATCTGAAAAGTGTGGTATTGGTGCAAGAACAGACAAATCCATAGAATGGAACAGAAAATTCAGAAACAGACTCACACGGGGAAATCTGGCATATCATAAAGGTGGTGCTTCAAGGTGGTGAGAGAAGAAGAGACTAAAAAAAATCAGAACTGTTTCTCCATTTGGGAATATGACATCAGAGCACAACTCATACTGTTCTCCCCAAATTCCAGATGAATTAAAAAGCGGAAGCTTTAAGGCATTCAGCAAACTACAGAGTTTTGCTAATTTTAAGACAGTAACACAAAGATGACTTTCCCAACAGTCCTATTGTGAATGGAGGTAATGGTGCGGCAAGCCCTCTCACCGAGGCTGGTCTGGTGGTTGGGATTCACATACAGGTCTTTGCTCCATTCCACCATGCACTTGAGAATGGACACGAGGCACTCCAAACCTTTCTTCCTCAGACTGAGCTCCTGAAGGACAGAAGGGACATGGCACAGAGACTTAACAGATAAACTGAGTGCAGAAATCTACAGGACTATTAGGGAGTTCTGGGACAATACCAAGATAATCACTGACAGTCAGTGCTATTAAGCAGAGAACCTAAGGAAAAGTTAACAGGTGACCTAAGTATTAAGGGCTCATTGCAAAAACCCTGAAAATCTCTAAAGCTGTTCATTACAAATACCTTAGTAGAAAAACAGGAGATGTGTGCTTTCCTAAAAGGAACAGTGTTATCTGGAATTTTTTTTTTTTTTTAAATGTAAACGTCTATGCCCAACACTGGGCTTGAACTCACGACTCCAAGATCAAGAGCTGCATGCTCTCGGCGCCTGGGTGGCTCAGTGGGGTAGGCCTCTACCTTCGGCTAGGGTCATGATCTCAGGGTCCTGGGATCGAGCCCCACATCAGGCTCTCTGCTTGGTGGGGAGCCTGCTTCACACTGCCCCCCCCCTGCCTGCCTCTCTGCCTACTTGTGATCTCTCTGTCAAATAAATAAAATCTTAAAAAAAAAAAAAAAAAAGAAGAGTTGCATCCTCTACCTACTGAGCCATCCAGGTGCCCCAAGTGTTATCTGCATTTTTGAAAGGAAGATATTCACTGCTTATATAATTTTAAAAACACCTGTCACTTTCCTTTTTAATAAACCAATAGGGTTGAGTCACCTGAGTGGCACGGTTGGTTAAGCACCCAACGGTTGGTTTCAGCTCAGGTCCTGATCTCGGGGTCATGAGATACAGTCCCACATCAGGCTCAGCGCTCAGTACAGAGTCTCCTTGGGATTCTCTTCCTCCCTCTTGCTCCCCCTCTGCCCCTTCCTCCCCTTGCGCATATGCACATGTGTACACTCTCAAATAAATATAGATTTTAACCAGTAACACCCCCCCCAAAAAAAAGAGAAAAGAATTTTCCATCATGCAACAAATGAGTGATTCTGGACACATTCTTCCTCTTCAAACACTCACAAATGCATTACATTTTAAGGCTTGCTCTACAAATAAAAATACTAATTTTTTAAAAAGTAGCATTTCTTAAAAAATTGAACATGGATCACAGATAATCTAAAGAAATGCAAATATTTTCTACTCAAAACAGCACTTATGGTGGCACAGATCTCTCTGTGAATCTAATGACAGCCACGGACCTTCTAGGGAAAATGGCCATCCACCAAAATTCTACACATAATGCCAGGCAGCTCACAGACCTTCTGACCAGTTCCTTCAGAAACCTTAGCTTAAGATCCTCTTCTCTGTGTGGGCACTCTAATGAGGCAACTGGATAAGAGACAATTTCCTTTGCCTTACTGGAGCCTAGGAGCCTGTTTTCATACAAGCTTTGGAAAGGTGACTGAGTGAACTGACTTCCTACAGGTCTCGGCTCAAATGTCACCTTCTCAGAAAGACTACCTCTGTGACCCCGTTAAAAATGACAGCACCGGGGCGCCTGGGTGGCTCAGTGGGTTAAGCCGCTGCCTTCGGCTCAGGTCATGATCCCAGGTCCTGGGTTCGAGCCCCACATCGGGCTTTCTGCTCAGCAGGGAGCCTGCTTCTTCCTCTCTCTCTGCCTGCCTCTCTGCTTACTTGTGATTTCTCTCTGTCAAATAAATAAATAAAATCTTAAAAAAAAAAAAATGACAGCACCATATCTAGCCCTCCTTTATCGTGCTTTATTCTTCTCTGTGGCTTACTCCTCTGTTACTGACCACAGCAGTTGTATACATTCATGGGCACTGCATTTTGCTCACTGCTGTGGTCTAGCACCAAGGACAGTGCCAGCCTGGCACACAGTGGCGCTCAATAAACGTTTATGGAGATGAATGCACTTTATTATTATTTTTCTCAAATGGATCCTTAAAAATAAAAATCCACGCTAGGCATGGAGCCTATCACAGGGTATGAACTCACGACCTTCAGATCAAGACCTGAGCCAATAAGAATCAGACCCCTAATCGAATGAGCCACCCAGACACCGTGAAGCAAATGCACTTTTAAGTTTAAGCAGCTGCTTTCTGCTCAGGTCATGATCCCAGGTTCTGGGAATGGAGCCCTGCATCAGGCTTCCATGCTCAGCAGGGAGTCTGCTCCTCCCTCTCCCTCTGACCCTCCCCCTGCTTGTGCTCCTGTTCTCTCAAATGAATAAATAATCTTAAAACACACACACACAGACACACACACACACATATGAATGGGTGTTTTCAGTGTTTTTACCTGCAGAGGAGTCATTCCTAGCTCGTGTCCACTTCTTCCCTGAGCGATTTTGGATAAGTCATTCACAAGGCGCTCAAAAATGTTAGCAGCATTTAAATCACAGTCGTAGTTGACATAAATATCTACAACACACTGGGCGTCTTGGAAAATAACACAGAGGTATTAGAAATTATGATCCAACAGACACAGCAGTTACATTTTCTTATTAAATTAGATTCTTTCGGGGCACCTGGGTGGCTCAGTGGATTAAAGCCTCTGCCTTCGGCTCAGGTCATGATCTCAGGATCCTGGGATCGAGCCCCGCATAGGGCTCCCTGCTCAATGGGGAGTCTGCTTCTCCCTCTCTCTCTGCCCCTCTCTCCCCCTGCTTGTGCTTGCGCTCTCTCTCTCTCTCTAATAAATAAATAAAATCTTTAAAAAAAAAATTAGATTCTTTCTTCAAAACTGCTTCCCAGTGAATCACTGACTCAGGTAGACACGAATCCCTCAGGAAATGTGTGTCAGATGTACTACATGCCTGAGGAGGCCCTCTTCTGTCACCTGCCTCGGCACTCACTGACTCTCGAGCAGCTTACTCTGCCTCTCCAAAGCTCTCTTCCTCATAAGAAAGGGAAAACAATTGTCTGATCCACCTCTTAAAGTTGTGTCACTTGTGGAATTATGTCTGATGACAGACAAGTGGGAGGCTTGGTAACCAGCCACACAACTGTATGGTGATAAGGGAAATCCGAATTGACCTTGGGATTCAATCAAGGGCTGGCAGCACTAACACCTTGGACCCTGTGACTGACAAAGTGTTCAGTTTGTAGGTGGAGTGACCATGTATCCTGGTTTTGCAGGAGCAGGGGGCTTCCCAGGGTGTGGGACTTTCTGTGCGAAGACCACAAGGTCCGGGTCAACCAGACGGAGCTGGTCATCCTCTAAAGGAGAAGAGGAGTGGGACTAGATGTCCCACTAATGGTTAGCATTAGGCTTTCAGGTGAGGCTTTCCCAGCACAACATTAAAACTCTAAAAGCAGGAGGTAAAGGTCTCAATCTGGATTTTGGAAAAGCATTTCTGGATAAGTCAATGGATGAGCACCCTCAGAGTGAAAATACCTGCACAGATCCTTGTCAAAGTCTGAATGACCATCCACCTGTGCTCAAAAGAACTTGTTGATGTTTCTAAAATGTTCAGGAAAATCTCTTTGAAAAAGACCTACATGACACAGAGACAAAGGGGACACCAATTAATACCGTTTAAATTGGGGCTCAAAAACCCCAAAGGCTGTAGTGGACCAGGCAGCTCCAACGAGGGAGGGAGCCTGGGGAGAAGTAAAGGAGCAGCGCGTACACACACACACACACACACACACACACAGAGCGCGCACGCACTGCTGAGGCACGTCGGAACCCTGGCCTCCCGGGGGAACAGCTAGCCGGGCAGGACCACAGCAACCGGAGGATGGAGCCCCACTAGAGCAGCCCCTCAGCAACCAGCAAGAGCTGTCAGGCCAAGACGAGGACTAGCCTTATGGTTTTGAGAGAAACCAGAGATCTGGATCTGTAAAATGAAAGTGACCTCCCAATTTGCCAACTAAATCAGATTACTTCAAACAATGTACAGGCTAAACACACATGTTCAGGGGACTGAGACTAGCCCTTGGGTCATTCGATTTAAACTTTGGGTTAAAATGAAAGGCACCTCAGCCATCAAAAGAAATGAAATCTTGCCATTTGCAACGACGTGGATGGAACTAGAGGGTATTATGCTGAGTGAAGTAAGTCAATCGGAGAAAGACAACTATCATATGATCTCCCTGTGATGCAACATGGGGAGGTTGGGGGGTAGAAAAGAAAAAATGAAAGAAGATGGGATCGGGAGGGAGACAAACCACAAAAGACTCAATCTCAAAAAATAGACTGAGGGTTGCTGGGGGGAGGAGGGTCGGGAGAAGGGGGGTGGGGATATGGACATTGGGGAGGGTATGCGCTATGGTTTGAGTGCTGTGAAATGTGTAAACCTGGCGATTCACAGACCTGTACCCCTGGGGATAAAAATACATTATATGTTTATAAAAAAATTAAAAAATTAATTAAAAAAAAAAAAGAAAGGCACCTAACATCTGGGGGCAGGAACTTTTAGGAAAAGGTAGTCTCTCACTCTGGGGTGCCAGCAAGTGGACCGTGTAAGTCTAGTTCCTGATGACTATGTCACCAGGATTTAACTCTTTGTGTATAAACACTATACAAAAAAAGAAACAAAACAAAACAAAAAGAACCCCCCAAATCATTGTGTAGTCCATACCTCTATTTGCATTTTCAAGTGCATTTTGAAGTTTGAAAGAAGAGTAAGAAAAATGGCAAGAGAGAGTTCAAAGACATCAGGCACTGAAGAGACGCCATTTTTGGACAACGCCACGCAAAGATACTGCTTGATCGCGTTGATGAACATCTCGTGAGTCCTGAAGACCGGGCCAGCGTTCTGCAGGACGGACAGGAGCAGCTGCAGGGAAACCACTTTGGAGCGCAGCTCGTGGGATCTGGCAAAGGGAAATATGGCGACAGTGCTAGAAGATTCCATTTTAAAGAGTGCATTTCTTGAGAAGGCCTCACTCCTCTACCAGCGAGCTGAGTTTTCTGAGAGCCAATGAGTTAAGAATTGGCACTGGCATCTAGATGCCAAGAGCATGAGGGCAGATGGCATGAGGTGGGTCCTCCGGGGACCTGTAAGCCCGTGAGGACAAGAGCTGCCCACTCCCACTATCCTTTTCCTCTCCCTGACATAAAACAGGGGATGCAGGGGCGCCTGGGTGGCTCAGTGGGTTAGGCCACTGGCTTCGGCTCAGGACCCTGGGATCGAGTCCCGTGTCGGGCTCTCTGCTCGGCAGGGAGCCTGCTTCCCTCCCTCTCTCTCTCTCTGCCTGCCTCTCCATTTACTTGTGATCTCTCTCTGTCAAATAAATAAATAAAATCTTTAAAAACAAAACAAAACAGGGGATGCAGCGGGAGCAGAGTAAGCATAAACTTACGGGTTCTGCAACTACAGTTACTTTACATCACACACATGAGACTAACCCCTGCGTCCTCTCACTCTGGGGACAAACAGAAACAGTGCTCTTTATTCACCCACAGGCCTGGAAAGAAGGAAATGTTCCTGAATCATCTCCTTAACGGTCATGATATCTCAACAGGAGAGTTGAGGATTATTGTTAGCGACTAACAAGAACAAGGACAATAGGGGCGCCTGGGTGGCTCAGTGGGTTAAGCCGCTGCCTTCGGCTCAGGTCATGATCCCAGGTCCTGGGTTCGAGCCCCACGTCGGGCTTTCTGCTCAGTGGGGAGCCTGCTTCCTCCTCTCTCTCTGCCTGCCTCTCTGCCTACTTGTGATTTCTCTCTGTCAAATAAATAAATAAAATCTTAAAAAAAAAAAAAAAAAAAAGAACAAGGACAATAAAACTCATGAAGTGCCAGGCCCCACACTCAGGATGCGCTGATACCACTTCATGTCACGGACCCTGTAAGGCAATTTCCCACATCCCCACTTTTCAGATGAGGTTCGGTAATGCCTACAGCTGTGGAGGCGCTTTCAAGCGAGCCAGGAGTGAATGAGGCTCTCTGGCTCCATAGTCCTACCGGCTCTGCAGTAACTGGTTCACTACGAAGCAAGGTTTGGCTTCTCTGGGTTGCATCTGGGGCTTAAACCTATACCCATGGAGCAGAGGTTTCTCAGCAGGGCAGGGAAGTGAGGTTTGTACACATCCTGCATTCACACCAATCAAGGAACAGGGCACTGGGGTATCTTGGAACCCCCAACATCCTCCTGAGTCATCTCGGTCATACACGGCCAAGAACTGGTGTCTGCTTACTTTGGATCTGGGGGGCCTTCAGCAAGGGGTTTCATGGACAGCTTGCAAAGGGAGCGAAACACCAGGAAGGCGTCCTTCTGAAGAATGTGAGAGAACCTAGCAGCCACTTGATGTCCCTGTGCATCTGATTCCTGAGGTTAGAAACAAGTAAGAGAAAAATTAAGGGGTCAAAACAAAATTATTTTTCAAAAATAAAGAATGTAATTATTTCATGGAAATTTAAAATTCTGTTATTCAATGGGGAAGTGAGGAATGTGCGGGAGGGGACAATATGCCAAAACAGGAGCTATGGGGGAGTCATTCTGGCAATTCTAAAACCTTGTTCCTTGTTCTTCAAAAGTGGGCATGGATGGCTTAAAATGATAAATGAGCAAATGTTAAACCATTAAAAATCTAAGACAAACACAGTTGACCCTTGAACAACACGGGTTTGCACTGCACAGGGCCACTTAGATATGTACATTGATTTTCTCTTCCTTGTGATTTTTTCTCTAGTCTACTTTATTCTAAGAATACAGTATATAATACGTACATGAAATACGTGTCAATCAATTGTGTATGCTATTGGTGAGGCTTCTGGTCAATAGCAGGCTATCAGTGGTTAAGTTCTGGGAGAGTGAAAAGTTAAACGCAGATTTTCGGCCGCATGGTAGGGGAGTGTCATTGCCCCTAGCCCCCGTGTTATTTAAGGGTCATGTGTACAAGTTAATTATATTAGTTTGGATAACAGTATCTCTAAGAACACTATTGCAGGATAGATGGGGGGAAAACGACAGGCATTTGAAAATACACTTCTTTAACTAAAAAAGTAAGCTGCTTTAAAAAATTAAAAAAAAAAATCTGTAACGTATGAAAAAGACTAGTATGCTTGACATACAAAAAGTTCTTATAATTCATTAAGGAAATTACAGAAACCTTCCACCCAAATGAAAAGCAGGCAAAAAAAAAAAAAAAAAAACATGAATAAGCAATTCACCAAGAAATGCAAATGACAGATTAACCTAAATAATGTTACTACTAATTATTACGGCAGGATCTTTCTCCCATCAGACCACCAAAATTTGGAATGAAGGCTATTGCCCAATTTTAATGAGGGAATGGGGAAATGAGCACTGATTGCCTACAAGTGGGCAGAGATTCGAGCATTACCTTCCCAGCAGGCTAATGTGATGTTAAGGAACAGAAGCCTGAAAGCTTCCAACTCGTGACCCAGCAATATCACTTGTAGGAATTTATCCTAAAGAAAGAATTAAGGATGTGCACAAGATTTATCTATAAGGATGCTCATTATAGAACTATTTCTCGTGATTAAAAAAAACTGAAGTAACATAAAAACCTAACAGGGAATTGGCAAAAGAGATTATGGCAATCTACAGGACAGAATTTTACATGACCACTGAAACAGTATGTACTGATGTGGAAAGATGCCCATAAAACGGTGTTGAGTAAACAAAGCAAGTCACAGCCTAGTACAAAAGGCAAGAGTCCTTTATGCGGACTGGAGTACATCTGTAAGGACTTTCTTAATGGGGATGACATAATTCCATGGGGACTGCTACAGACTGAATGCTTATGCTCCCTCCACCTCCATTCACAGGCTGACATCTAACCCTCAAAGTGATGGCATCTGGAAGTGGGGCTTAAGAGAGAGGAGTCCTCGTGAATGGTATTAGTGTCCTTAAGAAGACAGCCACTTGGGTGCCTGGGTGGCTCAGTGGGTTAAAGCCTTCGCCTTTGGCTCAGGTCATGGTCTCAGGGTCCTGGGATCAAGCCCCACATGGGGCTCTCTGCTTCCACATGGGGAGCCTGCTTCCTCCTCTCTCTCTGCCTGCCTCTCTGACTACTATCTCTATCTACTATCTATCTACTAATCTCTAGCAAATAAATAAATAAATAAATAAATCTTAAAAAAAAAAAAAAAAAAAAAGACAGCCATTTTGTGAATCAGGAAACAGGCCCTCACCAGACACCAAAACTGCTGATACCTTTATCTTGGGACTTCCCAGCATCCAGAACTGTGAGAGATAAATTTGTATCATTTATAAGCCACCCAATCTATGGTATTCTGTTGCGGCAACCCAAACACACTGAGACAGGGTCAGGTATTGGTTCTTGGTGGAGGGGTAGGGGAGTTGGGGGTGGAAAAAATCTTATTCTTTGTATGTATAAAGTACAGGTACACGTATAATCTAAATAGATATCCAGTTTATCAGTGGCTTTAAATTCATGAAAGGGGATGGTGTATCAGGAAAAGAAATATATAAAAAGGCTGGGGGGTTGGGCGTTGAGAATGCAAAAGGCTGAGAAACACCCGTGAAAAGGTAGAGAGAGTGGGTTCAGGTGGGATGTTAACATCATCTTTCTCCCTGTTTTGAATGTTTATATATAGCATTTTCAAGAAAACAACAAAGCTATTTAAAAAAAATAATGTGGCAGACACATCTATGGGTCTGAAAGGATATTTGTAATATACACTAAGTTTCAAAAGCAAACCTGCTTTTGCAGCTTTATACAGCAAAACAGCAGTATATCATGTGATTATAAGTCGAAAAAAATGAGAGGGAGAGAAAAATCTAGAAAGATATAAGTAATAGTTAACAAGGGTTATCTCTAGGTTAGGGGATTATGGATGACTTTTATTTCCCTATTTTTCCTTCTCTCTATTTTCTGATTCTTCTATAATGAATGTATATGAGAGAAAAGAGAAAGGCCAGGAAATCTAAGTTTTTAAAAGTCTGAATAAACGGGCGCCTGGGTGGCTCAGTGGGTTGGGCCGCTGCCTTCGGCTCAGGTCATGATCTCAGGGTCCTGGGATCGAGTCCCGCATCGGGCTATCTGCTCAGCAGAGAGCCTGCTTCCCTTCCCCTCTCTCTGCCTGCCTCTCTGTCTACTTGTGATCTCTCTCTCTGTCAAATAAATAAATAAAATCTTTAAAAAAAAAAAAAAAAGTCTGAATAAACAAGGTTAGTAACAAAGGTTAGTAATAAACAGGGTTTAGTAACAATGCTATATACACCATTCCAAGAATGTCACCTATTAATACGAAGCACTTGAGGCAAGGACTGTGTGACTGACTGAGTAAGGTCTGCTGGTTTTCACTTGCTGCTTCTGCTAGAGATTTAATTGTGCATCTTCTAAAAAAGTAAAAATCCAAACGGGTCTGTATAAGAGGAGAATCACCAACATACCAGATTATCCGCTGACGACAAGGACTGCCTGTCGTCTGCTATCCCGTTGGTCTGGGAATTTTCGTCAGCTGCTGGGGGAACAGCACCTTCCTGGCACTCCAGTTCACCCAGGACCTGCTCGGGTTCTGTCAGGCCGTGCTTCTGTGCTGCTTCTTAAAACACAGGTGCAAAAAATCATCGCCAAGTTAGTACTCATCCCAAAAGCTCTGACACCAGGGAGCAGTTACTCATATCATCTTCTAGCTCCTGCTTTTTCCCCTCTCCCTTTGCTACCACCCTAGGAGACTGACATAATAATACTGAGAAAGGCTTAACCAAAGTGGTGTTTAGGCTTTACATGTGTCTACTACCCACACACCCCAGAGGTTTCATTCACACTGCAGGCCATGTCAGTGGTGCCTCTAGAAATGAGCAATACAGCAGCCCTGCCTACCCCTGTACACTTCTGGAAAAGCTTAGAAACAGCTCAGCATGGAAAGCACAGATTTTTTAAAAATGCTACTGATATAGGGGTTAGAGAAGAGCCATATAAATGAAAAGAGTTGGCAGTTACGACAGAAGACCTCAGTCACAAGGAGGAAAAAAACAAAGTAGACCTGAGCTTCCTGGAAGCCGTGTGAAAAAGGGAAAGACAAAGAATTAAAATTATTCTATTTTAAAGACATTGGTACCAGGACATACATTTCTACATTCTATTAAGTAATTTTATGTAATTCTACATTAAATAAATAATGAAATCTAAATGAACAAAAGAATAGGGCTTAGAGCAGTGGGTCAAACTTCTCAGACTGTCACCCACTGTAAGAAATACATTTTAAAAATCATGACCCCTGGGGCTCCTGGTTGGCTCTGTCGGTTAAGTGTCTGCCTTTGGCTCAGGTCATGATTTCAGGGTCCTGGGATCAAGTCCCACATCAGGTTCCCTGCTCAGCGGGGAGCCTGCTTCTTCCTCTCCCTTCGCCCTACCTGTTTGTGCTCTCTCTCAAATAAATAAATGAAATCTTAAAAAAAGAAAGAAAGAAAGAAAGAAACACTGATTGTAACTCTCTGCTAAATTAACGATTTTAGACCCATTAATGGTTTACTGCCACTGGAGTCAAGTATTCAACACACAGCCATTTACCTGAGATTTTGGGCAAAAACAACAACAAAAAACTCTTCCAATAGTCATTCTGAGCTCTACAAGTTTCGTTCCACTGAAACCACACCATAAAACCGAGGGAGCTATGAGTGAAGTCTAAGAAAATGGACAAAGCTTCTCTGTGCATCTAATACCTGCTGACGTGGGGACTGTCCCCTTGACACATCAGTGGCTAGCCATGAACATTCAGTAGCAATGGACACCACCTCAGGATTCACAGCCACTCCTGGAAAAAGCTGGATATATCTGGGAGTGGCCTTTGTCTTCCATGTGAAACACCCAATTCTAGCATCGTCAGACTGCTTGAACCCAGGCCCAATGAGAATAAAATTAGTGACTAAAAAGATACTTTTTTAGATATTTAGAAATATCCTTTTCAGATTTTTCTGAATCTCACAGGGAAGACAGGCAGATACAAGCAGACTCAGTTTCTATGACTTCACTGGGGGGTGGCATTCCACCACTAAAATTATCTGGCCAAGGACTTTTTTGGAGCAGTGAGGAGGAGAGGCTGGGTTCTTGGTTCTTACCTTTAACAGCAGATGTGACCACATCTTCTAAGATCTCCTTCACCACCTCCTGGGCCCCGTCATCAGTCCCTACACACACCAAAAGACACAAACACGAACATGTGGGTACTCCCCAGGAAACCAAAGGGGGAGAAGGAGGTCACATCTCAGGAGGCAAAGGGGCAAACAAGTCCTCTCCGAAGTCCAATCTGATTATGCCAAAAGAAAACAAGACCTGTGCAATCTGGAAACTCTTAGACAGCATCTGCTATGACTTTGAGTTTCCCTCTGTGGATCGCTCTTCCTTGCAAAGCCCTCTCCACCACCCCGGCGCTGGACGCAGGAGCTGGATTTTACCCAGCTATGCTTCTCAGCAGAACAAAAGATGGATCTTTCTCTTGTGCCTTCACCTTGGGCACCCCAGGGCCTTGGGAAGTGACATGTCTCCTGTTGCTTCGCTTCCTTTGCACTCAGAACCACCCAGAACTCAGCATGAGACGTCTAATGTGGTAACTGAGGATTTACTACATTTTAAATTGAATTGTTCTGTCAGCGATTAACTGCTTAAGTGGGAGAGCTTCGGCACCAGTTGTTTTGGGAGAACGAGTCAACGCTCCTGGACTAGACTTTTAGGAATCAACATGAGTGATTTCTCAAACATCCCACTGACCAAAAAGGCCACAACATTAAACCGAACCAAAATAAGCCTACAAATTCTTTTTGAATTCAGTAAGGCCTTCTGGTCAAGTCCCTATTTTTATGAGTTCTGTGTTTGATCCACAAGGTCGCGGAGAGCAATACAAAGTATTTTCATTTCCACGGAGCAGCTGACCCCCCCAAACTATTTATTTGCCACCCACCCCCAAGCTTCACTGAGGTACGACTGGCAAGTAAAACCACCATAACTATTTAGATGGGTAAGTCAATCTCCATGGAAAATATGGATGTTGCACGCTTTTCTTAGAGGGCGGAAAAGAACTTGGGGAAAAAAAAAAAGCCAGCGGCCATGGTTACAATCTCCTGCTCCCCCATCTTTCATCTAAACAACGTGGTTTAGGGGGCGCCTGGGTGGCTCCATGGGTTAAAGCCTCTGCCTTCGGCTCAGGTCGTGATCCCAGGGTCCTGGGATAGAGCCCCGCATCTGGCTCTCTGCTCAGTGGAGAGTCTGCTTCCTCCTATCTCTCTCTGCCTGCTTCTCTGCCTACTTGTGATCTCTGTCAAATAAATAAATAAAATCTTAAAAAAAAAAATAAACAACGTGGTTTAGAATAGATGGGTGTGTGAGCACGTTTCAGGCGCTCTCGGGCCACCTTCGTCATGTTTGCTGTTTTCAGCATCACAAGTATCGGTACGTCACACATGTACAGTTACCACTGCTCCTCACACTCACTCACCTCAGGCAAGACCATTCAAAGGACCAGAGGATTCATAAGCCAATTACATTTTCTGAACGTATGTTAAAATCAATGTGTCAATATTTATTTTTTTAAAAAAGATTTTATTTATTTATTTGACAGACAGAGACCACAAACAGGCAGAGAGGCAGGCAGAGAGAGGAGGAAACAGGCTCCCAGCCGAGCAGAGAGCCTGACTCGGGGCTCGATCCCAGGATCCCGGGATCATGACCTGAGCGGAAGGCAGAGGCTTTAACCCACTGAGCCACCCAGGCACCCCAATGTGTCACTATTTAAATAAACACTGTATAGCAAACGAGCTGCCTAAAACCATCTCCTCTACATGTGACAAGGTATTTCCAAGTTCCCTTCCAGGTCCAGAATTCTCCGATACCACGATGTCATACAATGATGATGGCAGCTGCCCATCTCTACCATACATTCCATCACCCGAGCAATGCCAGCATGCTGAATGCATGTCACTGGGGGCGTGGGGGGGTGGGGTGGGAGCTGCACGCTGGGGGAGGGGCATCAGAGGCTGTAAGGCGGAGCCTGCCAGGTATACCGGGCCTGCAGGGAGGCACTCTCTAGCCTGTGCACTGCTTCCCCGGACCCAGCTTTACGGCGGTATCATAGACAAGTGAGACTTGTATATACTTAGGGGGCACGACTCGATGATGTGATGTATGTATATGTATACAAATCACACTGTGAAATGGTCACCACAATCAAGCTAATTAACACTCTGTCCCCTCACACGGTTACCGTTATCTTCCTTTCTTGTCTGTGGTGAGAACACATAAGGTGTACACTCGGCAAATTTCTAGCACACAGCACAGTGCTGTAACTATGGTCACAGTGCTACACACTGCATCATCAAAACTCCGCACCTTATGTAACAAACCATACCCCCAACCAGTATCTCCCCATTTCTGTGACCACCTTTCTACGTTCTGTGTCAACACATCTGACTCCTCTAGTGCCTCATACACGTGGAATCATGCAGTATTTGTCCTTTTATGACTGGCTTCTTCCACTAAGCATAATGCCCTCCAGGTTCGTCCGTGTTGTTACAAATGGCAGGATTTCCTTCTTTTTAAAGGCTGGATAATAGTCCAGTGTGTGCGTGCTTGTCTACATGTGTGTGCGCGTGAGTGCTTTATCCATTCATCTTTTGACACTGACGTTACTTCCACATCTTGGCTATTGTGAATAATGCTGAACAGGAAAGTGCAGATGATCTCGACAAGATCCTGATTATAATCTCTCTGAAGATATACCTAGAAATAAGACGTCTCGATCATAAAGTAGCTCTATTTTTAATTTTCTGAGGAACCTCCGTACTGTTTTCCATATCGGCCGTACCAATTTCCATTCCTGCGACAGGGCACAAGGGCTCCCTTCTCCCCACATGCTCCCTAGCACTCGTCCTTCACCTTTCTGGTAACAGTCATTCTGACAGGGGCAAGCTGATATCTCATTGTGGTTCTGATTTGCATTCGCCTGATGATTAGTGAAACTGAGCACCTTTTAAAGTATGTGTTGGCCATTTGTATGTCTTCTTTTGAGAATTGTCTATTCAGGTCCTTTGTCCATTTCTCAATGGGTTATTTGTTTTTTTGCTATTGAGCTGTAGATGTTCCTTGTATATTTTGGATACTTATCCCTTCTCAGATAAACGGCTTGCAAATATTTTCTCCTATTCCATAGGATGCATTTAAATTCTGTTGATTGTTTCACTGGCAGTGCTTATGGACTATATTTTCTTTTTATCTGCATTAGCTGTGAACACTTAAAAAATTGGGAGATGTGGGGCGCCTGGGTGGCTCAGTGGGTTAAAGCCTCTGCCTTTGGCTCAGGTCATGATCCCAGGGTTCCGGGATTAAGCCCCGCATTGGGAATCTATGCTCAGCAGGGAGTCTGCTTCCTCCCACCTCTCTCTCTGCCTGCCTCTCTGCCTACTTGTGATCTCTGTCTGTCAAATAAATAAATAAAATCTTAAAAAAAAAAAAAGACAAAAAATAACAACAACAAAAATTGGGAGATGTGTCATAAAAATCCAGATCTGGATTATCTGGCAACACCAGGCCACAGTGTCTGCAACTAGGAGCACCTGCCCCCTTTAGCCAAGGCATGAACTCTAAGATGTCCTGGTGCCTCAGTCCTTGCCACTGAGCACAGGCGTCATGGGTCTGTCAAGAGTGGGGAAAATGGGACACTGACGGGGTTGGGTGTCTGAAAGACATCAGAGCGAAAAAGCGAAAATATTCCCTTGTAGAATTGACTTCAACACAGAAGAGTGAAGGCTCCAGAGCCAATGTGTCTGGTTCAGGTTCCTGCTCTGCCACTTCCCAGTGTGGGGACCTACGTCACGTTACCTTTCCAAGCTTCAGTTCCCTCAGTAGTGGACAAGGATGATTTCAGTAGTACTTACCTCATGGAGCTTTGTGAGAATTCAGTAAAATAATACCTAGAAAGCATTTAAAATGGTGTTTGTAGAGTGAGGACTCAAGTGTTAATTTTTCTTTGGTCTGTAGGGTATGATTGTGTTAAGACATTCCTGATGCCCTCATGAGAGAGGCCCTCTCATTTCTTTCTTTCTTTCTTTCTTTCTTTCTTTCTTAATTTATTTATTTTTTTAAAATATTTTATTTATTTATTTGACAGACAGAAATCACAAGTAGGCAGAGAGGCTGGGAGAGAGAGAGAGGAGGAAGCAGGCTCCCTGCCGAGCAGAGAGCCCGATGCGGGGCTCGATCCCAGGACTCTGGGATCATGACCTGAGCCGAAGGCAGAGGCTTTAACCCACTGAGCCACCCAGGCGCCCCTCTTTCTTTCTTAATTTAAATTCAATTACCCAACATATAGTATATCATTAGTTTTTGATAAAATGTTCCATGATTCATTAGTTGCGTACAACACCCAGTGCTCATCACATCACATGTCCTTTTAAAAGATTTACTTTGGAGAAAGATAGAGATAAGAGTGCACGCATGAGTGGAGGGGGGAGGGTGAGAGGAAGAGAGAGAGAGAGAGAGAGCAAACTCCCTGCTGAGTGCAGAGCCTGACACAGTGCTCGATCCCAGGACTCTGAGATCCGAGATCGTGACCTGAGCCAAAATCAAGAGGCAGAGGCTTATCCAACTGAGCCACCTAGGCGCCCCAAGGCCTTCTCACGTCTGCCACTTGCCTAGCCCTGGAGACTAAGTCCATACAGAGGTTTCCCAACTAGGGGCACCCGGGTGGCTCAGTTGGTTAAGCCTGTGCCTCTTGATTTTGGCTCAGGTCCTGAGACTGAGCCCCACATTGGGCTCCATGCGGGGCATGGAGTCTGCCTGAGATTCTCTCTCTCCCTCTGCCTACCACACCCCACCAACTGTCTCTGTGCCAAATAAATAAACAAATTAAAAAAAAAACAGACAAGAAATTTCCCACTAACCACACAGTTTCAGTTACTTAAAGCCATCACTATCTTTCATTCTAAAGAGAAAAAAAATGTCCATTTCTACAGGGATCCTCCTCTTCCCTCACTGCAGTTTTCCCACTTAAACAGCACCAGGACCACCATTTTTTTGGAGGAATAACAGTGTTTAACTCACTTTCCTTGACAGGCTGTATCCGTAGCAGCCACTGTGCAATATCAAAATCTTCTCAGGCCAGGAAGGCGTGGGAGAGTCAGGAAGCCCCAATTCCAAAAGAAGGTTCCCGTGGAGGCAGCTGCCGCTGAAGAGCCCTTAAAGAGGCCCAGAGGTAGCAGGACCACCACGGTATCCCTGCCTGCTTCCCCTGCTGACACATCAGCCTGTGGGAGGGCTGAGAAGAGGCCTTCCAATGCGATAATAACCACTAAAAAGTGTGCTGTGTTTAAGTTTCAAGCATGCTGTCAAAAGGTTAGCAAACCAAACCAAACCAAACCAAATCCTTGCAAGGTTCAGAATATGCTGGTTCCCGGGAATGTCCAGCAGTCACCACTTGGCCATTACTGACTGGCCATTTCACAAACTCTGTCCCTAAGCAAAATAAGAGGGTCACCTTGAAGAGGTTCAGATAAAATAAACCCTTGCGGCCACTCCCTCCTTAGCCAGCAGGAGAACCACCCCTGTGGTGGGTATCGCCAGTCACTAACTCACAAGCTGAATCCTCACACAGCTCTAATTCTGTTTTGGAAGGGGCTGTCCCTGTATTTCCTGGCCACCCCAGCAGAAAGGGTGGCCGTGTGACCAAGTTCTAGCCAATAAGGGGTAAAGCGTAAATTACTGCGGATTGCCTGGGCTTCGGGAAGGCCCCGTAGGGAGCACCATGACTCAGCTGGGAGTCCTTGAGTCCCACCCTCTCTCCTTCCTGCAGGAGGACATGACAGCATCTGGAACCATAAGGTAACCTGGAGTATGAAAGTTACATGCTAAGAATAATCGGGGAAAAATTGGAAGGAATCTGAGACACACCCTCCCATGCCTCTGTTTTCTGTCCAGTGAAACGGGGACCATGGTGGAGGGAGGTAGGTGGGGTATAGTAAGATGCATTCACTCACTCACTCCATCAAAAAGTTGAATGCCTGCCTGTTTGGCCCTGTTCCAGGCATGTGGAATATATCACTGTTTAAAATAAAGATCTTTATCTTCACGGTGCTTATGTTCTAGCTGGGATAATAACTGTGTTATGCTGCACACTACAGTGCTAGGGAAAAAGCAGAGGGGGACGAGGCAGATGTAGAATGGTGGGGACAGATGTGAACACACAGTGACAGTAAAACATGACATGCCTATTTCCTAGAAACTAGGGTTTGGTTGTGCCCAATGTCCAAGCACTTGGTAATATGCAAGAATGCTAAAGGAAAAAAAATCAGGGACCAAAGCTGTTTGCTGTCACATTCCAACCACACGCCAACACTGTTCCTCGACAGGAAGGAACACTTAGGCAACCTACTGTCGCAAAGTAAGTGTCCATCGAGCAGCTAACACAGAAGTCGTAAACCCCTGAGAGGGAGCCGCCCAGCAAGGGAGGCTGTATCAGAAAGGAGGGGGACCCGGGGGTACATTCTGTTATTTTTATAAAGTGTTGGTCTGAGACAATTTTTGTTTTATCCACAAAAAATACTGAAATTCCTAAAGCAGAGGATCTGGGATTGCTAACACGGAAAACAGGCTCCCTTTATTCTATGCACTGTTCTCACCACCTTCACATCTGACTACCATCTTAACTATTTGCTTTTTTAACTCATTTTTTTAAGTGGAAACTTATTTGAAAGGTAATAATAGCAAACACACAGGTCCAAGCGCCAGACACTGCTCTGATTTAATTCTCATAAACCTGTACGATCGGTACTAGCTGTGGCCCCACCTTCAGATGAGGACCCGAGGCTCAGAGAGGTTGAAGATTTCCCTCAAGGTCACACAGCTACTGGACCCTAGAGTCACAATTTGAAACCAGGCTGTCCGATCAGAATCTCCATACTGGCTGAGGGAGGATAACTCTGCTCTATTTTAGAATACTTAAGAATTGCATTTGTTCTTTTTTTCTTAAGAAGGAGCTGCAAGGGGGCGCCTGGGTGGCTCAGTGGGTTAAGCCTCTGCCTTCGGCTCAGGTCATGGTCTCAGGGTCCTGGGATTGAGTCCCGCATCGGGCTCTCTGCTCTGCAGGGGGCCTGCTTCCTCCTCTCTCTCTCTCCTCCTGCCTCTCTGCCCACTTGTGATCTTTCTCTGTCAAATAAATAAAATCTTAAAAAAAAAAAAAAAAAAAAAAAAAAAAAAAAAAAAAAAAAAAAGCAGGAGCCACAAGAAGAAAAACCGAGCTAAGAAATCCTTAAACACACAGGTATTTGTGTACGCACAGTAGCTACCCATTAGCCACAGCAATGTAAACGTGATGTCTCATGCATGTTGGGAGTCAAAAAGTCGGATTCTTAAAAATGATCTTAAAAACAAAAAAGAAAATGGGAAGTGACAGTTTCTGGGCACAGGATTTCTTTTGGGTGTAATTAAAATGTTCTAAAATTGACTACGGTGACGACTGCACAACTCTGTGAATGTGCTAAAAATAATTGGATTGTACGTTTTAGAAAGCTGAATTTATGGTACACAAACTGCAGCTTAATGAAGCTGTTTTTTTTTAAAGAAAACTGACAAGAACAGCCAGGCATTGAGGAGGAGTGTGAATGGACACATGGGGTGGGGTCCCCAGGGAAGACTGCTGGCCGTGCCCCCAAATTCACATAAGCTAGAATGTCTCAGGCTCAAAAATCTATTTTGTAAGTTTACACAGAGCAATTTAGTCCATGTCGTGGACAGGCTGATAAGAATGACGGACTGACTATTGATTTATCAACTTAGGATAAAAACCAGTAAAGGGAAAGAGATGTTCAAGTCTGTTGTGAACTGTCTGCATCTATGCAAATTTCACTGGGAGGCAAACGATCCCAGGAAGGCCGTGGGGAGGGTTCTCAGCAAATTAAATAGGAAAATGGAGGGCGCCTGGGTGGCGCTGTCAGTTGAGCGTTCGCCTCTTGATTCTGGCTGAGGTCATGATCTCGGGGTCCTGGGATCAAGCCCGGGAGGGTTCCGTACTCAGCGTGGAGTCTGCTTGGGATTTTCTCTCCCTTTCCCTCTGCCTCACCCACTCTTGCACTCTCTCTAAAATAGGTAAGTAAATCTTAAAATCAGTAAATAAATAAATAAATAGGAAAATGTATGTTGAGTGCCCAGTTAGCAAACACGGTGCCCAGCACAGTGACTGGCTAGTTCGGGGCAGTTCCAGGATGTGATGACTACAGAATGGACCCCACAGAAGGGCAGGGTGTGTTCTCCCCCATCACAGAGGCCCTAGAGCCCAGGGCCCGCAGAGGGCCTCAACAGCCTGGACGCTAACCCAGGGCCCCATCCCCCTGCGCGGACATCTCCGTCACCTGCCTCTTGGGCTACCTTTACCCTCAGCTTCCAAGGCTGCTCAACCCCTTCTTCTGAAGAACCTATTCTTTCTTTAGAGCTACATCTGGAGAACAAGAAGCCCCTCACTCTTTTTAAGGGTAATAGCACACTTCCATTCCAACCCATTATCTGGGGGTTTGTCACTGGTATTTTTGAAATTTTTTATTTTATTAACATACAATGTATTATTAGCCCTAGGGGTACAGGTCTGTGTATCACCAGGTTTACACACTTCACAGCACTCACCATAGCACATACCTTCCCCAATGTCCATAACCCCACCACCCTCTCCCTATTCCCCTCCCCTCCGGCAACCCTCAGTTTGTTTTGTGAGATTAAGAGTCTTTTATGGTTTGGGGGCGCCTGGGTGGCTCAGTGGGTTAAAGCCGCTGCCTTCGGCTCAGGTCATGATCCTGGGGTCCTGGGATCGAGCCCTGCATCGGGCTCTCTGCTCAGCGGGGAGCCTGCTTCCCTTCCTCTCTCTCTCTGCCTGCCTCTCTGCCTACTTGTGATCTCTGTCTGTCAAATAAATAAATAAAATATTAAAAAAAAAAAAAGAGTCTTTTATGGTTTGTCTCCCTCCCGATCCCATCTTGTTTCATTTATTCTTTTCCTACCTCCCCAACCCCCCCCCATGTTGCCTCTCAACTTCCTCATATCAGGGAGGTCATATGATAATTGTCTTTCTCTGATTGACTTATTTCGCTCAGCATAATACCCTCTAGTTCCATCCACATTGTCACAAATGGCAAGATTTCATTTCTTTTGATGCCATTTGATGATTAAAGGCAGTCTGATTCCCTCATTCTTGGGAGAAGCCTTGCAGGGGGCACCAAGCATTGGCAACAAAACCCACAGCAATATACTAAGTACAAATCACTCTTTTACAGCAGAATTTTAAGTTACTGTGTTTCCGCAAAATGATCTTTTTAGAAGTCAAGTTTTCTTCCCTCATTCATTCCAAAAAAATGTATTTACTGAGTGTCTGCCATGAATGCTGGGCACCATGCCAGTGTTGGGAATATAGTGGTGAACAGAGTGGTCTAGATCTCCTCCCAGGAATAAGTAAACATAAACTCTTCAGTGATCTCAGGTAGTGATAAGCGCTATGTAGAAAAGAAAAGCGGCTGATAGGGCAGAAATGTGGGAGCTGCGGAGAGGGTGATCAGTGTGAACTGAGAGACCTGAAGATAAACGGGGGAGGGGGGCAGGAAGTGCAAAGGCACCAACAGCAAGCATGGACTCTCAAGGCACACTGTATAGTCAATAAGGGGGAAAGAAGTATAACGGGATGGAGAGGCGGACAGGAGTTAGGTCACGTCACATACGGCCTTGGCCTTGGAAGTCAAGGGCTGGGCGGGCACAGATTTCACTGTGAATGGGAAATTACCAAAGGGGTTTACGCAGAGGGGGGGTCTGTGATCTAATTCATGCTTTATGAGAGCACTCTGGCTGCCACAGAGGAAATGGGTTGTAGTGGAAACACAGATGCAGCCAGAGAGACTCGTATTTTTATCTGCACAGCTATGCTTACTATGTACCAAGTGTTTAAATATTAATGTTTATTGACTGATCACGGCCTGATAAGGGTTACAGTAAAACCTGGTCCTTGCTCTGAGAGTTTAGAAAGTGAAAACGGTGACAGATCTAGAGGATGGGCCAGGAGTTTCTGAGCACCTTCCTTGAGACACAGGACCACAGGACTGAGGACACAGCAACTCTGTGCTCACCCAGAGACCAGGACCATTTTTGATGGCAACTTTCTCTTTTGTCCTTTCCCTGAGTAAACTGATATGGAAAAACCTTCCAGCAACAGCATTTGGTCTGTTCCTGTGTATGCTATGCACGCTTTAATAATGGAGGAACAAAAGCTGCTCACACACATGTCCTCTCACAGAACATTCTACCAACAGAAACTGTTGTCAATAATGACAGAAGAGATGAGATATAAAGACACATCAGGTATTTCATGTAGACCAAGCAGCTAGAGTGAAGATTTACTACACAAAAATCACTTGGGAAGGGACAGTTCCCCAAAAAATACGAATTTGGGAACTGATTCATACAACCTGCCCAGAGAAACACGCAAACATTCTGAAATAATCTTATGATAATCCAATCTGCCGTTTCTTGCCTAATGTTTCATTTACTTTAGGACTACAATCAGGTGTGGGATGTCTTCATTTAAAAAAGCAAACAAAAATACATAACGTACTAGGTCACCGGAGAAGAAAACAAAGCTATCTGTCTGTCCACCTGTATGTCCGCCCACCTTCCCACCTTCTTGCTCCTTTCACAGATGTCTGTGAGTGGCCACTAGCTGCCAGGCCATGAGCAAGGTACAGAGATCCCATGTATATATGACAGAGGGAGTCCCCTCGTCCTCCTGGGGCAGAGAAGAGACACTGAGTGACTAACTACCCAAACAATTAACTACATGGAGATAAACAACCCAACCCGAAGCCACCGCGCGGAAGCCGGCGTCAAGAAGCAGGAGCTTGCTGCGTTCCAGGGACTAGTTAGAGAAAAGCACCCAGCCGACACAGGACCGCAGACATCCTGCTTTAGGTGCTGTGCTCCTCAAATGATGAGCAACAGGGAAGGGGAAGGCCCAGAAAGAGACAAGCTGTTACCCCTTCAACCGCCCCTCAGCCACAGATGGGTCCCTCGCACGGGGGGAGATGAAGAGCGCCCAGGGTGTACCTGATAGTGATGCGCCTCTTTCTCTGGGTGCATCTCCATTTTCTGAGCTCGCTTTTCCAGAACCACTTCTGGCATGTTCGCCGTTGGTTAAATCTGTCTTTTCGGGAGTCGTTGGTTTGCTCTGTGCCTGGCTCTGCTTCAGATGACTGAACTTTGGGGACACTGTTGCAGCTTGGATCACAGGGGACTGGGGTTTTGACGGGATTGGTCTTTCCAATTCTCTGGCCTCCTGTAACTACAAGGCAACAAAAAAGGGATTCAGTCTAAATGCTCCCAGCACTGGGGTGCCTGGCTGGCTCAGGCGGTGGAGCCTAGGACTCTTGATGTCAGGGTTGTGGGTTCGAGCCCCATATTGGGTATAGAGATAACTTAAAAATAATAAAATCTTAAAAAAAAAATATATACGTCCCAGCATTTTGAGAAGGACCAGAAAATTTGCCAGCCTGAAGGATAACGTTTTAAACAGAAGGATAACATTTTAAAAAGGAAATAAATTCTTCTGACAAACTCAAAGCAAAATCTGAATGCTGATTCCAAAACCCAAGCTAGATTCTTTCTCTGCTTTTTAAAGCAAGAACAAAAACAGAATTCAGAGGAAGAATGGATGCACTTTAAAATGAAACTGTTCACACATTGGGTGTGCACTGCCCCCAGCAGCTGATGACCGCCACCACTCACCACTTGGTTTTCCATGCGTGTGAAAATGACGTTCAGCATCTGAGTGAGGGTAGCCTTGGCAGTGGTTTGATTGATGAGATTTTTGCTGGCCAAATAGATATTGTAACATGTCCTGACTGTCTGCAGGATAGTGCCCTCATGAATTTCAATGTGTGGGGATGTCACCGCTGTCAGAAGAGCCTAAAACAAAAATCCACAAGCTTCACCTTCACAAACATCCATCTGCTTCCCATCCTCCCACAGCCAAACTTTTCTACAGGGTTTCGCTTTGTTTGGCTTGGTTTTGTAAATGGTAAGAAGATGGCTCTGCAAAGCAAAACTCCCTATTGCTCTGAAGCTTAAAGATAATTATTAACCTATAAAATTCAAATTATTTGCCAAAATCAAGTTGTGTTGAAGAGGACTTTCTATCAATATACTTTTTTAAGAGGCAAAAACACAGTTCTCTCAGAAGGGAAACCGCTTTAACTTGGTCTCACCTATATTAATCACTGAATAGACAGGTTTTGATAGGCAGTCAGGGTCCCAGTTCCCTGGAAGGTTTTCAAGAGAGGTTCAACAGCGGCTAACATGGAGCCATCCCGCACAAAGCTAGCACAGTGAGGACTTCAGATCTGGAACGCTGGCTACAGCCCTCCCGATCCTGTTCTCCCGACAAGAAGACAGTACTGTCACATGCCAAACCACTTCTGGCAGTGGAAATGGAACAGGGAAATGGAATGGGGGGTGGGATGGGAGCAGGACAAGAGGACAAGGGGCAGATCGGTGTAAGATTATTCAGGACCCACTGAGAAATGGCAGACCCGGAATCCAGGATTTCAAGGAGAAAAGCCCAGAGGATTTCAAGCCCACTCAATTGCCAAGCAATTTACATTGTGATTAGGGCAACTGTTTACTTTGGAAACACACCTGGTTCCACTTTTCTTGTCTCAGTCTGTGCTAATAAATTCTGACACTTAACAAAAGATCTAAGCGACGCTTACACTCTTCTGCTCTAGCTCAGGACCACCTGAGACAACTAACACATGGTAAATCAGAAACCCAAATTCCCAAGGGAGACTAGCTTTCTTATTTAAAAATCCAGACCAGGCCAACAAACAGAAATACCTTAATTATTTGTAACTGAACTCCTTCATCGGTCTGAGGGCCCTGAAAACAGTTGCAAATGGTTTCAACAATCCTGTCGATGAGCCGCTTCCCCGGGGCTCCACTGTCAGGGGCGTTGCCAGTGATGTGCCCATATGCGATGAGTTTCTAAATGCAGAAAGAACAAAGATGAAAGGTTTCTGCCTGGCCAGGACTGAGGCTGCCCAGGGCAACAAAAGACAGGCAGTAGTAAGGTTGGCCTTAACTTCTGGTTCCCACAGACCCCTCGGCTCCCCTGGGGCATGGCAGGCACAGCCACCCTATGGCTGCAGTGTTCACCCCCCTCCCACTCTCCCACGTCTCCCACGGCAGAAGAGCCCCAGGCGAAAGCCTATCCAGTGGAACAGGCAAGGTGTAGAAGAGTCACAGGTACACAACTACTAGTGTGAAAAACTGATGGCCTAAAAGCGATACATAATGGAGACAGGAAGTAGTTGGTGGTTGCCCAGAGCTGGGGGGTAGGGGGTGGTTTAGAGAGAAAAGGGGAGTGACTGGTGATGAACCCAGGGTTTTTTTCTCAGGTGATAAAGATGGTCTACAATTAGATTGTGGGGATGGATGTACAAGTTCGTCAATGTACAAAAATCACTGCATTGTACACTTCCAATGGGTGACTTGTATGCATGTGAATTATATCATGAGCTGTTAAAAACCATACATATGGGGGCGCCTGGGTGGCTCAGTGGGTTAAGCCGCTGCCTTAGGCTCAGGTCATGATCTCAGGGTCCTGGAATCGAGCCCCGCATCGGGCTCTCTGCTCAGCAAGGAGCCTGCTTCCTCCTCTCTCTCTGCCTGCCTCTCTGCCTGCTTGTGATCTCTGTCAAATAAATAAATAAAATCTTTAAAAAAAAAAAACAAAACCATACATATGGGGTGTTTTTTTTTTTCTTTTTAAAAGGAAAGATACATAAGAAACAACCCATAATGTGTTTTGCTGGAGGGCGGAACTCAATTCTGCACTTATGTTATCAAACGTGTGTCAACCCAGTGGCGGAAGAAGTGGGGGGCTGCCTGGGCCACGCCTTCTTGGTAGGGCTACTGACTGGCTTGGACAAGGGCTGCCTTTCCGAGGCCTGTGCCATCTCACTTAGGACCTGCATTTCACTGTGGAGAATCTGAAAGCTGGAGAGGAAGTCAAAGGTTAGGGGCAGGATGATTTCCAAGCCTGGCCACGTCTCAGAATCACCTGAGGGAGCCCATGACAAACAGAGACTCCCAGACCTCAGTGAATCAGAACTTCTGGGGGACAGCCTGGCCATCAGAGTTTTTCTCCAAGCTATCCAGGTTATTTTGAGACTCGACCAGATAAAATAATCACTCTTCTAACACAACCCCTCTAGGATATGTGAATTCGAAGGCATCCTCTGCTTCCACTGACTTAAAGACTCTTTAAAATGCTGTTCTGTTCTCTGTTCTTTATCCTTTTGGGTTCCTAATTTGTCATCTCCTTGCTTCTACATGCACAAAGTGACATACGAGCCTGAGGTTATCTACGGTGCCACCACCACTGTGCTGGGAAGACCTGCCACTTCGCAGAGGCCCGACTCCATTTCTCAACAGCTTTCCCCCCATCATTAGCTCGGGAAGCACCACCATCCAGCAAGCAGGACAAGCTGGGTTAAGAGAGAGTGGCTGAGGCTAGAACCGGATCCTGCTAAACTGTGTGACTGAACAAGCAGGAGAGGTCTGCGCACCCTCTGCTGACCAACTCCAACCCCCGAGGGCACCAGAAGGGGCACGGGATGGGAGCAGCCGTGCGGAAGGTACAGAGGGTGGGGACGGTGCTGAAATGTGTTTCTGAAAAAGAGCTCAAGACGCCCTAAATTACCTCAACCCTCTCCCTGCTGCTGGACGTGCAGGCTTCCGAAGCAGGCAGCGCTGGCCACCTGGTAAGTGAACTCTGGTTTTTGACACTGCTTATGCCTTACCCCTAATGGTGCACAAGCCCGTCCGGAGCACCAGATTATGAGTGGGATGGTTCTGAACTCCTAAAATGTGAATGTTGAAAAATAGGCCCCGTAGAACCCAGCAACGATGTTGCAAAGCAAGGCAGAGGTGAACTACTGCTGAATTCAAATTCGAGAAAGGACTGGAAGGAGTCTCTCTCTTCTACAGGCTGAGAGCACCTGCCCCTTCAAGTGGGACAGGGTTTTAAAGTGGCTTTACTCCCTTGTCTGTGCAGTGACACAGGGCCAGGAGAAAGCAGAGTTCCTGCATCCTTGGGTATTTCTAGTTTGGCCCTCTTACCCCTCCTTGGGCCAGATATTGGCCTGGGCACTGGAGGTACAACAGGGAATAAGACGGTCCTTCTTCTCCTGGAGTTTATATTCTCCAGGGCAGGGGCAGACCAAAGCCAAAGGTCCTGGCTGGGATTTCCAGGGCCCTGTCTGATTTGTAGACTCTTAAAAAAAAAAAAAAAAAAAAAAAGTTGCAGTGATAATGCACAGCATTATCTCATTTTTGGAAAATAAAAACTACGTGACTGTGTATTTTTGTAAATGTACAGAAAAAAGCCCGGCAACACAGCTGAGGTCCAGCAGCGTGCTTGGCAAGCTCTCTTGAGGAAAGGGCTTTGCACAGTGAGTGGGGTGGAAAGTTACTGGCAGGTTTAAGGATTAACACGATGTGGTACATTCCTAAAGGGTCCCTCCAGTTCCTGCATGGAGAACTGCCTGGAGGGCCACAGGAGTGGGAGCAGGGGACCAGTGAGGCTAATGGCAGCTGTCCAGGAGGGAGATGCTGGTGGCTTGAACTCTGGGAGGATGACATGGATAGAGGGTAGAAAATCCTGCTTTATTCCTTGTTGATGGGATGAGATGGGAAAAGGGCAGAGGAGGGAGGCCTCCGGGCAGCTGGCTCACGGACCTTATGTCCAAGGAGGCTGCCTGCACATGGATGCTCACTTTACTCTATTTGTCAACGCCCCTCTACAGGAGAAGAGGTAAATAAAATGATGGCATAACATACCATGTATCAGTCAAAAGGATGCATGCAGCCATACAGCTAGATCTTAAAAACGCTATGGAAAGCGAAAAGCAAGCTCCAGAACACCTGAAACTTACATACCATTATATGTCAAGTACACTCTAATGATAAAGACTTCTAAAAAATTATTTTAAAGAAAAGTATTGAATACATAATGATGAAGAGTGTAGATATGGGAGAAATTGTGAGGGTGAAACATGACTGACTTGGGTTTGAAAAACACGGAACCCTCATCATATATGGTCCTCGTCATCACCTATGGAGGCAAATGGCACTATTGTCATTCTATGAGGATTCCGGACTCTGGAAAGGTTAAAGAACTTGTCCCCGGTGTCTCAGTGACATGTTAAGCCAATATATAAATGCTAAGCTATCTGTGACCCGCCTGTGCTCTTTAGCCTTGACTTATTTTCCTCCTTTATGGACAAGAAGTTGTATTAGGTTGGGTCATATGAAGTTCCTGATATGTTTTCCACTCCATGAGAATGACAATTTCATGTGGTTCAACCTAAAATATTATTAAAATGAGAAATTCCTCGTATCCAACTAACATTCTAAAGATGCAAGTAAATTAGGGAAACTTGTCAAGTTCATAAAATAAAAATCTACCACCCACAGGCAAGAAGAAAAACAAACAAGAAAGGAAAAAAGTAGATGACCTGACAGGCAACTGAACTTGGGGCTAGTGGTCTAAGGGATTTCAGCCTTATCGTAAAGTTCTAAAAAAAAATTTTTTTTTTAAAGATTTTATTTTTTATTTAGGCAGAGAGGCAAGGCAGAGAGAGGAAGGGAAGCAGGCTCCCTGCCGAGCAGAGAGCCCGATGCGGGGCTCGATCCCAGGACTCTGGGATCATGACCTGAGCTGAAGGCAGAGGCTTTAACCCACTGAGCCACCCAGGCGCCCCTAAAAAAATTAATAGAGATTGTAGCCATGTACAACTTTTATACAATTATGAATGGATTTTACAATGTGCTTTAAAACCCCTAAGTTTTCTAGAAATAAGAACTAAAAGATAATGCCTGTGGTATGGACAAAGGATAGCTGAGACCAGTGGTTTCCTACAGTCCTCACTGGGACATAAAAAGAATATACTACAATTCTATTCTTATTTTTTTTTATCTTTTTAGAAGTTCTATTTTTGTATGTTTATAATATATGTAATGTAATAGTAGTACAAATATATAATGTTACCAGTGAAGAAATATGAATACATTAGAAGGATATTCTCAGAAAAAAATCTGGTTACTGACATATGCCCAGGGAACCTGGAGATCACTGCACTGAGTAAGGCAAGACTGAACCTAATGCCCCTCCCCTGGGGGTGGGTTTGGGGTGGGGGAAACGTGTGGCAGACCAGGTGCTGAAAGGAAGGAATGAAGAGAATCTTTATCTTTTGGTAGAAGTGAGCTGCAGGAGAACTCTTGAGGTTTCTCTCAGTGGGAAGAGGGACCTCTAAGCTAACTGTGTTCCAGACAAACCAAACCCATAGCCCCTCTGCCACCACATCCCCTCTCTAAGCTCAGAGAAGGATGCCTTTAAATGACCAGGGTAGAACGTGGATGTACCTGCACTGGCTTCAATTCTGCTCAAACCAACCTTTGCCCCTGGACACTAGGCCTTCCATTTCCAAGACGGAAGTCACCTCTCCCACACTGGGAAAAGCCAGTCGAGCAGGCTTGGCAAGGACAATGTCCAAGAGCAAATGAAATTTTCATTCAGTATTCCAAGGAGCGCTGGGTCACTTTCTCATGTCGTAAAAAGGACGACACAGCTTGCATTTTGTATAATGACCAAAGAAATCTGAGTATACCTACTACATCACACAGAACTTCTAATCCAACCAAAAAAAAAAAAAAAAAAAAAAAGAGCTAATCTTATGTTGTAGGCCTCAAGACACTCTCATATTTATAGCTCAAATCAGGACAGTGGGCCGAAGTAGAGCAGGATGTCAATATTTCTGTTCCAGGGTTCCAAAAACACACTATTTCCAGGAAAATATAGAACATAAAATATCAACAGCACATTTTTAATCAAAGGGCCAGAACCACAGAGTAGCAGTTAAGAGTAGTGGTCAGCAACCCTTTTTCTGTAAAGAACCAAATTTTTAGGCTTTCTGGTCTCTGTTCCAATAACTTAACTCAGCCTAGTAGAGGGAGAGCAGCCAGAGATAATAAACAATGGGCACAGCTGTTGCTATGCACTGAATGTTTGTGTCCCCCTGTTCAAGCCTGGCTCCCAATGAGATGGTATTAGGAGGTAGGGCCTTTGGGAGGTGATTAGGTTTAGGTTAAGAACATGAAGGTGGGTCTTCATGATGGGATCAGTGCCCTAGAAGAAGAGAAGGTAGATCTAGTGTGTTCTCTCTGCTATGTGAGGACACAGCTGACAACACTCAGCCATCAACAAACCAGGAAGAGCGCTCTTACCAGGAAATGAATAAGCTGGCACCCTGAGCTTGCCCCCTCCAGCCTCCAGAACTGAGGGAAATAAATATTTCTTGCTTAAGCCACCTAGTCTGTGGTATTTGGTTATATTAGCCTGACTAGTTTCCAAAAAAACTTTACTTACAAAAGCAGGTGGCAGGCCAGATTTGGCTTATAAATGTAGTTTAACAAGCCCTGGTTGAGAATTCAGACAGCGCTGGCAGAGTTCTAGATACTCACCCCATTCTACCACTTCCTGGGCAGGGGGAGCTTGGTAGGGCTGGTCACTTTATTCTTTATTTGGAATTCTCAATTTGAAAATGAGGATGAGAGTTAACTAAGTGTTGCTGGGAAGATTAAACATGATGCTATGGACAGAGCATTGAGCACAGGGCCCAGCACAGGCCAGGGACTCAACAGCCACTGTTCTTAGTACATCAGTAATGTTAACTGTGAGCACCAGCTTCAGAACTAGACCATAACATGAGAAGAAAACAACTAAATTTAAACTTATGCCAAATTTCCTCAGAAAATTTCACAGCAACAAATATTTTAGGATGGAAGGAGGACTTGGGCCTGCCATTTAAGAATTCTTGGCTCATTATATGTTTCACATAGGACAATCTGTACAGAATTATATTGAATGAGAAAATAGCTTTTCATTTGGAATAACTGCTTCTGTGAAGAAACTGTCACCAACTTTCAAGTACAGATATATCAAAGGAGCAAGATTAATAGAGTAAATATTAGACTGGAGATGCCAAAAACGTGGCATGCCCACCGCCACTTGGCAGCCTGTGCCTCAGCAGACATCAGCAATCAATCACCGTACTTTCTCAAGAAACCCGGATGACACTTCAGATAGCTTTTCTTTTTTTTTTTTTTTAAGATTTTATTTATCCATTTTTACAAAGAGAGAGTGTGCATGCCACACAAGCAGGGGGAAGGGCAGAGGCACAGGGAGAAACAGGCTTCCTGCTGAGCAAGGGATCAAGGAGCCTGATGCGGGACTTGATCCCAGGACCCTGGGATCATGATCCGAGCTGAAGGAAGATGCCTAATGGACTGAGCCACCCAGGCATCCCCAGATAGCTTTTCCCAGCTTCTGAGCAATCATAATATAGAACCTATTCACTATGCCTGTTCTAGAAAGTACTGGTAAATTTTGGACCTCCAAATATAATTTTTTAATTCATCAAGCGTTTTCCATTGAAGTGTAGGTTTCCTGCTGCAGCTAAGGATAAAAGTGAGGTAACCAGAAACCTCAGGAGTAGATCTTAAAAAATATATATAAGAATGCTGGACCAGGAATTACGAAACCCAAGTTGTAGCCCTGCTACTGTCTTTCACACCTGCGTTATTACTGGACAAGTCATCTTTTTTTTTTTTTTTTTTAAAGATTTTATTTATTTGTCAGAGAGAGAGGGAGAGAGAGCGAGCACAGGCAGACAGAATGGCAGGCAGAGGCAGAGGGAGAAGCAGGCTCCCCGCCAAGCAAGAAGCCTGATGTGGGACTCAATCCCCAGGACGCTGGGATCATGACCTGAGCCGAAGGCAGCTGCTTAACCAACTGAGCCACCCAGGTGTCCCTGGACAAGTCATCTTAACTTCTCTAGTCGTTTCTTCATCAATCAAAGGTAATTTATCACAAAGTCACTGTGGCTCTCACATAGTGGATCCTTATCATTCCCAGATCCTGTATTTGCAAATGTAGCCATTCAACTAAAATTTATTTGTAAGCGCCAAGTCAATACTTGCGGCACTTTCGCAATCATGTGTGGACACATGCAGAGCAGTGAAAAAAATCAAATCACTTGATGCACAAGTTCTCAGCCGAGGTCAAACAACAAGACACTCTATCTTCTGGTTTCAGCTCTTCTACTGGGAGCAGTATCTTTTCTGTGGCCTATTTCCTGCCACTTTTTTTTTTTTTTAATTCTTTGCTTTTTTGTTCATTTTGTTGTTTGGTGTTTTTTTTGCCATTTAAAATGCTCCCTAAGCACCATGCTGAAGTGCTGTGTACTGTCCCTAAGAGCAAGAAGGCAACGATGTGCCTTTACAGAGAAATTACACGTTAGGCGAGCTTTGTTCAGGCACGTGTTACACTGCTGCTGACTGTAGGTGCAACGTTAGTGAATCAGTAAGATATAGTAAAGAAGGCGTCTTTAAACAGAAACACACAAAAAACAAAGTTATGTATTGCTTTATATATTGATCAGCTGATGAACGTGCTGACGCCAGAGGCTCACAGGCACCTTATCCTGTATTTCCTGTGGGAACAACGGTTCAGTATATGCTTATTCCACATTCACATGGTCCTTATAGAATATTACCACAAATGATGAATAGTGATTATATCTATTTCTCTATTTGATATTCTGAACTTTAATGCCATCAAGAAAGAGGTGGCATAGAAATACTGCACATGCCCACGTGTACCCCCATTTCCAACTAATCCTAAAGGTTTCAGTTAGAAAAACACACATAAGAGAGTATAACAAAGTACTTCCAGGGGAACACATTCTTGTTCTGGCTGAGGAGGTCAGACCTCTTACCCTTCCCTCCCTCATGAAACTTCCAAAAAGAACACACTCCCTCCTCCATCAGCCTGGAAGCACAGTCCTCTGCACGACCGCCAGTGGCTTGGAGAAAACCCTCTTTACACCACCAAGTTTCAACACGGTACCTGCAAGCAGTCGAGGGACGTGCTGACCACCCGTGGGGACTTGGACTGGCAAGCTAGCTCAAACGGAAGGAAATACTTGTCAGCTTCAATGAAGTTCGCCTTTGGTGGTGCGGCAGCGCCAAGCCTAGGGAAAAAGCAGAAGAGGGCCAGAGAGGGGAAGTGAAAAAACAAAAAATCTGCTTTTCCTACACCTCTAACTTCCCATCCCACTTGCCAGTGCCCCTAAACTGCATCTGCGGGGTGAGACCATTAAAAACAGAAACACGTGTGTTAGGACAAATGACCAAAGTGTCACAGGCAGAAGCAAGGTCTCTGATTAGCAAGCTATGTCGACAGCATCCTGGACTGAATGCTGGCATCAGCCATGTTCTGAAACACGACCAACTGGCTTTTTAACTACGAAGACGAGGAGCAGCCACTTCTGGGGTAAGCTGTCTTCCTGCCCAAGGAAGCAGGACATACAGGCCAAGAGTTTTGCCTTGCCTGTCAAGAAAAACTACAGCAGCATGAACTTGATCTACTTTATCCTTTCCTGCAAATGTGCAGTTATTGGGTTGGTAACCTACTAACCTAGCATCTGTTCAAACACATCCAGTGTCCTGCCCTGTGCCGGCACCGTGCTAGGAGAGTGTGTGCCACCTGGGAGCTATGAAATATGAGAAAACACGCACAGAAAGGGGTTCCCATGGCCACTACCTACTCCCTTAATACCATATTTCAGCAAGGAGAAGAGCTTACTTACCTCTGCTTTTCTATTTCTGCTTTAATTTCATCTGGTGGGGAAGAAAGAAAGTCATGTTAGGAGCATGTAACATTTATATGAAAGAACATTTTACTGAAAGATATTTAGAAAATATTAAAAAGAATGTTTATGAGCTTTTAAAGAATGAAATGCTGATATGAAATGATAAAAAGTGACAGTAATAATAGCTAACACGGACATGGAGGTTACTCTGTGCTAGGTATTGCTCTAAGTACTTTACATACTTTTATTTACTTAACCCTCCAAACAATCCTATGAGGTGGGTGGTATTTACCTCCATCTTGTTTAGAGCAGGACCTCTCAACAGAGACACTACTGACATGGCGACCCCGGGGAACAGGTGACCCATGGGGCAGTCCTGTGCTCTGTACAATGTTCAGCAACATCGCTGTCTTCTACCAAACGGGTGCCAGGAGCAACCTCCTGCAGTCTGGAAAACCAAAAATGTCTCTAGACATGGCCGAGTGTCTCCTGGGGCAAAACTACCCCAGCTGAGAATCACTGATTTAGATGAGAAGCCACGGCACAGAAAGTTCAGGTGACTTGCCTCATGTGACATATCAGGAACTAGGAACCAGAATTTGAATCCAGGCATTTTGGCCCCATAGTCCAATGTTTTATTTCCCCATTCTGCAAAATCTATGTTAATGATAGCTACCACACTATTATGGTCATGGAATAACATTTCAACTGTGTAAAAATATGTATAGAAGATTGGCAACAAACAGAACAAAAATCTGTGTTAAGAGAAGGACTATTTTTTCTTTTTTCACATTTTCCATGATAAGCATATATACTTTGTTATTTTTATAGACAAGGTTTTTTTTTTTTTTTAAAGATTTTATTTATTTATTTGACAGAGAGATCACAAGCAGGCAGAGAGGCAGGCAGAGAGAAAGGAGGAAGCAGGCTCCCTGCGGAGCAGAGAGCCCGATGCGGGGCTCGATCCCAGGACCCTGAGATCATGACCTGAGCCAAAGGCAGCGGCTTGACCCACTGAGCCACCCAGGCGCCCCGACAGGTTTTTTTTTAATTAAAAAAATGTTTTTAAAAATTTAATTTAATTTAAAAATTTTTTTAAAATATTTTATTTATTTATTTGACAGAGATCACAAGTAGGCAGAGAGGCAGGCAGGGAGAGAGAGAGGAAGGGAAGCAGGCTCCCCGCTGAGCAGAGAGCCTGATGCGGGGCTCGATCCCAGGACCCTGGGATCACGACCTGAGGCAAAGGCAGAGGCTTTAACCCACTGAGCCACCCAGGTGCCCCTTAATTTAAAATTTTTAATTTTAATTAGGTAACACCTAAAAATCTACCATCTTAACCATTTTTTAAATGTACAGCTCAGTATACTGACTGCACTCATACTGTTGTGCTAAAGCATATGTAATTTTTATGAATTAATTAAAAATTTTTTACCAAGGAGGTTATAACAACTACCCAGTAAAGGTTATAGAAATAAAGTGTCATTATTCACAAATCACAACCTCAGAGAGATGGTCTCATTTCCAGAGGAACAAGGTTCTGTGTCCTGGAAACGAGAGAACACTCCATCCAGATACAGAGAGAAGCCTCCCCACCCCCTCCATCAGATGTACTCCTGCACACTGGGCTCCTCGGGTTCAACATATTCTCAAAGCACCACTGAAGTAAGTCTGCACTGTATGCCATGTATTTAGATATCTCCAAAAGGGCAGCCTTTTCACAGTCCGTGGAGAACCAGTGGTTTGGATACGGCATTAGTTATCCCAGCAACACAGTTTGGTAATTATAAATTTCCTTTTCTCAGAGAACTCCTGTTTTAGACCAAGCTAGGAAGTGAACACTGAACAACTAGACAGACTCACTAGAGGTGGCAATTTCTAACCTTCAGGCCAACCTTCCAATGTCTTCTCACTACACGCATAAGAAAATGGGTGAGAAACACCCGGATGACTGATATCGAGTGTTTTGCTCATGGACCACCAGGACTGTGACATTGTGACACATGGGGTCTGTTAAAGAGAGCTTTGTGGCATGGTTCCTTCCCTTTGGGGACAAGAATCCACTAAGTAAGTAGCTGCAGTTTCCTCTAGCAGAGGCCCCCAGGCTGTGGGAAGGGCCCAGGAGGCTGGCGGCCAAGTTTGCAGAAATCTATATCCATAGTATCAAGGCCATGCTCCGTGATTAAGATCATGTCACTGTGTGACACGCCAAAGGGGAGCTGCTGCTCAAACTCCAATGTAAGGTTTCCTTCCAACCATGGTTACTCTGTCAGAGTTGAGATGTTCAATGTAACTGAAGCAAGGAGGCCTTCACTAGAGTCTGTGCTGGCCTCTGAGCTCCAAAATAATCTGTTCTGGAAGGTCACCGGCACGAACTCACCATTGGCTAAGGCACGGTCTGACCTATAGCAGGTGGCCAACAAATGAGGACTCTTGCTCTTTTCTTAAAAAAGGAGCCAGAAATAGTGCACAATTTCTAGTGCCATTGACGGAACCAAGCAGAGCCAAGGGGCAAAAGAAAATGAAGGGCACGTGCCCACTCAATCCTTACCACAACCCAGGTAGGCCAGAGCACTCTTGTTCTATAACTGTAATATGGCTGAGGACCCCAGGCACACACATGTGAAGTCACCTGCCCACCATCATAGCCACCAAGTGCTACTGCAGAGTCAGGATTCATACCCAGGCTGTCTGCTCCAGAGCAAAACTCCAGAACCCCTCAGTGAGGGGACAGAGCAGGAGGATGGGTGAAGGAAGGGGAGCATATGGTAGGGCACACCTGCTCTGGTTTATCGCTTCACATTTTAATAGGCACTGCTCTCCCAACAGCCAACTGGGCTATCAGCAGTCATAAATGAGCAGGCTGGAAAGCAGGGAGACCTGAGTCGGGTGGGGCAGCTTCCACTGAAAAGCAGCACTATCTTCCTAGGAAGTACTTTCTGGGCATCGCTGCTATCTATGAACCCCTAGGGTCAGACCCCCCATTCACTGTGACTTGGCACCAACCTCTGCTCCACTTCCAAGCTGAGTCCAACAACCACCTTCACCAACCTCAATATCCCATCACCGATCAAGTTGCCCAAAGTCCCTGCAAACCTTCAACTCTCCGCCACACATCTGACCTGCTACACACCTGCCTCCTATACAAACCAACGCTGCCCTCAATTCCTTCAACTTCCCCGCCAATGTCCTCCTCCCCTGCTCCAAGCCAGGCTGGTATGGCTGGTCACACTTGGAACCTGGTCCCTATGTGTAACTGTGGCACTTCCAGCTCCTTCCTGTTCCATACTGTCAATCTCCTTTCCTTCCAGATGTCCTACTCAACTGACCTCAGCAGGGTCTTTCTTTGGCCTGTCAGATCTTGACGAGTCCAACACCTCAGCTTTCCCCAGTCTCCAGTTTCCAGGGTGGGTTTCATTGGCATGACCATTATCAGAATGACAGGCAATCAAGAGCCATGACTTTGACCTTTAATTTCTGGCCAAATCCCAAACTTAGATTATACTACCATCTCCTTTTGACCTGTCTCCACCTAACAACCAGATCTCTGACAACAGGGCAAGTTGGTAGGGCTAGAGAGCCATAATCACCAACCATAAATGGAACCCTATATCATGCCAGGTGAGCCCATCTCCTCTATCCTCCACAGAGGATTGCATGTTTCTCTGCTCTCCTCAAATACCCCACCCCACCTCCCCTCCTAAACATCACCCCTCCTCTTTACTCAACCCATGGAGTGATCTCCTATTTCATTTACAGATTAGAAGCTGCCACAAGGAGACCTCCTCGATTTACCACTAGAGAACCTACAAACCGACCCACTTCTGTACCCAGCCTCCACTCTCCTGACAGAAGACAGGGTCCAATCCCTCCACTTCTGCAGTCTCCATCCCTATCTGCCTCTTGGGAACTTCATGCTCTCCGTTCCATCTAGAATCTGATCACTTTTCACCGTGCTGGGCCACCAGCACTACCTACCATCCATCCACACTACTCCAGCTCTCACTTGCCTCCCACCCCACATCTTTCTTCATACAGCAGCCAGAGGGACTCACTTCAAATGTAAATGAGATCACATCTGCTCAAAACAGATTATCCATAACCCTTATAATATAAATCAGATTACATCTGCTCCTCTCCTCAAGACTTTCCACTGGCTTCCCATCTCACACTGAGTAAAATCCAAAATCTTGACCTTGGGCTCCATGCCTCTGTAAGATCTGGCCCGGGGGCCATCCCTCTGATCTCACCTTCCACCACCCTGCCCCCCAGCCGGCTTGTCGCATGTTCCAGTTGCAGGGACTTTGCAATCCCTGTTCCTGCTGCCTGGAACACCCTCCCTTCCCCCAGACAGCCGCATGGCTCCCTCCCTCCCTTTCTTCCTTCAGTTCACCGTTCAAATGTCACCTTCCCTCACCACCTAAAACTGCCATCTCTACCGGGCCCCCATAATTCCGTATCTCCTTACATGCTTTACTTTTTCACTTTACTCTGGTTTATTTTTCCAATCTCTCTTCACAGTATTTACTGCCCTTGACATATTATTTGTTCATATGTTATCTGTCTTCCCCAGGACAATAGAGACTATGACAACAGAGACTTTTGTCTGTTCTGTTCACTGCAGAATTTCCATCACCTAGGAATTCCTAGGCAGAGAGTAGATACTCAATATTTGTTGAATGAATGAACTGTCCTTTCTCTTTCCTGCATTATTTAACCTCTCACTTAACTGGCTCCCTTCCCAAGTTTCAGCCTCTAAAGAAAGAAAAGATAAGATTAAAAAAACTTTCCAAGATCCACTCTCTTCCTCCCCTTTACACTAGAGCCAAACTTCAGCAAAGAGCAGTCCACACTCACTGCCTAGTCCCTCACCTCCCACACAGGCCTTAGCTCACTCCGGTCTGGTTTTCACCTTCACCGCACCCCCAAAGCAGCTCAAGTTAAGGTCACAAATGACCCCCATGTCTCTCAATCGGATTGGCATTTTGCTACTCTCCACCTAATCTGACCTCCCTGCAGCATTTGACCTTACTGGCCTCTCCAGCCTTGAGATGTTCTCTACTTCTGCCACCATACCCACACATTTGCCCGGGGCCTGTTTCTTGCCCCAAGTCCTTCCTACTGCCCAGGCAGACCTCCTCTGCCTCTCCTTCTCTGCCCACTCTCTCCCTAGGCCACCTCATCCTCAGTTCCCATCGAGGCTCTCTTCATTCCCAAATCATGACTTCCAGCCCAGGCCTGCCTCGTAAACATCAGCCGTACCTCCAGCCATTGATGACGCCACCTGTCCGACTGGATGCTCAAAGATAGGGTAGCTTCAACACATCAAGTCCCAACTCAGGTCAACCTCCTGCCCCACCTCTCCCCAGATGGTCTCCCCGCACTCCCACCTTACAGAACAGCCCCACCATCCATCTAGCTGGCAATCCTCTTCCTTATCTAATGTTCTTATCCAGCCCATCACCAGGTTTTGTCAGTTTCACCTTCCTACGGAGTGGGGAATGCATTCACTGTCTGGCTTCCGTCATCACCACTCAAGTCCAGACACTAACATCTCTCACCTGGAAGATGGTAACCACCTCCTCTTTGTCCCTGGGCCATCCCTCTGGTCTCTCTCTAAAATATTCTCAACACAGTGGCCCAAGTGATCTTTCCAAAATACAAACCTGGCTATCCTGTCACCTTCTCCCCTGTTCAGAACTCTTCAGGGCTGTCTTGCTGCTTTTGATCTGAAAATGAAACTCCTCACCAAGACAACCTTGGGGTCCTGCATGGTGGGGTGGGCCCTGGCTACCCCTCCCACCTTATTCTCAAACACTCTCCCCTCTCATTTACCATGCTCCAATCACACAGTAGCCTCTTTCAGTTTCTCTCAAAATTTGTTGTTGTTTTTAAAAAAATTTTTTTTTTAATTTGACAGAGAGAGAGAGAGAGAGAGCTCACAAGTAGGCAGAGAGCCCGATATGGACTCCATCCAAGGACCCTGAGATCATGACCTGAGAGGGAGGCAGAGGCCCAACCCACTGAGGCACCCAGGTGCCCCATTGTTGATTTTTTTAATCACTCTTTTCTATTCTGAGATAACTGTCAATTGACATTTTAGTTTCCTTAACAGTTATACGCCTCCCTGCCACAGGGCCTTTGTACATGCTGTTCCCACATGCTGCCAAAATGCCTCTCACCCCAGCCTGTTTCATTCTTATTTATCATTCAGATCTCAAGACTTCCTCAAAGAAATTTCCCTACTCTTTTGTTCACTCCCCTGTAGGCCCAGGTTTCTCTCCTTCACAGGACTTTTTAGGTTGTTAGTATGCTCCAGAGGATGTGATCATTTGAATAATAGGCTTCTTCCCCATTAAGTGCAAACTGCATGAGAACAGGGTCCTTGTTTGTTTCCCTTATAGCATGACACCAAATGTGACACCCAAATAAATATCTTCTCAGTGAAAGTCACCCTTGTTTAGTCAACAAACAAAAAGACCACATAAATAACAAATATGCACTGACCGCTCCCTGGGACCAAGGAAAAATTTAAGAATTTAACAGCACGAGAAGGCCGTTCTCCCCACAAATCTGTAAAACTTAACAAAATACCTAATAAAAAAGCTAAAGGGCTTATTTACAACCAAGCCAGTAAACTGAAAGAAGTTTCTTATAGGAAGACTCCAGGAATGAGTCAAGGTTTTCTAAGATAACCTTGCTGGAAAGACAGTCAAGTGTTTTCCTGGCAGGCCCCTGAAGCCTGGTGAAATTGGTGAGAACTAAATACAGTCCTGAGCTATTTATACAGGAGACTCCATGTACTTGCTGATTAAGTACACGTTTTCACAAGTCCGCTCTTTTCCATAAAGAATAGTCTTACTGTTTTCCCCCAGCACTGCTTACAGAGTCTCCCCTGAGATTTACAAGTACAGGGCAGAGCTCTAAATTCATTCAACCACTTGCTTCACCGGTGTCGAAATGTCAGAGACCAGCAAAAATGTCCATAAACCAACTTATACAGGAGGCAGAGAGGAGCAAGCATTCAGGTCCTTCTCCTCTAACTATGGTAACGCCAGTGCCTCTGGATTTTAGCAGGTCGGCTGTCAGGCTCCGGGTGTCGGTGACTTGACTGCACCCTTCACCATAATCCTGGGACGTCGGTATTACTACTTTTATCATTTCAGGAAACCGGGGCTCAAAGAAGCTAACTTGCCTTCCCAGCATCACAGGACTAACCAAGAAGCAAAGTTTCCAATTCAGCTCTCAGTGAATTTCCTGCCAAACCAATAAATAAATACTTTTCAGTAATCAAAACCCAACTTTTAGATGCTGCTTCTAGGCAGACGACCCCCTCCTAAAGAATTGTCATAAAGCTTTCCAACAAAAACGAATCTGTCAAGGTCCTGAGCCCTGGTATTTCTCAAAACCTTAGTCTGGAGCATGTGTAAACAAAATGTCTCATCAAGATGCCAGAATTTGCTAAAATTAAAGGCTTTATTCTGTATTTCAACAGAAGGCTTACTTTACTTGCCATGACAACTTAGGGATTTTTAAAAATATTTTTCAAATTTTGCACTTAGGTTCTTCCTAATGGTGAGAATAATTATTTTGAACACATTTGAGAAAAAAATCATCATCATATGGAGGACAAAGTGATTTACTTTTTATCATATGGACGTATAAATGTTAAATTTTTTTGCACATTAATACACAACTAAGATTTATGAATGTACTCTCTCAACTGGCTCCTTCCTAGTGACATTTAAACTAGTTCAAGTTTTTTCTACTTTAAAAGAAGGAGGGAAAAAACCTCCTAGGATCCACATCTCCAGCCTCCCCTTCACACCATGGCCAAACTTTGGGAAACAGCTGTCTGTGTTTCTCCACCTCCCATGCAGGCTTCAACCACTCCATGCTGGTTTGCACCTTCACTGCATCGCCTCAAGAGCTCCAGCTAGGGCGCCTGGGTGGCTCGGTGGGTTGAGCCGCTGCCTTCGGCTCGGGTCATGGTCTCGGGGTCCTGGGATCGAGTCCCGCATCGGGTTCTCTGCTCGGCGGAGATCCTGCTTCCCCCCCCCCCCGCCTGCCTCTCCGTCTACTTGTGATCTCTCTCTGTCAAATAAATAAATAAAATCTTAAAAAAAAAAAAAAAAAAAAAAAAAGAGCTCCAGCTAGCATCACCGAGGACTCCCCTTCCCTCTGAATCCCATGTAGGAGACAGAGAAGCAAATCTAAAACTGGATTTTACGATTTCTATCTCAGGACAGAGCATGTGTTAGAGCTCTTTCCCACCTGGCTGTGCAGATGTGGGCAAGATGTCCTCTGAGCCTTGGTCCCCCTTTGCCTGCGGCACCCAAAGACAGACACCAATACCACATCACAGGAAACCAGGGCAGTTTCCGGTTTTAGAATTAATCAAAAGCAGTTTATTGTGGATGAAGAGAGTTGTCCTAAATCAGAACACTTCATAACTCAAATGCAGCTTATGGGACTTAAGCTTTTTATTTTTTATTTTTTTAATTTTTTGGGGGGGGGAGGAAGGACATAAGCTTTTTACCTTCATTTCTTTCTTCCCATTAGTCCCTAAGTTAAAGTAAACCAAAGACATATACAGCAAAAAGATGCAGGAAAAAAAGCTGTCATCTTCTTGACTAGAGTCTTCAAATACACCCCAAAATTCAACTACAGAAAATATGGTCTCACTTCTTATCGAACGCTTTACTTAATGAAACTTCAAAACCTTCCTGCAGTGCAATTGTTTAAAGACTCCGTCGAGTATGCTGTATACACTTTCATTTGGAGAAGCAGTGCACCATGACAGTAAATGGTTAAGGTCTTAAGATCTGGCTCTGGAGCCGGACCGCCAGTGTTCCGTCCTGGCTCCGTGGCTTACTGGCTGAGTTATGCTGGCCAACTTCTCTGGGCCTCAATGAGGATAATAATAGTAAGAACTAAACTGCATGTAAAGCACATGGCATTGTGCCTGGAACATAGAAAAGCTTAGTACATGGTAGAGAGCAATAGTTATTATATAACATGTGATTTTAAAAACTGACTCAATTAGTTGATAAATGATGCGTCAGGGTAGCTTCATCATGGTAATAAGTGTCCCACTCCGGTGAGGGATGCCAGGAATGGGACAGTCTGTGCATGTGTGGGGGCAGGGGCACATGGGAATTCTCTGTACCTTCTGTGCAACTCTGCTGTGAACCTAAAACTGCTTGAAGAAAATCTTTTTTTTGAAATCACCCTGTTTCATATGAAAACATAAATTATGTTTACCATTTTTATATTTTCTTGATAATGACTAAGAATGACACCTACTCATTACAGAACACTCAGCCCTTGCTTAGCAATCCGTGCCGATTAAGTTATTAAGTATGATATTGGATCTCTTATCAAATATACATGAAAAGAATACCGTTAGAACAATTCAGTTACTAACGCTTTCCAGATTTCCAGACAAATTTTTCCATACTCAACTTAAAAACCTTTAGATTATCTTGTCAAGTTTCCAAACTCCATAGAGTTTCAGAACAGTACTATCATTTAAAGAGGGATCATGAGAGAAAACAGCCCTGAAGACAGTTATGAAAGGGAGGTTTTTGTGCTTTTCATAGGTTTTCTGTGCCCCGATGGAGGGTCAAAAGGTTCAAGATTATTAATATACATCAAAGCTTCGTTAACAAGGTAAAAAGCAACAATATCGCTGGGTGATGAATCCTCTTACAGGTTATTTTGATATCTCCAGATAAAGGTTGGAAGGACACAGTCTCCTAACTGGGCAGTCTGTACCTACGCATTTGGCATTTAGTGCAGATAAACCACTGAGATTACTCCAAACCTGTCCATCCCAATCACCACTGTTTTTACGAGGGACAAGCCCTGTCTTCATTGAGCTTAGCAAGTTAACGCTCCAATAAACAGAGCCTCCTGGTCGTGTAATTACATTCTTATTTATTGCATCTACAAACCACATAGAGCAATAAGTCATTCCTAACCGAGGAATCCATGCAGGTGAAGAACATCAAGCCGGAGCGCTCAGTTTCTGTGACATGTCGCAGCTTAAACTAATAATAAAAAACAACAGCAAGGCTTTACAGAGCAACGACTACATGTCAAGTTCCTTAGAAATGTCAACTAACTTCGCCTTTATAATAAATCAATGAGGAAGGTATTAATACCTGTCCAAGACCACAAAGATAAGAAGTGGAAGGCAAAGTGATTTGAACTTAGGCAGTCTCGAGTTCAGAGAACACACTCCTAACCTCTGTACTTACTATGCAGTCCCTGTATCCCTGAGCCTGTCCCGCAATATCACAGCTGCTTCCTCTAAGTGCTCTCTATCATCTAAGCATTTCAACTTTGAGCGGTCATTTTCGGTTCCTCTTATCAAAATGCATGAGAATCTACACGTGGTAATCTCTAAAACGCCAGCCCCACTGCAACACTTCTTATACACAAGCTCATACTTAAGCTTGTTCTGGCTATTCTGGGCACAAGGGATGCAGAATGAACTATCACCGTGTACTTTGGTGTAGGTTTTCTATTGCTTATAAATAATAGCCATTTCTATTTTAACAGCAATGACACAATTACTCTCTTTAAAAAGATGGCCAGTTTAGCTAACGCTGTGCATAGGTTCCCTTGTAATAGTTCCTATTAGCCAATTCGATGGCAACAATGAGACACCCTGTCTTTTGGTTACTCATTTAACCTATAGCCAAATTACTTTTCGTCAGCTCTTTTTTTGTTTGTTTAAGATTTTATTTATTTATTTGAGAGACAGTAGCATGACCAAGGAGAGGCAGTCAGAGGGAGAGGGGGAAGCAGATTCCCCGGCTGAGCAGGGATCCTGAGGCAGGGCTCAATCCCAGGACCTGAGCTGAAGGCAGCCGCTTAACCAACCAGGCGCCCCATATATCAGCTCTTTCTTACAATTCACTACTAAAACACTGAACATGCATTCCACAGTTTGGGTTGGAAAAACTTGAACTTCTGAACAAAGATAGGATGCAAAAGTATCATAAGCTCTCAAGGTTTTGACCCTTTATGACCCATAAGACAATTTTATAAGGAGGTTCCAACAATGGGGTACACAATTTGGTGAATATGTCAGGTCTTCTGAAGGAGGAATGAAAACATCTGTCGGATTAGTATTTTTAAATTTCTGCAACAATACTCTTAAAGTAATATGGAGAGGTGAGAATCCAGGCAGATTTCAAAATGGAGTTATAAGTATTGGGTTTTTGCGTAACAAACTGCTTTGTAGTGCTTATCCTGCATTCCTGATAAAACAATATCCAACAGTTAGCCTTGATTTTCTGAACAGAAAAGCTTTACAAATCCAAATCTTAGTAAATTCCTCCAATTGATCCTGGATTTCACAGGACTAACATCTGTTTCCAGATTATCTAAGCAACAACAACCTCTCCATCTATAGTTCTTGACCCTTGAGGGAGCCTCAGACCCTTCTGAGAGCCAGATGAAAGCCATGGACCTTACCCCCAAGAAGTGCAGAGTTCACAAGCTCATCCCTAGGCCTCAAGAAAAGAATTCCAGCACTATACCTCATACCAAATGTAGTGAGAAAAGTGATGGCAACGTCAAACTCTGACAGAAAAATCAAATTTTCCATTTACTCAGTCAATTTGTTAGGAAAAAACAAGTCTTTTTACAGATTCCAAACCAAAGGCATGGGGGGGGGGGGTGAATTAGCTTGAAGCTAGCCCTGGGCAAATGTATTGATCCTAGCTGTACAGAACTCTCTTCTCTAGAAACTCCACATGGTGGGTACTTCTTGCCTTTCAGGACTCAGCTCAAATGTCACCTCCTCAGAAAGAATTACTTTCTTGACAACCTATCAAAAGCAGTCATCAGGCCCTCTTTATCACATCTTGCTGTTTGACTTTCACAGAAGTATTTATCAGTATTCAAAAACGTCTCATTATTTTTTTGTTGTTGCTTCTTCTTTTAGAGTATAATCGCCACAAGAGCAAATACCTTGTCTGTCTTGTTCCTGTTCCCTCCCTACTGTACCCTCAGTGCCCATCACAGTGCCTAGCAGACAGTGGGCATTTGATAAATATTTCAATGATCAAAACTAAAAGACAGCATGTCGATGTTGTAATCAACTACCAAGGGTTTAACTAGCTATGAGTTAGAGTTCCCTTCCTCTTTCCACAATCTGTGGGTCCATTCAATCAACACCTACCACGTGCCAGGCACTATTGCGGGTGCGGGGGGTCCAGCAGTGAATAAAATAGACAAGTCTCTTTACCGTCACAGACCCTCTATTTTAGAGAACTGCCCGCAATAAGAAGATCTCTTGCACCTACCTAGGAGGTGTAGAATATGACGGAATTATGGGAGAGCCCGAAATGAAAGAAAAACATTCTCCAATCCGGGACTCCGAAAGCAAGCCTCAGGGGTTTCCCTAAACCAGTTGAGCAGCTCTTCCCACCTGCTCTGCTCACGTGGGGAACCCTAACTAAAAGAACGCAAGTAAAGAAAAAACTTGGGGCAAGGGCTACTGCTTCTGAGGGTGGTGAGGGGAGGAACCAGGAAACAGGACGGCAAGGAGTCGTGGCAAGAGCCCTGGGCTGGGAAGCTGGAGAGCTAGCACCAGCTTGTCACTAACTTGCTAGGTGACCTTGGGCCAGTCCCGAGCTGCCAGGGCATCTGTTTCCCCCCGGCTATCATGAGAGGGCCGGGAAGGTAGGATTCGAGGTCGGGGGAGGTGGAGGCCAGGAGGCCGGGCGGGGTAACGGCCGGCGTGGGGAGGCCGGCGCGGGGCCGGGCCGGAGCGGCTCACCCACCGAGCGCCACCTGGCAGGCCCTGCGCAGCTGGGAGTGCTGGGGCCGCTTCACCTCCTTGTCGGCTAGGATCTTCTCCAGGGCCCGGGACACGAACATGCTCTTGGTCTGGCTCTCCTGCATGGCCCCGGCCCGGCGGGGGCTGGCAGCCCCGCGGGCGGGCGGCGCGAGCAAGCGGGCGAGAGAGGTTGCGGGCCCGGCGTCCCGGCCAGCACCGGCCGCGTCCGTCCGCGCCGCCCCGTCAGGAAGCTACGCCGCGGCCCCACGGCGCCGCCATGTTGGAGCGCGTCACGTGACCACGTGACTGGAGGGGCCGCTACGGCCGCCGCGCGTCCGTCGACCCCGTGACCTCCTGCGGGGCGGGGCCTGCGGTTGGGGCGGGGCCCGATGGGCAAGGAGGGGCGGGGCGAAAGAGAGAGGAGTGGGGAAAAAGAAGGTGGGGTAGGCGAGTGGAGGTGTAAAAAGGCTGGAGGGGACGGGCGGGACTGGAGAAGCGGGAGAGGGAGGACAGGTGGGGAAGGGGGCGATTGGAGGTGAAGGGCTGAGGGGAGAGAGGAGGTAGGAAGAGGAGAGTTCAGGAGAGGAAAAGAGGGGAAAGGAGGTGAGGAGAAGGAGAGAAAATACAGGGAGGAGGGGGAATTGGGAGAAGGGAAGAGGAATGAAATGGAAGAGGAAGTGGGGTGGGGGAGAAGTGTGAGAGAACGGCAGGAAAACACGGAGGGAGAAGGAGAGAGGAGAGGAAAGGAAAGGAACGGGTGGAGGGAAAGGAACGGGTGGAGGGAAAGAGGAGGTGAAGCGAAGGCCGGAGGAGAAGGGGTATTCATGGACGCTCTCCAGATACAGGGTCTCGCGGTGCCTGTTGGCGGGGCGCACACCTTCCGCGCCCCCTTCCCGTCGCAGCCGTGGAGCCCACGCCCGGCCGTCCAGTTCAGTGAACTGTGCGTCTCGTGCCGCCTCCGTGCACCTCCCTTCGGAGTGTGTCCGTCCACGTTCATAAATCTGTGGTTCTCCTCGGTTCTGTGCACGGGGCAGGGGTGTTAGGAGCGTCTGACTGGAAGAAACGGGGATCAGCAGTGTCACACAGTCTTCAAATGAGTGTAAGGAGACAAAAGTCTGGCCGCAGGGCCCCTTGCCTTCTATCCCACCACCAGTGATGTCACAACACCATTGGTGATGCCCCCTGGAGCCCTTCCTTTCACACCGCATGCATCCCCCACAGGGAGCCTTGGTGCTGAGCAGGGCTCCTGCAAGGACAGTGTCTTTCTTGAAAACCCCAGCAACTTCCCAGGCAGGCATGCTCAAATGCTCTGGTCTCAGTTCAAACATCTCAGGAGGCTCTCCCTGACCGCTGGGTTTACAGGACCCCCCCCCCCCCGCCCCCCCGCATTTGATGTGTTTTTACAACACTTTCTGGCCTTTTGCACTTACCGACTTACATGTTGTCAGACTAGGGTATAGGCCGCAAAGGATCAGCATTCTCCCCAGGGCCTGGTCCAGAGCCAGGTAGAATGCTTCATGGCCATAAATTCCATTGGTGTTGTACAGCTTTGCAGCTCTTCTCATCAGGAAGTGAAGTTTGTTTCTCTACCCCCTTGGAGCCGTTTTGTGACTTGCCTTGACTAATGGAATGTGGTGAAAGTGAGCCTGGGCAGCAAGAGGCCTCAGATGCTCAGAAACGTACTGAAGAAAGAGCACACACAGAGAGAGGTCCTGTCCTTCCACTCGTCCCAGAGCTCCCAGCCCCGCCAACTCACCAGTTGATTGCAGCACCTTGAATAACCCTTTCGAGGCCAGCAGAACTTCAGAGCCAAGCCACAGAATAGCAGAAAGCAACACATTTTTGCTAGGCTGACCCACTATATTTGGGGGTTGTTTGTTACACAGCAGTGCATCACTGAGACACCTCTCAATCCATACGTGTTGAATGAATGAGTGAATGAATGGATGTGTGAGATGCTCCAACAAGGCAGTACAAGCCACAGACTAATATGTTTTGTGCCATCCCCCACAGTGAGGTGAGGCCATGCCACTTCCTGCTGAAAACCCACAGTTACTCTCAATTGCCTTTAGAATGGACTCTAAGTATCTCACCATGCCTGACTTCTCTGCCCTCATCTCTCCTTTCCCTTCTTCCTTCTCAGGACTCCCGTGCCATTCTGGATTCGTTTTTGTTCCTATTAATGGCTTGGCTTACGTGCCTCCTAGTCCATGCTTCTCAATGAAACCAGTACCAACCCGAGGGACCTTTTGAAATTTTATTGTCATGAGTGGGGAGCAGATTGCTTGACAACATCCTCTAGAGAGCTGGACAATCCTATGTAATCTCGTGTGGCTGTAGTAGATATTCTTGGAGGTGAAAAGCCTATTAATTGTCATCTGAACCTAGAACGTACATTTGCTTGACATATAAACACAAAGCATTTTTCATAGCCTGAATATATATCGAATTTTCCGGGAATGCGACTATTACTGTAGTTCAAGAGAAAACTGCATTTTGTCTGGAACTTTACCAAATGTTGCTCTCCATTTCAAAACCACATTACTACCATTTGTGCTGGCTCTGGTATTTGAGTCACCACAACAGCACCTCTGACCAGTCTGCAATGGTCATAATCCAGGGAATTCTACTTTTAGGTTCCGGCATCTGACGGCTTTATTTTATCTCTTAGTGTAATTGTGCCTTGGCATTTATATACTGGAATGAATTTGCAGATTGTACATCTCTTTCTTTTTGTTTTGTCTTTGTTTCTTGTTACTTTTTTAAAAAAGATTTTATTTATTTATTTGAGAGAGAGAGTGAGCAAGAGAGAGAACGCAAGCAGAGGAGGGCCAGAGGGAAAGGGAGAAGCAGGCTGCGTACTGAGCAGACAGCCCAATGCAGGGCTTGATCCCAGGACTCCAGATCAAGACCTGAATCGAAGGCAGATACAACCAACTGAGCCACCCAGGTGTCTCTTTTGTTAACTTTTTAAAATTACGTGTGTAGAAAGAATCTGTTATCTACGAGTTTTGTTTCAGATTTGTGATTATAAAAAAAGGAGTGCAGTGTCTGTTGGAGTTGGAAAGCATATCTGGATGACATCTTCCTGTCATTCTGTTCCCAGTTCCAGGGTCACCCATGTGGGAGGCTTTCACTAACCTCCCACACCACTGGATTCCATGTCATCTTGATTTATTTTCTTTATCACATGAAACTCAATTTGAAATGGGGGTATTTATTTATTTGTGTATTAGTTATTTATTGCTGCATCATTACCTGAGCCTGTAAAACTACCTGAACACTTAATGGCTGAAACTCAAACATTTATTGGAGCGCCTGGGTGACTCAGTCTGTTGGGCATCGAACTCTTGATTTTGGCTCAGGTCATGATCTCAGGGTCATGAGCTCGAGCCCCACATCAGGCTCTGTGCTCAGTGGGGATTCTGCTTAAGATTCTTCCTCCCCTGCCCGTCTCCTCCAGCCTGTTTGCTCTCATTCTCTCTCTAAACAACAACAACAACAACAAACATTAATTGCCTCGTAGTTTCTGTGGAGTTTGAGAGCAGCTTGGGTAGTTCTGGCTCAGGAGCTCCCACGAGTGGTAGTCAAGCAGTCAACTGGGGCTGCGGCCATCTGAAGGCTCGACTAGGGCTGCAGAAGCTGCTTCCAAGGTGGCTTACTCACATGGCTATTGGCTGCAGATCTCAGTTATTCATCTTTGCAAGGAGCTGCTTGAATGTGCTCATGACATGGCACCTCACTGTCCCCCAGCAAGGGATCCAAGAGGAAAAAAAAAAGAGAGAGAGAGAGAGCAGCCCCAGGAAGCTCCAGCGATGGTTCTATGACTTGTGTCTGAGGTGGCTTGCTGTGCAGACTGGTTAAGGTCTATTGGAGACTGGACTGTGGTTGATGTAAATGTCAGTGGTGCAGTTTTGCAATGGGGAATGACATTTGGCAAAGTTCTAGACAAAATACAGTTTTCCCTTGATTTGCATAGAGTTGCTTTAGAAGTGAATGACTAAGTCCAGCCTCCACTGAAGAGGAGAAAAATTAGGCTCCCCCTTTTAAAAGAAAGGTCTGTTTTCACATGAGTTTGTTTGCTTATTATCTCCTCTTTCCCAGGTCGCACATACATCCATATAGAGACATTGTCTGTCTTGCTTACAGCTCTATGCCACAGCACGTAGGAGGTACTCAGTAGCTATTTATGGATGAATGGAAGTGGGTGGTTTGGGGTCCACAGGATTTAATAATTTCATCAGTGACTTCTGTATTTCTATGGTAGGCACAGTAATGGTCCCCCAAAGATAGCCACATCTTAATCTCCTGAACTCTTGAAACTTACAGAGCAAAAGGGAATTTTTTCTGTTTTGTTTTGTTTTTTAAGATTTTATTTTTTTTTGTGAGAGAGAGAGAGAGCGAGAGAGCATGAGCAGGGGGTAGGGGTAGAGAGAGAAGCAGACTCTCTGCTAAGCAAGGAGCCTGACACAGGGCTCAATCCCAGGACCCTGGGATCACGACCTGAGCCAAAGGCAGACACCCAATTGACTGAGCCACCCAGGCACCCTGTTTCTGTTTTTTTTTTTTTTTTTTTTTTTTTTTTTTGACTAATCTCTATGCCCAGCATGGGGCTTGAACTCACAACCCTGAGATCAAGAGTCACATGTTCTGCTGACTGAGCCAGCCAGGCACTGCATGAAGGGAACTTTGAAGGCATGATTAAGTTAAGGGTTTTGAAATGGGGAAATCATCTTAAATTACCTGGCTGGCTTAAAAAATCATAAGAGTCCTTATTAGAGGGACACATGAGGGCCAGTGTCAGAAGAAGCTGAGATGTTGGAAGTGGAGGTGGCGGTGATGTGGGACCACAAGCCGAGGAACACAGGCAGCCTCTAGAAGCTGGAAAAGGTGGAGAAATGCGATCTCTCTTGGTGCCCCCACAAGGAACACCACTCTGCTGGGGCGTCTGGGTGGCTCAGTCGATTAAGTGGTTAAACACCTGTCTTCAGCTCTCATCATGATCCTGGGGTCCTGGGATTGAGCCCTGCATCAAACTCCCTGCTCAGTGGGCAGCATTCTTTTCCCACTCACCCTGCTTGTGCGTGCTCTCTCTCTCTCTCTCAGTCAAATAAATGAATAAAATCTTAAAAAAAAAAAAAAAAAAAGGAAGACAACCCTGCTGATCCATTGTACACCTCTGGCCTCCCAAACTATGAGAGAATAAATTGGTGTTAAGCCACTAAATTTGTGGTAATTTGTCACAGAAGTTAAATTTGAATTTCAGGTAAACCAGGAATACTTTTTTTGAGTGTAAGTATGTCTCGTGCAATAACTGGGACATTGTTATATTTTTTAAAAAATCACCTGAAATTAAAATGCAGTACAATATTTTGTACAATATTACGTATTGTTAATATTAACAATATTAAATTATTAATTTTATAATTAAATAAAATAAATAATAATTATAAAATAGAAAATATATTAAAAATAAATATATAAATAATAAAAATAATTATTAAATTATCAAACAATATTAAAACATTATATATAAATATATAAAATATATAAAAATAAATATATAATATATTAAAAATATATATAATATTAAACAATATTAACATATTGTTATATTTTTTTAAAAATCACCTGAAAAAAAATGCCTGAAATTAAAATATAGCTGGAGGGAATATATACATATATATATACAAAAAAACTAGGGGGGTTCCTGGCTGGGTCATTTGAAAGAGCATGTAACTCTTGATCTTGCGGTCATGAGTTCAGGCCCCACGGTGGGTGTAGAGATTACATAAAAAATAAAATAAATCAGGGCATCTGGTGGCTCAGTCGGTTAAACGTCTGTCTTCGGCTCAGGACATGATCTCAGGGTCCTGGGATAGAGTCTCACATCAGGCTCCCTGCTCAGCAGAGGAGTCTGGTTCTCCCTCTCCCTCTGTGCTCTCTCTTTCTCTCTCACTCTCTATCTCAAATAAATAAATAAAATATTTTTTAAAAAATAAAAGGAAACAATACAATGAAACTGGATATATTGGGTTTTATCTAAGAGTCCCCTCCCATTGTCGCTTTGCCAGAAGCCATATTGGACCCACGAGGCAACGTGAAACAGAAGTTTTCCTCAGCAGAGCAACAAGAGCGAAGGTGCCTGGGTCCCTGACATTCTGGAGAGCCTTGCCTGTTCTGGGGTGCTTACTTATTGGCTTTTACACGAGGTAGACATAAGGACGTTTTATTTTTTAGTTCCCTGTCTCTTGCCTCTGAACTTAGTCCTACTTACTAAAACTGGCAGCCGGCAGAGTGTGTTTTGACTCCTGCTTTCCTCTGAGTAATGTCTCAACTTGGTAGCGTGAGCCAGTCACCTGCGGCCCTGGTGGCTGTGCCTCCAGCTGGCCTTTCCAGCTGCCGGTCTGGTTTCTTCCTGGTACACACAGACTCTTTGTACGCCTCACTGTCCCGGAGGGCTTGCCCCGTGTGTCCCTGTGTGTCCCTGTTCCTTTTGAAACATTTATTTTCCATGTTTGCTTTACGGCAAAACCCAAGCGCAGCCTCCCCTGATTCTGCTTGGGACAGAAGCCCTGTTTGGTGGCAGCTTTCTATTTAGAGGAAGCCTCAGAGGTAGACTTGGAAGACTCCCTCCAAAAGAAGTTATGAATGTGGCAACTGTAGTCTGTTTGTGTACCTGCGTCCAGTCGCACTAAAATAAATAAGTAAGTAAGTAAATAAATAAATAAATGAAGTCAACTTGTTTGGTGTAAATATTTAAGATGCCACCATTATGGGGTTTTGCTGTTTGTTTGTTTGCCTCTGGATCACAGTTTGGACTCCCTGAGAAGAGGACCTTGAGACAAGGATTTGAGTGTGTTTAGGAGGTGATCCCAGGACACAGTCTGGGGGGGTGGAGATGGAGCCAATACAGGCGTGGTATCAAGCCAGTCACCCCCGAGGGTAATCTGGGGTTCCACCCCCCTGGAGAACTCTGGGAGGCAGTACAGAGGGGCCCAGAGAAGAGGAAAGCCAGGACACCCATTCATCTGGTTCCCATCTATTATCGCCTAAGGGCTGCTTCGGGGCTTGGATTCTGCGCCCGAGGCTGACCAAGCCCGCAGCGTCCTCCAGCCAGGAGAGGTGAGTAGCCAGGGCAGATTGCTGGGCCCCCGACACTGCCTGCTATATGCTCTTTGGGTACTTTTTGTTTTTAAATATGCCAGACCCTGGCCTGAGTGCTCTCCTGGGGCATGGAGGTGTGCTCGGCCGAGCACAGGGCAGACCGGAAGTGCCAGTGGGTTGATACTCTTGGGAGAGGCACCTAATGATGACCAGTGAGGTCTGCGGTGTGTTCTCCTATTTCCCAGAGGTCCTCAAGCTCCCTGGCCAGATTGCACACCCCATCGAGGCTTCCTTCCCTTCTGTGTCTCACTTCCCCATTCACCTGCTGGTGCCTCCCAAATATAATATGGACACTCCAATCCTTATTTCAGAATGTGCTGGGGAGCCCAACTGTGGTCTACAGAATGATAGCTGCCCTAGGACACCCAAGTTCTAATCACCAGGACCTGTGAAAATGTGACCTAATGGGCAACGGGATGAAATTAAGGATTTTGAGATGGGAAGATTATTCTGGATTATCTACATGGGCTAACTATAAATCACAAGAGTGCTGATAGGGCGCCTAAGTGGCTCAGTGGGTTAAGCCTCTGCCTTCGGCTCAGGTCATGATCTCAGGGTCCTGGGATCGAGTCCCACATCGGGCTCTCTGCTCAGCAGGGAGCCTGCTTCCCCCTCTCTCTCTGCCTGCCTCTCTGCCTACTTGCGATGTCTGTCTGTCAAATAAATAAAATAATAAAAAAGTAAAATAAAAAAGAGTCCTTATAAGTGAAAGAGGCAGAGAAGGGAGCAGTGATAGAAACAGAAGTCAGAGGGATGCTGTTGCTGGCTTTGAAGAGGGAAGGGGCTGCGAGCCAAAGGACGAAGGGTGCCTCCAGAATTTGGAATAGGCAGGAAAACAGATTCTCCCCTAGAACTTCTAGAAGGGAACACAGCCCTACCAGCACCTTGAATTTGGCCCAGTGAGACCCATTTCAGACTTCTGACTTCTAGAACTGCCAGGTAATAAATTTACAGTATTTTATGCCGCTAGGTTTGTGGCAATTTGTTACAATTTACCCCCAAACTTAGCAGCTTAAGACAACAATTTATTATTTCTCATCATTCTGGGCTTGCCCAGGATCAGCTGGGTGGTTGTTCTTTGGTGGGTGGTGTTGGCTAGATCTGCAGTTGGCAGGGATCACACAGGCCTGGGATATCCAGAATGGTTTGCTAGCACATCTGGCACCTTGTGGGGGACAGCTGAGGTGCTGGGACAGCTGGGGGCGCTGGCCTCTCTCCCCTAGACTCAGGGTCTGTCCCCCGTGTGACCTCACCACGTGGTCTCCCGGCAGGGTATCCAGCCTTCTCATGCATAGGCCGAGGGTTCCTCAAAGTGCAAAAAACGAAGCTACTGGGGCGCCTGGGTGGCTCAGTGGGTTGGGCCTCTGCCTTCGGCTCAGGTCATGGTCTCGGGGTCCTGGGATCGAGCCCCGCATCGGGCTCTCTGCTCAGCGGAGAGCCTGCTTCCCTTCCTCTCTCTCTCTGCCTGCCTCTCTGCCTACTTGTGATCTCTGTCTATCAAATAACTAAATAAAATCTTAAAAACAAAAACAAAAACAAAAACGAAGCTACTAGGCCTTTTTAAAGCTGAGTCTTGGGAAGGCCCAGCATCCTTTCTGTTGCATCCTATGGGGTAAGACAAGGCAGGAGATCAGGCCAGAATGGTTGTTTGAAGAGCCACGCGGGGCAAATGAATACAAAGACATGCTGATGACGATCATTTATGACAACAGCTGCCACATGGCTCTTTCCCAAATACCCGAGGGTCTCCTGGGACTGAAAACAGTGAAGAAATCCCACCCATTTGGGAAATCCCACCCATCTGATGCACTGGTAAAGAGGGCAGATGCCAGATGCACATTGTCTGCGTTTGAATCTTGCCTTTTACTTGTGGGCTGGGTCACCCCGGGGCCAGTTAATCATACTTTCCTGTCTTGGTTCCCTTATCAATGCCTTCATCGTGCAGTGCCTGGCTTGTGGCGTGTCTTGTGAGAATACAAGTCAATGTGTAGCAAGCCCTTCACACAGCACGTGGCCTGTAGCAGGTAGTCCGTGCTGGTTCTTACCCGGAGGGCCAGTTTTTGACTTTATCTGCAGATACCCGCTCGCAGAGCCTGGTCTGCAGTTCGGGAGGGGATACAAAGAGAAAAAGGCAGGGTTTCCAGAATTGTACGCTCTATTATTGTTGGGGGGAGGTGCGCTTAGAAAATAAGACACAATCAAGGTTGAAATGACACAAGAAATAAAGTATGGCCTCGGCAAATCCGTAGATACAGAGAGAGGGTCAGTGGTTTTCAGGCACTAAGGCGGGGGGAATGGGAGTGACTGCCCATGGCAGTTTCTTTTGCAGGCGATGAAGATGTCCTAAAATTAGATGGTGGTCACGGTTTCACGACTCGGAGTATACCGGAAAGCCCTGAATTGTACAGCTTTAAAGGGATAAATTGTATGACACATGAATTCAATCTCAACAAAGCTGTTTAAGATCAAGACAACACAGGGGACAAAAAAACTCCACGACGTGGAAATCTGAGAGCTCAGAGAGGCTCGTTTACCCAGTGCTTCCCACTGCTCAGGACTCTTCTACATGCTTTGCTTCAATGAACTCATCTAATCCTCACAACTACCCCAGGAGATGTGTATGAATATCAGCCCCTTTTACAGAAGAGAAAATTGAGGCTGTCTGAGCCCTCTTGTCCAAGGCCACACCATTTAGGGGAGCCACAGGGCAGGAGCAGGATATGGGCGGTGCTTTGGCCTAACTTGGGTGGAGAGGAGAGGGGCAGACCTTTGCTTCTGTTCCAGCTGCTTATGGTTCTTGTATTCTGTTCTAGATCCTGGGGACCCTGCAGTGAACAAAATGCCCAAGTCCCTACCTTCACTGAACTTAATTTCTACTGTGGAGAAACAGACAATAAACATGTAAACTAATGCGGGGTCTGGTTAAAGCCTTATGGGTGTATTTTAAATTTTTACCGGGAATTAGTTGGGTGGTAGTTTTTTTTTTTTTTTTCTTGTAAAGATTTTATTTATTTACTGGACATAGAGAGAGACAGCAAGAGAGGAAACACAAGTCAGGGGAGGGGCGCCTGGGTGGCTCAGTGGGTTAAAGCCTCTGCCTTCGGCTCAGGTCATGATCTCGGGGTCCTGGGATCGAGCCCCGCATCGGGCTCTCTGCTCGGCGGAGAGCCTGCTTCCTCCTCTCTCTGCCTGCCTCTCTGCCTTCTGCCAACTTGTGGTCTCTGTCTGTCAAATAAATAAATAAAATCTTTAAAAAAAAAAAAAAGAAAGAAAAGAAACACAAGTCAGGGGAGAGGGAGAGGGAGAGGGAGAAGAAGGCTTCCCGCCAAGCAGGGAGCCCAATATGGGACTTAGGACCCCGAGATCATGACTGGAGCTGAAGGCAGATGCTTAACAACTGAGCCACTCAGGCGTCCCTATGGTGGTAGATTTAAAGTATGTCCACAAAGTCCACACTCTGCTTTGAAACTCAGTGGGCTTTTGAGACCCTATCCACTTATAAACTATGGCAGAAGGGGCGCTATGTGGCTTCTGCAGCTGGGTCAGAAAAAAGCGATATAGGGGTGCCTGCAGGGGCTCAGTTGGTTGTGTCTACCTTCAGCTCAGGTCATGATCTCAGGGTCCTGGGACTGAGTCCCATGTCCAGCTCCCTGGTCAGCAGGGAGTCTGCTTGTCTCCCTCTCCCTCTGCTGCTGCTCCCCCTGCTTGTGCTCTCTCACTCGCATGTGCACGCTTTCTCAAATAAATAAATAAATAAATATTTTTAAAATACGGAAATAGTTGCTGGAGAGGGTGGGAGGGATGCGGTGTCTGGGGTGATGGACACTGGGGAGGGTATGTGTTGTGGTGAGCGCTGTGTATTGGGTAAGACTGATGAATCACAGACTTGTACACCTGAAACAAAATACATTATACGTTAATAAAAAAAAAATTGTGGAAAGAACCTAGATGTCCATCAACAGATGAATGGATAAAGAAGATGTGGTATATACACACAATGGAATACTATGCAGCCATCAAAAGAAATGAAATCTTGCCATTTGCGACGACATGGATGGAACTAGAGGGTATCATGCTTAGTGAAATAAGTCAATCGGAGAAAGACAACTATCATATGATCTCCCTGATATGAGGAAGTGGAGATGCAATGTGGGGGGGCTGGGGGGTAGGAAAAGAAAAAATGAAGAAGGTGGGATTGGGAGGGAGACAAACCATAAAAGACTCAATCTCAAAAAACAGACTGAGGGTTGCTGGGGGGAGTGGGGACGGGAGAGGGTAGTGGGGATATGGACATTGGGGAGGGTATGTGCTATGATGAATGCTGTGAAATGTGTAAACCTGGCAATTCACAGACCTGTACCCCTGGGGATAAAAATACATTATATGTTTATTAAAAAATAAATAAATAAATTTAATTAAAAAAATAAAAAAATAAATTGAAACAAAAAACCCCCAAACACACACAAAACAACAACTAACTAACTAACTAACTAACTAAATAAATAAATAAATAAAGTAAATGCCTGAGTAGCTCAGTCAGTGAAACGTCTGCCTTGGGCTCAGGTCATGATCTCAGGGTCCTGGGTTCGACCCCTGCGTCAGGCTCCCTGCTTAGGGGGAGCCTGCTTCTCCCTCTCCCTCTGCCTCTCCCCCCAGCCTGTGTTCACTCTCTCTCTCAAATAAATAAAGAAAATCTTAAATAAATAAATACACAAACAAACAAATAAAAAGGTGATTTCGGCTTCCTTTCTGCCCGTGGACGCCGCCGAGTAAGCATCGTTAAAGTCTCCCCTCCCACCGCCGTCATGTCTAAGTCAGAGTCTCCCAAAGAGCCTGAACAGCTGCGGAAGCTCTTCATCGGAGGTCTGAGCTTTGAAACTACCGATGAGAGTCTGAGGAGCCATTTTGAGCAATGGGGAACACTTACGGACTGTGTGGTAATGAGAGACCCAAACACCAAGCGCTCCAGAGGCTTTGGGTTTGTCACATATGCCACTGTGGAGGAGGTGGATGCAGCCATGAATGCAAGGCCACACAAGGTGGATGGAAGAGTTGTGGAACCAAAGAGGGCTGTCTCAAGAGAAGATTCTCAAAGACCTGGTGCCCACTTAACTGTGAAAAAGATTTTTGTTGGTGGCATTAAAGAAGACACTGAAGAACATCATCTAAGAGATTATTTCGAACAGTATGGGAAAATCGAAGTGATTGAGATCATGACTGACCGAGGCAGTGGCAAAAAGAGGGGTTTTGCTTTTGTAACATTTGATGACCATGATTCTGTAGACAAGATTGTCATTCAAAAATACCATACTGTGAATGGCCACAACTGTGAAGTAAGGAAAGTGCTCTCTAAGCAAGAGATGGCTAGTGCTTCATCCAGCCAAAGAGGTCGAAGTGGTTCTGGAAACTTTGGTGGTGGTCGTGGAGGTGGTTTTGGTGGGAATGACAACTTTGGTCGCGGAGGAAACTTCAGTGGTCGAGGTGGCTTTGGTGGCAGTCGAGGTGGTGGTGGATATGGTGGCAGTGGGGATGGCTATAACGGATTTGGTAATGATGGAAGCAACTTTGGAGGTGGCAGAAGCTATAATGATTTTGGCAATTACAACAATCAATCCTCAAATTTTGGACCCATGAAAGGAGGCAATTTTGGAGGCAGAAGCTCTGGCCCTTATGGTGGTGGAGGCCAATACTTCGCCAAACCACGAAACCAAGGTGGCTATGGTGGTTCCAGCAGCAGCAGCAGCTACGGCAGTGGCAGAAGGTTTTAATTACTGCCAGGAAACAAAGCTTAGCAGGAGAGGAGAGCCAGAGAAGTGACAGGGAAGCTACAGGTTACAACAGATTTGTGAACTCAGCCAAGCACAGTGGTGGCAGGGCCTAGCTGCTACAAAGAAGACATGTTTTAGACAATACTCATGTGTATGGGCAAAAAAACTCGAGGACTGTATTTGTGACTAATTGTATAACAGGTTATTTTAGTTTCTGTTCTGTGGAAAGTGTAAAGCATTCCAACAAAGGGTTTTAATGTAGATTTTTTTTTTTGCACCCATGCTGTTGATTGCTAAATGTAATAGTCTGATCATGACGCTGAATAAATGTGTCTTTAAAAAAAAAAAAAAAAAGGTGATTTCGTTTCCACCTTGTTCATGGAAACATTCATGCCTGAACCCTGGAGTCGCCCTGTAACCAGGCACACTTTGCTGGGGCCAGCACACCATGAGGAAGCCCAGAATAGCCCACGCAGAGAGCCCCCATGGCAAGAGGGAGGTGCTGGGCCGCCCCTCCGCAAAGAAAGAGAAGGATGTTATGAACTCCAGCTCCAAGACTGCACCTTCCAGCCCATACTCCTCACAAGCAAAGTCAGCTTCTCTGAAACCTCTTGGTATATCCACTTGTCTTTCCCCAGAAGGGAAAGGACGACCCTCCAGCCCACGTCCGTCCGCCGCCTCGATGCAATTCGCTTCTCGGCCACAAGAGTGCGACAATGTTCAAGAAGTTCAGAGTAACTCACCACAGGGTCCCGTCTACTCCTCTCCGAAAAGGAGGTGCGGAAAAGGTTTTGGCCTCATCATTTTGCCTGAGACTCATTCTCATGAGCCGCCTGGCACCAGAAGAAAGTCTGATAGCGATGGTACGGGTTCTGGTTTATGGGATCCCTCACCACATTTACCATGAGCCCACCTCTCAAAGGACAGGGACTTTCCTGAATGTATTTTCATTGCCAGCCCTAGGGAAAATCAGCCCTGTTTGATTCTGATACACCCATACTCCTGCCCTGTGACCTTCCCATCACATCTATGACCTCTCTGCTGTCCCCTTTCCTCATTTCTGTGCCTTTCTGCAGTGGGTGCTTACGCCTTCCTCTGTGGGAAAATTTCTTAGCTTGAGTTCATCCACAGCCACCTTTCGTATCTCTTTCCCCGAAATTCTCCAAGGGGATTTAGGAATTTGCAGGGGGCTGGGGGGGACGAATTCTCAGAGCCTCACAGACCTGCTGCCCCAGGTACATTGTCCTTTCGTTCCTTCATGATGGCGCTCAGACCCCATAAACCTCCTGACCTTCTGAGGGCTGCTCCTTCCTTCCCGAATATGCTCGGGTGGCCCGTGCTTATGGGCTAATTTCCAAGCTGGCCTCTGTCAGAGGTGATGGTTCTCAGGGCCTCTGGGCGCAGGAGGAGAGGGGACCAAACCTACCGTCTGTTTTTGTTGATGCCCCAACCTGAAGAGATTTGGCAATAGAACCTCTGTTCCTAAAGGTACGGAGACTCTAGGAATTTCAGACTCTCTCTGGTCTGGTAAAAAGGATCTCCCAGACTTGTGGGCATGTGGAATTCACCTTGGCTTGCTCAGGTCTCTGCCCCCATCTGGTCCTCCCATGGTCAAATTGGGCAAAACCAATTTCCGTCTCTGAGTTCTCTTGTTGTTTGCGCCTCAGTTAAAGCCATTATCTTGCCTCCTCCCCCGAAAAGATTTTATTCATTTATTTGAGAGAAAGAGAGAGAGAGAGAGAACTGAGCGGGAGGGGAGGGGCAGAGGGAGAAGAAGAAGCAGGCTCCCCACCAAGCAGGGAACCCGACATGGGCTCCATCGTAAGACCCCAGGATCATGACCTAAACCAAAGGCCGACGCTTAACTGACTGAGCCACCCAGGCGCCCCCATTATCCTGGTTTTTGTTCTTATCGGAGCCAGAAGCTTCTTAGGGTCAGAACCTCTTTTTACACATCTCAGAATTGTCTAGAGTTAGGGTACCAACATCCCCCTACTTCACACACACACGCGCACACATGGCCTTGCTAGACTGTGAGGAGGTGTGTTATATTATTATCATTTTCTGAACCTGTTCATGGTACTTTGTGGAAAACAACACTGTAGAGAAATCTGCCTAAATTTAAACAACTGCCGTTTATTCTGATATTTTCATCCCTTTCTCTTGTTGGGGGTTGTGATGGCGGTGACAGTTAACATGCTCTTTCTCCTTGAAGTAATGATGAAAATATCTTTTTTTTTTTTTTTTTTTTTAAAGATTTTATTTATCCATTTGACAGAGAGAGATCACAAGCAGGCAGAGAGGCAGGCAGAGAGAGAGAGGGAAGCAGGCTCCCTGCCGAGCAGAGAGCCCGACGCGGGACTCGATCCCAGGACCCTGAGACCATGACCTGAGCTGAAGGCAGCGGCTCAACCCACTGAGCCACCCAGGCGCCCCTGAAAATATCTTTTTGATCTTAAAGTCTTTCCTTGGTGATATAAAAAGTACATCATCTTATGTAGGTTGCCCAATCATTTGTTTCATTTTGGGGAATTTTTACTGGCCTTGAGAAGTCCAAAAGGCTGGGAACTACTGTCCCACCACAGCTGGCACAGTCCCCAGGGCAGAGAACACCCAATTGCCAGATGTCACGGCAATGTCATTCTGCAGTGTGTACCCGAGAGGATTGAAAACAAGTCCACAAACTCTTGTACAAGAATGCTCACGGCAGCACTATTCACAACATCCCACCAGTGAAACAACCCAAGTGTCCATCGACTGACAGATGGATAAAAAAGGTGTTGTGCCTCCAGACAATGGAGTATTATTTGGCCATAAAAATCAATGAAGTATTTGTGCGCACTGCCATGGGGATGAACCCTGAAAATGTCACACTCAGTGAAAGACGCCAGATGTGAAAAGATGGAGGTTGTATGATTCAACTTCTATGGAATGCCTAGAATGAACAAATTCGTAGCGGCGGAGAACAGGTTAGTTTCCCAGGGGTTTGGGAGAGATGGCAACAGGCCGTGATTATTTAATGGGTACGGAGTTTCTTTTTGGAGTGATGAAAAATTTGGACATAGTTGTACAACTTTATGAATGTAATTGAAGCCACTCAACCGTGCACTTAAAAATGACAAATATTAGGGGCGCCTGGGTGGCTCAGTCGGTGAAGTGTCTGCCTTCAGGTCAGGTTGTGTCCTCAGGGTACTGGGATAGAGTCCAGCTTTGGGCTCCTTGCTCAGCGGGGAGTCTGCTTCTCCCTCTCCCTCTGCACCAACCTCCCCCACTTGTGCTCACTCTCTCTCAAATAAATAAATAAAATATTTTTTAAAAAATGACAATTTTTAGGGATGCCTGGTTAAGTCGTTTAGTTGGTTAAGCCGCTGCCTTTGGCTCAGGTCATGATCCCAGGGTCCTGGGATCAAGTCCTGCATCAGGCTCCTTGCTCAGCCAGGAGCCTGCTTCTCTCTCTGCCTCTGCCTGCCACTCTGCCTGCATTCGCGCTGTCTCTATCTCTCTCTCTCTCTGACAAATAAATAAATAAAATCTTTAAAAAATGACAAATTTTATGTTACATATATTTTACCACAGTTTAAAAAAAAGAAAAAATGTGGAAACAATCAAAATGTCCACCAGCTAGTGAGAGGTTAAAAAAAAAATGTGGTATATCCATACACTAGAATGGTATCGGCAGCTAAAAGGAACAAAATACTCATCCATTTACAGCTTGAAGCCTACAATTCCATTGATATGAATATCCAGAAAAGGCAGATGTGCAGACAGAGAAAGGAGATTAGAGTCCCTTGGGGCTGGGGTTAGAGGGCTGGGGAGGGACAGCAAATGGGTCTGAGGGCTCTTCTCAGGGTGATGACGATGTTCTAGACTTGTGGTAATGGCTGCACAATGCTCTACCTTTCACAAACATCAGCAAATTGTAGAGTTAAAATGAGGTGATTTCATGGTATGGACGCTACATTTCAATAAAGCTGTTTTTAAAAAGGAAGAAAATGCCAAGTGTTGGTGAGGATGTGGAGATATTGGAATCCTCGTGCCTTGTTGGTGGGAATGTAAAATGGTGCAGCTGCTAGGAAGACAGCACGGTGGTTCCTCAAAAAAAATTAAACATAGAAACTACCCGATGACCCAGCAGTTCCACTTCTGGGCATCTGCCCCGAAGAACTGAGAGCAGGGACTTGAAGAGACATTTGTACACCCGTGTTCATAGCAACATTATTATTAATTTTATTTTATTAAAAAAATTTTTTTTTGTTTATTTGAGAGAGAGAGTGAGAGAGAGCATGAGAGAGGAGAAGGTCAGAGGGAGAAGCAGACTCCCCATGGAGGTGGGAGTCTGATGTGGGACTCGGTTCCAGGATTCCAGGATCATCACCTGAGCTGAAGGCAGCCGCTTAACCAACTGAGCCACCCAGGCGCCCCGATGTTATTATTAATTTTAAGTTATTTATTTATTTGAGAGGGAGAGAGTACACAAGCAGGAGGGAGAGGGAGATGCAGACTCCCCGCTGAGCAGGGAACCCCACGTGGGGCTTGATCTCAGGACCCAGAGATCATGACCCCAGCCAAAGGCAGATGCTTTACTGACTGAGCCACCCAGGCGCCCCCCATAGCAACATTATTCACAGTGGCCAAAAGGTGAAAGCAACCAAGTGTCTAGTAATAGATAAATGCAAAAACAGGAAGTGTGGTAGGTACCTACAATAGAATATTACTCAGCCTTAAGAAGGAAGGGAATTCTGATACAGGCTACAACATGGATGAAACTTGAAGACATTCTGTTGAGTGCAACAACTCAGATGAGAGCAAATACTATATGATTCCACTTCTAGGAGCTCCGTGGGGGTAGTCAGACCCACTGAGATAGAAAGTGGATTCCTGGGTGTGAAGGGCTGGGAGGGCGTGAGTGTTTCACGGTGACAGTGTTCAGTCTGCAAAGATGAAAATGTTCTGTAGCTGGGTGGTGGTGATGGGTTTGCAACAGAGCGAATGCACTTAATGCCACCGAGCTGTACTCTTAAAAAGGGCTAAAATGGTAAATTTTATGTTCTGTGCATCTTACCACAATTAAAAATAGAAAGGTAGGGAGTAAGCAACTGTGTCACATGCTGCTGAGTGGTCCAAGTTATGGACAGAGAGGTCACCAGGATAGGAAACTACAGACTAATAGCCTTATGAATATAGATGCAAGTATCCTCCACAAAAGCCCAGCAAACTGAATCTAGGAACATATGAAAAGGATTACATGCCGGAAATATACCCCAGGAATGCAAAGTTGACTTAACATTCAAGAATCAATTAATATAATGAACCACATCAACAGACTAATGGATAAAAACCACGTGATCATCCCATAGGTACAGAAAAAGCATTTGACAATATCGAACAGCCTTTTATGATAAAAAAAACGAACAAACCAACCCAAAACGCCAAATGAACTATAAACAGGAGGGACTTCCTCAACCCAATAAAGAACATTTGCAAAAACCCCGCAGCTGACATCCTCCTTAATGATGAAAGAATGGGGGGGTGTCTGGGTGGCTCAGTCGATGAAGCATCTGCCTTCAGTTCAGGACGTGATCCCAGGATCCCGGGATAGATAGACTCCTACATCGGGCTCCCTGCTTGGCAGGGGAGCCTGCTTCTCCTTCTCCCACTCCCTCTCCTTGTGCTCTCTCTCTCTCTGTCAAATAAATAATTTTAAAAATGATGAAAGAACGAACGCTTTCTACCTGAGATCAGGAATAAGACAAGACTATCTGCTCTCACCACACCTAGTAAATACTGTACTGGACATTCTAGCTGGGTCAATCAGGTAAGAAAAAAATAAAAGGCATCTGGATTAGAAAGCAAGAAATAAGACCATTCTACCTGCAAATGACATCACCTTGTATATTATGAATGGTAAGGCATTCATTTAAAAACAATTAGAACTAATAAAGCAATTCAGCAAGTTTGCAGGATATGACTGATGTAAACATCAATTAAATCTCGATAAAATACCAATCAAAACTTTGCAAATGAAATTAAGTAAAAATTCTACTTACATTAGTATCAAAAAGAATAAAGCATTTAGGAATAAATTTATAGAAGAATTACAAAGCTTGTATTTCTTTTTTTTTTTTTAAGATTTTATTTATTTGTTTGATAGAGATCGCAAGTAGGCATAGAGGCAGGCAGAGAGAGGAGGAAGCAGGCTCCCCGCCGAGCAGAGAGCCTGATGCGGGGCTCGATCCCAGGACACTGGGATCACGACCTGATCTGAAGGCAGAGGCTTTAACCTACTGAGCCACCCAGGTGCCCCAAAGATTGTATTTCTGAAAGCTATAAAACGTTGTTGAAAGAAATCAGGGAACACTTTTTTTTTTAAATTTTTATTTTTTTATTTTTTATTTTTTTTTAAGATTTTTATTTATTTATTTGACAGAGAGAGAGCACAAGCAGGCAGAGAGGCAGGCAGAGAGAGAGGAGGAAGCAGGCTCCCTGCTGAGCAGAGAGCCCAATGCGGGGCTCAATCCCAGGACCCTGAGACCACGACCTGAGCCGAAGGCAGAGGCTTTAACCCACTGAGCCACCCAGGCGCCCCGAAATCAGGGAACACTTAAGCAAGTGGAAAGACAGGTGGACTGGAAGACTTACCATTGTTATGGGGTCAATGTTCTCTAAACTGATCTACAGATTCAAAGCAATTCCTATAAAAATCCTAGCTGGCTGCTTTTCAGTTATCCTAAAATTCAGGTGGAAATGCAAGGGATTCACGATAACCAAAACAAGCTTGAAAAAGAACAAAGTTAGAGGGCTCACAATTCCTGAGTTTGAAACTTAGTACAAGTCTATGGTAATCAAGCCAGTGTGGTATTGGTATGAGGGTGAGCATGCCAATCAATGGAATAGATCGAAAGCGTAGAAGTAAATCCTTACGTTTATTAGTTAGTTGGCTTTTTCACAAGGATGCCAAAAACAACTCAGTGGGGAAATACAATCTTTTCTTTTATTTCTTTCTTTTTTTTTTTTTTAAAGATTTTATTTATTTATTTGACAGACAGAGATCACAAGTAGGCAGAGAGGCAGGCAGAGAGAGAGAGAGAGAGGGAAGCAGGCTCCCTGCTGAGCAGAGAGCCCGATGTGGGACTCTGGACCCTGAGATCATGACCTGAGCCGAAGGCTGTGGCTTAACCCATTGAGCCACCCAGGCGCCCCAACTTTTTTTTTTTTTTGAATTTTTATTTATCTATTTATCTTAGAGAGAGAGAGAATACAATCTTTTCAGTAAGAGGTGTTGGGACCACTGGATATCCTCATGCAAAAGAATGAATTTGGACCACTTCCTCATGCCATATGCAAAGAATAACTCAAAATGGACCACAAACACAAAGGTCAGGACTAAAATTATAAAATTCTTAGAAGAAAACATTGAAGCGAATCTTTGTGACCTCAGGGGGTGCAAAGTCTTCATAGTGATGACACCAAGAAAGCACAAATGACTGAAGAAACAAACAGATAAATTGTACTTCATCCAAATTAAAAACTTTTGTGCTTCAGAGAACACCCTCAAGAGAGTGAAAAGACAAGCTGCAGAATGATAGAAAATGTTTGCAAATCAGATAGCGATAAGGGACTTGTATCCAGAATGTGTTAAAAACACCTACAATCCAACAATAAAAGGGCAATAAACCAATGGACGAGTGGGCAAAGGATTTGCATAGACATTTCTCCGAAGAAGATATTCAAATGGCAAGTAAGCATGTTAAAGGATGACCAACATCATTAGCCATCAGGGAAATGCAAATCAAAGGTACAAGGTATCACTTCACATCTGCTCGTATGACTACAATAAAGACAGGGGCACCTGGCTGGCTCGGTTGGAGAGCATGTGACTCTTGACCTCGAGGTTGTAAGATAGAGCCCCACATTGGGGGTAGAGATTACTTGAAAATAAAATCTTGAAAAAAAGAAAAAAATGGCAGACCGTCCTAAGTTTGGTGAAGCTACAGTGAGGTTGGAACCGTTGTACAATCCTGGTGGGAACAGAAAATGGTGCGGCCACTCTGGGAAATGTTCAGCAGTTCCTCAAAATATTAAACATGGGGCGCCTGGGTGCCTCAGGTGGGTAAGCATCTGACTCTTGATGTCAGCTCAGGTCTTGATCTCGGGGTGGTGAGATGGAGCCCCATGTCAGCCTCTGCACTCAGCGTGGCGTCTACTTAAGATTCTTTCTCCCTCTCCCTCTGCCCGCGCCCCCCAACTCGTGCTCACTCTCTCTAAAATGAAATAAATAAATCTTAAAAAAAAAAAAAAAGGGTGGGGCACCTAGGTGGCTCAGTCATGAAGTGTCTGCCTTCCGCTGGGGTCATGGTCCCAGGGTCCTGGGATCCAGCCACACATCGGGCTCCCTGCTGGTCTGGAGGCCTGCTTCTCCCTCTCCCATTCTCCCTGTTTGTATTCCCTTTCTCGCTGTCTCTCTCTCTGTCAATACATGAAAAAAATCTTTAAAAAAATAAAAAATTTTAAAAATTAAAAAAAAAAAGTAAAAAACAGATCACGGGGCTAACATTTAACCCAGCCATTCCACCCCCCAGGTGCATACCCAAGACAACTGAAAACATGTATTCATACAAAAAACTTGTACATGAAGGTTCATATCAGCCTTATCACAGTAGCCAAGAATTGGAAACAACCAAAATGTCCATCATTTGTTGATTGGAGAAACAAAACGTGGTCTATCCATAAAATGGATCGTACAAAGATCGTGGTACTGATATATGCTGCAACACGAATGCACCTCGAATGCAGTACACTGGGCAAAGAATCTGGTCACACACACAAATCATATTGTATGATTCCACTTACGAAATTTACAGAAGGTAAATGCGTAGAATCAGAAAGTAGGTGAGCGGTTGCTTAGGACTGGGGGTAGGGAAAGGGAAGAGAAATGAGGTGTGACTGCTGGTAGGCATGACATTTTTTTTTCTAATTTTATTTAAATTCCATTAATTGACATATAGTGCATTATTCGTTTCAGAGGCAGAGCTCAGGGATGCATCAGTTGCATACAACACCCAGTGTTCATTCCATCACGTGCCTCCTTAAGGCCCATGCCCCAGTTACCCCCTCCCCGTACCTGCTCCTCCCCGCAGCCACCCTCAGTTTGTTTCCGATGATTTCTCTTACGGTTTGTCTCCCTCTCTGATTTCGAGGTATGACGTTTCTTTTGGGGCATGATGAAAGAACTCTAAAAATAAATTGTGGTGATGGTTGTACAACTCTGAGAAACCAGTGAATTGTGCACTTTTAAGAGGGTCAGCTTCATGGCGTGTGAATTACCTCTCAGTAGAGCCATTAAAACATCAGTTAACAACTATAGAAAGTAGATAAAAAGGCCAAAAATGATGAGGAAGTAGTTGTGATAGAAATTGCCTGTCAGTTAAACTTTAAAGCAAGTTTATTAAAGGAACATTTTGAAAAGCAATTGTAGGAAAGGATTTATTGCAGAGTTTAAATTCTTTTTTTTTTTTAGTGAGGAAGAATTTTAAAATACAGAAAAGTAAAGGGAAACATATGAGTACATCCATGTCTCTATCACCTAGTCCAGCAATTATCAACTCATGGGCCATCTGGTTTTAGCTACACTCCTACTCCAGCCCCTTGCCCCTAAGTTTTGAAACAAATCCCAGAATTAATTTGTTCCATTAACGCAGGAATATTATTAAGGATATCGTCCAGGGCGCCTGGGTGGTTCAGTGGGTTAAAGCCTCTGCCTTTGGCTGAGATCATGATCTAGGGTCCTGGGATAGAGCCCCGCATCGGGCTCTCTGCTCAGTGGGGAGCCTGCTTCTTCCTCTCTCTCTCGGCCTGCCTCTCTGCCTACTTGTGACCTCTGTCAAGTAAATAAATAAAATCTTAAAAAAAAAAAAAAGATATTGTCTACCACGTCTCATGTCTTCCTCATGAAGACCTGTGGGTAGATTTTCTTTCTTTCTAACCCTTGTACAGGAGAAGATGAGTAAAGGCGTGGATTCCTTTCTGCTAGCGTCTTTAGGATGCCAGACACCTGAAAAGTCTTTGTGGTAAGCAGTTTTGTGAACCAGATGGACTCCCAGCTTTATTTTCTCACCTGTGGGGGTAACTACTAGTGGCCTATTTGTTATCTATTCTCCCTTCTTTCCGACTAGGAAAAGTACCCGATTTCATTTGGGGTGACACTGTGCAGAGCCAAAAGACAGCATTTCTTGGTCCCCTGTGTAGCTAGGGCTAAATCCTGGCTAATGACTTTTAAATAGAAGTTTGGGGCTAGGAGTTCTAAGAGGCTCTTTAAAGAAAACTGGGATTACAGGGTTTTCTCCCTTCCTTCCTCCTGCTACCTGGAATGTGGCTGCAATTGCTGGAGTTCCCGTAGCCATCTTGCACCATGAAGTGGCCTTGAGGGTGGAAGCCACATTCTCAGGATAATTAAGTGGGATGCTAGAAGGAGCCTCTGTTCTCAATTCTGTGGAGCCGCCACACCAGTTCCAGACTTCCTTCCCCCAGATTTTATTTATGTAAGAGAAAAAGAAACATCTAAGTTGTTGAGGCCACTGTTATTTCTGGTCTCTCTGACCAGGAGCTATGGACAATACTTAATCAGATAGACTGCTCCTTATTTTTTCTTCTCCCTCATCTATTGATTTCATCTTGCACGTATTTTTATAAAACCACTTTAAATCCTTTATGGACTTAGAGTCAAAATAAATAATTTATTAAAGGGCAGCATTACACAATCGAGCACATGGATTCTTATTTCAAAGAGCAACAACAAAAACCATTTGCAGACAAAAAGTTAAACTGTGTCTTGTGATTTGCAAAACTGAAGTTTGAATCAGGAAGGAAATCCGTTGCTTATTACCACAAAGATGGGCACCACATGGAAAACCAATTTCCAACAGAGAGCGTTTTTAAAATTTGAAAAGCTGAACAAAAACGGACCACATGTCCCACCATGGAGGAAGGGCTAGGCCATCCGCAGTGTGTTAAGACAAAGTAATATCAGATTGCCACAGAGAATGACAAATGTGACCGTGATGTGGAAATGAGGGAAGGTGCTCCACGAGGTAACAGGAAGAGAGAAAGACAGGACCTGGCCCTTGCCCGTGCCTGCTTAGTCATCACTGTGCAAAATAATGTCTCTGGTATCTTTAGGCTCAGAGGAGGTTACACAGTTAACAATAATCGGGGATTCGAGGAATGGAGGGTGGGGCTCTTATTTCGTGGAGCTGTTAATAATTCAGTGTTACCATTTAGTGCGTGCATATTGAAGGGTTAATAGACGTACCCAGAAGTGATCTAAAAATTGTGTGGCATGGAGGAAGCCTCAGGCAGAAAAGGTGCAGGACACCCCTGCCAGGCCTGGCAGTCACCCTTTTGGTGCCAGATTGTAGGATGGGCTGGAGGGTCCCAAGAGAGGAGTTGAGTCAATCCTGGAGAGCCAAGGAGTACTTGGGAGATGGGGAGCCCATTGGGGTGCCCATTGCAGAAGCATTTCGGTATTTTAACAACCTGTGTAGGTGCACTGGTACCAAGTAAGTTATCAGCTCCGATTATACAGAAGTTTAAATATTTGTTCCTTAAGTGAAAGTTTTAGAAGATTTAAATATGCTTGTAGAAGATGGAACCATATGCTACTAGTAATAATGTCTGCTTTTTGTGCTAAACACTTTATAATTTACAATTTCATTTAACCTTTGTAACAGCAGCCCTGACATGGGATCTTTTAGTGACAAGTGACTGAAATCCAATTCCAGCTGGCTTGAGCAAAGAAGGGAAGTTACATACCAAAGTATGTAACTAAAAAGTCTAGTGGAATTCAGGCATGGCTGAATCCAGGGGCTCAAAGATATCACCAGAATTCAGTTTTCCTCTCCCTCCATCATTGCTCTACTTTCCCTGCTATTTCTCAAGTAGACTCTCTTTCCACATGGTAGCTCTATTGGTTCAATGCCTAGATTATCCTTCTAATGACATCAGCATAAAGAGAGCTTTTTATTTCTAATAATCCTGATGAAAGTTTTAGGATTGAATCTCAATGACCTGGGTCTCATGCCCATCCCTGAACTAACGACTGTGATTGGTTCTGGAACGCCACTAGAACACTCTGGCCAGTCACAGGTCCATCTCCGGATCTGGGGCATGAAACACATGCAAGTGACCAAGTTGCAAGGAAAAGGGGAAAGCTGGCCAGGCACAGTGTCAGATGTCTACTACAAGTGTCCCCATTTTAGTAACAAGGAAACTGAAGCCTGTGTGTGGATCAGAAGGGACGACAGCCTGGCTAGAACACAGTGAGTGAAGGGAGATCACTGGGAGAGGAGTCAGCAAGGGCAGGGGTCCAGATCATGTAAGGTCTTAAAGCCCGTTGGAAGGACTTGGGCTTTTGTTCTGAGGGGGAAGGAAGGCTCAGAGCAGAGGAGCGAAGTGATCCCATAGCAGTGTTAGAGAGAATCATTCTAGCTGCTCTGGTATTCAAATGTAAAATACTGTATTTCTTTCTCTAGCATTTCCTGTTTATTCATGTAATAAATGTGAAATGGACATGGGACCAGGCACTGCCAATCAGCACATTCCACTTCCCTGGCTAGTGATTGTGTCCAGGAAGGGCACATGACCCACACCGGTCCAGCAAGATCCAGTCCAGGCACCTTCTGCTCTAACTGTTCAAAACACCCATTGTTGCTGGAGATACGAGTTTCGCCACTAAGCACCACCACATAGTAAGATCCCACCTGAGAAAGAGGTCAACACCAAGGACACAGGACAAGTGATGGGGAGGAAGAAAGTCTAACCTCCATGACATTGGCTGGCCCCTAGATCCAGCCCAACCTGATGTCATCCCAGAACTGGATTTCTCAGTTCTGTGAGTCAATATATTCTACTTTCACTGAAGCCATCTTTTTTTTTTTTTTAAGATTTTATTTATTTATTTATCTGTGAGAGAGAGCGCGAGTGAGTGAGCTAACACAAGCAGGCAGAATGGCAGGCAGAGGCAGAGAGAGAAGCAGGCTCCCTGCTGATCAAGGAGCCTGATGTGGGACTTGATCCCAGGACCCTGGAACCACAACCCGAGCCGAAGGCAGTGACTTAACCAACTGAGCCACCCAGGCGTCCCATCACTGAAGCCATCTTGAGCTGGGTTTCTAATACTTACAACTGAAAGAATCCTGAGTGAGAGGACATGTAGACGGATTGAGCCCCACTGTCTGCTTGTTCCAGAGACAACAGTCAGGATGCTTTTGACTAGTGCCTTGCTCCCTAACGAGTTCACAGTTGACTGAAATAGGCTTTACCTGTCTCCATCTAGATCACAGACTCCTGCGCAAGGACAGTCTTAAACGTCACTGCCAGGAGCATTTAGCTCTTTGTAGAGCCTTTTCAGGGCTGCTCCCTAAGTGTGCCCAACAATTTGCTTGAGGATGTGACTCCCAACAATAAAAAATGTCAAAAAGTGAGGGTGGGCTGGGAAATTTGCCTGCCTCCCAGGCTAGATTACCCGTCCCAGAGTCCCCCATAGACCCCTGGCCAGCACCGAACCAGGACGCAAAAGGAGAGTAAACAAGAAAAGCTTTATTCCCTTTCTTTAATTCCAAGGAGGAGTTTACCTGATATGATCAGCACTTGGCCACCTCCTACCATCTTTCATGTCATATCGGGTTTCATTTGTGTCTTCTAAGGGCAGATCCCGCAGTCAGAGCTGTCTCCAGAGGACTCTGGTTGGCTCCCATCCCGTCCACCTGAGGCCAGGTGAATGAGAAAAACAGTTTTCTGTCCTCTGTCTCAGCAGCAGACCAGGGATGAAGCCCGCTGGGGAAAGCGCTTCTTGACCCAGGGACTGGGGATAGGATTTCAGGATCAGTCTCCCCCATCTGCCACCTCGCCCTCCCCAAAAGGTATGTCTTTGTGTGGGGAAGAGGGGGAAGGGCCCCAAATGCCTTGCTCTAGTCCCCTGGGGTGAGAGATCAGGGAGGCGAGCCCAGTATATTATTAGGAGACATGTGATCCTGCTGGTCTCAGTGTCTGTGTCTGGGCAGCTCTGTCCAGCTAAGCTGCCCAGCACTGCCTCCTGCCCCTCTCCTCCAGGAACCTAAGCTCGCATCCTTTCCATCCTTTTCTTGATACCCACTGGGCACTTTGAGAACACCCCGCCTTCTTTGCCTCCCCTGTGCTCTCCACCCGTCCTGTCTTCCCTCCCGTCCTGGCTTAGTGAGCTCCCAATCATTCCTCAGCACCTAGTTCAGGGGGCCCCTGTGATGCCTTCCAAATCCTAATCCCTCTTCCACCTCTTCTGTGCACCCAAACCACAAACACATCAGAATTTGTCTCTTTTGTGAATTGTTTAAACTCCATGGAAAGGGCTTCTCAAGTTTTGCCATCCCAGGTACCCTTTGGAAAACTTGAATTTTTTAGCTACAGACCTGAACAGATTAAATCATATCCAGAGTCATCACACGGTTTACCCAGTAGCTACCCTGGCCCTATCTATTTTCTTTAAAGATTTTATTTATTTATTTGACAGACAGAGATCACAAGTAGGCAGAGGGCCAGGCAGAGAGAGAGGGGGAAGCAGGCTCCCTGCTGAGCAGAGAGCCCGATGCGGGGCTCCATTCCAGGATCCTGGGATCATGACCTGAGCCAAAGGCAGAGGCTTTAACCTACTGAGCCACCCAGGCGCCCCCGACCCTGGCCCTGTCTTTGAGCCACTGGCCGCTCAGGAAGCCACTCTTGTGCTCACATAAATGCACAGCTCTCCTTCGGCACCAGCTCGGCACCTGTACCCCTGGGGCTAATAATATGCCTCTGTCCTCCTGTCCACCTTCCCGGTGCAGTTTAGCACAAGTTCCTGCGTGCCCCGGCCCCTAGTGGTCACCCAGCCTACCTTCTCCCCTCCTTCACTGCCATACTTGACTCTTTGCCTTACCCCCCAGGAGTCCCTCCTCCTTCTCTGATGCCAAGCCCTCTCCTAAGTGCTTCAATCAAGCCATCTCCACTTGCTGTTCCCTTAGCCTTGTCTGATTCCCACTCAGCCTCCAAGTTTCCGCTGGAGTGATACCTGCTCAAGAAGCCTTCTCTGGAGAATGCAAGCTGGTGCAACCACTCTGGAAAACAGCATGGAGGTTCCTCAAAAAGTTGAAAATAGAGCTACCCTATCACCCAGCAATTGCATATTTGGGTATTTACCCTAAAGATTTTTTTTTTTAAAGATTTTATTTATTTATTTGAGAGAGAGACAGTGAGAGAGAGCATGAGCTAGGAGAAGGTCAGAGGGAGAAGCAGACTCCCCATGGAGCTGGGAGCCTGATGTGGGACTCGATCCTGGGACTCCGGGATCATGACCTGAGCCGAAGGCAGTCGTCCAACCAACTGAGCCACCCAGGCGTCCCTACCCTAAAGATTTTTACCCTAAAGATATTTACCCTAAAGATACAAACGTAGTGATCCAAAGGGGCACGTGCACCTGAATGTTTATAGCAGCAATGTCCACAATAGCCAAACTATGGAAAGAACCTAGATGTCCATCAACAGATGAATGGATAAAGAAGATGTGGTACACACACGCACACACACACACACACACACACACACAATGGAATACTATGCAGCCATCAAAAGAAATGAAATCTTGTCATTTGCAACTATGTGGATGGAACTAGAGGGTATTATGCTTAGCAAAATAAGTCAATCAGAGAAAGACAATTGTATGATCTCCCTGATATGAGGAAGTCGAGAAGTAACATGGGGATTTGGGGGTAGGAAAAGAATAAATGAAACAAGATGGGATTGGGAGGGAGACAAATCATAAGAGACTCTTAATCTCAGGAAACAAACTGAGGGTTGTTGGGGGGAGGTGGGTAGGGAGAGGGTGGTGGGGTTATGGACATTGGGGAAGGTATGTGCTATGGTGAGTGCTGTGAAGTGTGTAAACCTGGCGATTCACAGACCTGTACCCCTGGGGCTAATAATACGTTATATGTTAATTAAAAAAAAAAAAGAAATCACCAGAAAAAAAAAAGAAGAAGCTTTCTCTGACCCCCAGTCTTAATTAAGCACCCCTCCCCGTGACACATTCATATAGTACAGGCTCCTGGTCCTGTGGGAAGTGGGACAATATTACCATCTCCAGTTTATGCAAGAGTTCTTTCAACTTTCTCTAAATGCTCCCCGTTTTTGTTTGCCTGTTTGTTTTCTCATGTTGGTGGGTTAAGTCTTGGGTCATCCCCAAAGCTGAGGAGGGATATCAGCCCCTGGCTGATGTCGCATTCACAATTCAGTTTTTGGAAGGACAGATAATAAAACTTCCCAGTGGGTGCCGACACGCAGCTAGGACAGCCTGCCGTGCTGCTAAAGTGTCTTCAGAGACATCTTGTTTCTCTGACTTAATCATAAATGACCCAAAGATGAAGGTCTTTGTCCCTTACAGCATGTCTCCCAAAGCCCGTAATGCAGGTCTGGGCATAGTGAACACTCTTTGTTCCTTTTCCTGAAACTCACCACCCCCAACACACACACACACACACACACACACACCTCTCCCTCTGTGGTCCATGGGGCAGGCGTAGTCCGCTGGTAACCACAACTTTGGTAGGACAACTCAAACCCCCTTTTAGAGAAACAGGCTTAACTATAATTGGAAGAACTTTTGGAAAGTCCTGGGTTCAAATGTTAGTCCACATATTTAAGAGGTGGGTGATGTTGGGTAAACACCTTAACCTCAGTTTCCTCATGTATAAGATAGAAACCCAAAAATGCCTAATCACAGGGTCCATATAATAGTTAGATGATGAGAGACGTGTAACTGTCATGTGAAAATACACGTAGTATGATCTCATTGTGTAAAATGAAAACCTTCTGTGTGTGTGCGGGAACACATGGGAAAGAGTCTGACGGGACTTATCCCGCACTGATGGAGTGGTTATGTCTGGAGAGGTTGGGCTGGGAGGACGGTCAAGTATTTTCCTCCTTTGTCATGGTCTTATACTTTCCTGTTTGAATTTTTCATGAGACCACGTTCACATGTACTATTGGCTGCTGTAGATTAGGTTATTGTTGGGCAAATATTTACTTTCTCCTCCTCCACTTCCATGGAAGGGATGTACTTCTTGGGCTCTCATCTTTGGCCTTGGCCATGTGACTGGTTTTGGTCAGTGGGACATTAGTGGACAGGATATAAGCCAAGGCTGGACACGCACTGGGAGAATGAGGCTTGTCCCCGGTCCCATGGGTGGCCTGCTAGTTCCCCAAAATGAGCAGCTTGTAAGTTACCCTGAACCAGCCCCACTGCCTGGAGGTCCAGCAGAGGTCAGGAGGTTGGTACTGTCTCCCTAGGAAATACACAGAGGCACGAACCACGTGTGAGCATATATTCTGTAGCAAAAACTGCCTGATACACTTGTATTATTTTTACTTTTTATTTATTTTATTTTTAAAAAGATTTTATTTAGGGGCGCTTGGGTGGGATCAGTGGGTTACACCTCTGCCTTCGGCTCAGGCTCAGGTCATGATCTCAGGGCCCTGGGATCGAGCCCCACATCGGGCTCTCTGCTCAGCAGGGAGCCTGCTTCCCCCTCTCTCTCTCTTTGTCTGCCTCTCTGTCTACTTGTGATCTCTGTCTGTCAAATAAATAAATATAAATAAAAAAAATATTGTATTTATTTATTTGACAGAGAGAAAGAGAGAAAGCACAAGTAGGCAGAGCGGCAGGCAGAGGCAGAGGGTGAAGCAGGCTTCCCGCTCAGCAGGGAAGGACCTCCTTCATCCCCTAAGCCTCATTCAAGGGCTGCTTCAGAAGACACCAGGAGTCCTTCAAGCCCCTCGTTTGAATGGGTTGCCCTTCTTTTTTTTTTTTTTTAAAGATTTTTTATTTATTTATTTGACAGAGAGAGATCACAAGTAGACGGAGAGGCAGGCAGAGAGAGAGAGAGAGAGGGAAGCAGGCTTCTTGCTGAGCAGAGAGCCCGATGTGGGACTCGATCCCAGGACCCTGAGATCATGACCTGAGCCGAAGGCAGCGGCCCAACCCACTGAGCCACCCAGGCGCCCCTGGGTTGCCCTTCTTCATGGTACTTTGCACCCACCACTTCTTCTGTCTTACAAAATGTTGAGTTATTCCCATGCCTATCTTGCCCCCTTGCCTTTAAGGAGCTTACAATCTAGTTGCACAAACATGACATAAATACAAAGGAATCTTCTCTTTTCTCATTTAGGCCCACTTCCTCTGAGCCTCTCACAGCTGCCGTGTTTTGGTAAGCGGGGCCAAAGATTCTAATGTTTAAGGTACTTATTTTGTGTCCACTGTGATTACCAAGTACAGTTCAAAGTGGGGTCTATTATTATCCCCGTAGTGTGGTTGAAGAAACAAGAGCTGAAAAGGGACAATGATGCAAAGTCAGAGAGAGCTTGTGAGGGGGATTGGGCCAGAGTTGGGGTTCGGGCTGGGGTCTGGATCCAAAGCTTCATCCTGGGTTCTGGTTGCAGACTCCCTTCTGCAATCAGAGACTTCCTCAAGCATTTAGTGAGGGGTTTTAGGTGAAATGAGCAGACAGAAGAAAGATTTTGTGATTGGTTATTACACATCAAGGGCTGGGTAGTACATCTGAGAGCTGGACACCTGCTGGGTTTGAGGGCAGCTCCCTCCACATTCACTGTCTGCATAGAAACAGGACTTTTTCCACTCATGGAGCTGACAAAGGCTCCAGGTGACTCTGCAGGAGCCCTGGTTTGTTGGCTTGTTTTCTTTCTTTCTTTCAAGACTTATTTATTTCAGAGAGAGAGAGAGAGAGAAACAGCAGGGGGAGGGGCAGAGGGAGAGAGAGAATCTCAAGCAGGCTCCACACTCAGCACAGAGCCTGATGCAGGGGTTGATCTCACGACCCTGAGTTCACCACCCTAGCCGAAGCCAACAGTCCAGCCCTTAACCGACTATACCACCCAGGTGCCCCAGAAGACCCGGTTTCTTCACCGAAGCTGAGCGCTCCCCCAGGCTGGTTGTCAGCCAGGAGGTAGGTCAGGGACAGGCTTAGGCATCAGGCAGTTGAGATTTGAGTTCTGACCCTGCCGTTCATTCGCTGTGCACCTTGAGGCAAGGCAATCCACATTTCTGGGCCTTAGATGGTGGGAGCTAGTAAAATTGGGGCCAGCGTGGCCCACAGGCACTTTTCGTTGGATGGCACATGGTTTTATTTTGATTCATTTTAGGGTATTTGGCAACATTGTGTTTGTGTGGAAAGAGTCACGGACACGTAATTGGCCAGACTGGATCTTGGTGCCATGAAGAGGGGACGATTTGGCAAATTTATTGCATATGAAAAATGCACACACAGAAATTCTACCTTTTGGAATTTGGTCCACAGATACACTTGCACATGCAAAAAATTATATACTTTGGGGGTCACTCAGGTAGCCTTGTTTGTAATGCAAGAGTTTTGAAAAACAGCCCAGTGCCTCCCGACAGGGGATGGTTTAGGTCAGATATGGATCATCTACAGGGTGGAATATTATGCAGCTGGGAAAAAAGCCAAGGGCACCACCTAAGTACTGATATGGAAAGTTCTCTAGGATATACTGTTAAGTAAAAAAGCCAGGTGTAAACCTGTTCTCTTTTGTCTAAGGAAAGAAATACATATGTATATGTTATTGTTTGCTTGTATAATCCTTTTTTATTTTTATTTTTTTATTTTTTTCTTAAATTTATTTATTTATTGACAGAGAGATCACAAGCAGGCAGAGAGGCAGGCAGAGAGAGAGGAGGAAGCAGGCTCCCCGAGAGAGCAGAGAGCCCGATGCGGGGCTTGATCCCAGGACTCCGAGATCATGACCTGAGCCGAAGGCAGCGGCTTAACCCACTGAGCCACCCAGGCGCCCCTGTATAATCCTTTTTTAAAGATTCTATTTATTTATTTGAGAGAGAATGAGAGAGACAGAGCACATGAGAGGGAGGAGGGCCAGAGGGAGAAGCAGACTCCCTGCTGAGGAGGGCACCTGATGTGGGACTCTATCCTGGGACTCCAAGATCATGACCTGAGCTGAAGGCAGTCACTTACTACACTGAGCCACCCAGGGACCCCTGCTTGTATAATTATAAAGAAACCTTAAGTATTCAAGAAAGTTGTCGGCTCAGTTGGCTAAGTGTCTCCCTTCAGGTCATGATCATGGGGTTCTGGGATCGAGTATCGTGTCGGGCTCCCTGCTCAGCGGAAAGCCTGCTTCTCCCTTTCCCCACTGCTTTTGGTCTTTCCTGCTCTCTCTCGCTCTCAAATAAATAAAATCTTTAAAAAATTTTAAAAAAATGTTTAAAAAAGTATACAAGAAAATCAATTAACTGTTACCTTTGGGAGGAGGAGACTGGAGTGGGAGGGAGACTTTTTCTGTTTACCTTTTCAAAATGTTTTGAATTTTGAAAGAAAAAAAAACCCACACACACCACACTTAAAACATCAGATGTTTTCAGATATAGATGATCCAGTAGCCCTGCATGCAAGAGCCGGCTTCAAGCTGGATGGTGAGGATTCCCAGATGGGCTGCATGCTCTCTGGTTTGCCACAGTCCTCACCACTCCTTGTTGTCCTCCTGAACCCAGACCTGGAGTCTGTTGCCATCTGTCCTTTTGCTCGCTGTAGCTTTTCTCAGACAAGAGCTAAGAGAAAAGGGAAACCTTTCTTATACCTGGGTCTCCATCCAAGGCGGCAGGCTCATGGCAGAACAATGTGAATGTATTAAATCATGACACTACATTTACACCCCAAAATGGTGAAGATGGTAGGGGCGCCTGGGTCGCTCAGTGGGTTAAGTGCCCAGCTCTTGATTTCGGCTCAGGTCATGATCTCGGGGTCCTGTGATTGAGTCCCGTGTTGGTCTCTGTGCTCCACGAGGAGTTTGCTGAAGAGAATCTGTCTTTCTCTCCTTCTGTCCCTCCCCTGAGTGCTCATGTGTGCGCATGTGCACACACTTTCTCTCTTTCAAATAAATAAATAAATCTCTAAAAAAATGGTTAAGACGTTAAGTTTTATGTTATGTATATCTTACCACAGTTTTGTTTTGTTTTTTAAAATGTGGTAGGCTCTGTACCTGCAGATAGACGCATAGATGGTTCCTAGCATGAACAGAAGTTCCAGAACCAATTACCATCAGCCCCACTTGGCCCATGTGCTGGTTCTGTGGCCTGTGGGATGGAAAGGCCACTCTGCTTCTCTCACAGACATTGCCTGTGCGGCCCCTTGAGTCTGTAACTCTGGACTAAGTGGTTTCACGTTCTCTCTTGCCTCCATGATTCCTGACATGCTTTTGCCCCTAACTTGCTGTGTGACCTTAGACAAACCACTCCCCCTCTCTGGGCCTCCACTTCTGCACCTGTTAAATGAGAAGCTTGAAGTGGGCTATCTCAGGGGCTCTTCAGCCCTTAGAATCTCCCAGCTGATTTCTCCTTGAGCAATTCTTCTGTCACTGTCTCCAGAGAGATGACGTGGGCTCGGGCAGGGGAGTGGGGAGCAGAGGCCTTCCTTTCATGTTGGGGATGTGTGGGCTGCAGTGGGAGGTTCTCTTTTCTTGCTTGCTTTTTTTTTTTTTTTCTTTTAGCCAGAAAGTTATTTTAAACTGTAAGTGGGGAGCTGCTAAAGGCCACACGCCTCAGATCTTACGTGCTACAACCTGTTCTAAGGGGAGAGAGCAAGCAGAATTCTTAATTCTTACTGTTCTCCCCTCACCCCCTAATCCCAAGGGAGGGGCGACTCCCTCCATTCATCTTTTGCTCTGCTGAGTCACAAAACTGAAAAACACTTGTCTTCTGGACTTCCACGGAAAACCAGTGCTCCTCACCCTTGCACCTGTAGGCGGCTTCTGCGAACTCTTGATCAAATGCAGATTCCGGTTCAGCAGGTCTGGGGTGGGGCCGAGGGTGATGGTTCTAGCAATCTCCCCTGTGATGCCCATGAGCCGAGAGGTCCTGGAGGACGGTGCCTGGGCTGCTGTGAGCTCAGAAAAATCCAGCTGGAAAGTCACCTGGAAACCACTCAGCCACTCCTTCTCATTTTGAATGTGCCCCTCCCCCTTATTTTAAATAATATTCTTCAACCCTGTGATACAGGCATAAGGCAAAAAGAAAAAAACAAATAAATCTAATGCTTCAAGGGGCGCCTGTGTGGCTCAGCAGGTTAAACCTCTGCCTTCAGCTCGGGTCATGATCTCAGGGTCCTGGGATCGAGCCCCGCATTGGGCTCTCTGCTCAGTGGAGGGCCTGCTTCCCCCTCTCTCTGCCTGCCTCTCTGCCTACTTGTGACCTCTCTCTCTGTCAAATAAATAAATAAAATATTAAAAAAAAATCTAATGCTTCAAGAAGGCATACACTGAAAAGTTAGTCACCTTCTATCCTGCCCCCCCCATCATTCCAGTTCCCAGAGGCACCCTTGTTACACGGTGTCATGTATCCACCCTCCCGAGAGATTCTGTGTACAGTGATAATTGGTAGCCTAGCTCTTCTTTATTGGCCAATGCTCATGTCCTTGACACTGAGCAGAGCCCCTTCTGGAGATGGCTTAATTTAAGCTTTCCAAGAAGCCTAGCAATGAGGACCTGATTTTACAGCTGAGGTCCTGGCCCTCTTTCAGGTTTCAACCCCTCTGTAGACCTGCCCCCTACTTTTGTGGCAGCGAAGACACCGTATCATGTTCTGAAACTTGCTTCCCCCCACCCCTTACCAATTTATCTTGGAGGGAGCTCAATCACAGTCCATGGAGACCTGCCTTTTGACCAACAGCATAGAATTTCTTTGCAAGTATGGACTTTATTCATTGAAGTGAGGACCTCTTTGGGGGATGGGAGAAGGATGGGTCATTCCAGTCCCTTCACTACAAACTGGTGTAACATGTAGGTCTGTACATATATCATGCCACACATGTATGAGGATATTTGTAGGATAAACTCTTGGGCCTGGAACGGGCGTGTTAAAGGCCGTGTTCCTTTAAATTTGGGTCATAGACGTTAATGTCAGTTGCGTTCGGAAACACCCAGAGCAACGGGCTCTCCCGCCAGAGCCACACCTACACTGTTTTATAAGCTTTTGGCTTTTTCTGCTGCTGATTTTGAGATGACTTACAAGAAGCAGAGTTGGATGAGGCCACCCTTCCCTGCCTGCTGGTCAGAATCCCCAGCCGAGGTGTGTGGCTTTGAGATCATCTTCCATACCCAGTGACCGTGTTCTCGCGGTCAGGTCAACCTGCTCCACTCTGCAGCAGGTTTGTCATCAGGGATTTAGTGGCTTAAAAATAAATGGCATCGGGTTGCACCCAGGAGCCCTGGGCAGCCTCGAGCCTCTATAACCTTTCCCCCAATCCCCCGGGGCCCACAGCTAAGAGACTAGGGGAAGCTGCACAGAATAATGAAGTTTGGCTTCTCAGTCCCCGCAAAGGCAGAGGGGCCTTGGCACAAAGGTGAAATTTAGAAGCTAAAGGTTGGGGTTCAGCCCACGGTCTGCCACTGCCCCTCCATCTAAATGACCTCCCCTCACTGTAGAGTGGTGGTAAGCCCCAGACTCAGGTGCCCCGAGACCTGGGTCCACATCCTGCTTCCTCCTCGTCTGAGCTATGCTGCATTAAGTTCGTGATGTAACCTTCTGTACCCCAGTTTTCCCATCTGAGAAACTGGGGTAACGATAGATAGCATGGCTGTGAGAATTAACCACCTTCATGTACGTAAAGATTTTGGAACAACATCTGGCACAAAGTAAGTACCCAATAAATATTAGCTGTTCTTTATTCATGTGATTTATTTACTTACTTGATTTTTGTTTGTCTAAAATGTCAACTCCAGGAGGGCAGAGACCTCAACTCCTTATTCCCAGAAATGTCCCGTGTCCCAGCACTGTGCCTGCACATGGTAGGTCCTCTGTCACAGGCACTGGAGGAATGAGTGAATGGACACTTTACTTCCCCTCCTTGAGCCTCAGTTTCCTTCTTTGCAAATGAGAGATTCTTACTTTGCTCTCTATGCTCATCTCTGTTTTCCTAATCTAGGACGATCATGTATCATTGCTTTTTGCAATTGGAAGAAAAAGTCATAAAAAATGGATAAGCCCTTATTTGTAACCGCTGAAACTTGGAAGCAACCAACACATCCTTGGGTAGGTGAGTGGATCGACAAAACTGTGGTACATCCAGACAATGGAATATTATTCTGCACTAAGGAGAAATAAGTAACCAAGCTAGGAAAGGACATGGTAGAATCCTTTTTTTTTTTAATTAAAAAAATTTAGAAAATTCATTTGAGAGAGAGTGAGAGAGAGCAGGTGCAAGGGGGAGGGTCACAGGGACAGGGAGAAGCAGACTCCCCATGGAGCACAGAGTTCGGGACCCTGGGATCACGACCTGAGCTGAAGGCAGACGCTTAACCAACTGAGCCACACAGGTGTCCCGGGACACGATAGAATCTTAAATGCCTATTACTCAGTGAAACAAGCCAGTCTGAAAAAGCTACATAGGCTATGATCCCAACTATATGACATTCTGGAAAAGACAAAACTATGGTGACCATGAAAAGCTCAGTGGTTGCCAAGGGTCTGGGGGAGGGAAGAAGGGATGAACAGGCGGAGAACAGGATTTTAAGGGCAGTGAAACCGTTCTGCATGATTCTGCAATGATAAAATACGTGCTATTACACACATCTGTCCAAACCCCTAGAATATACAACACCGAATGAACTCTGATGTAAACTATGGGCTTAGTTAATAATGATATAGCAATAGGACTCTAATGTTGGCTCTTAGTATGAATAAACAAGCCACGTTAATGCAAGATGTTGGTAATAGGGGGAAATTGGGGGGCAGTGAGCTGGTATAGGGGAATGCTCTGCACTTTCTCTTCATTTTTCTGGAGCCCTAAATTGGCTTTTAAAAAGTCTATTAATTTAAAAAAGTATAGGCTCAGTTTGAAAACTTTGATTTCTGTCAAATAAATAAAAAAAATCTTTAAAAAAAACTATTTAAAGATTTTATTTATTTATTTGACAGACAGAGATCACAAGCAGGCAGAGAAGCAGGCAGAGAGAGAGGAGGAAGCAGGCTCCCTGCTGAGCAGAAAGCCCGATGTGGGACTCGATCCCAGGACCCTGGGATCATGACCTGAGCTGAAAGCAGAGGATTTAACCCACTGAGCCACCCAGGCACCCCGGTTGGTTTGGTTTTATAGCTATTTTACCATCAGAGGTTCTCATCCACACTGGATGAAATTTTTGGACGTGGTGCAGGGCCACAGGCAACCAAAGTACAGAGCTCATTTGATGACTCTTCACCGTGTTGTTACATTTTTTGGACAAGTGCGCATGGATACAGTAGGGGACATTCCTTTTTTCCTCTGGCCTGGGCCAGTGCACACATCTGGAGTTCCCGTCTCTTTTACAACAGATTTCTGGAGATCTTTGAGATTGCAAAGAGCATACTTTTTGAAGACCACTCCTTGGATGTGCTCGTGAGCGCTGATGGCATGTTCTCTGGTCATCGCCTCCTCGAGGGCAGAGTGGCCCTCTTGTTCCCATCCTTCTTTGTGGGAGCCTTTCTGCCTGGCCCATATTGGAAAGGAAAAGCACACGGATTGTTGGTGAACTGGCTACCGAAATCTACCGCAGGTCTGCTCACCCCCAATGTGTGGGCTCTGCCTCTGTTACATCCTCTATAAAATGGGGTTACAGAGCGTCTACCGCCTCCAATTGCTGTGAGATATAAATGAAATAATATGCAAAGTGCTTAGGAGAAAGTCTGGTACATAGTACATGCTCAATTAAAGTAAGCCATTATTAGTATTCATTTGTAGTAAAGAGAAGGAGGAAGAAGAGGAGAGGAGGAGGAGGAGGAGATCAGTTCATATTCCTCCTGCTTGAATTTATCAGGGGAGAATCAGAAGACTTTAATAAGGGCATATTTTGCTTTTATTTTTTTACTTTCTATAAGCTTTGAGATGGAGGGTGGGAGGGAGGTTATTGTCTAAAGACCCCTCGAGCAAGACACACAGTCCACCGTAGGCTTTCTTCCTTTTCTGCTGGGAACCCCAGAAAACCGAGGTTTGAAGTCAAGTGGTGAGATAACAGTGGGGGTCTTCAGACCTTGTTGTGGTGTTCCCCTTCCCCCCCATTAAGGGAACATGTCTGCAGAATGCTGGGTTTAGGAGCTGAGAAACTGGAGGTCAAAGAGACAGCATGTCCCATGATCAGAAACCCCAGAGCTGTGTTTTCAAGGAAATCTCCCCCCAGGAAACTCTAGTGAAGCTGTTCTTGAAGTCAGAGGCCCCTTGGCTATCATCTTGTCCAGGCTTTGCAAACTCAACCAGCTACAGGGCCCTGGCAGGGAAGGTTCAGGACTGGAGCAAACTGGGGAGCCCTAGCTTCTGCCAGGGGTGGTGCCACCTTCAGATGGCAGTGACCACCAAGGACCAGAGCCCCAGGTGGCCAGACACTCTCGATTTTAAATCTTGTGTGGGACAGACAAGACATGTCCGGGGGTCAGATATGGTTCTGGGTGCTTCTGAAGTCCAACTCTTCACTGGGAAAGATGGGAAACTGAGGCCCTAGCAGGTAGAGTGAATTGTTCAAGGTCCCCCAAAGCCAGTAATAGAACTCCATTTCTGTCAATCTCCTTTCACTGCTGTGCTGTTCTGGGACCAAAGGGGGGGATCACTGAGAGCCTGTGATGGCTTCTCTTGGGTCACAGAGGCCTGCCCCAGACTCTTAATGTGCAGAGGGGGCTGGATGGGACCATAGGGCTGCTGGAGGTACAGTCAAGCCCTATCCTTCTTGTTGGAAAATGAGACCTCCTCTCTGGGTCCCAGTGAAGGGGCAGAGGCACCTTTATCATTAAAAAAAAATTTTTTTTAATTGTGGAAAAATACACCTAACATATAGTTTACCATCCTAACCATTTTTAAGCATTCGGTTTAGTGATATTAAGTAACTTCACACTGTTGTGCAAACATCCCCACTGCCCATCTCCAGAACTCTTTTCATCTGGCAGGACCGGAACCCCGTCCCCACTAAACAACAATCCCCCAGTGCCCCCTCTGCCCAGCTCCTGGTGCCCCCACTCTACTTTTTGTCTTCATGAATTTGACTACTCTAGGGACCTCACAGAAGTGGAGTCATACGATATTTGCCCTCATGTGATAAGTTTGTTCCCCTTGTCATGGAGTCTTCAAGAGTCATCCGTGTCATAGCCTGGGTCAGAATTCCCTTCCCTTTTAAGGCTGAATAACGTGGGGTTGTATGAATAGACCATATTTTGCTGATTGATTTACCCATTGATGAACACTTGGGTTGCTTCAGCCTTTTGGCTGTTGTGAATAATGCTGCTGTAAACATGGGTGTGTAAATATCTGCTTGAGTCCCTGTATTTATTCTTTTAGTGAAGATTTTGTTTATTAATTTGAGAGAGAGAGAGTGAGTGTTTGTGCACAGTGAGGGGGAGGGGCAGAGGGCAGGGGAGAAAGAGTCTTAAGCCAACTCTGCACTGAGCCAGGAACCCCATGTGGGGCTCGATCCCAGGACCCTGAGATCATGACCTGACCTGAAACCAAGAGTTGGATGCTTAACCAAATGCACCACCCTAAGTGCCCGAGTCCCTGCTTTTAATTCTTTTGGGTATATACTCAGAAGAGGAATTGCTGGATCATATGGTAATTCTATTTTTAACTTTTTTGAGGAACCACCATTCTTTTTTTCAGAGGCTGCCTCGTTTTGCATTCCACCAGCAAAGCACAAGGGTTCCGATTTCTCCACATCCTCACTGACACTTGCTATATTCTGTTATCTTGATAGTAGTCGTCTTAATGGGTGTTTGGTGAGGCAGGGCATTTCACTTTCTGCCTGGGAGGTCTTCCTGAAGGGCAGTTCCAGAACAATCATGCGGGTCTTCCAGGAGGCATCTCATGGAGTGCCCGGAGGTGGTTCGGTGACCAAATTCGTGCTAAACAGGGGTTGGCAGAACACCCGCGCTGGTTTTATTGTTGTAGTTGGTTTGATTTGGTGGGCCTTTTAAATTTTATAACAATCACCAGCTTTTCTAAGAACCTCTTTATTTCCATAAAACCTAAGTGCTTTTGTGTGGTAAAACTGTAAATAAAATACTTAGTACAGTGCATAGCATACAGTAGGTGCTGGATAAATGCTACCCAGAGGCAGGGGTGGGGGAGGGGATGAAATGGATGAAGGGGGTCCAAAAGTATAGCATTCTGTAGAGAAAATAAGTCCTAGAGATGTGATGGACAGCATGGTCTCTATGGCTGCATATTTGGAAGGCGCTGAGAGAGTAGGTCTTCAAAGTATCAGGAGAAAAAGATTTGTAACTATGTGTGGTGATGGATGTTAACTAGGCTTCTGGTGGTGGTCATTTTGCAACATTTACAAATATTGAATCACTATATTGCATACCAGGAACTAGTATCATGTTAAATGTTAAGTATATCTCAGTTAAAAAAAAAAAAAAAGACAAGACTTGGGCTCTCTACGTCAAGAAAGATCACCCCAAAGAGGGGTTTTGGAGGTTTGCTGACAATTTGGTGGGGGGAGTTAGGACCTCCCAGGGTTCCCCAGAGGCTGTCCCTGCTGCTTGGCTGGTTTGGGCTGTCCTCATTCTGGACCCTGTCTGTCACCTCCCAGCACCAGGAGTTAGGCAAGGCGAGACAGCTCTGGCTTCTGGGAGCCTGTCCCCCAGGACAGGGCTGATAAGCACCCCATGCCAGATCAGGCCTGTGTTCTCTGCCCTTCTATCTAGTCTGCAGGCAGATTCACTCCTGGAGGACTCTTCTGCTCTCTCTGTTTTCTCTCCCCCTCTGTCTCTGTCTCTGTTTCTATCTGTGTTTCTCTTCTCAACTTTAATTCCCGCTTCTGTTGCTGGGGGCAGGGGAGATGCAAATTCCTTTGCTGCTGGGAGGCTCCTAGAGAGTGTGAACTTGAGAAGCGGAGGTGAAGGTCTGCCCTGTGTGTGAGAAAGGCGGTGGGCGCTGAGTGACTTTGTGGGAAATCAGGGCTGAGGAGGGCAAGCTAGAGGCGCACCCTGGGAGTCCAACCGGGAGCTTCCAGAGTCAGGCTGAGGAGGTCATGGGGTATGAGCAAAGCCGAAAGGGGTCATAGAAGAGAGAACCTTGGTTCTGAAGGAGACCTGAGTTTTAAGGCCCAGCTCTGCCACCAACCACAGATCCCTGGATTAGGACTGAATCTGTGTGCCTCACGGTGGCCTGCAAGGGTCGGCCCTCAACCCTCTGATCTCATCGCTCCCGCCCCTCCCCCTGGTCTGCCCACCTTACTGGCCTTTCCCTTCTGTTCTGCCCGCAGCAAACTTGTTCCTACCACAGGGCCTTTGCATTTGCCATCCTTTGGTCTGGAACCCTCTTCTGCCTGGCTCTGAATGTGGCTGGTTGCACCTCAAGCTATAGGCCCCCCCTTCTATGTCACCTCTATTGGGGCTCCTCTTTGACCACCCTAAATTAGTCTTGCCAGATCCTTTGTTTATTTCATCCACAGCACTTGGTATTCTCTGAAATTATCTTGTTCATAACATTCTTTTCTTTCCTTTTTTTAAAGATTTTTTTAAACATTTTTTTAAAGATTTTATTTATTTATTTGACAGACAGAGAACACAAGTGCGCAAAGAGGCAGGCAGAGAGAGAGGAGGAAGCAGGCTCCCTGCCAAGCAGAGAGAGCCCAATGTGGGGTTCGATCCCAGGACCCTGAGATCATGAACTGAGCTGAAGGCAGAGGCTTAACCCACTGAGCCATGCAGGCTCCCTTCTTTTTTAAAAAGATTTAAAAAAAAAATTATTTGAGAGAGAGAGAGAGACCACGAGCAGAGGGGAAGGGCAGAGGGAAGGGAAGGGAAGCAGACTCCCCAATGAGCAGGTGACCCTTAGACCATGGCCTGAGCCGAAGGCAGATGCTTAACCGACTGAGCTCCCCAGGTACCCCCATGGCATTATTTTCTATGTGGCCTGCTCCCTGCCACTTTCCCGGTCCACTATAACATGAATCTGCTGACTGGAAGATAAACCCGCTCTCTAGCCTCCAACGACCTATTTCACTATTTTGGGCCTCGATTTTGAGGAAAAGTAACAAAGAGCCCAGCCTTCTCTAACCCTTGCTCAGCACCAGTTGTGAAAACTTAAGAAAATTAGGGGAATGTTTTGAAAAGCACAAACGAGAAGTCACATGTTGAGAGCAGAGAGACCCGTCTGGGGGAGAAATTGTTCGTTTAACACACTGAATTTGCTTTGCAAAGTGTTACTCCTCACAACCAACCCCCAAGCAAACAGTCTCACCTTCTTCTTCCCCTTGGGGAAGTAACAACTTCTTAAGGAGATAAGAATATTGATTTTATTTACTCTGATCTGCACCTGTGAGTGGGATGTTTCATGATTTGTTGCATTCTTCAGCAAGTCTTGAAAACTGGAGCTCTAGCAGGAACCTGCTGTGTGACCTTGGGCAGGGCTCCTCCCTTCCCTGGGCCCTACCTTTTTTATCCCTTGAATGAGAGAATGGAAATGTTTGAACCTTGGGCTTTCCCAGTGCTGACACTTAGGATAACACAGACTCGCCAGAAGGGAGAAGAGACCGCATTGACCCAAAGTGTCCTTGGCATGGGCCTTGTCCAATGTGTCCATTAGTAAACCTGATTGTCCCTGCTCTCCTCAAAGCACTTTCCCATCCATTAGCTGGGAGGGAGGTGGCAGAGAAAAAAAAGGGGGAGAAAAACAAGTCCTTGCTTGTCTGTCCAAACTCAATTCTACCATTCTTGCCCCTGGTTGTGCCCTCAGGGCCTTTGCACAGGTCATTCAGTCTTCAACCTGGAATATTCTTTCCCCAGCTACCCTCATTTTTTTAGCTCTGAGCTCAGATATCTCCAGGAGGCCTTCTCTGATCACCTTGTTTAAAATAAGAGCCCTCCAAAAGAATAAATAAAATAAATAAAATAAAATAACAGCCCTCCCACACCTATTACTCTCCATTCCCTTACTCTATTTTATTTTTCTTCATGCTATTTTTCAAGACTTGACTTTAGATGATGTCTCCATTTTTTAATTGTCTGTCTCCTCCCCTAGAATGTCAGCTCTGCAAGCTGGGGCTTTCTGTCTGTCTTGTTCAGGGTTGTCTTTCCCAGTCCTCACCGGAACAGTGTGAAAATGTTGAATTGAATTAATCTCCTGGGGACACAGAAGTGGAAGTGACCTTGAAAGAGAAATTTCGTTTGTCCCCTGCCACCATGCTGGACTTGGTGGCTTGTGTGGATGTCTATTCTTGGAGAACCTCTCAGCAGAAACCAAGATTCTTGCTGTCTTTAAGAAAATAAAGTGGTTTAAATCATGACCAAGATCTGCATCCTTTCTTCGCAGGGCCCTACCTACCCTGCTTTCTTACAGATCTTCAGAGAAACAGGAAAAAAGACAAGATATTTAGGTTACGTGCTGCAGATGAATGATATGGGCAAACTGTTAAAAAGAGATTTGGTTCCTTCTTGCATGGGACCCAGGGTTTCTGTGCTCCTTTCTAGAGTGCTGGGTGACAATGAACTTGACGATCGTATTCACTTGATGATCTTTACAAGGCTTAGTATTATGTGCAAGGCTTATGTGCAGGCCTTTCAGTACTTCATCACCAAGCCTCAAAACAGCCCTGAAAGGTGGGGGTTGCTGTGATGATGCTCCTTTTACAGGTGAGGAAAGGCACAAAGCCCAGGGGCCAGGATGCTCATGTAAGTGACACATGAAACTTGATGAAAGTTTCTGAGCTGGAGCTCTAGAGTCAGACTGCCTGCCTCAGTCAGGGACTTGAGGACCTTGGGTGAATTAATTAGCTGCCCTGTACCTCAGTCTCCTCATCTGGAAAATGGGGCTAAGGCTGCTGACACTGGGGTCAATACGGATTCGCTGAGTTTAGTCTGTGATGTGCTTAGAATAGAGAAGGGCACAAGGTCAGTGCTCAGCGTTTGCTAGTTATTTGCATTGTCATTTCCTTGTGCCCTTTTTTCTCATACCCAAATACCTGGTGGGCTTCCTGGAGGAGAAGTTCTGCCGGTCAGCCAGGCAAGCAGCTGAGGTCCAAAACCTAGAGTCAGGCTTGGATCTCCTCTTCTGGCAGGAAATCACCCCCTCACCCCACCCCCCTACCCCCCCTCCCGCAGGGGAGTGACAACCTCCTGCAGCCTTTCCCACCCTCCCCCAACCACCACACTTCTACCAGCCCCCCACACAGGTCATGTGCCTGTCCCTCTGCCCGCCTGTGACTCAGCCTGGCAGCTGGACCAGATGGTGGGAGAGTTGGAGATTAGCACTGCCCGGGGTTGCTCAGAGCAGCTGCCTAACTGCAAAGGTCAAGGTCTTGGGTTTCCCTCTAGCACAGTGCCCTGGGAGGCACAGTCGAGACCCACAGAGGCCAGGCTGGGGGTTGGCTCACCTCTGCTCGCCACCAGGTTTCATGTTGTAATTAGTCTTTACACGTGTACACTTGACAGTTTGTGAGGCATGTCCCCACCATTTGAGTCCCCGTAGCAGCCGGTGTTGTTTTGATCATCCCTATGAAATGGGGCTCATGGAAGCTGAATATCTCGCCCTAGGTCCAGGGGCGAGCAGAACGGGGATCCGACTGAGGTTTACGGGGTTTCAGCCCAGGGTGCTGGCTGTTGGTGTCCTCAGCGCTGTCTGCGAGTGTGTCTGTGTGTGTGTAAGGGCACGCGTGGGTGCGCGCACCTATTTGGTGTGCCGAGAGGGAGTTGCCTCACCCTGGGACGTACCGCTCAGCTTTTCTGATGGTCTGATCTTGTGTGTGAGCATTCCAAGTATGCAGTGGGTCCCTCTGCTTGTGCATCATTATACTTCGAATTCTAAATTTAATTTTTGGACAAGTATTCTATTCACAGAGTTCAAAATCTGTACACATACAGTAAGATGTCACCCTTTCTCCCCTGGATCCCTCCGCTCCGTTCCCCTCTTCGGAAGCACTCAGTTATCACTCTCTCCTGCCAGGCTAGTCCGTGCTTCTGTGAGTCAGTATGAACGTTAATACCCACCCCTCCCCCGAGCGCACTCTATGCAAACGGTTGCACTCTCCACTCACTGTTCCGCTCCTTGCTCTTTTGGGTTTTTCTTTTGTTTGTTTAATAATACGTCCGGGGGATCCTGCCATACCAGCACATACACAGCTGTTTTGATATTTTTCATGACTGTGTAATGCTCCCCTGGGGGGAATTTCCGGCGGGACTGGCCCCCTACTGATGAGCATTTAGGTGATCCCTAAGGACAGACTATGGTACAAAGGATCATTCTGTATGTGCATCACTGGGTGCGTATGGGGAGGGGGCAGTGGAGTACCTCGCTACTGAGAATGTTCCAGATTAGCAGCTGGGCATCAAGTGGCAGCTTCGCCAGAGCTGCAATGTCCTGTGTCCCATCCAGACTTGCTGGGTCAGGACATGCATTTTAAGAAAGTGCCCCGGGGGATTTGTATTTTGCACGTGCTGGTCTGAAGACAGATTCCCCGAAGTGTAATTGCTGGGTCAAGAGATAGGTACATTAATAATTTTGACAGGTACAACCACATTCACATCTGCAGAGCTTGATTCAATACATATTCTCACCTGTAATGCATAAGCCTTTTTGGTAAAATCTTGAAAAAGAATTCCCTATCTAGTGCCACAAACTACGGAGAGTAGGATTCAATGGGCCTGGGGTGGGCCTGAATTTGCATTTCATACGCTCCCTGCTTTATTCTGGTTCAATCACTTTTGAGAACAGTTGGTTTAAATACATTCCTATTTCTATCTTTTTTTTATTTACTCATTTGAGAGAGAGAGAGAGAGTGCGCACAAGTCGGGGAGAGGCAGAGGGCTAGGGAGAAGCAGACTCCTTACTGATCAGGGAGCTTGATACAGGGCTCGATCTTGGAACCCTGGGATCATGACCTGAGCTGAAGGCAGACGCTTAACCATCTGAGCCACCCAGGTGCCCCTCCAGCTCACCATGGCTTTATTGATCTTTAAGTCTCCATTGAAGGATGGCAAACTCAAGGGCCCACAGGAGCCAGATTGTACTTGTGACTGCAGTGGCCTGAGTTAGGTTTACATGACATCAAAGTAAAAGAGAATTAGAAAAAATGCAAACCAGGCAAAACACATGTGACTTGAAATCGGGTTTCTGGTCCATGAGTCTGTGACCTTGGGTGCCCTCGTGATGATTTTTTTTTTTTTTTTGAAATCTGTTTGGGTTAAATAATTTCATATTGCCTGGTGAGAATTCAAGGACCCCTCTTTCATGCAGTGTTGGGGATCTCAGGGATCATGGCTCCCACTGGGCCCAGGGCAGGAAGGGGTGGTCCAGGTTCCCGAAGAAAAGTTGAATCTGTGTTTAGTGACTGTTAGACAGCGTGCTCACTGTGTGGGGATGGGAGCCTGCACAAGAAGACCCAGGTCCTCATGGAGGAGGAGAGGATAGCCCCTAGTCAGCGAGGGGACAGTGAACGAGCAAAGGAGTCGCTCCTGCTTCCAGCGTGGGTCCCAAAACCAGGGACGGTTTCAGAGAGGAGCTAAGGCTGAGAAAGTCGTTGGTGGTTTCTGGTTTTTGTACCGCTCAAAAAGGCATTCAGACTGGGGTCAGCGAACGTTTCCTGTCAAGGCCAGATAGCAAATATTTCAGACTTTACAGGACTCCCAGCCTCTGTCGCAACCACACTGCTGGGCCGGTCCCATAGCAGCCACAGACAACAGGTCAACCGGTGGGTGTGGCTGTGTGCCAGTACGACCTGACTGATGGACGCTCAAATTGGAATTTTATGGAATTTTCACGTGTCACGAAGTTCTTTCGACTCCCCTGCCACCTCCACCTCCCCGGCCACTAAAAATGTAAAAACCATTAGTAGCTATAGCAGGCTATGTGGAAACCAGGTGGTGGGCTGGATCTGGCTGGGTGGATGGGGGGAGTTTGCCGACCCCTGATTTAGAAGATTAGGAGGAGTTTGCCAAGCAGATGGGAGAAGGGCATTCCAGGCACTGAGGGTGGCAGGTGCAGGGAAAGGGAGGTGGCGGGGGGGGGGGGGGGGGGACCATTTAATAGAGAAATTGTGTGTGGGGGGGGGCGCCTGGAGCCTTCGGCTCAGGTCATGATCCTGGAGTCCCAGGATGGAGTCCCGCATCAGGCTCCCTGCTGAGCAAGGAGTCTGCTTCTCTCTCTGACCCTCTCCCCTTGTGCCACGCATTCTCTCTCTCTCAAATAAATAAATAATCCATAAGAAACAAAAACAAAAACAAAAAAACAGAGAAATTGGGATCAGAATGCCAGGCTCCTTGTTCCCAATGTGGTACTGTCACCTGTCCAGCTGGACAACTATGGTCAACAGCACTGGGGTGAGGGTGGGGGTGGTGCCTCCTTTTCTAGCTCCTGCCCAGTGTTGCCATGTTCTTCTGATGGCCCAAGAGAAGCTGGATGCATGCTCATTGCACAAATGCCCTCAAGGGCCCGCTGCGTGCCAGACCTGTGGCAGGCACTGGAGAGTCCAGGTGGGGGGCCGGTGGGGGGGGGGTCAAAGCAGTAAAGACACTGCTTGAAACGGATGTGGGACAGATGTGAACAAAACAGATAGACATGCAGCATGTGTGGCGGTGATAAAGGCTCTTGGCAAAACGGAAGGCAGGACAGGAGGTAGAAGTGTCAGGAGCTGTGCAAACTTTTAGGTTGGGGGGTACGGGGGAACCTCAGCGAGATGGGAACATTTGGGTAAATGTTGGAAAGATTCCCGGGATGAGCTGCGGGGTATACTTTCCCCAGGAGAAGAGCAGTCCAGGCAGAAGGAGAAACAAGTGCAGGGGTCCTAAGGAATGAGACCGCCTGGCATGTTCTAGGAACAGCAAGGGGCCTGTGTGGCTCAAGCAGAGGGCGTGAGGGGGGGCACTAGAAAAACTGAGGGCAGAGAGATAATGTGGACAGACTGAGTAGGACTTTGTAGACCATTGTGAGGAGTTTTGCTCTGAGTAGGTGGGAGCCATGGAGGGTTCTGAGCAGAGGAGGGAGATAATCTGACTTAGGTCCTCAAGAGACTGCTCTGGCTGCATGTGGAGAATGGAAGGTAGGCGAGGGACAGGGGAGGTAGGAAGGAGCCCTGGGACTCTGGATATTTGCGTTATGAAGGTGGAGCCACAGAATTTGCTGATGTGTAGGTTGTGGGGTGTGAGAAAGTGAGATCTTACTGTGTGAAAGCTCCCTATATGTCACTGGCGGCAACCAAGTCAAATTTGAAGTCTTCTCCCTGTGGGCCATGAAAACCTTTCGTAGGCTGCCTGTTTGCAGCCTCTCTCGAGCCAGTCCTGTCTCCTGTGTTTTAACTTTTTCATTATGACTTTATCTTTTTCTTGTTCTTCTGTCCTTTTCCCCAGTAGCCTGGAATCCACCGTGAATGAAGGGCGGGGACTGTGCCTTGTATTTCTTGGTATCTCATGATGACATGAGTGAGTATGGGGTGGGCGGGTGAGGGGCCTTTTCCTTTCCCATGGTTAACCGTTCCATAGACATTTGTAAAACATCTAACTATGGCATGAACGTTCAGAGAGTCAGGCCCTGCGTATCCCAGCTCTGGCTCCCATCTTCTCGGACTCTGTGGTCATGGCTCTTGGAAAAAAAATTTCTCCCTAAACCTTCTTGGATCCGTGATCCTTAAAAAAAGAAAGAAAAGAAAAGGAAAGGAAAGGAAAGGAAAGGAAAGAAAAGAAAAGAAAAGAAAACCACCCCCCCACCCCATTTCAGGTCCAGTCCGGTCTGGCCAGATTCTCTAGAGAGTGCTGACCATCCTGACCAACTCCTCCGTGGTGGTGGGGGGGCGGCTTAGGCACCGCCCCTGTCCTTCCGCAGCTGGCTTCTGCCTCTACGTCCCTCCCAAAGGTTCCCTGCCACAAGTCTCTCCTACCCTTCACTGTCCTCACTTCTGGGGCTCTCGTTCTGCTCAGCGAACGGCTCTTGCTTCTGGAAACTCTGTTCTCTGTTGGTCCTCTAAAGCAGCTCCTTTCTGGGTCTCCTCCCTCTCAGACCTCCTGCTCCTCCCCCATCTCTCCTTTCTCTAAAATACATGCCCTGGGTCATGGAAAAGCCAAAGCCTGGGGCCCTGGGGAGGTCAAGAAAATGATGGAAGTGAGCTGAGTGTGTTCTTCAGACACAAACACACTTGGGTTGTTAACTAAGAATAGTGGATGACACTAACTGAATATTTAGCAACTGCCCATCCCTGCTCTAAACATTTTGCATATGTGTTAATTCTCCTAACAATGGGTTGAGGTGGTTACTATCATTGTTCCTGCTTTCCAGCTGGGGAAGCTGAGGCACAGAGAGGTTGGGTAATTAGCTTGAGGTCATACAGCTTTTCAGTGGCAGAGCCAAAATTTGAACCCAAGTTGTCTGACTCCCCGGTGTCTGGACATAACCACATTCTGCTATAACTTTGATGGTACCTTCCCCCCACCACCCTCCTTTTGCCAAATCATTGAAATTCTATCTGTTTACATCAATCCCCCCAACCTCACCCTGTGCCATGTCTCAAGTGGACAATATATGCATCTCCTTGCTGTATCTGGTGGTAGAAATCCTGTCCCTTCGGCTGATTTTATTAAAATTTACAATGTACAGACCCTCTGTACATCATTCCCTTCTCCTATTGTGGAGAAATACAAGGGGGACAAGGGGGTGTCCAAGGGGGGCAAGCACAGGATGTTCACGGCAGCCATGCTCCTAATAATAAAAAATCGGAAGGAACCTAACTGTCCATCCATAGGGGAATGAAAAAGAATTTGTGCATATTCTGTTTACAGAATACTATGCAGCAGGGTAAAGAAGGCAGCAGAGCTCTAAGTGTTGACATTGAAAGATCTATGACAGTTTACAGAGGGGGAAAAAGCAAGTTGCAGGACAATACATACACTATTCTTGCATTCCACAGAAATTTGTGGACCATTGCTCTATGCCCGACACTGTCCTAGGCATTGGGAATACAGCAGTGAACAAAATACACTCCTTATGCTAGCTGAGCTAATGTCTTACCTGGGGGACGGTGAAGGCAGGGAATAAATGCTGCGTTGGGCATAAGTACAACTGAGAAATATATAATGGGGGATGTTTTCCCATTCTTGTAAAAAGCATCACTACAAAATAATACTCTGTGTGTACTATGGGTATATATTTATGTAGATAAAAGCACAGGAAAAGGTCTGCAAGGAAGCACCTTGAGCAGCTGACCATGTTATTTTGGGGTGGGGGGATGGTAGAAGCCAGATGGTGACCCATATGTTACCTGTGTAATGGAAAGTCTGTGATAATAAGCAGGTGGGATTATAAAATGGTACGACCACCTTGGAAAACTGTTGGCAATTTCCAATCAAAGTTAAACATGTGACTTGGCGGGGTGCCTGGGTGGCTCAGACGGTTAAGTGTCTGCCTTCAGCTCAGGTCATGATCTCAGGGTCCTGGGATCGAGCCCCACATTTGGCTCCTTGCTCTGTCAGGAACCTGCTTCTCCCTTCCCCCTCTACCTGCTGCTCCCCCCTACTTGTTCTCTCTCTGTGTGTCTGATAAATAAAATCTTTAAAAAAAAAAATCTTAAACATGTGACTCGGCAATCCCCCTTCTAAGGTGTTTGCTGAAGAATAAAGAACGCCTGTGCCCACACACAGATTTGTCTGACGATATTTATAATGGCTTCATGCATAACAGTCCCAAAGTGGAGTCCCGGGGTGACCGGGTGAAGGCGCCATCCTTCCACGCCCTAGAACACTACTCAGCAATGAAAAAGCAAGGAACTACTGGTGCGGCACATAGATGAATCCAAAAGCATCTTGCTGACTGAAAGAGACCCAGGCATCAGAGAACACATACCATCTGATTCCAATTCTCTGACAGGCAAATGAAATCTCCGAATCTCCAGGGCTAGGAACAGAAGGATGGTTGCCTGGCGGCGGTGGTTGAGGGGGTGTTGTGGGTTGACTGGAAGGGGACCTGAGGGACTTTTGGGGGATGATGGAAAGGTTCCAGAGCTTGATTGGAGGGGTAAACACATGATGTGGGCATTTGTCAAAATTCACTGAGTCATACGTTTCAGATCTGTGCATTTCACTCTACATATTTCCTGCCTTAATAATAATAAAATAACCACCAGAGCTTGGGGAGGATGCCTCTGACGTGTTAGAAATGCTTATTTCTAAATGGTGGAAATATAGGTGATTTTCATTTTCTCCTATAAGCTCATCTGGGTTTTTCCAAGGTTTTAGCAACGCATATATTCCTTTAGTGATCAGGAAAAAAAAATTTTTAAAAATGACACAGCTTGTGCATTGATTAAAAAAAAACAAAACAAAACAAAAAAAAAACCAGAACAGGGGCGCTTGGATGGCTCAGTAGGTTAAGTGTCTGCCCTCATCTCAGGTCATGATCCCAGGGTCCTGCTCAGCAGGGGGCCTGCTTCTTCCTCTCCCTCTGCCTGCTGCTCCCCTGCTCTCTCTCTCTCTCTCTCTCTGTGTCAATAAATAATAAATAAAATCTTAAAAAAAAAGGCTTCTTTTGAGCAACTTTTGTTTAGTCATTTTGAGGGTTTTTTGTTTATTTTTTTCAGAGAAGGAAAGGTAGAGGGAAGAAGGCGAGGAAAGGAATCCCGTCATTTTGTTTTGTTTTATTTTATTTTACTTTCAACAAATATTAACTGGGAAGCAGCAGTCTTCAGGGCTGAGCCCTATTGAAAATGACAATCATTCCAGGCAACAGAATCTGCAACCAAAAAGCCTACGATTGTGCTGAGATCCTGAGCAATCCTCTCAACCCTTTTAGAGCGCTTGAAAAAGGCCCCCTCCTTTATGAAGCCTTCCCGGATTTCTCCCTCAAACTTCTGCCTCGGTATGCGGAACTCCTCTTACCTCCACCCTGCCCCGGAGGACAGGGTGCTTTCCTTTTCACTGAATCCCCGGAGCCTAACAGTGTGCGTTGCAGGAGGTGAGTTCTCTGCCCAGGCTCTGTGCACTTTTTTTTTTTTAGAAAACCCCAAAGCAGGCCCCCAAGGTGGGGCGTGGGTAGGTCCCTAGTTTTTACACTTTCACCCTACACTGAACACATCCCGGCTAGATGAGGAACCGAGAGGGTGACCTCCCAGCCTCTGGGGGGTGAGAACAGAGACTTAGGGGAGTCCCAGAGGCTTTATAGAAACTCCTGCCTCCTCTTGAAAGGTCAAGCTGGTCATCTCTGGCCGGCCTTCCCCCCTTTTCGGGTTTTCCTGGTCTGGAAAGAGACACGTGCTTGGGTGGGGGTTGCGACCTGCCGCAGGCAGAAATGTCACGCGCACATCTGGCTCTCCTCCGGCCCCTCTGGCGGGCCCGGGAGCTCAGGCACTCCAGCCTCGGGACTGGGCGAGAGTGTGTTTGGCGGCGCAGGGGCTGGCCGGGGAGCAACTGGGCCATTCGCATTGTTTTCTGTCTCGGGCAACACAATAGAAGTTTTGCAGAGCCTCAGGGAGCGTCTACAAAGTGCCCTCCTCCAAGAGCGAGGCGCTGGGCCCCGGCGTGTGGGCTTTTGGTCTTTGGTTCCAGGCGAAGGCGTGGAGCGGCAGGGCACGAGCAGGGTCAGAGACAGTTGTGACAGGGTCGGGCTTTGCTTTTCACGAGGGGTGGTGGTCGGGCGAGACGCACAAGATGCCAGGCTGCAGGATAAGGGGGCGGGGTGGGGGTGGGGAGCACCTCCATTCAGAAAGTGGTTAGGGAGGCCAGGAGGAGCTTCGAACCAGAGCCCGCGTGAAAGTCCCGCCGAAGAGAGGAATCAGACGCCTTAGATGGAATACTGTTCACACCACCAGCAAGACCTTTGTTTTCTATCTGGAAATCGTGTTCCAGATTCAGGCCGTTCTCCATCCGCAGCGGGGCCAGTCAGGACCAAGCCAGGCCCCTCCCTCCCACGTTCCCCGCCCCCCTCACTCCCCGCCTCCCCCGCCCCCATACAGCCTGGCCTCTAGCTAGTCTCCCTGTTTCCTAGAATTCTGGCTCTCTTTCACTTGCTGTGTGACCCTGAGCAAGTCACCTCTGTGCCTCACGTCTATAAAATTGTAATAATTATGGTGGCACCATACTCGTTGTCATTGTTATGAGGATTTAATGAGAAATAGATCCTTGTATTTTTTTTAAGATTATTTTATTCTTATTTGACAGAGAGAGAGAGGTCACAAGTAGGCAGAGAGGCAGGCAGAGAGAGAGAGAAAGAGAGAGAGAGAGGGAAGCAGGCTCCCTGCTGAGCAGAGAGCCCCTGCGGGGCTCGATCCCAGGACCCCGAGATAATGACCGGAGCAGAAGGCTTAGGCTTAACCCACTGAGCTACCCAGGTGCCCCAATCCTTGTATTTCAAATGAAAATATAGAAAGTATTTTTTTTTTAAAGATTTTATTTTTATTATTTATTTGACAGACAGAGATCACAAGTAGGCAGAGAGGCAGGCAGAGAGAGAGGAAGGGAAGCAGGCTCACTGCCGAGCAGAGAGCCCGATGTGGGGCCCGATCCCAGGACCCTGGGATCATGACCCGAGCCGAAGGCAGAGTCCCTCAGCTCAGGCTTTAACCCACTGAGCCACCCAGGCGCCCCGAAAGTATTTTTTTTTAAAGATTATTCATTTTTAGAGAGGGGGGAGGGGCAGAGCAAAAGGGAGAGAGCCCCAAGCAGACTCCCTGCCTAGTGTGAGACCCACGCCTGCCCATCCCACCACCATGAGATCATGACCTGAGCTGAAACCAAGTGTTGGTCTCTTAACCGACTGAGCCACCCCAGGTGCCCGTTTTATTTAATTTTTTTTAAAGTAAGCTCTAAGCTCAATGTAGGGTTTGAACTTACCACCCCCAGATCAAAGAGTCACATGCTTGGGGTGCCTGGGTGGCTCCTTCGTTTAAGTGGCTGCTTTCCCGGCACCTGGGTAGCTCAGTGGGTTAAGCCTCTGCTTTTGGCTCAGGTCATGATTTTAGCGTCCTGGGATTGAGTCCGGTATCTGGCTCTCTGCTAGGCAGGTTCCTCCACTCTCTCCCTCTGCTTTCCTCCCTGCCTACTTGTGATCTCTCTCTGTCAAATAAGTAAAATCTTAGAAAAAAAAGAAGTGGCTACTTTTGGCTCAGGTCATGATCTCAGGGTCATTGGGCTCCCTATTCAGCAGGGAGTCTGCTTCTCTCTCTTCCCCTTCCCCCTCTCCTGCTCTGCCTCCCACTCTCTCAGTCTGATAAATAAATACAATCTTTAAAAAAAAGAAAAAAAGGTTGCATGCTCTATGTCTGAGCCAGCCAGGTGACCCTAAAAATATAGAAAGTTTTTAGAACAGTGTCTGGCACACAGTATCTATTACAAAAGGGTTAGTTATGATCATTTTTCTTATTGAGGGCTGTTCTCCCTCAGGATTGCAACAGGACAATCGTTTAAAAACCAGAATCAGGTCATATCACACCTTTGTTTTACTACCTCTCCCGGCTGCCCACTGCACTTAGCATGAAATCCTTGCATTTACCTGTCTGCACATTACCTTTCTGACTTTTTTTTGTTATAGACTTTACTTGTTTATTTGAGAGAGAGAGGGAATGAGCAGGGGGAGGGGCAGAGGGAGAAGCAAACTCTCCCCACCCATCAGGGAGACTGACATGGGGCTCGATTCCAGGACCCTGAGAGCATGACACTAACTGAACCAAAGGCAGATATCTAACCTTCTGAGCCACACAGGCGCCCCACATTTCTGACCTCTCTTCTTACCCCTGGTTACATTATTCATTTCTCCCACCTCACCATCCTCCTTGCTGCTCCTGGAATGTTCCAAGTTTGGTGTTTGCCTTTTTTTTTTTTATCTCTTCAGAAAGCTCTTCTCATGTTTTGTAGCTGATTCTGGCTCAGCACTGAGATCTTGACTTAATTATTCCCTTCCTAGGAGAGCCATCTTTGATCACCTTATCTAGGGATGTGCCTTCCTGTATTTCTCTCTGAAAACACTTTGTATATTTCTTAGCTGTCATTGGCTATGTGTTTATTTGTCTGTTTACTACCTCTCTCCCCTGAATAGAATATAAGCTTCACAAAAGACGGAACTTTGTCTTATTCACTGTTTTTTCTCCTACATCTAGCATAATGCCTAGTACACCCTAGGTGCTCGGTAAATACAAGTTGGTTAAATGAGTGAAGGAATGAGAAAATCACTCCAGGATTATTCATGAAAGAGACCTTGGATGGTGACATCATCCATCTGGTAGAACGGTGGATAAGGTCTTTTGGGGAATGTGGATATAATTGGTTCAAGTGTGGACTTTTTTCTTTCTTTTTTTTAAATTGAAGATATATAGTGTTATATTAGTTTCAGGTGTACAATATGATTCAATAATTCTATACATTTCTCAGTGCTCAGCAGGGTAAGTGTACTCAATACCCCTTATCTATTTCAACCATCCCCTGACCCTGGGACATGTTTTTAAGGTACCTGTGGGACCGCTTGGAAAAATACCCACTCTGCACCCCACATGGGTCGAAGTCAATTGAGGAGGGAGGCCATAGCAGCACTGTTTCTGGAAATTTCTTTCTTTCTTTTTTTATTTTTTAATTTATTATTTTTTTAAGATTTTATTTACTTATCTGACAGAGAGAGCGAGAGAGCACTAGCAGGGGGGACAATGGGGAGAGAGAGGAAGAAGCAGACTCCCCGCCCAAGCAGGGAGCCAGATGCGGGGCTTGATCCTAGGACCATGGGATCATGACCTGAGTGGAAGGCAGATGCCTAACCCACTGAGCCACCCAGGCGCCCCTTTTCTTTCTTTTAAAAAATATTTTATCTATTTGACAGAGAGGGACGGAGCTAGAGAAGTTTCACAAGCAGGGGGAGTGGGAGAGGAAGAAACAGGCTTCCCGCAAAGCTGGGAGCCCAATGTGGGGCTTGATCCCAGGATCCTGGGATCATGACCTGAGCTGAAGTCCGGCTGCTTAACGACTGAGCCACCCAAGCACCCAAGCACCCCTGTTTCTGGAAGTTTCACCATTCATGCGATAGATTCATCAGGATAATTTTTTCTTTTTCTTTTTAAAAGATTTTATTTATCCATTTGAGAGAGAGAGAGAGAGTGAAAGAAAGCATGAGAAGGGAGAAGGTCAGAGGGAGAAGCAGACTGCCTGGGGAGCTGGGAGCCCAATGCGGGACTTGATCCCAGGACTCCGAAATCATGACCTGAGCCAAAGGCAGCTGCTTAACCAACTGGCACCCAGAATAATTTTTCTCTACAGGTAAATCAAGACCTAACTCCGTATGCTTTAAACAATGGCAGTCACAAGGTTGGTTAATTCAGTGACTCAACAGCAGCATGAGAGATCCAGATTCTTTCCATCTTTCTGTCCGCCTTGATAGCATGGTCTTTCCTCATGGTTCCTAAATGGCTGCCATGGCTCCAGACATTGAGTCTTCATAACATCCATAGGTCAGAAGAACAAGAGATCACTCTCCTTTCTGGTGTCCTATTTTAAGATGGACAAACACTTGAAGCTTCTAGGGGACTTCCATGAATGAAACTTCACGTATGGGCCTCTGGGTGGGCCAAGTGGTTGGGCATTTGCCTTTGTCTCAGGTCATGATCTCTGGGTTCTGGGATCAAGCTCCTTGTTGGGCTTCTTGCTCAGCAAGGAGTCTGCTTCTCTCTCTCTCTCTCTCTCCTTTCTCTGCCCCTCCCCACTGTTTGTTTTCTCTTTCTCAAATAAGTAAAATCTAAAAAAAAAGAAAAGAAAAGAAACTTCACATTTATTGGCTAAAAATGTGTCATATGCCTGTCCCCTATGATTGGCTAGGACTCTTTAGGATTTTCCCATTGGGGATAGAAGGGGCTCATTCTCTTGAGAAGCATATGGTAGCCAAATTTGGAAGTTTGGATAGAGAGAGGGGAAAATGGTTGTTGAGTTTGCAACCAATGGTATCTTCAGTGGGTTTAGAAGACAAAGTCTGAGAAAGCCCCAGGAAGTGGCAGTGGGAGAGAATGAAGAGAATGGCTGGGTGGGGGTAGGGGGGTTGGTAGGAAATTCAGCAGGACACCCCCAGTAATTTCCAGCAAAATAGAAGGAGGGAGAAATTCATTGCGCCGAGTGCTACTGAACAACGGAGTAAAATAAGGATGGAGAAATAGCTGTTACTGTTGGACTTGGAGGTCCGAACTGGTGACCTTGAGGGAGCAGTTTCGGTGGCGTGATGGATGTCTCTGGAACCCATGGCTGCAACCTGACTTTTGCTTCCGAACTCTGTGCCTCACCTTTGCTTTCCTGGATTCTTAGAACAGCTTCCTCACTGATCCCTGGGACCAGGGAAGACCTGTGTCATGTTACAGGATTCTTTCCATGCCGATCAGAGCAAATTATAATTTTATCAGTCAGCAGTGGGGAACACTGGAGGTAACTGAGCAAGGGAATAATTTGACCATAGCTGCTGTTTATGGAGGCTAACATGAGAGAGTGGTACAGGCTGGAGGGGAGGCCGGTGAGACTGGCAGCCACAAGAGCCTCCCCTGTCCTTTGCGTTTGCTGCCAGCATCTAGCGCTAGAGCATCAGTGGTAAAAGCCCCCTCTCCACTTTCAGTCCACAGGGATTGGGAGGAACCCACCTTCCTCTCCTCTCTAGTGGAAGACACCTAACCCAGGCCTGCTTGTTCAGAGTCAGTGAATGGACATATGACCCAATCCTGGCTAATTGCACAGCTTTGCAAAAGAGGCTTTTGGGAAAACAAAAGAAAACAAAACACCAAGACAATCTCTTTCTTGGGGTACCTAGTGAAGCTGGTGGAGACTGTCACATGAGCCAATACCGTCCCTGGCTCACTTGAACTGGTCTGAGTTGGATTTCTGCCACTTGGATCTTAAGAATCCTTGAATAATAAAGTAACCTAGGGATTTGAGAGATGAGAGTTCTGGATATGCACAAAGGGAGATTCAGGGTTGACTTTGGAGAATGGTGGGGCTTCTTGAGATTGGACAAGTATGGGAAACCATTCATTCATTTATTCAACACTCGGGTTGAGTAACCTACCCAGTGCCAGGCTCTTTACTAGACAGTGGAGAATCAGCAGTGAGCAAAATAGATAAAAGCCCTTACCTATTTGGGCAGTGGCTCAGGAAACATGAGCTACGTTCATTCTGTTAGTATGATCAGCAGCGGCATCCCCATTTATAGATGCAGAAACTGAGGTCCCAGGAGGTGAACTCACACAGCCAGTGAGGGGCCAAGTGGAGCTCTGACTTCATCTCTTTATAATTTCCAAATGGGCTCCGTCCACCCCACTAGGCAGGAGAGAGAGAACACACCCACGTGGAAATGACTTCACGCTCCAGAAAGAACGCCACAAATTGGCTGATGGGAGTAGAATAGGAATTTTCTACAGAGAGGCTGCAGGAATCCACTGCAGGGTAGAAATGTGATCAGAAAAGGGTGAGATTTGATTTGCAGATCATAGTGGTTTTAGAGCTGGAAGATGGTCTTTGAGAACAGATGAATCAAGCAGGCTTCTTGAAAGGAGAGGGGCTTGTGGCAGGGTCTGAAGAGAAAGGTATTGGTAGGAGAATGCGTGCGTGGTCTCTGGTCCCCTAGCCACCCCATATGCCACAGCCTCAATTGGATGCTGAATCTATTATTTTTTTCTCTCCTTTTTTTGCTGGAGGCTGATGAGACTGGAGAACGGAGTCCTGGTTAGTGACGACAGCTTTTGTTGCTGCTGCTGAAATCATTAGCCCCCTGCCAACAGCACCCAGACCCTGCAGGTCTGCAGGCTGAAGATATACACACAATGATGCATTAAAAAAATTCTCCAACAGGAGCTGTGACTCATACACATTTCTGCTAGAAGAATAAAAATACTAGGAGTGAAAGATAGATTAGTCACTGGAACACAGTTTGCTTTTGAGAACTGAGTCCCCCACAGTTGCCCTGTTCCTCATTAGCTTCTGAAATTTGGAAACCAAACCCGAAACTGATGCCTACCAGGGATGTGGGATGAAGTCTGGTTAGGTGGGTGTGGGCTTGGGAGGCAGAGGGTAGGCTCGATAGAGCTGGACTGGATCCCCCTGGTATAACAGTTCAGTTGCACAGGCTGTGCACAGCTGGCTTCTGTTCTGACTGGTCTTTGCTGAATTGTTCAGTGGGACCACCTCTAAATTAAAGCCGTACGTTCATTCATTCACCAACTCATTTACTCATTCAGTTGGTCTACTGCAGGCGAGGTAATGTGTGAGGCTCTTTGTGGGACCCCAAAATAGATTGAGAAAAGGAGCTTACCAAAGATCTAACACCAGAAAACATGGCAACAACATCTACATGAAGATTTAGAGAAAGGAGATATCTCTTTCTGTCTAGCTCAGAGATGAGCAAACTGTGGCCCTCAGGCTATTTGTTTTTATGAATAAAGTTTTATTAGCAACCAGCCACACCTATTCACTTATTTATCTGTGTCAGGGCTACAAGACTGTAATTGAATAGTTGCAACAGAGACTGTATAAGTCCTAAAGACTGAAATATATACTATCTGGCCCTTTATAGAAGTTTGCCAACTCCTGGTCTAGCATAAATCAGGGATTTGCAGTAGTAAACAACAGAACCCACTTTAGTAATTTTATTACTGCCTATAGAGGGCTCACAGAATCTCAAGGGTGCCGTGGAAGCCAGTCTTAGAGGTCAATTTTTCATGAACAATGTCCAAACCATTCTGTGGGATGTCTCCTGAGCACAGACATTCCAACTGCCATTGCCAACTCTGGGTAGCTGAATACCAAAGCTTCTGCTGTCACCTCCCCCCAAAGCTGGATGCCTCTGCCATTGCTTCAGTCAGGTAAGCAAAATACATACAAACCCTATAGCCCGGCAATTCCGTTTCTGATAGACAACCTAAAAAACCTTGCTCACAGATGCAAATGAAAATATGTATGAGGTTGTACATCATAGCATTGTTTCATGGAGCTAGGGTAATAGTGCCTAGCACTAGGAAATGGATAAGTAGACTATGGTTTTCTTGGTTAGGGCTAATGATAGCCATTATAATAAACAGACCCTAAAATATGTAAAGTTTCAGACCCAATGGAAATTTTGGTTTTTGTTCATAGGACAGTCCAAAGTGAACGTTACCGGTCAGGGGTCTGGCTCCCCTCCATGCCGGCATTCAGACCCAGGCTGAGGGTGGCTCTGCCACCTAAGGAAATAAACAAGGAGGAGCGGACACAGAGAGATTCGTGGCCAGGATGGGGTAAATGTACACTCACCCGCTGGCATCTATGGCCTGAAGCTCTGCTCTGTGGCTCCTGCAGGGGGCCCTGGGAAATGTAGTCCTTCAGTGTGTCCTGTAAGAAGAGGAAACTGCGTTTGGGGAACAGCCAAGCAGTCTCTATCTAGCACGGTGGTGCGTACACAGTGGAATACTAAGCGGCAGTGGGAAGTAGTGAGTTACATTTACAAACGGCAATAAGGAGCCACCTCGAAAACACGTGCAGTGAAAAAAGGTAAGATAGCATCAGAAGCATAGCTCTATACCATTTATGTAGAAATTTAAAAATAATCATAAATGACACTTTTTCTTGATCTCTTTATATCTTTTTCACTATGTCTATTTGGATACACATATATCCAAACAAACATATGTATGGCAGATGGATAGAAGGAACATACTTCAAATATACCCGAGTGGGTGTCCGTGGGGGAGAGGGAAATAGGAGATGCCGAGAGGGATGGTGAAGGAGAAACGAAGGGAAAATAAAACAAAACAGAGGCCACACTCACGCGCTGCTGATGGTGCGCCATGGCTTGAGGACCATGATCAACTAATTTTCGCATCTGAGGTCCAAATGAAAAGAAGAGGTGGAGGAGGGGCGCCTGGGTGGCTCGGTGGGTTAAGCTTCTGCCTTTGGCTCAGGTCATGATCCCAAGGTCCTGGGATCAAGCCCCACGTCGGGCTCTCAGCTCAGCGGGGAGCCCTGCTTCCCCTCTCTCTGCCTGCCTCTCTGCTTCCTTGTGATTTCCGTCTGTCAAATAAAAAAAAAAAATCTTAAAAAAAAAAAAAGAAGAGGTGGGGGAAAGCAACACATTAAATAGAATAAAAGTAGGGGCTCCTGGGTGGCTCAGTGGGTTAAGCCTCTGCCTGCATCAGGCTCTCTGCTCAGCAGGGAGCCTGCTTCCCCTCTCTCTCTGCCTGTCTCTCTGCCTACTTGTGATCTCTTGCTCTGTCAAATAAATAAATAAAATCTTAAAAAAAAAAAGAGTAAAAGTAGGGGTGCCTGAGTGGCTCTGTCATTAAGCGTCTGCCTTCGGCTCAGGTCATGATCCTGATCCTGGGGTCCTGGGATCGAGCCCCGCATCGGGATCCCTGCTCATCCGGGAGCCTGCTTCTCCCTCTCCATCTGCCTCTCCCCAGCTCATGCTGTCTCTCACTCTCTATCTCTCTCAAATCAATCAATCAGTCTTTTAAAAAATAAAGAATAAAAGTATATGCCACCACTGTAGAAAATTTGGGAAATATAAGTGTAGAGAAAAAAAATACCCACAATTCCACTGCCCTGGTGTATCTACTCTTGTCATTTTTATATATTTCCTTCCTGTCTTTTTTGTATGAGTCTGTAATAAACATTGACAATACTGACATCACAGTCTGCATGTAATTTATATTCTGCTTTTTTCCTCCCTGTTTATCCATGTGCAGTGAACATTTTCCAAGTCCACTGAACATTCTTTGATAGCAGATTTTTTTTTTTAAGTAGGCTCCACACCCAGGTTGAACCCAATGAGGCTCAAATTCATGACCCTGGGATCAAGACCTGAAATGAGATCGAGAGTTGGATGCCCAACCGACTGAGCCTCCGGGCTCCTCTGATAGCAGATTTTTAAATAGTTAATTAATTTTTGAATTGCAAAGACATCATAATATCATTAGCGAGAATTTTGGCCCATTCCAATATGGCATTGAGTGTCACGGCAGTGAACATCTCTGTGCATCAGAATTTGTCTGCGTGTGTGATTGTTTCGTCCTTTAGGTTTCCCTGAAGGAGAATAACTTGGTCAAAGTGTATGGATGTAGGTGTGTCTATTTATTTTGAAGAATTTCGATATATTTTTAAGTTGGGACATAGAGAAAAAGAAATAAGACTTAAATATGGATCAGAATACATTATTATAAGTGAACCTCTGTAAAATCACCACCAGGGGTGGGAAATCGAATGCTGCCAGCTCCCTGAAGCCCCTGTGGGGCTCATCCAAATCCCAGGACCCCTCCTGCCCAACCCCCGGAGGAAACCACTGCCCTGACTTGCATGGTCAATGCTGTGCTGTTTTCCTTATAGCTTTCCCACCCAAGTGTGCGCCCCGGAACGCTGGTTTAACGTTGTGTGCTTTGGAGCCCTGTATCAATACACTCCTACCTCACGTGCTCTTTTCTATTCGGCTTCTTTGGTTCAACGTTATGCTTCAGCAATTCATTCATTTTGCTGTGTGGAGCTATATGTAGTTCTTTCTCTATCGCAACCTCTCTTTTATTTTCTCTGATTGGCGTTTATATATTTTTTCTTTTTTTTTGCTTCGGTTTCACATTTCTGAGCATCTTGCGTTGGGCGGCAGGGGAAGAAATTCCTTTCATTTGTGCAGGACTCTTCATGTTTGCAAGAATTCTGGGGTCTGTAGGGTCTCCCTGTGTGCTCACATTCCCTTGGAGAGCTGGCGGAGGCAGGCTTCTTAGTGTCCCCACTTAACAGATGGGGAAATGGAGGCTCGGGGCCATGAAGGAAATGACTGAACCGAGACTGAGAGCCAGGTCATGGGAGACTCCATCACTGTGTTCAGTCTTCTTAAGGAAGGCAGGGCAACTCCGGAAATTGGAATTGGACTCTCTCCAGTTCTGCTCTGACGTCCACTCACTGGCTGCCCCAGCTCTGATGTCTCTGTGGCCCGGGTCTTGGTCCTCGTCTCTTCTCCCGCCATGTGCCCTCCTTGGGTGATCTTGCCCAATCTCATGGCTTTAATTAATATTATATCCTGACAATGCCTACATTTTTATCTCCAGGCTGGCCTCCCCCTGGCCCCTGGGCTTCTGAATTTGACTGTCCACTCTACATTTGGCTATTGACTTTGACATCTAACACAGCCAAAGCCAGCTTCTCCACCTTCTCCCCAAAACCTGCCCTCCCACAGTCTTCCCCATCTTGTTCAATTCCAACCCCATCCAAGGCCCAAAAACCTTGGAGTTGTGTTTAACTCTCTCTGTCACCCCTAGCACTTGAACAAATCCTGCAGGCTCTAGCTTTAGGATCTGTCCAGAATAGACCATTTCTCCTCCTCTCACTTGGTATCAACCTGGTGCAAGCCATCAACATCTCTTGCCTGGACTGCTGCAGTATCCTCTTTACAGGTCTTACTGCTTCTGATCTCACCCCTTTGCCATCTCCTCTCACAGAGCAATCCTGTTAGAATCCTTCAGATCCTGTGTCTCCTCTGCTCAGAACCTGCCATGGCTCCCACTCATCCAGAGAAAAAGCTGACATCTGCACTGCTTTACCTACGCAGCTCGTCCGATCGCTTCCCAGTCCAGCCTCAGCGTGTCTCCTACAGGTAACTCACATTCCCCTTGCTTTCTCCGCTCCTGGCTCTTCTGGTCTCCAGGCCCTGGCACCTGCTGCTTCCTCAGCCTGGAGCACGTGCGGGGACTGCTCCCTCACCTCCTTCACTCCTTTGCTAAAATGTCACCTCCTTTCTCTCATCCTCTGCAACTGTGCTGGCCCTGCACTCCCTGCCGTGTCCCCATACTGTGTTTACCCTGTAGCCCTTACCGCCCCCTGACAGACTTTGTGGTTGACTTCCTGGGGTCTTTATTCCCCACCTCTTCTGCCACTCTCCTGACAGCTCCCAGAGGGCAAGCACCCTTCCTTGCTTGTTTTGTTCATGGTTCTTAGTGCCTAGAACAGTGCTGGGCACCACAGTGAGCTTTCCCTCAACCTGGAGTCCAAAGAGAGTCCTGGAGGCGTTCATTCATGCACTCGGTTCATATCTAGTACCATTCTGTGGTGGCGGAAATGGGATTCTCACTGTCCACTGGCAACACCTGAGAAGTGGCTTAGTGGGGATGGATTTCAAGTCAGATATGCCCGGGTGGCCACACTCTGGCCCATCAGGTGGGAGTGGAAGTGATGGGTGAAACTGCCCCTTCAGGGTCTTACAAGGACCAGGCATTCCCTTCACTGTCTCTCTTTCTCCTTCCGCTGGTCAAGATGTGGCGCCATCTTGGAACCCTCAGTGAACACATCAGGGATGGTGCCGCCATGAGTCAGAAAGAGCCTGGGCCCCAACACCATGAGGCCTTCATTCCGGCTTTGGGTTCTTCATGCCTGGACTATCACACGAGAGAGATCTAAGCTGTACTTAGACAAATGTATTACTATTAGGGTCTTGTCACAGAGGATCTCTCTATCTGAATTAATACAGTCATCTTGATTGGGTTCCTTACTAGCCTCGGGTTTCTCATCTGTAAAAAAGGGATGATAATGTAATAATAATTACCATGAAGGGCAGTTGTGAGAATTTGCTGCCAAACCTTGCCAATGCCTGGTGGGTGGTGAGAAATGATAATGATTGGCATTAGAACTCCCCTCCTTTCAGCAAGGCTCCAGGAATGGAATTTGCCTAGGAAATTTGGAGGTAGGCTGCAGCATAAATGGCATTTGGAGAGGGTGTGGCTGTTTGTGTCTCTGCAGGCTAAAGCGGAAACCGTCAGCTTTCCATAAAAGTTGCCACTGGGATTGCCAGGTGTCTGGATTTGGACGGGGCAGCCCTATTTTTGAGCTTTCAGGCCAGGAAACAAACTGAAAAAGGAAAAAAAAACCCAGACATATAAATGTGTGTCCAGTATGTCTGTTGAAACCATCTGGCATCCTGGCTGCAGGATTTCAAGATATACCATCCAGGTCAATCTCTGGTCTTGACTAAGTTGTAGAATTTACCTTTTATGCACCGATCTTTTTTTTTTTTTTTAAGATTTTATTTATCCATTTTACAGACAGAGATCACAATAGGCAGAGAGGCAGGCAGAGAGAGAGGGGGAAGCAAGCTCCCTGCTGAGCAGAGGGCCCAATGCGGGGCTCCATCCCAGGACCCTGGGATCATGACCTGAGCCGAAGGCAGAGGTTTTAACCCACTGAGCCACCCAGGCACCCCTGTTTTATTATTTTTAAAGTAGGCTCCATGCCTAGCATGTGGACCTTGAACCCATGACCCTGAGATTAAGACCTGAAGTCGAGAGTCGGAAGCTTAACTCACTGAGCCACCCAGGGACCCTAAAGATTTTATTTTTAAGTAATTTCTGTCCCCAATGAGGGGCTCGAACTCACAACCCAGAGATCAAGAGTCACATGCTCTGCCGGAGCCAGCCAGGCATCCCCTGAACCTTTTTTTCTTTAACTTTTGCCCCCGTTCCAGCCTTCATGTTACAATCCTTAGGTCTCTGCTTCATTGGGAAAACGAGCTGGTGGAGAGCAGCACTTTGTGGGGGATTCTGCATTTTAAGAGAGAACTGGAAAGAGCACAGCGCTTATTTCAAAGGATATGGTGATCATAATCATCCAAAACAGGATGTTATTAATAATTATTTTGGGACAACAGGCACAAACTGGGATTGTCACATGCAAAGTGGGTGTTTAGTCTACCTTCCTTCCTTTCCTTTTATTTATTTATTTATTTATTAAGATTTATTTATTTTAGAGGGAGAGAGCAAGCATGTAGAGGTGGGAGCAGGGGCAGAGGGAGAGAAACCTGAGTAAACTCTGTGCAGAGCACAGAGCTGGACAGGGGGCTTGATCCCATGACCATGAGATCATGGACCTGAGCTGAAATTAAGAGTCAGACCCTCAAACAGCTGAGCCACCCAGGTGTCCCTGGCCTTCCTTTCAGTAGAGGAATCGGTTCATCTAAGTGGGGAGAAGTCTAGGGAAAGGGAGGCATATCAGCTAGGATGCCTTTGGCTGCAAATAAGGAAGCATGACTCACCTGGCTTAAACAATAAGGACATTTTATTGTCTTTTAATACAAGAAGTCCAGAGGCAAAGCAGTTCCATAATTGGTTAATTCTGGGGCTTGATGACATCAAAGATCAAGATTCTTTACTTCTGTCATTTTGTCATCTTTAGCTGGTTAACGATGACCGTCTTCATGGTATCAAGATGGCTGCGGCACTTCCAAACATCACAGCTTCCCCCAGTTCTAGTAACTAACACCGAATTGAGTGTCAGGCGGCATTCTAAGCACTTTGGAACTATTAAGTATTTTAATCCACACAACTCTGTGAGGTAGGACCTCTTATTGACCCCATTTTACAGATAGACACATCAAAGCCTAGAGAGACAAAGTCACTTGCACAAACTCACACAATTAGGAAGCTGACGGGGCTGGGATTTGAACCCAGGCAGCTGGTCCCTAGGGCTACAACAATGTCTGAAGCCTGGAAAAATGAATGCATGTATATCAGTGGCGGAGCTGGGATTCAAACCAAGGGTCCTAAGCATTTCCTTCTTTGTTTCCTCCAGACTCCTTCTAGTGCTTCCTGGCAGGAATCTGATTTGGCAAAGGTCTGGAGCCCTGACTTAATCTGATATCCATTATGTCTGAATCAGATCTTGAGCCAGGATCCTCTGGAGATAGCTGCTTCTAACAGCAAAGCTTCCTTTGGGGAAGTTTTAACTTGGACAGTCAGGGGTGGCTCACATAGGACTATAAGGAAGGGAATATTTTGGTTTGAAGAAATGAATCCTGGCCTGTGCGTCCCACGTTGAGTTCAGTTGTCCAGCTATTCTGGCCAATGCCAAGGGTGGAGATGCCTCTCTTCTTCTCAGAAAGCTGCTCTTGGTGCTCAGAATGAGGAAAAGAGTTTCTGGGCAGCTGGCCTGACTTACTGAAAACTCATCTGCATTTCGGAAATGATTGCAATCCTGGGCAGTCCTTAACTCATTTCTCATTGGTTAGTTCGACTTGGGATGGACAAAAACCACCCCTTGTTTCTCTTTGGTTTATCTTCATTATTTTTTCTTTTGAGCAGAGCTCGGGAAGGCAGCCTTCAAATCCTGAGCCTGCAGAATCTGAGAGGCTCGTCAGGGAATACGGAAATGTCTGATGTTTCCAAACAGCACTAACTTCCCTGCACCTGTGAAATGCACACAGCCGAAATGAAATGGTATTTCCCACTATTTGCAAAGTACATGGCAATAGAAACTCTATAATTGTCCCTGTAGACGAGAATTTCTCTATCATTGTCATTGCTCCCCCGCTCAACTGAAAGATTTTTTTTTTTTCTCTCCTTCTCGGGTCTGTTCTTTTGGTGAATGTTTCCCAGCTATAGCCTATTTAAGGCCCTACCCAGGAGACATACTGGTTCTAAGGGCTCCCCACTGGAGATCCTGGAGTGCGTGGGTGGAGGTGATGGGGAAGAAGGTACGAGAGGTCGGGGCCCAAACAGGGCTAGGGAAAGACGTCTCCCCCGGGTTGTGGTTGCTTAGTCATATTTGGTTCAGTGAGTCGCGCTGTGCCAGGATTAGCTGGGAGGCAGCCAGGCCCTGGACCAAGGGAGTCCCCATTGATCACACTAGTGTGGAGCTCCCTAACTGACTCAGAAGACCTGGGGTAGGCAGCGACCAGAGCAGAGGCCCGCAGGTGCCACCACGCAACTCTGGAGAAGCTGAAAAGATCTCATTTGTTTATTATTATTATTTTTTAAAGATTTTATTTATTTATTTGACAGAGAGAGAGAAAGGGAACACAAGCAGGGAGAATAGCAGGGGGAGAGGGAGACGCAGGCTTCCCGCCGCGCAGGGATCCCCATGTGGGGCTTGATCCCAGGATCCTGGGACCACGACCTGAGCAGAGGCAGATGCTTAATGCCTGAGCCACCCAGGCGCCCCTATTGATTATTAATTTGATTATTTTCTGTCTCCCCCTGCTCTGCACTGGAAACACCAAGAGGGCAGGCACCCTAAATGCTATTACTGCTCCATCCCAGCCTGGGGCATGTAGGCCTTCCAGAAACACTCGATGAATGAATGACAAAACTTGTTGTCTTTCTATGTTTCGTTCATCACTGTCTGTCCCTCCCTGCTGGAGTGATGCCAGCTCTGCCAGGCCTGAAAGTCATCGGTCATGTTCACTTCGTTATTCTTAGCACCTCACTCAAGGCCCAGCACAGGGTAGGTGCTTGTGGCAGACACTTCTTTCTTGACAAGAGAACCCCAAGTTGACCATTTGATGGAGCAGAGCTGCTGTAAATGGACAGTGACAACCCTTCTCTTGGTCAAGGACTAAGTGAGGGTGGTCACATGACCTGTGAAAGGGCAAGAGAAAGCCTGCCTTGGGCTTGGGTTGGCTGGGGATGTTGCCATTGTAACATCCATCTGGAGACTCTGAGGCTCCAAAGCTGGGGAGGGGAGTCACCATAATGAGGAGAGCAGGGTCGAAGGTCCTGGGTCCTTGATGACTGCGAGTCTCCGACCAGCCACATGAACCCATCTCCTCTGGGCCTCTTGTTAAATAAACGAGGTCCTTACATTTGGACCCACCAGTAGCCCATTTTCTTCTCCTTATAGCCAAATGCATCTGAATGGACTCAGCAAACAATCCAAATGAAAGCCTTCACTTGTTGAACGCTTACTATCTGCTCCAAGCCCTTTCCACATCTTAACTCAGGAATCTTTGCGACGACCTTATTATTATTATTTTTAAAGATTTTATTTATTTATTTGACAGAGACACAGCAAGAGAGAAACACAAGCATGGGGAGTGGGAGAGGGAGAAGCAGGCTTCCCCGGGATCATGACCTGAGTGGAAGGCAGATGCTTAATGACTGAGCCACCCAGGTGCCCCACAACAAACTTATGACGTAGGTACAGCTATTGTCCACAGTTCACAGAGGAGGAGAAGGAGGTGCAGAGAAATTAAGTAATTTATTAAAAGTTGTATTGTCTTTCAGTGCGGTGGAAACATCCCAGAGGAATCGGACAGAATGTAGAAGAGATGGAGATGGGCCAGGGGTGGGCTCCATCCACAAGCGAGGAAATGTTTGGAATCCTTTTGGCAGTGCGGACCAACTCTTGGACGAGGCATGGGATCTGTGTGTGCGCGCATGAGATGGATGTCTGAAGCTGACGCTAAGTTTCTGTAGTCACAGCTGGGAAGGGGACTAACATTTGTTGAGCACCTACTATGTGCCAGCTTTCTGTGTCAGCGACTTTCTACCAGTGGTTCTCGACTGGGGGCGATTCTGTCTCTCAGGGGACATTTGGCACTGTCTGGTGACATTTTTGGTCCTCATAGCTGGAGCGGGGAGAGTGTTGCTGGCATCTGGTGGGTGCAGCTTACCGACGAAATGGCTACCGGGCACAGAATGGCACTCCAGAGTGAGGACTTATGTGGCTCTAAATGTCAGTAGCTCTTAGGTTGAGAGACCCTGCGTTACATACACATTCCCCCCAAGACTCCCATTTTAAAGATTAGGCAACTGAGGTTCAGAAATGTTAAGTGTCTTAGCCAAGGTCACTGAGCCAGTTAGAGTTGGAGCTGGGGTGGAAATGCAAACCAGCTTCATTCCATAGCCATAATGTTCCCACTGTTTTCTCCTTGTGGTAGACGGGATTTATTTAAAGATGAGACATCTGAGGCTCAGAAAGGGGCTGTGACTAGTCTAAAGTCACACAGCAGAGCTACTCAGACACCGCCACGTCTTTCAGACATAATCAACTCCCTACCCACACCTGGCAGATTCACCTACCTCACACCCTTTACCACCTGCCCAGAAGAACATCCCTCACTCGAGGCCCAGATCAAACACCAGCTTGTTCACAATCCCAAAGACACATTTCATAGGGGGCAGAAGCCATCCCACTCTCTCCCAGCATCCTGAGGAAACTGCAGTATTTATCCAGGGCAAAAGGAGAACAGTCTTGGGTGTTTGGAACAGAAGATAAATAAGTAGTCATGTTCTTGCCTAAAGGATGATTACAGTCTACAGGGGGGATATTATATGAATCATTTAATCCAGTGCAGAGACAGTACAATCCCTGGGAGGTGAACAGGGGAAGATTAAGGATTTTGTGGACAGTTTGGAGAATGGGGCCAGGCCAAGAGGGCATTCACACATGAATAACAATAATAATAAAGGACAAACATAGAGAACTTTCTAGGTACTGGGCACTGTTCCAAGTATGTCCTGGGGACTAACACAACCCTGTGGAGGATCCTATGATCTAGGTAGCAATATCATTCCCATTGTACTGTTGAGAACACTAAGGCTCTTGAGGCAAAGGAAACCAGCCCAAGGTCACCCACTAGCACGTGAAGGAGATGGGATTCAAACCTGAGCAGCTTACCCTAGGCCCCAGAGCTCGGTCACCTCTCCCTACCTTCCTGTGAGGCAGGTAAGGACATTTGTCAAGCAGTTCCGCTGATGATCAAGGTCACGCAGAGCAGCCTGGAGTAGCAGCCGGTTTCCCAAGGCCTTCTCCCGGGTGGTGGGTGGACGGAGGTGGGGGGAGGCGCGGGCAGAGCAGCTGCTACCTGATTAGTAACCCGAGAGCAGATACTGATTTCTTCTGGGAAAGGTGGAAGGCGCAGGGTCGTCTCCTGGGCGCAAGCAAGTTCAGAAAAGAAAGGGACAGAAACGTTAGGAAGGAAAGGGCATGAGAAAGGGAGGGACAGAGAGCTTGCGCGTCTTCCTTCTCAAGGTCGTGGCAGCGCCCGAGGGCACCCAAAGGGCTCAGTGTCCCCAGAGGCTGGCTGGCCCGGGGTGGGGCCGCCCCCTTTTCTTCGCGGGCCGGGCCGGGCTGGCTCTCGAGCCGCTTCGCCGCGAGCCTTTCCAACCCGGTGTTCGCTCGGCCCGAGAAGCGGCCGCGGCGGCCGAACCTGCGTGCGTGTGCCTGCGCGCGGAGGGTGTCGCGTGTGGTGGGTGGGAGTGGCGTAGCCCGCGGCGGGGGAGGGGGCCACGCGTCCCGGCACGGAGTTGGCGCGCGGGCGGCGGCGCGTGCGCCGCCTCGGGGTCCCCGGCCTCTGCCGGCTCCCCTTCTGGAGGATTCCCGCCCGAGCGCCCCGGCCGCCTCGGCCCTGGCTGCTCGGAGCTTCCGACGTAGCCTCTGAGCTCCGCCGCGCGTCTCCAAGGGGCTCGGTGCGCGCGCGGAGCGCCTCTGCGGCCAGAGAGCGGTGTGGCACTTGGCAGACGCTCCCTTAGCGGCGGGGGCGGTGGCGGCGGCGGCGGAGCCCGCCGTCTGGGAGCCCCGAGGGCCGGCCCCCTCCCGCCCCTAGCCCAGCCTCCGCGCGCTGCCTCCGCCCCCGGCCCGGGCCGTCCGCCCCCAGTCCCGCCCGCCCGCCGCGCCAGGCGCCGGGCCCGCCGCTGAGCCCGGCCCGCCGGCGCGCCCCGTCCGGGATGGGGCGCCTGGACGCCTGAGTCGCCGTTCGGCGCGACCTTCGCGCGGGGGAAGCAGCCGGCGCCGCGCGGCCGCGTTAGAATGGAGGGACCCGGCGGTAGCGATCCCAGCGGCGACGGGGCTGGGGACGGTGCCCACCCGGACCCCCGGGTCCCCAGCGCCGCTGCGCCCAGCTCCGGCCCGTGCGCGGCCGCGCGGGAGTCGGAGCGCCAGCTGCGCCTCCGCCTCTGCGTCCTCAACGAGATCTTGGGCACCGAGAGGGACTACGTGGGCACCTTGCGCTTCTTGCAATCGGTGAGTGTCGCCCGGGGCGCGCGGGGACAGCCTCTGCCCCGGCTGCCCGCCCCGCTGTGGAGCGCGGGGGCCTCCAGCGCGGGGCGGTCCCCACAACCTGTGGCCGCGGTCCCTGGGGGGCGCGAGAGTCGCCTCAGGGGCGCCCTGGCGGGCACACAGAGAGATGGGGGATATCCGGGCTCTTCCAGAGCTGGGCTGTCGCCTCCTTTGCCGGCCATCGGTCCAAGCCCGGACTCGGGGTCTCCCATACTCCTGTTTCCACCCTGCACGCTGCCCTTTTGTCTTTTTCTTTTCCCCTCCCGCCTTTCAAATAGTTTTAAAATTAGTTACATCCGCGAGGCAGGGGCTCTGGGACCCAGGCGCCGGGAGCTTTCGATCCTGCGTTTTTTTGTCCCCCGGGGATTTCTTCGCCACCTAGTGCACCACCGACTATTCAACGGGACGGAGCCTAGACATCCTAGAGTCCAGCGCCCTCAACCCAGAGCCCGGAAGAGGGGCGGAGATCCCACAAAACCACAAAGAGTAGGACCCCTTTCTCCAGTGCACACGCTTTTGCTGGAGCTTGGGGACAGCGGGTTTCGAACTCACGACTTGCCAGTCCAGGTCCCACCCCCATCACTGAGGGGCAAAACCACAGCGTCAGACTCTAAAATAACAGTCGAGCGCTTACTATGTGGCAGGCGGTTACATATGTCATTAGAAGGTTTAGCCTTCCAAGTGGCCCATGAAGTAGGGACGAGTATTGACCCCATTTTTTAGATGGGAGAGTTCAGCACCAGCGGGGTTGAGTAACTTGCCTGGAATCACACAGCTGGTTCATTGGAGCTACGGGTTTGGACCAGGGCCGTCCTATCCGGTGCTCCAAACTCCAATGCGGAGCTTATTTTTTTCTTTTTCTTTTCTTTCTTTCTTTTTTTTTAAATTCCCCCTGTGAGAGGGAGGAAGGGGCCACTTCCCTACTCTCCTAGGAAGTGAGAAAAGTGGCCAGGGGGTGGAGGGGGTGGGCCTGGGGCCAAGCCTCGCTGGAAGTTAGGAGACTCTGAGGGCTTTAATCTCCGTGCCTCCTGCTGGGACCTCATTTACTCCCTTCTCGGCTCTAGGAAGTCTTTTAATCCTGGTTCAGGAAGAGCTGGGGGTGGTGGTTGTTCCTTAGAGATCTCAGAGCCAGGCTTTGCAGCTCCCAGTCTCTGGGGGCACAGAGGGAGTTTCTGGCATCCTCTGGGGTCCCCACTGGCTTGGAGGTCCAGCAGAGGCTGTGTGAGGTCCTAGTTCTAACTCAGGGAGGAGAGAGCCCTTCTCTCTGTGAAAAGAGGTGTGTGTGTGTGGTGGGGGGTTGGGGAGTTGTGTGGTGGCATTGAAAACCATTTGGCTAAAGGACCCTTCTAGAAAGGCCTGTGAGAATAAGGCAGAGTTGGCATTTCTTTCCCATCTCTCCCTCTCTCATCGTTAAAAAAAAAAAAAAAAAAAAAGGAATCTGTTCAGTTTGAAGCTGGCAGTTTCTGATATAAAGAGGTAGACAGCTCTGATATCTATGAGCAATGTCACATTCTCGGGAACTCGTTACTTCTCCTTCTGAGCCACTCCCTGCTCCGCAGTCTGGAAGCGAGAGAGGAAAGACAGACCAATTTTTATATTAGTGGGTAAGAAAATATACCTCTTCCTCCCGCGCCCTCGCCTGGATGGTGTGGTATGTTTCAGAACAGATGCAGATCGTGTCGGAGTTAACTGTGGTTTTAGATTGTCCACTTGTAGAGTCTGAGGTTGTTGGAATAATGGAAATTGATTGGAAGCGACCATTCTTACTATTAAAGAAACAGGAAGGAAAAAAAAAAGATTTCCGTACTTCCACGTGATTGAGTTCATCAGTTTTTGTTAGGATTGACCTGTCAGTTCTGAGATGAGCTGGTTCTTGGACCAGTCCTGCTCCCTGCCCTGGCCTCAGTTTCCCCACCTGTAAACCCAGGGGAGGAGAATCCAGGCTGCTTTTCTGCCTTGCCCTTTTGGGTGTCCCCAGGCTGGTGCCAGCAATGGACTGATTGTGTAACTTGACCAGCCCATACCTTGTCTGTGAGCCACAGGCGGCCTTTCTTGTTTTGCTCCATCAGAAATGGCCCCAAACAACCCAAGACCTTTCAGTTTTGAAAACCCAGGGCTTAGCTTCAGGAACTGCTAATTACCAAGGCTTTACACACAGCGAGGCTGGCAGCCTGCAGGTTGTTCTCTTCTGTCTTCCCACTCTCTTCTCTGAGCCTTTATACTTACTTGGTAAGGGAAGAATGCTTGGTAATCCCTCCACGCTTCCAATTCCATGGGGCAGAGGTGGGTCTTGAAGGGCTGCCCTCCTCTTCCTGTGTCCCTAGTTTTAAGGCCCTGGTGTCAGTAGAAATGACCTACAAATGTGGGAGATGCAGAAAGGCCAGCTCTGGGTTCCTGTCCTCAAGGAGGGGACAATCTAGTTGGTGGCAAAGTGGGTGTTTATAGAAATTACACATATACAAGGCTGGGCTCTGGAGCTAGACTGCTTGGCTTTGAGTCCTTGGGCTGTATGACCTTAGGCAAGTGGCTTAACCTTTCTGAGCCTCACTTTCATCATCTGTAAAATAGGAGATTATAATAGATCTTATCTTACAGGGTTTTTTAAGAGGATAAGTCAGTTGTATAAATATATATAAAGCATTTAGAACAGTGTCTGGCAGGTAATATGGTATAAAAATATGAGTTATCATCATTAATTATTCTTTTATATGATGATGAAATTATACCGATCATTAGGGTTATAGAATTCCAGCTTCCAGTGAGCAGGAGTAATCAGGGAGGGCTTCCTGGAGGAAGTGAGGTGTGAGTCAGCGTGGGAAGGAGGACAGGGACTTTGAGTGAATTTCCTTTTGACTTATCTAAACTCCGGAACTAGTTTTTTTTTTTTTTTTTCCCTCGTTTTGTTTTGATTTTTTGTTGTTGTTGTTGTTGTTCCGGTTCTGGGGCTCTGTGGTTCCTCCAGAATCTCCCCATCTTTCCCTACCGCCTTCAGGAACTGGTTTACACCCCTCCCCACCTCCAAGGGGGACTGATGACTTTGGTGCCATGTTTTGTGTATGTTTATGTAAGAGGCACGGGAAGGCAAGGACAGCCCTCTTGTAGAGACGCTAGATCTTTCTTGGGGGATACCACAGAGATTGTGGGAGAAAATGCCCTGGGTTTTGACTCAGAACCTTGGATTTCAATGTTGAGAAGCTCTGGCTTTGTTGGGTGCTCCCTGTGTGTTCTTGGACAGTGTTATCAATGATGATAATGATTATAGTCATCACCGTGTAGGAACTGACACGGATGCATTATTTACGGTTCTGGGCACTTCACAGGTATCAATTTATTTGATCTTTCCACTACCCCTATGAAGGGAGTGTTGTCATTACCCCACTGACACATGAGGAAGTTGTGGCTCGATAGTTGAAGTGGGCTGCCCTGGGCCATGTAGACAGCAGTGGCAGGATCTGGTCACAGCTCATGTCCCTAGCCACCTCACAGACTGTCTCTGGCTTATAAAGGTCTTGGCCCATGATTTCTTAAGGTGGCAGAACTGGGATTTGAACTGAGGTCTACGCGACCCTGACCCTCTGCCTACGCTTCCTTCGGTTATGTTGCCTCTGTGGCTCCTGTTCTGTCTTCAGCAGAATGGATAGAATGCTAGAAGAATGGAAGTGGCAGGCTGCCAGCTTCGTCCTCTGTGCTCAATGTCTATCCATGACGTGAGGGTTGAGTGTGGGGCTCTGGAGCCAGGCTGCTGGTGTTCACATCTTGGCTTTCCCCTACATTGACCACATGTGGCCATGGGCAGGTCACTAGCCTGCTCGATGCCTCAGTTTCCCCATCTGTACAATGGGAACAGTATAGCACCTGTGTCCTAAGGGTGTTTTCAGGCTTGAATGAGCCTGACCTTGAAGCCATTAGCGCTGTGCTGGGCTCATAGTTGGTGCTCAGTGTGCTATGGTGGCTTTTTCGGGGATGTACTACAGTGGGGGTTAGAGGAGGTTGTCTGTTTGGGGTTCACAATCTCCCCCCACCCCCGCACTTAAAGAGGAGGCTCTTGAACCTTGGGCCCACCTGCCTTTTGGTTGGATTGGTTTGGAGTCCCTTCTTAACAAGTGGGGACCTCCTGGGCAGGTGCCAGTGCATCTTATGATGGGTGTGCCAGCCGGGCTGTGGTGGGAAGGCAGGGAGCCTGGGTGGATGGTAGACCCCTGGGTAAGGGTTGGTCGGTAGGCCCCTGAAGGGTCAGTAGACCCCCAGAGGGTCTGCTCGATCGGCTGTACCAGGGTCCCTAAGGATCTGGTGTGTCAGCAGAAAGCTCCCAGAATGCTTTCTGGTTCTGCTTTTTTTGGGGGTTAGGAGATCAGAGCTTCTCTTATTGGAGCTCTGCTTGCCAAAACAAGAAACTGTGGTTTTGTGTTGTCACTGTTCTTTTTTTTTTTTTTTTTTTTTAAGATTTTTTTTTTTGCTCCTAGTCTCACACTAGAGAAAAATGTCGGGAGGTGGGGGGGTGGCACATTTTAAATTCTGTAGTCGCTGAAACTGAGTAACCTACTCAGTGACTTTGGGGATTTTCATGACAGTGTTGCAAAAGGTACGATGCTGAGAAGTGTATATAACACAATTCTGCTTTGGGAAAGTAAATGATAATCATAACACATACATGTTGGTCGTATGTATGACATTACAGGAGTTAGGGAAAAGGATACAGGGATGTGTATCTTGGAGAGAAAGGCAAGCAGGAAGATATTAAGGGGAGAAATCTCATTTGTAGTGCTGTTTTCCTATGAAATTATGTATATGCATGTGAATATATATGTTACAAACCTCTGACAGAAAGAATTGTATTTCAGCATAATTATTAGGCTAATGTAACAGCAACAATAACAATTGGTTGACACTTATGAAGTACTAAATGTTTGCAGGCCCTGTGTAAAGCATTCTCTGTTATCAGCTCAAAAGTGCTAGGTACTGTGCTTCCCACTTTGCAAATGAGACGAAGGAACAGAGAAGCCAAGTCAGTTTTGCAAGGTCACACAGCCTGACGGAGCTGGGATTCAAACTTAGGGTGTCTGGCTGCATAACCCACATTCTTTACCGCTTTCCTGAACTGCCCAAGGTGATGCTGTGTTCATGACCAAAATTCACAGCCTTTGTGAGACCTCTGGCTGCCCGTGTAGGTAAGAATTAAGCCCAAAGGTCCAAATTATCGGAACTTTAGGATGCTGGAGAGCCTGGGCCAGGATACTTTGTATTGGACCGAACATCATTAGGAAGTCAGGGAAAACCTTCTGATGAGAAAAACCTCGATGTCAGCAGGAGTTGGGGGGGGCATCTTTGTGCAGGGCAAACAGAGCCCCGCCCCCAGGGAAATCCAAGAAGAAATTAGGCTGCTTTTCTCAATGTGCAGGTAGTTTGAGAGCACCTACTGTATAGTCTAGGCAGGTTCTGGGCTAGGGAAGTGCAGCTGCCAGCAGGGCAAACGCGTCTCTTGTCCTGTGGAGAAGGGTGACCCAATAGAGATGCTCCAGTCCATGCATTTGATGAGCGCTTTCTGCAAATAAGCATTCTAGAAGCCCATTCACTATTGGTGGGTGGTTTCCTTCCTAATCATTTATCTGTCACTTAGAGAAGGATGGAGTTGGTGTCCCTGACTTTTGGAGGTTTCAGGGCACCCCTCTCTTACAGGGTGTCCCCCTTTATCAGGCCACTGAGCAGAAGACCTGTTGAGCTTGGGCCACTCCCTCGGATCGAATTGAGAAACCCACATCCTCTTTGCTCTAAAGCGTGCCCCCCCAACCCCTGCCGGCTTCGGAAAGTGGTGTCTCTGCCAGCGGGTCAGGCCCACCGGCAGCAAAGCTTAACCTCTCAGATTTTTGTGATTTCTCTCCTCTAGCTGTCTGCCTGGAATCCTGGCAGGAGGCGAGTAATCGGCTGGTCCTCAAACCAGTGTGCCTTGCTCCCCAGGCACAGGGCATGGCCCCAGCTCGTTCTTGCCCCAAAGTTTAGGAGCCCCTAGAGAGCGAGTGGTAGGGTTGGGTGGGAGGGGAGGAGGGTCTGAAACTCCTTGTTCTGCAGGCGAGGCCCTAGAGGGACCCCCTGCAGAAGTTGTGGCCCCCAGAGGGGGGGGGTGAGCCGTGGTTGAGGGTGGTGGCCCCTGGGGCTGGTCAGGGTTCCATCCTGAGAGTTCTGGAAGAAGAGTTCCCAGGACGTGTGTTTTAGCCTGGCCCAAAGGTCTGTCTTAAAGAGGTTCCACAGCGGGCATTTCAGCCTTAGCTGCGGGGCTGGGGCTAATCCCTCCATCCTTTGACCCTTGGCTCTGCTGAAATATTGGGGCGGGATCACTGTCTGTTGTGGGGGGCTGTCCTGTGCATTGTAGGCCTGGCCTCTACCCGCCAGGTGCGTGTAGCGCCCCCCCCCCCCCCATTTGGCACAATCAAAAAAGGTCTCCAGATAGTGCTACATGTCCTGGCTGTGACCAAGGGGGCTACAACCTCCTTTGCCCACCAGCTCTGCTCTCAGACCATTTTAGGGCATTTACAAGTGTACGCAGAAACATAAGGAATCGCCGTGTGTGAGCGTGTATGTGCTTACCTGAGTGGCGTGTTAGGGCTGCTCTTTTCATCCAGTCTTGTGTCTTGGGTTCATGGTTAGGAGCATGGATTCTAGAAGCCAAAGGGCCTGGGTTTGAATCCTGGCTCTGCCCCCGTGTGACCTTGGGCGAGTCGTTTTGCCTGCCTGAGTCCTGGTCTCCCCACCTGCAAATGGAGATGATCGGAGTCCTTGGGGATTGCCGTAAGGAGCACAGTCATCCGCGGGAAGGACCTTCAGAGCCCAGCACTGAGCCAAGGTCAGGGCTACCCTGGTACCTGCTGCAGGCTCTCCTGTTATCTGAGATGAAGCCCCGAGAAGAAGGGAAGTCGTCCAGCCTCCCAGCCCTGTGTCGATTTTTTAGTTTATTTTTATTTTCTTGGCTCCTTGAGGACCAGGAGGGGAATCTGCCTGCTCCTCTTTTGTCCTGTAGTCGGACACTCAATCTGTATTTACCCGCCTGCTTCCTTCCCCTGGGTGGGACTGACAGACGATCCCTTGTGTCTGGGCCAGGGGAAGCAAGGCTATTTCAGGCTGGTGGGACTAGGGCCACCAAAGTCTGGTGGAAGCAGGTGGCCGCGAGCCACCAGAATCTGGGGGCCTGTATCTTCCCCTTCGCAGGGGGGTGGCAGGCGGCTTTTGGAAGGAGCTGTTCCCAGCCGCAGCAACAGCGAGGCCAGGGCCAGAGAGGGCTGGGGGCAGTCGGTGCTTTCTTTCACTCATTCACTTCTTCATTCAATACATTGACACTGGGCCGGGTCCTGGCACATGGCCAGAACAAGATGGATAAGGCCTCTGCCCTTGCGGACTCTTCAGATAATACAAAGAGAGGTCCCTTGAGAAGGTGGTGACAGATGGAATGATAACATTCACTGAGGACCTACTATGCTTTGTCTGGATTATCTTTTTGAGCCCTTGCAACAACTCTTGTGCTATTTTGCTGCTTGGGCAACTAAGACCCAGAGAGACAGAGTAACTTTCTGAAGTCTACTCAGCTGGGGAGTGGATGCACTGAGAAGGAAATAAAATGAGGATATGTTTGTAATGGGGATGGTGGCATCTACTTGAGACGGGGTGGTCAAGGAAGACCTCTCTGCAGAGGTGGCATCTGAGCTGAGTCCTGGGGTTGAGAAGGAGCCAGATGTAGAGAGACAGTCGAGAAAAGTGTGTTCTAGATAGAGGGGGCAGCATGTGCAAAGGCCCTGAGGCAGGATCAGGCTTGGCTTCTTTGAGGAACAGCAGGAGGTTAGGATGGTGGTGTTGGGGAGATACATTGGTGTGGTATGGGACTCATGCACGGTGAACACTTTGGGTTTTATTCTTAGTGGGGGTGAGGAGCCCCTGGAGGGTTTTCAGCAGGGGTGTGGCATGGTCTAATTGATGACCTGAAAATCATACTGCACGGGGGTCTTCCCAAGATCTCAGCAGCTGCCTCCTGCCACTGGCTTTGACACTTGTCCAGGGAGGAGAACCATACCTTCCCCTTGCCAGGCAGATCCCCAGACCCTGTGGGAAGGCGGCTTTGTGACCCAGGGCTATTTCCACCCTGTCTGGGTCTCAGCCTCCCTGTGAGTACTATGTCAGAGCTGACCACACCCGATGAAGACTTTGGGTTCCTGTTGATGGCCAGGGTGCTGCTGGTGAGAGGGCTGTTTATTTATGATGGGTCTCTGCTTCCTGTGATAGAGGAAGGCACCCCGGGTTTCTGTTCAGGAAACTAATTTGCATGATTAAAAGCTGTTTGGCAGCACCTTTACCTCCACTGGACTCAGAGGCTCCTTAACAACACCTCCCTGCGTGGTGTCAGCTCTCACCTCTGCCCCATGGTGGCGGGGAACATGTTTTTCAAACCCACTTCACAGGTGAGGAAGACTGAGGCACAGAACGCGAAGCGCCTTGCCCAAGGACACACGGTCGAGAAACATCCCGGACTGTTTAGAGTTGTCTGCTCTGCTCTCCCCTGGGCCTGCCTCAGTCTGCCCTCCACACACAGCCAGAGGGGTCCAGTCAGAGCTTGAGTCCGTCCATGCTGCAGCCCTGCTCAGAGCCCTCCTGTGGCTCCCGCCTCCCTCAGAGTAGAAGCGAAGTCTTTGGGATGGCTTGGAGGGTCCTGTCTCCTCTCCTGTTAGTCTCTCTCTTTCTTTCTCGCATAGTTTTTTTTTTTTTAAATCGAGATATGATTCACCTGTCATAAACCTCACCCTTTCAAAGCGAGTGATTACTGAGTTTTGAGTATTTTTGCAAAGTTGCGCAATTTTCACCACTACCTAATTCCAGAATCTTCTTTTGCTCCTACAACCCCCCCCCCCCCCGCCCCAAAGCCACATGTGCCTTTTCTTCTGCTTCACGATCTTCTCACTGGTTCTGCCTGGGATGCTCTTCCCCCACTGTCCCTGTGGCTCACTCCGGCCTGTTCCCAGGGAGGTCTTTTGCTGACCACCTGCTTTTCAGAATTAAACTCCAGCCCCACCTCGCCACTTCCTGTCTCCTTCCCCTTCCCTGCGGGATTGTTCTCCATCACCGGACACACTGGATGACTGACCAACCTAGTGTGGATTGTTAAGTTTCAGCTCTGGGAGGACAGGGCATTTCTGTCTGTTCCCCTCACATCAGGCACCAAGAACAGTGCCTGGCACATAGTAGGTGCTCATTAAATATTCGTCGATGGAAAACATTTGCTTTTCCTCTGAATGCAAGTGTATGTTTTCTTATGTAAAAGGACATAATTGTCTTAATTGCTATAACAGCTAAATACTTTTGTGCAGACTTTTGGGGACCTGGGACTAAGTCTCATGCTCTCAAACGTGAGCAAAGGTGGGTGTGGGCTGAGGGTCCCGGTCTGCTGTGTTTGCTCATCAGTCCCCACCACCCAGCCCTTGTCAGCTTTGGCCAACGGAGTGGATGAGTGAAAAGGGGATGAATGAGGCACAGTCTGGTTCCTGCTACTTTCTTAATGAGTGGCCTTGACTTTGGGGAGTGCAGAGCCCAGTGTGGGGAGTGGCTACAGACTGTCCAGGTGTCCTTGGCCTCCTGCCTTTACCACACCGGAAGGGCAGAGGGAGCTCTGTGTGGTCTTTGCCGCCAGCCGATGGCTGGCCAGACTGTTGCTGGGTGGTTTTGAAGATTGATTTCCCCTTGATCACAAATATAATAAATAAAGTGGCCAGGCAAGTGTCAAAAGCACATTCCCTTCTGTCCATTCAGCCACCATGGAGCCAAGGATGGTAAAATGTTTTGCATATATACCTGGCTATAGGTATTATATATTTCTACATGGGTGCAGAGTCTAGACACAGAACCCTCATATGCCGTGTTTATGGGCAATATCATACATTTTTTTAAAAGTTAATTTTTTGGTAACTTTTTATTTTGACATGTCCAATCCAGAGCCCCCCTGTCTCCCCTTCACCCAGACTCATCAATCCTTAGCTGTTGGCTACATTTGTTTTTAATCCTTCCTTCTCTTTCCCCCTCCCACCTGCCTCCCTCTACCCTATTTGGTGCATACTCATGGCGATGGCGTGTGCACACAGGTACATTGTTACAGTTATTATGAGCTTTTAAAAAAAGGTTTATTTATTTATAAGAAAAAGAGAGAGAGAACATAAGCAGGGGGAGTGGCAGGCAGAAGGGGAGGGAGAAGCAGGCTTCCTGCCAAGCGGGGAGCCTGACATGGGGCTTGATCCCAGGACCCTGACATGATGACCTGAGCCGAAGGCGGATGCTTAACTGACTGAGCCACCCAGGCGCTCCTACAATTATTATAACTTTGATCCATTTGGGAATATTGCAGATGTGATGCCCCTAAGTCATTCTGCGTGTTATCTCTTATGAACACAGATGTTCTCTATGTTCTCATAGCACACTGAGCAAAATCAGGAAATTTAACATCAATAATAACTTATACAATCTACGATCTGTATTCAGATGTTTTCCTAACAGTGTCCTTTATATCTAGCTCCCCTCCCCTGCTGTCCCCATCCCAGGGTCCAGTCCTACCGAGGTCCTGTCCCTTTGGTGATTTTGTGTGTGCTTTTGACCCCTTGTGTGGGAGGCGGAAACTCTTTGCTAAGATGTGAGTCTGTCAGTGCTTGTCTTCGGCCACCACTTCCCAACTCTGGGAGCTGGGGCAGCGAACTCTTGTGGCTCAGCTTACTTAGCTGTCAAATGGGGAAGTTGCTTGTTGTATCTTCACACACATTTTACCGAGCGTTTGCTGCGTGCCCGGGCCAGCTGTAGATGCTGGGGTACTGCTGTCCAGTGCAGACAAGCACGCGGACCCTTGGGGGGCTCCTGCTCCCGTGGTCGGTGAGGAGAAAGGCTTCGCCGGCCATGGCGCTAGCTGTGCTGGCTGGGGGAAGGGGGGCGCCTGCCCCTCTTTGGCCATCTTTGCCCTCATCACACTCACTGTAGAACTGTGGGCAATGAGGACTCTTCCAAACAACCAGTGTCACCTTTTGTTACATTTCGTCCTTGTTCTTTGCATTTGTTTTGGTCTGGGGCAAGCCCACTGCCCACTTGCACAGCTTTCTTCTCTGGCCTCTTCTGGGGGATTTCCTCCCAGGGTTGCCCCAAGCCTTCTTCGTCACCAGGCCCCTGATGGCTTCGTAATGATATGTGGGGGCTTTGTAATGAAACTCGGGCTCCCCACTGCCTAGGTCGGATTCTGGCTCCTTAGTGGCTGTGTCATCGAGGGCCATCTGCTTCACCTGTGTGTGCCTCAGTGTTCTCTCTCCTGAAATAGTGCTGCCTTCTCCATCAGTGGGGGAGTGAGAAGAGGTAAGATCTGTAAAGCTCATGCAACTGCCCGCACGGGGTAGGTGTTTCACGTGTATTAGCTAGAATTCCAGTCATTCTGCTGATACAGTGTGAAATATTACGTGAATACTATTATTATTATTCACACATTCTTCTTCTTCTTCACACATTGTTATTCAAATACTATTATTGTCATTATTATTAAATTATAATTTAATTAAAATAAAAATATTTTATTTATTTGAGGGGGGGCAGACTCCCCCTGAGCACGGAACCTGACGAGGGACTTGATCTCATGACCTGGGATCACAACCAAGAGTCGGAGGCTCAGCTGCCTGAACCTCCCAGGGACCCTTGTTGTTATTATTACTTAAACATTCATCTTAGATTGAGCGCTTACACGGTTTCCAGTTTTCCAAAGTGGTAGGCCACATGCATCATCTTTGTTCAAGCTGCTAGTTCTTGTGCTCATCCAGTAACTGAGGGCTGAACAAGCCTTGGCTCAAACCTTTTGGTTTTTATTAACCCAGAGAAGTCACTGGCAGTTAGTGAAGTCCTAGAATCAGGTTGTAAGAGCTGGAAGAGACCAGACATCATTTCACACATTCATCTCATTTTTCCAGAAGGGGAAACTGAGTCTCAGAGCTGTTCTATGCCTGACTTGGCTCAGGCTCACCAAGTGAGCTCGTGGCTGAGACAGGATTTGAACGCAGGTTTCCTGGCGTTCTGCTCTTGTCCCTTGATTGTTCTGCTTTTGTCCAACAGCTAAGACACCATGGAGGACAGAGGGAGGCTTCAGAGGGAGGCTTATGTCGTGTCCTGATGAGTCAGAGGGCCCCCGTGTGCCCTGGGAAACATCACTCTCAGACTCTTTGACACGAGGACCCCTAAGTGTGAGGTGTATGTGTTGGGGTGGGGGGACCCACGTTCTGTCCCAGGTCCTGTGCTCGCCGCTGAAGACATAGATGTGATGAAAACAGAGCTGCTTACTCTCATTCAACGTCTGTGGGGCCATAGAACCTTGGGTTTCCAGCTGGAGGTCCTCTTGCCACATCAGGCCAATAAATGGAATTTTTTTTTAAATTATTTATTTATTTATTTATTTTTAAAGATTTTATTTATTTGTCAGACAGAGAGAGGGAGAGAGAGCAAGCACAGGCAGACAGAATGGCAGGCAGAGGCAGAGGGAGAAGCAGGCTCCCTGATGAGCAAGGAGCCCGATGTGGGACTCGATCCCAGGATGCTGGGATCATGACCTGAGCCGAAGGCAGCTGCTTAACCAACTGAGCCACCCAGGCGTCCCTAATAAATGGATTTTGTTAGGCCTGTACAGTGTTTGAAAAATTTTTATTAGTTGCCAACATTGAAAAATCAAGACATTTCATACAAAATCTTACTTCTGGCTTTTTAATCAGAAAATCTGTCCACACCAAGTTCACATTTCTACAGGCAGGGCTTGGCTGGAACTGAATGGCAGCAGTTTTCTTCACTTTGCCACACTCCCCATTCTTCCCTAATGTCCCTGAAATTGAAACCAAGTGGTAGTTGCCATTTATCATTACACTTGCACTGCTGGTTTTTTTTTTTTTTTTTTTAAATTTAGAGTTCAGAGGACAATGAAATATTTTTTCTAAACTTTGTATCAGGTGGAAAATCAAAAGCCAAAGAAGGTCATGTGTTTAAAGAAAAGTAGGATGTGGCTGATTTCTCTTTGGAAGAAAGATGTGTTTAATAAGTAAAAATGTATCTGACAAGCAGAAATGTGCTCTTCTGTGAGGAGGCTGCTGCCTTCATTGCTGTCACGAAGGACACCCATCCAGCCCCAGTGCCATACCTGCCGGCTGGCCATACGCAGTTGAGTTTGACACATGTGTTCCGGTTTGTGGGGGGGAGGGTGGTCCCTCGGGCTCGGCTCGGTGAGCAGACCTGGAGAAGGGGGGGCACCCTTTGGGTGATTCCATCACCCCAGCTCCCACCTCCTGGGGTTGCGGGTAAGTCCCTCTTCTTTTTTGCAACCTCAGCTGTTCAACTGGAGATTCCCACATTCGTCTGTCCTACTTCCCGAATCTTGTTCTCAACTTAGACGTTGTTGGGAGGCCGTGGGGTGCCGACCCCAGGGAGGAAGCAGTGGGTTCTGGGAGGGATGTGAGAGGGCCTCCTCTTGGACCAGAGGGCCCTGATGGCACCCCTGGCAGGCTCCCCGTCCTCCTGTGCTGTGCAGCGCAGCAGTGCCCTCTCCCCAGCCCCTGTTCTCCCACATCTCCGTTTTGAGAGAAGAACCGCAAGAGCGCAAACAAGAACAGTGACAGGACGGCTGTTGCCGACGGGAGCGGCACATGCTGATGGTCAGCGGTCCTTGGCTGCAGGTGACCGGAGGCCCACTCAGCTGCCTCAGTGCTGGTGGGAATGGCTTGGCTGGTGTCAGGGAAGGGTCTGGCCTTTGTCCTGGAGTGGACTCGGATTGGCTGCCTTGGGTCATGCGGTCGTCCTTCACCGAGTCAGGGAGACTCAAGAGTGGCCAAGTCTGGGTGAGGGGCCCCCCTGTTCCCCATGGCAGTGAGGGAGCATTAACTTGGTGAAGGAAGACCCCAGACGCTGGGACAGGAAGAAGGGAGGGCGGCCTGCGTGCCAGGTGGGAGCATCTCTCCTCGTCTCTGCTGGTGCCTCCATCCCAGTTTGGAAGCCAAACTGGAAGCCATTGCCTTCTCCTGAGTCGTCGGTTCCTGGTGAAACCTTTTGTCACCTGGCCTGCCTGAAGCGCCTCCCACGGCTTTTCCAATTCCTACCTTCAAAACCCGGTTCATACTCTGCTTCCTTAAGAGCTCTTCCATCTCTGTCCTGGCTCTTTACGTGGATCTAATAATAGTACCAGTGTCTATAGGTATGGGGTGCTGTGCTCAGTGGATGTGTCTCAAGCAGTGTGGCTTCCCGGAACCTGGTGGGAAGGCTGCCTATGTTGCCTAGGTTACCTATTTCATACACGAGGAAACAGAGGTTGAAAAGGTTCAGCAACCTGCCCAGAGTCACACACATCCTTTTGTCTTCTGGCAGACCCTGCTGGATACATTTTGTCTTCTCTGAGGCCCCACAACCTGGGTTTGAATCCAGCCTCTGCCCCTTCTAGGTATTGTCACTCTCGGAAAGTGACTAAACCTCTGTCTCTGGGAGAAGAACATTCCAGGCACAGGGAACAGGAAGTGCAAAGGCCCTGAGGCAGGAACATGTCTCAGGAAGGAGGTCAGCATGGCCCCAGCAGAGTGAGCCAGGTGGAGAGTGAATTGGAGGTGAAGTCAAGGAGGTAGCAGTGGGAGTAAGGAGGCTGGTGGCCAGATCATGCAGGGCCTTGTGGGCCACCGTAAGGATTTTGCATTTCACTTTGAGTGAGGTGGGGGTGCTTGGGACTTTTGAATTGTGGAGGGACAGAATCTGACTTGGTTTTCCCAGGGCCCCTTTGGCTGCCAGCAGAGAATGGACTGTAGAGGGGCAGGGTGGAGGCAGAGGGAGGAGGTTGCCATGGTCGCCAGGGAGAACAACATGGCAGCTGAAGCCTGGGGTGTTCTGTGGGTGGTTAGAAGTTACTTAATTGCCTCTTCTTTGTGCCCCTGTGTTATTTAGTAATTGTGTGACATTGGGTCCTGGCTTTATCTGATTGAGTCTCAGTTTTCTCATCTATAAAATGGGGTTAATGATGTGATCTCTCTTATCAGGCTGTGGGGATCAATTATATGAGGTGATGAATGCACAGTGCTTCCCGGTGTGCCTGGCACATCATACAGCTCAGCAGATATTCGTGGAATGAGCCAGTGAGCGAAGGATGGGGAGGTTGGGGCTGCTCCAGCTCTGCCCAAAGCATCTACACCTAATGTCAGCCCCAGAATGGGAAGCATCCCCCGATTCCACTCTCCTCCTCCCTACACACAGAGATTTGAATGAACAGAACCCAGAATGTTCTGGCAACAGTCACTCCCTCTTTCCTAGTGACAAAGGCATCTTTGTTATGTCTGGGTGTGAAATCCACTTCAGAAGTGAGGATAGTGCGGGTTCAGGAGTCAGCTTGTGAGGACGGGAAGGGGCTTGGGAGGAAGGCATCTTGGGGCCTGGTAGATGGATCATCCTCTGTCCTCATCTGGGTCCAGAATGCTCTTGAATTGGTATTTTGTGGAGTGAGAGCCTTGTGGACGTTTCTGCTGACTAACCCAGCAACATTACCTTTGGTAGTGTTACCACTGGCTGTCTTTGACACACACAAAGTGATAAAACCCAGTGCTGGCAGGGCTGCTGAGACAAAGGCATTTCCATATGATGCTGGTGGGAGTGTTGACGACTGGTATCTTTTGGGACAAATAATCTGGCAGTGTCTTTAGAAATAAAAATAACCCCCCTCCCCATAATATCCTTTAATTCAGTTCATTTGGGAATCTCCCCTATAGAACCAAGACACAAAGCATGCAGAAGCGTAAGTTACAAAGATATTTATTTCAGTTTTGTTTATAAATGGCCAGAGAAAAGGGGGGCAGGGAAGCCACATTAACAGAGAAAATTCTGACTAAGATGGTTGTTTATTCATGTGTTGGGATATGAGGCAGCTGTTGAGAAGAATGGGCTTGATCTCCTCTTGACAGGAAGGGCTGCACGTGCTGTACTGTTCAGCACGGAAGGGTAAGTTGTGAGTCACATGTAGAGTGTGATCCCAATTTTGTAGAAAAGATAGTACAACAACACTAGGACACACACCAGAAATTAACATTGGGGGGGCTCGGGCTGATAATGAAGAGGGGTGCAGAAAAGGTATTTTATTTATCTTTTTTTTTTTTTTTTTCATTGCTTAACCGGTTATAATTAACACATTATTTCTCACATTTCTCAAATTAAGATAAACTAGTAATAAAAAGATAAAGATGATTCCTGGCTTCTCACCCACTGTGAGACCTGTGTATCTGTAATATTGGGTCAAAGACAGACTCCTGTGGTGCTTTGGGAATCAGGATAGTGGGGTGGTTGGGGCCCCTTAGGTTACACCTGGGCCCCGGATTTGAAAGATGAACACAGATCTTTCCCTTTGTGGAGCTGACGTGGTGGTCGGCCTCGAAGCTGTACCTGGGACAGCAGTTTGCAGAGAACGGTTGTTTTCGCCCCCGGCGCCCGTGGGGGACGTTTGTCAGTGTCTGCAGACATTCTTGGCTGTCACAGCTGGGAAGGCAGGGTGCCGCTGGCATCTCGTAGGTGGAAGCCAGGGTTGTCGCTGAATGTCCTGCAGGGCCTGGGACAGCCCCCACAACAGTGACCTGGCCCGAAATGTCAGTGGTGCCACGGTTGAGAGTCTGGGTTCGATCGTTGTCTGGCCCAGTGGGTTCTAGCCAGTCTGCCACACTGATGACATTGGTGTCTCCGTATTGGACACCCATCTGATGGGCAGGGCGGTCAGAGTCCAGAGAGGGACCCCCGCTGAGGTGGAAGCAGGAGGCCCCGTCCCTGGGCTCGGGGCTGATCTGCATGTCCAGGAAGAGGGAAGACCTGACCCTGGGGACACTCTGGGGACCCAGTCCCGAGTGTGGTTTTGGCTGCCTTTCTTGCCTTTCAGCTCGGTGCCTGCGCTGTCCCAGCTGCTTTCACTGGGACACCGTGGGCCAAGACGTGTCCTCCGCCGCTTCCCCACGTGTCGAGCCTTTGTCACACCTTCCATGTGGCAGCTGTGGAAGGGGGGTGGTGGCAGTTGGGGGGGTGGTTTTTTTTATTCTGCCATGAAAAGCCATGTTTCACAGCAGCGTGTCGTGTCTGCAGCCTGGGACCTGTGTCAGGTAGCTCTGCCAGCTGAGGTTGCCCTCAGAGCCCCTTGTATCAGCTTCGTCCCTCTCCGACCCTCAGTTTCTCAGCGGGGTAGTGAAGCACGGTGGGGAGCTAATTCCTACCCTGCTGACCTCTCTCAGGAGCAGGGGGCTGTTGCATGTGGAACTGCCTTGTCCCCAGCAGTTAATTTCAGAAGGAGCTAATGTCATCAGGCCTCTTTGTCACTCTCTTTCCCCAGCTCACAGTCAGGGAGGCTGGCGGGCGCTGGAGCCCAGTGGCAAGGAGATGGGGATGATTCGTTACCTCTCTCCCTTCATCTTTTGTCTTTTCTCATTCTTCTGTGGTTGAGGTCCTCTTGTTCACTCATGATAAATGTCATCCCTTTGCCGATGTTTCCCAAAAGTCTATTTCCCGTGCTGACCTCTGCCCTGACCTCCAGGTATCTATATCCCTATGACAGAGGGCATCTTTGCTTGGGTATCTGGTGGGTATCACAGACTCCGCGTTTTCTCCAGCTCACCCTGTTCAGGGGCCCCTCCTGTCTAGTTAGCGGCCCCTCCGGCCTCCCACTTACTCGGGCACATCGCTGGAGCTATCACCACTCTGCTCTTCCCCTTGTATCCTACATGGGGAAATCCCGTTAGCTCCACCTTCAACAACTCCCCAGAATCCAGCCACTCCTCATACCTCCACAGCAGCCGCCCTGGTTTCTGCCACCATTGTCTCCTGCCGGGACAGGTTCAGTCACCTCCTCCCTGGTCCCCTCTATCATTGCCCCCTGAGAGGTGGTTCTCCAGGGGCGTCTTGTGTAAGTCACATCACATTCCTCTGCTCAAAACCCTCCCATGGCTCCTACCTCACTCAGTATAAAAGTCACAGGCCTAAAGATGACCTAGCTGGCCCTTCAGTATCTGGTCTTTCCACTCCCCATGTTTACCTCTCTGACCTTATCTCCAAACATACCTAACATAGTCCAGCCCCGGGGCCTTTGCACTTGCTGACTGTGTGGTCCAGAGCATTCCTCAGGTATCCATGTGGTTTGTTACCTCTTTAGGTCTCTGCTCAGATATCTCACTTTCTCATTGCAGCCTTCCCTGACCTCCCCATCTAAAAGTTGCATCTCTTCCCCGTGCTCCCTCTCCTTTCTCCATTGCATTTCTATTTTGCTCACTTGTTTGATTATTGTCTATTCCTCACTCACTCGAATTTGAACTCCTGGAGGGCAGGGATTTTTATCTCTCCTGTTCCCTATTGTTCCCAGACCTAAAATAGTACCTGACACCTAGTGGGTACTCAGTAAATATTTGTAAAGGAAGGAAGACCATTCATTTGCTGTCCTTTATCTCCTGAGATTATGTTATATACCCGGGCTTCTGACATAGAATATATGGACACCAGGGACAGAGCTAAATCGAACAGTGGTGTGTGTCCTCAAGGAGTTCCAGTCCAGGGGAGAGAATGGACACATAAGTAATGACGGTTCAGGGTGGTAAGTGCTTTAACAGATACATCGAGATATATCAGGACTCTTTAGATTGTAAATGACAGAACCCCCAATTCAAAGGGTCCCAAGTTTAAAAAAAAAAAGAAGACGCTTATGGGTTCACTTAGGAGTAATGGCTTCAGGTGTAGTTGCATCCAGGTGCTCTCTGGCTTCACTCTTAGGTCATATACCCATCCCTGAACCAAGGATTGCCCATCTAGGAGCCCAGAGCTCTGACTGGTCGGGCCTGGGGTCATATGTTTGTCACTGTAGATGGAGGTGAGGCTCAGCTCCTCCATAACTAAGATTGGGACTCAGGATGGCTTTCAGGAGGTCACATTTCTGGGAGCTGCCGAAAAGGTGGATTTCCCATATATTCTCAGTGATTTGGGGGATATGTGGCCCTGTGTATTGCAGGTGGCTGGGAGCAGAGTGGGAGTGCTGCAGGTTTCCTTGTGACAGGTGGCCCCCTGCCTCTCCCATCACACCCCTCCTTTGCCCCGTAGCCCTGCACTTTATAAATGCTCCTGGCTCTCTGCCTCTCCACCATCCTCCCTTGCCTGTATCACAAAGGGGCTCCAGATGGTGCGGCTCTCGGGGAGTCTGCCATGCAAATCTGCCAGGTTCCTACCCCCCTTCTCCCTCCTCTCCTGCATATGCTGACTGTGGGCTTCTCCCATCCTATTTTGGGCCTGAGGGAGGAAAGATGCTCGGGGTCCCTGGTGGGCCTGGGACTCTTTCTAGCCCATGGTGCTGGGAAGCCATTATTTATCTACTTTGGCCTTTTGGTTCCCAGGATGTCCTGAACCAGGAATGGCCTGCTATTACTCACCCATCTTGGGTCTAAAGCAGGATACCTCAATTTTGCTGTATATTCAAACCACCTGGACACCTAATTAAAGTACAGCTTCTGGGTCAGCAAGTCTGGGGGAGGGGGTTGAGAAGCTGCATTTCAGATGGGCTCCCGGGAGGTGGGGGCCTTTACTGCCGGTCTGGGGGTCTATAGTACCTTCTGAGGAAAGCAGCTCGCCCCCTCCCTGTGCCTGGCTCAGATCCCCCTTTGCTAGCTCTCAGGCCTGCCTGTCTTGAGCCCTTGCCACAGAGGGAATGGGTGATTCACACACCATGTTGGACCTACTTTAAGCTCTAGGAATCTTGTTTTCTGCTGTCTTTGTACCGTCAGCAACTATCATTTAAGGTCTTACTGTTACTCCAGCCAGGTACTGGGGAAGCAGCCGTGAATGAAACAGAAAATCCCTGCTCCCCTAGATCTGACATTTAAGTGGGGAGAGATGGACAATAAATAAGGAAACCCTATAAGTGATAAGCCCTATGAAATGGCCGTACAGGGATAGAATTAGAGTGTTGGGGCTGTTTTTTGGATTTGACGATCAGGACGCAGGCCCATCTGATGTGGTAGGTGACTTGAAATGGGAACCTGAATACTGAGAAGCCAGGCATGGGAAGAAAGGCAGGAGGCACTCTGTTCCAGGCAGAGGGAACCACCCGTGCAAAGGCCCTGAGGCAGGGATGAGTTTGGTGAGTTTCAGGATAAGGCAGGGGCCAGTGTGACTGGGATAGAGTGAGTGAGGGGAGAGTGGGTGGGAGAGGAGATCTGAGCAGCATAGTGGGAGCTGCATCACATAGGGCCAAGGTGAGGGGCTGGGGTTCTGTTGTAAGAACAGTGGAGGGTATCAGGCCAGGAAGGCCAGTGAGTGACTTATCTCTGAGAAGAAAACCCCTGACTGCTGTGAGGAAAGTAGTCTGGTGGTGAGATGGAGAGAGGAGTGGTGGGCTCAGGATAGGAGTAAAAAGCCAGTTTCCATGGAGCTAAAACTGTGGCCTTGGCTCTCACCTACTCAAGGGTCACACTCCATTGGATTCCACTAAAGGATGGTTTAAGGACCCTGCTGGGAGCTGCCTCGTGGCTGGTCTGGGCTTGCTTCTGAGGAAATGGCTGATGCTGGGGGTGCAGGTTGTGGGGACGGGGTCCCCTTCTCAGAGCTTGTCTGCCAGTGGGAGAGCCCGGCTGGCTGGGCTTCTCAGAATGAGGTCTTTGACGTCACTGACCCATACAGAGTTGCTGAAAGAGGGGGTACGCCTTGCCCCGCTTCCAGAGTTTCCACAGAAGACTGCACTGCTCATGATACTAGTAAGTTCTCCACGCTGCTGCTCAGTGAGTCCTTCCTGCGGACGGGCTCAACCTGTGTTCTGAGCTCTGCTCTTGGCGGGGGACCCTCATGGGATGACCGCTATAATCTCTCCAGGGAGTCCTCATTTTCCCTTTGTACAGTCGAGAGACCCGAGGCTCAGAGGGGTGCAGGAACGTTCCCCGAGACCTCTCAGTAAGTGGCCCCTGTTGCCATCTTTTTAGAAATTCCGGAGCCGGTGGCAGCCACAGCAGTCCGCTTGCACGTTGGGTGCGCCATGGGCGTGGGGTTCCTATAGGTGGGTGTTCCAAGGACACAGTGGCTCTTGGGGCCCGGTTTGGGTGCTGAGAGTCCTAGGTTGCGGAGAGCCAGGCCACTTCTGCCATCTGAGTGCCTGGGCTCCCTCTGCCGGGTGCTGACCGTGGGCAGTGGTGACAGCCTCAGTGGTGGTGACAGTCTCTGTGGTGCTGTCCTTGGTTTCCTTGTCTGTGAAGCAGGGGAGGGGAGGAGGAGAGCAAAAGCCCTACTGTGTTCCGTGGCAGTGGGGCAGGCGGTGGGGTTTGCACTGAGCCTGGCTCACCGAATGCCCCGTGATCATGGTCATCGCTGGCTGTCCCTGCTACTCTTGTCCTCGTTATTCTTACTGCCAGGCAGAGGGCTCCGCACAGCCACCAGCTGCCCTGCTTTCTATCAGGACAGTCCTGGTTTCAAAGCAAGAAGTCCCACGTCCCAGGAAATCCCTCGTCCTGGGTAGGCTGGGAGGGGCGCTGGGCCCTCCTATCATGTGCTTCAAAGTCAGAGTAGGTCATGGTGTCAGCTATGCTCGACTGGAATTCCACTCTGCTCCCTGCCACCGTGTGACCCCGAGCAGGTTACTTCCCCTCTCGGTGCCTGGTTTCCCTCTCTGCTCCTTGGGGCGTGATTGTAGTACCTGCCATGGGGGTTTTGGGAAGCTGAATTGAGATGAGTGTAACGCCTGTGCGGCTCAGTGGTTGTATTTAAGTTGTTGGGAGTGAGGGCCCACGTGGACTCTGGGGAGAAGCTGACAGAGGTTCTGAAGGCTGGGCCTGGGGCCTTGTAGGTGCTTCCCTCCCCCACAGCAGGCTTCAGGGTCTGGCTGGCTCCCTCCTCCACCACATCAAAGCTCCCCACCAGCCAGGGCCTTTATAGCAGGGTCTGCCAGTCCCCTGGTGCAGAGGCAGATCACAGAAGATCCTGTCTTGATGCGCGGTGGCTGTGGCAGGGGACCCTCCTTCCAGCAGCTCCAGTGCCTCCCGCACAGCTCGGAGGATGGCTGATGGCCTCGTGGGTTTCCACCTAGCCGGCTCCTCGCTGGTCCTCTTGACGGTGGATAGAAGCCTACATGGCAGTGGGACCCTGAGAGGCTGGCCAGCTTCTCTAAATGGGGCTGCCAGAGCCTCCCCGTGGGGTACATGGGAGAGCCCCCAGCTTGGACGTATGCACAAAATTCACGTAGGACAAACAGATCCCTGGATGATGGTGTTTGAAATCTTTTACTTGGACCCAGCTAGTGCTTTGAACACACACGGGGGTGTATGGAGCTCGCTCTCTTACCTTAGGATGCTGCGGACAGGGTACCCCAGGTGGACACAGCTTCAGAAGGGGATTTCCAGCTCTTCCTCTCTCCATCCCGCTTGCAGTCCTCATGGGGTGGGGGGAGGGCAACTCTTCGGGCAGCGAGCGAGCCCCGACTACCCCCAGCTCGATGCAGGGTTGTCTTCAGAGAATTAAGTGGAAGAAAATATGTGGGCTCTCCAGAAGTGAGTTGTTTCTTTCACATTGAAATTAAATTTTATTTGGTTCTGTCTCCAGACTTAAGTCAGGGTCTTGCACAGCTCTGAAAGATTTCACGTGCTCCCAGAAGGAGGACCAGATACCTCACTCCCCACAATCTAATTTAGTTGGTTGACAGTAACTGTAATAGATACATTTAGTGAGCACGTGCTATGTGCCAGAACCCCGCAGGTCCTTGTGCCTGGCAGGTGTGCTCCTGGGGCCAGCAGCCTTGACCTGGGCTCTTGGGCATTCCCAGATCGGCTGTATCAGGAATCTGGTTTTCTGAGCAGTGTGTGTGGGTCAGTCACAAGCACGCTGCAGTTGAGAAAATGTCAGTGTGGTGGTTATTCACTCCTTCAGTCCCTACAGCACCCCATGAGGTAAGGCTCCTTCTACCAAAGAGGACACTGAGACAGGAGAGGCTCCCATGGTTAATGGAGTCTGTAGAGAGGCGCCTGGTCCCAGAGCCCTGTTCTTGAGCACGTGCTGTGACTGTGCAGGGATGCGCCAGCTGAGAACATGGAAAGGGAGTGGGTGATTCTGATTGCGGTAGGGTCAGCCCCTGTGGCAGCCAGATTTGAGTTGGACCCTTGGAGAAGAGGAAGCTCTTGCCAGCAGAGGAGTGGGCCTGCTCTGTCCCCAGAGTGCTGCTCCATTTGGCCCACACCTCCGGGGAGGCCCTTACTCTCTGCTGCAGCCTTCAGGAGTGGAGTGGGATCCACCCTCCTCGTCCTACTGGGAGCCCAGGGGAAGCAGGGAGGGCTTGGCCGGTAGCCCAAGAGCTGTTCAGTAGCACCTGCTTACTGTAATATAGGATGGGCCAGCGCTGGAATTAGATATAATTCAAGAAGAATAGGAATAATTTTTGATGAATTAATCAAGCCTTTAATCTTATTGAGAAGGGGAGGAAGTTCTGTCTTTGACGGGGGAGCTCAGGAAAGGCCCGATCCAGGAGCAAAGCCATGGATAATGAGCGGGAGCTGGTGTGTGACAGTTTGGGGTAAGGGCTCCGGGGAGGAGAGTGTGGGCAAACCCTGGGAGGTGGGCGAGAACTTGGTGAGTGTGAAGGGCAGTAGGTGCTGGAGTGGAGAGAGGGAAGGCCTGGAGGTGAGGAGGTGGCAACGTGCAGGGTCTGGCAGGTAAAGGTGAGGGGCTGGGACTTCCTCCGAGTTCATCGGGCAGCCATAAGGGGCTGGAAGCAGGGCAGAAGTGGGGTCTGATTTATGTTTTAAGAGGGGCTGCTTAGGTCGGAGTGTGGAGGCTGGGCTATAGGAGCATCGAGGCTGGTTGGGTGGCAGTGGGTGGGAAAGGATGGTGGTGGCCTGGGCCAGGAGGCAGCACCGAGAGAAGATGACAGATTTAGGATGGTGATGGAGCTGGCTCAGACTTGAATTGGTGGAGGAATGTGGGTGGTGCAGCTTTTCAGTGGAGAGGAAAGTCCACTTTGACTGGTATAACCTGGAAGGCTTCCTGGAGGAGGTGGAGACTCTCAGGGTAGGAGGGACAGGCTTGGGGACATTCTGGAGGTAGGGATATCACGAATGAGGGCAAAAGTGAGTTCATGTGAAGGGCAGGAGATCAGCTTATGTAACCTTTTTCCAACCCTTGAAGGTCACGAAATGAGCTCAGTTTTCCCTGGGGTTTTGAAACTAGAGAAAAGGTTGAGGGTCAAAGGTTTGGGCCATCCCCTTGAGTGGTGGGGGGCTGGTGGAAGAAGGCAGCTTAGGGAAAGTCTGGGTATCCAGGCAGAGGAGAATTTTTAGGCTCTTAGCGCTGGCCCTGGCTGGACTGAGGCCCCGACTGTCCTTGGGCCTCAGTTTCCTGAGGCATCAAGTGGGGTCACAGTGAGGTACAGAGTGAGCGTGCCAGTGGCCTGGCACGCTGGAACAGGATGCCATTCCAGGGCCTGATGCCCCTGTGCCACAGCCAAGAGCAGCTTGGTTTGCAAAGCAGCGCTTTCTGGGTGAGAACAGAGCTGTTTGAGGAAGGCGACAAGGAGGGGTGCGGGGGGCTCTTTCTCTTTTCTCTCTGGGGAGATCATTGAGGAGGAGCGGGCACACAGAGGGGCAGTGAACAGAGACAGCGCTGTGGGCCTCTTTTTTGGGGGGTGGGATGGGGAGCGGGAGCTAGGTCAGCTGTATGGGCCACTTAATACCCATGAACTTGTAATTAAATGCGGAAGTGGGAGACAAGGGGGTGGTAAAAGGGGATATTGTTCCCAGCTCCGGCTGGAGCCCTGGGGAAATGGCCAGCCTCCAACATGAATGGGCTTCACTGTCCTGGGGGGGCTGGGGGGAGCAGGGGGCCGTCATTTGGCCCTTTGTCCTGCTCTGCTGGACCCAGCCACAAAGGGCAGCTTGATTCCCATTCGGCTTCTTTTGGGGGGGGGCCGGGAAGGGGGGGCTCAACCCCAGCCTGGCCCCCTCCCAGGACTCAAGCAAAGAGTTCCCTCTGAGAATGGGGGGGATGATAGAATTTGGGGGCTCTCTAGAAATCCCCCTCTTACCATGATTGAACCTTTTTTCCCCCATAAAAATTTTTTAATTAAAAATTTTAAGGTGTATTTTGCATGCGAAATGCACAACATTAGATGCACAACTTGATAAATTTTAACGTATGATTTGTCGGTGTAACCAGTACCCACATTGGGTAGCAAATATTGCTAGCACCCCAGAGAGGGTTCCTCTCTGTCTAGATCCCCTAAAGTATCCACTGTTCTGATTTCTATTATCAAGATTTTGCTTGTTTTTGAACTTGGTGTGAAATGGAGTGATACAGTATATACCTTTTTTGTATCTTTAAATTAAAAATATGATAACTACACCCATATAACCGAGTGTATGTGTGCACAGAAAAGCTGTATATGCTGCTTGAATAATCTCTCTTTTTTTTTTTTTTTTTTTGGATGTGTGTAGTATATGCAATCGTCCCCATGGTCCAAATTAAGAAGGCATAAGTAATGCAGAGTGAAAAGTCCCCAAACTACGGAGACAGTCAAAAGATCAGTGGTTGCCAGGTTCTGGGGGCTGGGATGGGGAGGAGATGCAGAGGAGGATTTTTAGGGCAGTGACAGGACTCTGTGTGATAGTATAATGACGCATGCGTGTCATTCTGCGTCTGTCCAAACCCATGCAATGCCACCACCACCAGGGAGCCCCAGTGTAAACTGTGGATGATGGAGATGGGTCAGCACAGGTTCAGGGATTGTAACAAATGTACCGCTCTGGTGGGGGATGCTGGTAATGGGGGAGACTGTGCCTGTGCGGAGGCTGAGTGTCAAGGGGAAACTTCTGTACCTTCTGTTGTGTTTTGCTGTGAACCTACAACTGCTCTTAAAAAGAAAAATAGTCTTAAAAAAAAAAAAAAGTCAAAGCAACCGTGGGCCCCGGTTTCACATAGGACCTTCTGGTGGTCTAGACTTGGCCCTTTTGTTCCCCAAGCGGTGACTTATTGTACTCACATTTCTGCACTTGGCTTTGGCCCCTTTTCATCCTGTGTCATGGAGGTTGTTCCATAAGAGTATGGAGAATTCCACTGGATGGTTTGGTTGTGTGGTTTTTTTTTCTTTTCTTTCTTATTTTTTTTAAAGCTGGTCCCCTTTTCCTGGACAGAGGTCGCATCCATCTTTCGCCATTACAAATGACGTACGGCAGACACAGGCCACTTCATACCTGTAGGTTAATACATTTTTTTTGGACTGAAATTTTTGGGTTAAAGGGTATATGCACTTCTAATTTTTTTAAAGATTTATTTATATATGGGAGGTGGGGGGAGCGGCAGAGGGAGAGAATCTACAGGCAGACTTTTCGCTGACCATGGAGCTGGCCGAGGGGCTCGATCTCACAACCCTGAGATCATGACCTGAGCTGAAACCAAGAGTCAGACACTTAACCGCCTGTGCCACTCAGGCAACCCTGCACTTACACTTCTTCATTCATCTTAAATTACATGACCGTTATGAATGCGGTCTCTTTGTAGGAAATTAAGCCATTACAGAGGAGGTGACCCTCCCCTTCCTGTTCCTGGTTGCCACCACCACCAGTTTCTCTGGTTACTCGTCTCCTGGGTCGCCTTCCAGGTCTTTCCCTGTGCTCATGTCATTGACATACGTGAACACAGAATGTGGGAATGGCAGGGCGTGATTTTACGTGTGTGCGTTTGTTTGGGGAACAAGCCACAGACCGAGGCGGTGGGCTCTGGAGCCAGGCTCTGGGGTTTGACTTCTGGCTCCAGCCTTCATCTGCTGTCTGCGGGGATCACCGAGCATCCTGTGCCTGGCTTTGTTCCCCCGACGTGTAGGTCCGGGGTACCTTTTTGTGTTGTTTTGCAGGGTGCTGGCTCCTTCCTTCTAACTTCTGCCTACTGTTTTGTAGGGCACGTATGCTGGAGTTTGTGTCTGTTCCCCTCTTGATGGGGGTGTAGGTGGTTCTTGTTCTTCTGTAGCGGGAGTTCTCAGCGCCAGCACTAATGACGGTTTGGGCTGTGTAATTCTCTGGGGAGCCATCCTGGGCAGTATAGGGGGCCTAGCAGCATCGCTGGCCTCTCCTCCCTGCACGCCTGTCGCAGTTGTGACAAGCAAACCCGTCTCCACATGCTGCCAGATGTGGTGCTGAGAAGGCCTACGGGGAGTGTTCTTGTCCAAGCCTCTCGGTGCTCTTGGGGCAGGGTCCTCATTGTTGTATTCCCCTCCCACAGGTAAGGAAAGAGAGGCCCAGAGAGGTCAAGTCACTTGCTTGAGCTCACACAGCACATGTGTGGCAGAGCCAGGGTTAGAGCTCACGCTTCTTCCCATTTGGGGGGCGCCTTCCCAGTGCCGGCCGCAGGGCTGGGCTGAGTCGGGTGCTTAGCGGGTGATGGAGCAGACCTGAGCCCCGGCCCTCATCCATGTAGCGTTTTCGTAGGAGGGACAGATAGACAGCATGCCAGTCATCTAACGGGTACTTGGCATGTCAGGTGGTGGTGAGGGGAAGGAGGAAAAGAATTATCCCAGCAATGCCAGCTGACGTTTGATTTGATATTTTACAGTCATGACTAGTGTGTAGGGAGGGTTTCAGTACGTCAGTTACAGAAACTGAAGAGTTTCACAGGGTTAATTCACTGAGTCCTCCCCTCCCCTCAACTCCCTTTGAGACACCATTCATGTTTTTCCCATATAGGAGGTGGGGAAACCAAGGCATAGAGGGGTGAGGTCCTTTACTAGGAAGTGGCAGAGCCAGTTCTAGAAGCTGGGCTGTTGGAACTCAGAGCTCCTCTGCAGCCCCGGCCTCAGGCCCATGCCAATACCTACTTCCTGGGGGGTTGTGGGGGTCACTGGGCCGACAGCGCAACTCAAGAGTGTGGTTTGTGTGCAGGTAGAGATGGAAACTGTGAGTGAGTGTTTAAACTTTCATAGCAATTGGGCAGAGTACTTTTATGCTACTTTAGGCTGGTACTAAAGTAATTAGGCTTGTAGTTTGTTTTTGTTTTTCAAAGAATTCATTCTTGTTGCATTTTACAAAAGCTGAAGTCCCAAAGGGATTGGAAATTAAAGGAAGAAAAGAGCTCTTCCCAACACAGGTGGAGACAGACTGTGGGAGGACGGGGCCAGGGCTGAGAACACACCCTGGCTCATAGTAGTAAGTCCTTAGTAAGGAGGAGCTTTATTGTTCATCTGTTACTCTCACATTTGGTTCTCTCCATCCAAGCTCCTTGCCCCTGAGAGCTCTAGATCAAGCTGAGGCATCTTCTCCCCATTTGATGGATGAAGAAATCAAGGCCTAGGCGGGTTGAGTACTTAGGATGCTCTGGCGGGGTCTGGATGCTGGGGACCTTCTCTCTACTGACTGTCCTTCTCCAGCTCAGGCAGCTGGATAGGCCCTGACCTGCAGGCTGCCCCTGGAGGTATGGTTGGACCCCTGGCTAAGCAGGTCCTAGAGAGAGGCTGATCTCTGGTGCTGTAGGTGGCTAGGGCCCCTCTTAGGGAACCATCCCGGGCACCCCATCAGCTCCCCTCTTTGTCTCTGTGGCCATGGCAACTTGGCTGGACGCTAGGAACTCCCAGGCCCCCAGCCTGACCGGCCCGCTTCCTCTGCTGAGGCTTCCCTGGCAGCTCCTGCCTGGCCGGGGAAGCCGCCCCCACCTCCCCCCGATGAAGGACCCCCAGATGAAGGCCCCTGCTGGGTCTCCTCTCTTTCTCTCGACCTCTCTGCTTCTGGTTTGAGGCGCTCTTGTTCTCAGTCATCTTTCATTCTTCCTTTCTTTCTTGGCTTTCTTTCCCAGCTCTGCCTCCAGCCTCCTTCTGGGGCTCTTTGTCAACTTGAGTCTGTTCCTGCCCTTCCCTTCTCTCTGTTTTTCTGCCTGTCTTACTCTTTGTGCCTCTGTCTCTCCTGCTCTGTGTCTGGTCTCTAATGCATCATTTGCAGCTTGGTCCTGCCTCGAGAATGGGGCTGGTGCAGAGGCCCCTGCTGCAGGGCCCTCTTGAGGACCTTTCCGTGCTCAGAAAAAGGGCCATGCTTTATAGGGGCTCTTTTGCAGATCAGCTGCAACCCTGGTCCCAGCCCCCAGCAACCCAGTGAGATCCTGCTGCTCTGGGGCAGGGGGAGAGGGGCCCATGAAGGGATCTGCCCATGAGGGTTGGGGTCCTGTTGTCCCGTAGGGGCTCCTTTGGTGAGAGAGGGATTTCTCTAGCCTGGTGAGGTCATCTTCCCATCTGGTCAATAGGAGATCCTCCCGCCGAATGCGATGGTGTCCTGGTCAGACCCTCTTAGGAGGAGGTGGGCTGCTGAGCCCGCTGGCTCTGACATCCGAGCCGTTCATGTGAAGGGCTTGGACATGGAAAACCCAGAATGTTTTCTTCCTGTGTACCTGGGAGAGGGCCGATTCCCACTGGGGGTCGTTAAAGTCATCACTTATTAATGGTCACAGCTGTCCTCATAGATATGAATAAATGATGCTTCACTACAGGCCCTAGACTTGTAGGATCCTTGAGGACCTTGGAAGGATCTAGAGTAAGAGTCATCCCAGCCTGGCCTTTGACTGGAGCTCAGAGAGAGGAAGTGATTAGCCTGGGTGAGGTTGGAAAACCCGGATGCCCACGGCGCTTCAGAGGAAAGCAGTCAGGTGTAAGAACGCTATCACCCTCCCTGCCCGTGTCTTCTCTTTTTTCCACTTTCAGCATTAACGTGGGTATAGAGAAATATTTAGCTTCAATCTCACTAGGCCTTGGTTTCTTCATCTATAAAATGAGGATGATAACGTCTATCCCATAGATGTTTCTTTTTTATTATTTTTTAAAATATTTATTTATTTAAAAAAGATTTTATTTATTTATTTGACAGAGAGATCACAAGTAGGCAGAGAGGCAGGCAGAGAGAGAGGGGGAAGCAGGCTTCCCACTGAGCAGAGAGCCTGACACAGGGCTCGATCCCAGGACCCCGAGATCACAACCTGAGCCGGAGGCAGAGGCTTCAACCCACTGAGCCATCCAGGCGCCCCTATAGATATTTCTTTTTTTTAAAAACATGTAAAGGGGCGCCTGGGTGGCTCAGTTGGTTAAGCCTCTGCCTTCCACTCAGGTCATGGTTCCAGGGTTCTGGGATCTAGCCCTGCATCAGGCTCCCTGCTTAGCGGAGAAAATCCACCCTGTTAAAGTGTCCACGCCAGTGGCTTTTAGTGTATTTGCAAGGTGGTGCGCCATCCCTGTGTTCTCCTTCCAGAACACTGTCATCACCCAGAAAGAAATGCTGAACCATTAGCACTCATGCCCCTTCCTCCCCTCCCTGACCCCCAGCAGCTGCCACTAATCTGCTTTCTGCATCTGTGGGTCTGGACATTTCATATAAATGGAATCCTATAGTATGTGGCCTTTCGTGTCTGGCTTCTTTTACTTTGCATCATGTTTTTAAGATTTATCTCTGTTGTAGTGTCTGTCCGTCCTTCATTCCTTTTTATGGCTGAATAATATTCTGTTTATATGGCTGTCTCACATCTGGTTTATCCATCTGTCCAGTGACAGACGTTGGCCTGTTTCCCCCTGTTTGGCTCTTATGAATAGTGCTGCGAAGAACATTCACGTTCAAGTTTTTAGGTGGACATAGGTTTTCATTTCTCTTGAGTCTATAGCTAGGAGTGGTCTTATGGGCTTTTTGGGAAGATCAGTTAAATCCATAAAAGTACAGCGCTTAGGACGGGGCTGGGCTACAGCAGGTACTAGATGTGGGCTAGCTCTTACTGTTACCAAACAGTGCCTCGAGTCCTTGGCCGTGGTGTTGGGGGGACTGAGTGCTTCCTGGGTGCCAGGCCCTAGTCCTGTGGAGTGGCTTCTCTTTTGCATATGAGGAAACTGAGGCACAGGGGCATTAATTTGTCCAAGATCGCATACTGAGGAGATGGCGGAGTCCAGATGCTAGCAAGCCCCGGTGGACTGGCTCCAGAGCCCATGCCCCTGACCCCCGGCTTCTGGAGAATGGGAGAGCACATGTCCTTGCCCTGAGTCCCAAGTCCCGTGTAAGGGGGTAGCTGCTTCTCAGCCCAGAGCAGTGGTTTCCATCTGGGAACACGAGCCCGGTATGGCCAGATCTCCTGACTTTTTAAGGATGTTTCCCAACAGCCGGAAATGTAGAGTTTTTGGTATGAAATCATTGGATTTTTAAAAGTTGGCAACTCAATCACATTTTTAACAAACACTGTGTTGGCCAAACAAAACACGTCTGTGGGCCAAACCTGTGGGTTGCCAGTTTGTATACTCTGCCCCGAGGGCAATGTCGCTGGGGGGAGGGGGCATATCTGGGCATTGACCGTAATACCCTGGACCCCTGGACCTCTGGACCTCGGGCACCTGCCTTCCTTGGGGGTTTCTGTTTCTCGTCTGGGCCAGTCCTGTTGAAATCTGGTCCCTCACTGGCATGGCAAGTTTGTTGAGGGCCCCAGTGGTGTCTGGTTGTTTTTGGGATCCCGCCCTTTCATCCCCAGGGTCATAAAACCCTGGTGTGCTCATATTGGATGCTGGATGTGTAGATAGCCCTTGCCTCTGACTTTAGGAGTTCACTGTCTTCCTTCAGCTGGAACCCACCTGGTCCCGCAGGGCTTGGGATCCCGTTTCCATCCCTTGTTCAGACTTAGCCCTGCCACTGCTCAGCTGTGACCTCGGGCAAGCTATTTACCCTCTTCGTGCCTCAGTTTTCTCATGTGTACGCCTGCAAAATGGCACCAATATGTTATTTCAAGGATTTAGACCTAAATTGTGATGAGGGGCACGTGGAGCCCGGCATCCCGGTCAGCCAGCTGTGCCGTTGTACTGGTATACAGTGGTGGTCATAGGCTGCAGGCCTGGGAACCCAGCTACCTGGGTTCGAGTCCCAGCTCTGCCACTTTGTGGCAATGTGACCTTGGTGCAAGTGACTTGACCTCTGGGCCTCAGTTTCCTCATCTGTCGAACAGGGGTCTCGGTGACACCTCGGTCATGGGGCTGACGTAGCACGTAGGATGGTAGGACAGCGTCTGGCAGCGGGTAGGGACTCAGTAACGTCAGCTGCCACTATTCTTACATACAAACAAATGCACAGACGCACAGACACACGGTAACCGCCAAGGCTCCGCCATCTGGCAGGAACCGCACGAAGGTGACTGTTCTGCGTGCGTTTCTGCATGTCTACTGCGGGGCGCGACGTTAATGTGTGTGCCTGCACGAATCAGCAGGGTCCTGAGCCAGCTGGCTGGGGTGCTATTTTCTGCATCCACAGCGCCCTGCATTAATGCAGTGTACACATTACGTGTGCATGCGCCCTCTCTGTCTCTCTCTCCGGCACATCCCCAGAAATAAATACACGTTGGGTTCTCCGGCCGTGAGCCCACTCCCTGGAGCAGCCAGTAATGCTCCAGCTGACTTGGGAGGGGGCGGTGGGAGCTGGTGGGGGCCGGTGGGTGCAGGTGACAGGTGCATCGAGGAACCGTGAGGGCCGCTTGGGAGGTCGGAACGTGGCAGGGAGAATGTTGGGGGCATAGAGGGCCGGGCTGGGGCCTTGGGCGTGACCCATGACTGCTGGCCACGGCTGTGGGGAGAGGCTCGGGGATCCCATGTTCCCCCTTCTTTTGTTCAGCACTGGCCTGGGCTCGGTGCCCAGGGGCCCAAGCTTTTCTCCGCTTGTCTTCACCTTTCTTTCTCTCTGTGGGCTACTGGAGGCACTCGTTTAGGCACCCGCTGAGAGAAAAGCTGAGGCACGCAGAAGTGGCGCAACAGAATTTAGCTGTCTGCAGAGGCAGCCGGGGCTACTGCATTTATCTTTTTTTGCTCCTGCCTCATGTTCCTTTCTCCTCCCCCTTCAACTTCTCCGATCATGCTACAGCCCACTGGCCTCCTTTCTCCTTTGAGCCTGTGGGGAGCAGAGCCTTCTCTCCTCTTCTCTCTTGCGTCCCCGGGAAATCTTCTGGGGAGGCCAGTGGAGCTTCGGGGCCGGCTGCTCGCAAAGGAGGGGGGTGGATCGATCTTGGGTCCTCTTCCTGTCCTGGCCCCAGGATGGATTCGCGAAATGGTTTTTCACACTGTCGCCGACGTGGATCAAGCCCTTAGGATTCATCAGACCGTGTCCCGAGCTTTCTGCAGTCACGGACTCACGCGTTCTCCTGACAACCTCAATGGAGGGATTCTTATTGTCTGGTTTTACAGATGGGGAAACTGAGGCACAGGGAGGTTCTGTCATGCGCCCCAGGTCCCCCAGGGAGGAAAGGCCGAAGCAGAATAGGAACCAGCAGCGTGGCTCGGGGCCCAGGCTGTTCACCATGGCCTGTGCTGCTTCTCTTGAGGATGGCTTTAAGGCAGTGCGTTTCCTGAGCACCTACTATGTGCCAGGCCCGTTTTCCCCCTTCCTTCCTCTCCTCCACTTCAGTTCTTTTCTCCCGCTTCTCTCTGTCCATCTGTCCGTCCATCCATCTAGCCAGTTAGTGTTTCCTAAGATCCACGCATCCCGATCGGTCTGCTGATTTCTGCTGTGTTCTTTTACCGGCAGCAACATTATTTCTGTAGTTTTTTTTTAAAGGTTTTATTTATTTATTTGACAGACAGAGATCACAGGTAGACAGAGAGGCAGGCAGAGAGAGAGGAAGCAGGCTCCTCGCTGAGCAGAGAGCCCGTTGTAGGGCTTGATCCCAGGACCCCGAGATCATGACCTGAAACAAAGGCAGAGGCTTTAATCTACTGAGCCACCCAGGTGCCCCTATTTCTGTAGTTTTTAAACTTAATCTGATCCTCCTCCCTTTTTAAAAAACTTTAGTCTTTTTAATTTTTATTTTTTTAGATTATTTATTTATTTGACAGAGAGATCACAAGTAGGCAGAGAGGCAGGCAGAGAGAGAGGGGGAAGCAGGCTCCCTGCCGAGCAGAGAGCCCAATGCAGGGCTCGATCCCAGGACCCTGAAATCATGACCTGAGCTGAAGGCAGAGGCTTTAACCCACCGAGCCCATCTTTTTTTTTTTTTTTATGATTTTTTAAAAATTTATTTGAGAGAAAGATAGTGAGAGAGAAGAGGGTCAGAGGGAGAAGCAGACTCCCCATGGAGCTGGGAGCCCGATGCGGGACTTGATCCCGGGACCCCGGGATCATGACCTGAGCCGAAGGCAGATGCTTAACCAACTGAGCCTCCCAGGTGCCCCTTAAAAACTTTAGTTTTAAGCAATAGTGTTCAGGAGTCATGAATGTGATATGATAGCTATATATAGGTATTAATATCCAAGTGAGAGATATTCGTGCGAACTGCCCCCAGGTTACCTCTGCCCAGTACTGCGGGGAAGACCTGGGGAAACCCATCGTGAAGCAAGCACAGAGGTCACATCTGCACACCAGGCCCAGGCTGGCTGCGGCATCTCAGAGCTGGGTTTTCCGCCAGTAGCTTTGATTGTAATGGGGAAGGTCAGATGAAAACCTCCCAGCGGGCGTGCAGCAGGGAGAGTGCCCAAGCTGTATAGGAGCCCTGTGCTAACTCTGCGAGGGTGCCAAAGGGTCAGGGAGGGGTGACATTTGAACAAGAAGCCAACATCAGATTTTTTTAAAGATTTTATTTGTCAGAGAGAGCGAACACAAGCAGGGGGTGCGGCAGGCCGAGGGAGAAGCAGGCTCCCTACGGAGCAAGGAGCCTGATGCGGGACTCGATTCTAGGACCCTGGATCATGACCCAAGTTGAAGGCAGACGCTTAACCAACTGAGCCACTCAGGTGTCCCCCTGCATCAGATTTTGGTTTTTGATTGTCAAATATATATTTTAAATATTTATTTATTTGAGTAATCTCTACACCCAGCATGGGGCTTGAACTCACTACTCTGACATCAAGAGTTGGGTGCTCTGATGACTGAGCCAGCCAGGTGTGCCTACCCCCCCGACCCCGGCCTTTTTTTAACATTAAAGAAAAAAATTTTTTAAATTTATTTGAGAGAGTGCATATGCGCATGAGCAGGGGGAGGGCCAGAAGCAGAGGGAGAAGCAGACTCCCCGCTGAGCAAGGAGCCTGATGCAGGGCTCCATTCCAGGACCCTGGGATCACGACCTGAACCAAAGGCAGATGCTTAACTGACTGAGCCACCCAGGCACCCCTGGTGTTTTTCTTTTTATTTATTTATTTATTTGGGGGGAGGGGCAGAGGGAGTGGGAGGAGCAGACTCTCCACTGATCAGTGAGCCTGATGTGGAGGTTGATCCCAGGACCCCGAGATTACGACCTGAGCCAAAGGCAGACATTCAACTGACTGAGACACCCAGGTGCCCCTAGCCAGGTGTCCCTTGATTTGTCAAATATGTTTTGAGTTCCTGGTCCGGTTGAGTGCTGGCCATACAGGCTAAATGGGAGAGTTCTTCCCGACCTTGTCGGGCTCACATTCAGAGGTGCTTAGGGTTGCAGACAGACAAACCAGGGCATGAAGCATGGATCCCTTCGACAGTGGGCAGGGCAGGGCAGTGAAGACTGGAAAGGCGGGGTAAGGTCGGAAGCCTGGTAAGGAGGTGATGTTGTCACCGGGTGATGGGAAGGAGCAGCATTTAGAGTTCTTGGAGAGAGTTGTTTGGGCAAAAGGAATGGCATATGCAAAGATCCTGTGGTGCCAGATGGGTATAAGGAGCAGTGAGCAAGTGAGGATGCAGCCAGGGCCAGATCTTCCCTCGTGAGGTGTGGAGCTGGGATTTTTTTCCTAGGTACGTGGGAAGCTGGCCCCTGGAAGGTTAGGGGGCAGGGGAGGAGTACGAGTGGGTTTTATTTTGAAAAGTTTCCTCTGTTGCTGCATGGACTGGGGCAGGAGGCAGGCCAGGGAGGACACACTGGTGTAGTCCAGGTGGAGGCGATGGTGACCCTCACCAGGGAGATGGCAGAGAAGAGAGGTATTTAGAAGGTGGGGCCGATAGGATTTGCTGATGGTTGCCTCTGGGGGGAGAGACGGGAGTCGAGGGGACCCGGGGTGAGGCACAGGAGGTGCTCCTGTCAGGGTTCGACCCCATTCTTGCAGGACCCTGAGGGGGAGCCCTCCTCCCCTGCAGCTGCTCTGACTCCAGGGTTTTAGGCCTGAGCACCTGAGGAGGAGGCTTGGAGAAGGGGAGGAGCTCCTGCGGTGGGAGCTCAGAGAGGGAGGACCCACAGAGCCCTGGCAGTCCTCACGGTGGCCCCAGGATCCCCACCGCCTCTGAGCCATGCTCAAGTGCGTCTTTGTCAGGGGCCGCCTGCCTCACTCCTTGTGGGCTAACGTCGTAGCTCGTTTTCTCTCATGGACAAGAGTTTTCTTACTCTGACTGATCCCCTTGGGAAGGAGGCTGAGGGGTGACAGGTTGGGGGGGGACAGACAGTGAACAAATAAGTAAATCCACAGAGTACCTGTTGGTGACAGACGTCAGGAAGAGAACTAAAGCAGGGGTGGGGATGAGGAGCGCAGGGTGGGAGTGAGTCGCTCTTCTCAGATAGGCTGAGCAAGGTTGGCTTTCCAAGGACAGTTTGAACAGAATCTGTGGGGAGGGCCAGGGCCCGGGCTTAAGGCTTAAGGCTCAGCAGGTTGTCCTGGCAACAAAAGGGCGTGGAGAATTGAGGAAGCACTGTGAGATTGGGTGAAGCTGGATGCCTGTAATTTGCCCTCATCCATGACACCTGAAGGACTTGTTCCATTCTGAACTGGTAGTTATTTGGAAGGGATGGGCATAGCTGGACTTCTAAGCTCCTAGCTAAAGTCAGAGCTTTGTTTAATCCTTGGATGGGGGACTCTTCAAAAACCCAAACCAAACTGACTTAAACAAGAGAGGACATGTAACTCATGAAGCTAAGAGGTTAGCTTCAGTTACTGTTTGATCTAGGGGCTCTACATTCATCTCTCAGTCACCCTTTCCATAGGCTTCATTCTTGTGCCTTGTGTGGCTCGGGTGGAGGGTCGGTCACATCCCTCCAGCTGTACTTGGGTGCTTTACTGCAAAAGGGGGAAATAGAAGCTGGTGGCAGAGGACACAATGTTTGCCATTGCAGCCCAGGCCAGAGCTTACGTCACAGAGGAGAGATTCTTCTTTGAGCAGGGGTCTCAGTCCTGGGTTCTGAAGTGGAGATTTCTGAAGGATGTTTGAGGGCTGCTTCCATGACTCATTCTTGGATGAATTCACTTCACCCAGGTTACATCATATCCCCAGACATCTGCCCTCCATCCTGTGTCCTAGGACACTGCCTGCCTGTTTCTTGGGGGTAGAGAATGGGGTTCCATGACCATCTCAACAGGAAAACGTCCGAGGCTCCCAGAGCTCTTCCCATGGGCTTTTCAAACACACCCAGAGAATTACAAGTTCCTTTTGGGTTTGTGCACATGCTCTCGCGGTCCCCCCTGACGGGATGTCCGGTTTCTGGGTGCGTTCGTCGCGAAGCTTCTGGCAGTCCGCACGTGAAGTCACCACGTGGGCAGTGTTCCTAGCATTTCTTCCCTGGGTACTTGTGACTTCCTTAATTTTTAGGTTTCTTAAAAACAGAGAAAATAAAACAAACCACAGTTGTACTTCCAGACCCCAGCATCTGGCGGCCACTTGTAATTTGGGATGTTTGAGAAAAAAAAAAGTGTTTTGATCATTTTTCAAAATTAGACTTTAAAAATGTATGGTTGGGTGTTTTCTATGTTAAAAGGCTTTTTTTTTTTTTAAACATTTCACAACCTATCTAATTGAGGGGTTGCCTTCGTTCTTCCCCCGCCCTCCAGATCGGCTTATAAAATTCCTTGTAAAAATGGGCTTTTCTTTTTTTGGCAAGAATGGTTTTTGTTTTGCTTTGTTTGTTCTTTGTTGTTTTGTTCTTAATGTAAATCTACAATGTCATGAGCAGCAAAAGAGGAAATGAGCTAGAAAACTGGCTCAGCCTTTGAAACATTCTCTCATGGACCCTGGTTGGCCAGGAGCTGTTGCTTCTTCGAATACTTGTTATGTGTGATGTTTGGGAATCAGACTCTTTTTTTTTTTTTTTTTTTTTTAAATACATAAAGGACCTTTACAGGGCCTTTTAATGGAACTCACTGGACAGTCAGGACCAACTTTTACCTGATTATAAGATCGGTATATTTGGAGGTGTTCTGTGGTCCCATGTCTGGGGTCCTTATTACCAGGTTAATTATCAGGTGTTGTTATTACCAGGTTAATGTCCTTCCTCGGAGAGGGCCCAGGGCTAAGGGGATGGTGTGCAGCCGTGACCCACCAGCCTGGTGGGGAAGGAGGGCATCCCACAGGGCCTGCTGCTCAGCTTTGCCGGACTTGCCGGCCACCAGCGAGGCCCAGGGAGTGAGTCCCCAGAGGGTCATCAACATGTGGTGCCCAGTGGGGCTTCTGAGAGGTTCTCAGAGTGTAGGGTGGGGACCGGGGACTGGGAGGGTCGTAGGTCATTGCAGAGATGCTCTGACCCTTTCCAGTGACCTCTTGCCCTTCAGAACCTTTCAGAAGTCCCATTGAGCACCACATGTTGACGACCCGTGGCCCTTAGTGTCCTATGCTTTTCTTATGGGTGCGCCTTGATGGTGGGGGGCTGGGCTGCCTGCCGCTGGCTGTCCCCCCAGTTGGCCTGTTAGAGGGGTGACAGGCATGATAGAGGCATTTCAAGACTTCTTACAAATATAAGCCTTCCTGTGGTATATATCACATAAAATAAAATGTGCCCATCATGATCTCAGGGTCCTGGGATGGAGCCCCACATCACGCTCTCTGCTTGGCAGGGAGCCAGCTTCCCTCTCTCTCTCTGCCTACTTGTGATCTCTCTCTCTCTGTCAAATAGATAAAATCTTAAAAAAAAAATGTGCCCATTTCACGCCAGCGCCTTCCGGAGATTTCACAAGGGTGGGTCCCCTGAGTGCAGGCAGGGCTGCTGATGGCTGCTTTTGCTGCCTGGCCTGTGAGGCCGCTGTGGGGTCAGTGGGTTCAGGGGAGGCACTGGGCACCCCCCACTGAAGGTGCCACGCCCAGCGGTCCCCTTGGCTTTCTCTTCTGGTGGATTTGCAGTTCCTGTGAGCAAATCAGCTTTTTGCCCCCATCCCCCACCCCCTGAAGAGGTTTCCCTGGGGAAGGCAGGGGTGCCTTTACAGGAGGGTCCAGCGCCCTGCAGATCTGGGACAACCTCTGTCACAAAACGACGAACCAAAGGCGTGCGGCTGAGACCATTGGAAACGGGTCCTAACATAACAGTATTGGGGGTGTTGGTTAGATGAGGACTTCACCTTGGAAAAGAGAATCAGGATGGGGGCGGCTGGGGGGCTCAGTCATTAAGCGTCTGCCTTCGGCTCAGGTGATGATCCCAGGGTCCTGGGATCAAGCCCCGCATTGGGCTTCCTGCTCTGTGGGAAGCCTGCTTCTCCCTCTCCCGCTCCCCCTGCTTGTGTTCCCTCTCTCCCTGTGTCTCTCCGTGTCAAATAAATAAGTAAAATCTTAAGAAAAAAAATCAGGATCTAAAAAGAAGTTGGATTTCCTCCTTTCATGAATTAGGATATAGTATTCAGGACACGGGAGCAACGTAGCATGGATTCTTTGAATTGACAAAGAAGGAATCAGTAGTTGATTTTTTTTTTTTTTCCATTGGGGAATGCATAATTTATTTCATAAAGAGAGATGATTACGTAATATGATGTCATCCATGTAAGGTTGCCCTTTGCGGGGTGATGAGAATGAGTATGAGGAATAGAGCCATTTTGCAAAGACACAGGAGCCCGTTGTCAACTCTCCTGCATATAAGTGTGTTCTTATGTATAAAACGCACAGCCTCTGGTCTACCTGTAATTCTGCCACCTGCTGGCTCTGCAACCTTAGGTAAGTTACTTGACTTCTCTGGGCCTCAGTTTCCTAATCTGTAAAAAGGGGCCAATTACAGGGTTGTGGCGAGGATTTCAGGCAGGAATTTCTGTAAAGCACGTAACTGTAAAGAGTCTGGTATATAATAACTCCTCAATAAATGTTGGGTTGTTATTACCATCATCATTTTTATTTCTAGACTACCCTTATATGTGCGTCTTGAACTTTTTGGGGGCACATTATAATCTTCAGGATTTCCCTTTGCGAAGTCCAGTGCGGATGTGGCCATTCCCATTTTTTAGATGGGGAAACTGAGTCCCTTTGAAGTTCACGGACTTCTTGCAGTTGCAGGGTTCTGTAGCAGAGCAGGGAGTGGAGGGGAGCCCCACCCTGGCCAGGCAGACCACCCATAGGCCGCTCAGTCTTCCGTGGGAGTCTAAGCGGGCTGGGCCTTCCCCCTTTGAAGCTAACCTCAAATTAGAAGGGTCCTGGGAGCTGGGGCTTCCTGGTGAGTGGTAGGGTTTCTGGCATCAGGAGTGTGTGAAGTTGGGGAGAGAGTTCACAGACGTGTGGCTGGGGTATGTGGGTGGGCATGGCCCTGGCAAAGGATGCAGGGTCATTCCAAAAGACCTGCCTGGGGGACAGGAAGGGGGGGGGGGTCCTGTCCTTATAGACAATGGGTTCCCAAGCCCTATGTTCCTCTGGTACCCTCAGAAGCCTTAGGACCAGGTCCCTTTTGCTTTTGAAGGCTTCCTAGGGTCCAGGGTTTGGGAGATTTCTCCAGGATTGACTCCGAACCTCTCTGCCTTTTATTCCTTGGAAGCCAGGCCTCTTAACTCCTTATGTCATTTAGGAAATTAAACTCCTCCATGTAGGCTGTGTGTCCACTGCCCTCCTTTCTCAGCACTGCTCCTTCCTCACTCCTTCCCAGCCTGTGGGCCTTCTTTAGCCCGCTCACAAATACTACTCAACTCCTGCCTCAGGGCCTTTGCACCTGATGTTCCCTCTGCTGGAAGTTCTTCCTTAGATTGTCCCTTGTCTATTTCCTTCTCATCCTTAAGGTTAGAGCCCAAGCGGCACCTCTGCAGGGAGGTCTAAGAGAATGGCCTTGGCTCATCTCTGGATCTTTGCTTCCCCTAAGGGCTAGAAGACCCAGTTGAAGTTACAGAGCAAGTGTGGAAGAAGTGGTGGAATCTGGGAGCAGTAGTTGTACCAGGGTTGTTGTGGTGATTAAATGGACCCTCAAACATGGTTAGCATCCAGTAAGTGTTGGCTATTATTTTGTTGTTCCGTTGTTGTAACAAACTCATTATCCTTTGGGGATTTGGTCTGTGTGATAAGCAGCCTCCAAGATGGTCTCCAAACCCCCATCTCCTATTATTCACACCCTGTATCTTTCTCTTTACTTGGCTGTGGGCTGGACTTAATGACTCACTTCTGATGAATGGAATAAGGAGTAGGAGAAAGTGGCCTAGACTCTCGGTCATAAAAGGATTGTGGTGGGTGCTCTCTTTCTCAGGGATCACTTGCTGTAGGGAAGTTAGCTGCCATGTTGTGAGGCAGCTGTGTGGAGAGGCTCATGTGGTAAGAAGGTAGCTGAGGTCTTCAGCCCAGAACCGTGCTAGTGGATCCTCTGGCACATTCGTCTGCAACCTTATGAGAGACAAGGAGTCAAATTAGCCATATTAGTTATTGTAAAAGTTAATGGCTTAAAATATTAAATGTTCTTGTCTCACAGTTTCTGTGGGTCAGGAGTTTGGGAGCAGCTTAGCTAGGTAATTCTTCAGCTCTGGGTCTCTCCTGAGGTCTCCGGGAAACTGCCAGCCGGGTCTGCAGGCTCATCCGAAGGTTTGACTGGGGCAGAGTCTCTGCTTCAAGATGGTGCCTGCACATGGCTGTTGTCTGGAGGCCTCCTTCCCTCACCATGGCGGCTTCTCTGTAGGTAGACATGAAAGGTGGCTTCCCTCGAGTGTGTGCTCCTGAGAGCCATAGGTAAAAGCCATGAAGCTTTTATGACCTAGTCTTGAAGGTGCCATGCCATCTCTTTTACTGCCCTGTATGTAGGTTCTTGGTCACACCCCTGATGGAGGGTGGGAGGACACTCTCCATGTACCAGGTGTTGTGAGTACCAGGAGGCAGGGTTCACTGGGGCTCCTCTCAGAGGCTGCTGGTCACACAGCTCTCCTGAGCGATGTTGCTGGGAACCTTACTGTGAAGTCTCGTGGTACATATGTGCTGGAGGAGTGGAGGTGCTAGGTCAGGAGGTCCCCCCTTTTATTTTCCTCTGAGTCATGTATCTTTTTTTTTTTTAATTTAAGATTTTATGTATTTATTTGAGAGAGAGAGAGTGCACATGCGTGAGCATGAGCAGGGGGAGGGACACTGGGAGAAGCAGACTCCCCACTCAGTGGGGAGCCCGATGTAGGCCGATCCCAGGACCCTTGAGATCATGACCTAGGCCAAAGACAGATGCTCAACTGACTGAGCCACCCAGGCGCCCCTCTTATTCGTATATCTTATTCTCTACAGTACTCACGGGCTTCCTCATTCTTTTTCACAGCTACATAGTTTTTCATTCCTTGAATGGACCCTAATTTGTTTAGAATTGTTTAAACAGTCCTGCGGTTACTAAACCTTTTTTTTTTTTTAAGATTCTATTTATTTATTTGACAGACAGAGATCACAAGTAAGCAGAGAGGCAGGCAGAGAGAGAGGGAGGGAAGCAGGCTCCCTGCTGAGCAGAGAGCCCGATGTGGGGCTGGATCCCAGGACCCTGGGATCATGACCTGAGCCTAAGGCAGAGGCCTTGACCCACTGAGCCACCCAGGTGCCCCGCCTGCGGTTACTATTCTTTTTTTTTTTTTTTTTTAAAGATTTTATTTATTTGACAGAGAGAGATCACAAGTAGGCAGAGAGGCAGGCAGAGAGGGAGGGAGGGAAGCAGGCTCCCTGCTGAGCAGAGAGCCCGCTGCGGGACTTGATCCCAGGACCCTGAGATCATGACCTGAGCCGAAGGCAGCGGCTTAACCCACTGAGCCACCCAGGCGCCCCTGCGGTTACTATTCTTGTAGCAATGTTTCTGTGCCTGTGTCTGAGGACGTTCTGTGAATTAGGATGTCCTGTATTTGAGGGTGTTGTATGTCTGAGGACGTCCCTAGCAGCGTGCCTTTCCCCATGTGCAGAAGATCATTTTCCTGCCCTGCCTCCTTGCCTCGCAGAGTTCTGGGGCATTGTATAAAGTGGTGTAGACAGAGTGGGGTGCGGCTGTGTTCAACTTGAATTTCCTTCCCTATTCATAAATTGTCTCTGTATTTCAGCCCCTATGCGTTGCTGCAATGAAAAAAATAACACCTAACATGAACTCATTGTTGCTTTCATAGTCACTTCATAGCAAGGCATGCTCATCTGAGCTTTATGATGACCACCTAAAGGTTGACCCTTGCCCAGTTTTCAGAAGAGGGGGAGTCCCTCACCCAGGCTCCCACAGTGAATTTGTAGCAGGGCCTGGGCTCAAACCAAGCTCTCGGTGTCCTTTTAACTGCAGGCACGAGGTGTGGCCATGAAAAGCTGATCAGGAGGGTGGCGCTGGGGGCACCTGACTTTGGGAGGAGTCTTTTATGTACAAGTTCAGAGAGTTTTTTTCCCCTTGGGCCTCCCTGGAGGGAACTGGGGTGCCGGCTGGCTGGGGAGTGGCGTATTAGCCTGACTAGGCCGCTAAAACGAAACATCACAGTCAGGGCAGCTCAACTGGGACTTTGTTTGCTCACAGTCTGGAGTCTGGGAAATCCAAGATCAAGGTGTGGGCAGATTCAGTTCTTGATGAGGACTTCCTTCTTGGTGTGCAGAGTGGTGTCCTCACAGGGCAGAGAGAACCCTCTCCCGCTGTCGCTGTCTGCCGGTTCCTCTTTTTATAAGGGCACTAATCCTCTGCTGGGGACCCCACCCTCTTGATCTCATCGCAACCTAATTATCTCCCAAATACCCCACCTCTAGATACCATCACGCCTGGGGCCAGGGCTGGAGCATAGGAATTTGGGGGAGGGTCACACATTAAGTCTGTAACCACCAGGAGTGTGATCCTTTGGCCCACGGGCCGGTTTGTTGTATAGACAGGTGTTGTTTGACTAGAAGCTGAGTTAGCTCAGCCAGCACAGGGTTTCTGATTTTGAGATAATTTTAGACTTACCGAAAAGCTGCAGATACAGCACGGAGTTCCTGTCCTTCCTTCATCCGGAGTTCCTGTCCTTCCTTCATCCGACTTCCCCTCAAGTTAACATTTTGTAGAAATGTAGTACAACAGCCACAACAAAGGAATTAGTCTGGAGCTAGTGCCATTAACTAAAGTACAGAATTTACTTGAATTGGCTGATTGTCCCACTCTTACCTTTTTTCTTCCCAAGATCCCATCCAGCAGACCACGTTGCCTTTGGGTATCACATCTGCTCAGTCTGTTCTAGTCTTAGTCTTCCCTTCCTTAGTCTTCCCTTGTCTCTCATGACCTTGACACAGGTGAAGAGTACTGGTCAAGTATTTTCTAGGTTGCCCCTCTTTGGGTTGGAGGTTCTGCATTATAGGGAGGGATATAGGTCAGGGGTGATGTGTCTTTCTCTGCACCTTGTATCAGGGAGCCATGGGGTCAGTATTTAGTATAGAGGATGTTAACCACGATCACTGGTCTAAGGTGGCAAAAGCCAGGATTCTCTGTGGTAAAGTAACAATTTTTCTCCCTTTATAATTACTATATTTTGGCCGGGGCTAGGGGGAGAATCTTTGAGACTGTAAAAATATCTTGCTTTTGCTTCCATTTTCTCCCACTAATTTTAGCATCCATGGGTGTATCTTGCCCGTGGCAATTTCTCCTGTGATGTTCTAATGGTGAATTTCTATTTTCTTCATTCCTTCTATTTTTATTAATTGGAACTTTTCTGTAGGGAAGAATTCTCCCCTACTTATTTATTCATTCAGTTATTTATATCAGGATGGACTCATAAATCAGTGTTACCATTATTTATTTTCGTCCAAGTGGTTCTAGCTTTGGCCATTAGGAGCTCTTTCCAGTTGGCCCCTGTGCCCTTCTGATATGCCTCCATGCTTTTTTTAAAAAGAATTTTTTTTTAAATCAAAAAAATTTTAAAAGATTTATTTATTTATTTATTTGCTAGACACACACACACACACACACACACACACACACACACACAGCAAGAGAGGGAATACAAGCAGGGGGAATGGGAGAGGGAGAGGGAGAAGCGGGCTCTCCCCCGAACAGGGAGCTGGAGGCTAGGTGGGACTCAATCCCAGGATACTGGGATCATGTACTGAGCTGAAGGCAGACACTTAACAATTGAGCCACCCAGGCATTCCAAGAATTTTTTTTTTAAGATTTATTTATTTAAGAGAGAGAGAGAACGCAGGCGCGCAGGAGCAGGGGGAGTGGCAGAGGGAGAGGGAGAATCTCAAACAGATTCCCGTCACTGAGCCAGGAGTCCTATGTGGGACTCAATCCCATGACCCTGAGAGCATGACCTGAGCTGAAACCAAGAGTCAGACACTCAGTTGACTGAGCCACGTAGGCAACCCTGCCTCCATCTGTCTAAAAAAATATTTTTCTCTTGCTTTTTTGCACCACAGCAAAATTGCCCAGCCCTGGGATCAGTTAGTTTTCCAAGGAGCTCTAGTTAGTTTTCCATGGAGCTTTTTTTTTTTTTTTTCTTTTTCTTTTTGGAGGATGGTGTTTAGAAACCTCGATCTCTGTGCTACTGCATATAAGTGTTTTTGGGCTCTGGGGGAGAGAGTGAGGGAACAAACGTTTATCTATTAATTCGTGTACGCACACACACCGTAAGTCTGTAGCATTCTCTCTCAATACATTTTTTTTTTAAAGATTTTATTTATTTATTTGACAGAGAGAGACACAGTGAGAGAGGGAACACAAGCAGGGGGAGTGGGAGTGGGAGAAGCTCCCCTGCTCGCTGAGCAGAGCCCGACGTGGGGCTTGATCCTAGGACCCCGGAATCACAACCTGAGCCAAAGGCAGATGCCCAACCAACTGAGTCACCCAGGTGCCCCTCTCAAGTTCGTACTAGTACCCAGTGCGAGATTTTTAAGGATTTAATTTAAAAAATTCATGTACAGGGCATCTGGGTGGCTCAGTAGGTTAAGTGTCTGCCTTTGGCTCAGATCATGGTCCCAGGGTCCTGGGATTGAGTCCTGCATCTAGCTCCCTGCTTAGCGGGAAGCCTGCTTCTCCCTTTTCCTCTGCCTGCCCCTTCCCCCTGCTTGTGGTCTGTGTCTCTGTCAAATAAATAAATAAAATCTTAAAAAAAAAAAGTTCATGTACAATAAAAATGACTTTTTGGGGTGCAGAGTTCTATGAGTTTCAGCACACCTATGGAGTCGCATTCCTGCCCTGCAGCCTGGATATATGCCACCAGAAAGCTCCTTAGTGTGGCCACCGAGAGATCCCACCACGGGTGCAACCCATGCCAACCACTCATCGGGCTTCTGTCCCCGTAGTGTTGCCTTTTCCAGAACATGTATAAGCCACATGAGGGGGATGACAGCGTGTAGCCTTTGAGACGGCCTCCCTTCATTCAGCATGAAACCTCTGAGCCTCACCTGTGTTGTTGTGTGTATCTAGAACGTTCCTTTATACTGAGGAGCCGTGTGCCCTTGTTTGCATAGTCCAGTTGTTTCATCGTTGGCCTGTTGAAGGACATTCTGATTGTTCCCACTTTTTGGCAGTGATAAATGGAATGGCTGTAAGCAGCTGTGTACAGGATTTTGTGTGAACGTTAAGTGTTGATTTCTCTAGAGTAAGTGCCCACTCGTGGGTGTTCAACTTCATGAGAGACTGCCAAACTGTTTTCCAAAGTTGCCGGTCCATGTCGCATTCCCGCCGGCAACATCCGAGACCCTGAGGTTGTCCATCCTCGTCGACACTTGCTATTATCAGGTTTTTTTTTTTTTTTTAAGCCGTTTTCATAGAAGATTAGTGATATCCCTCTGTGGTTTTATTTCATTTCATGTATATTCCTGAATGTCTGATGATGTTGAATATCTTTTCATGTGCTTATTTTCCATCCATATATCCTCTCGGGTGAAGCTAACGTTCGGGTCTTGTATCTTTTTTTTTTTTTAATTGTTTTATTTTCTTCCTGTGGAATTTAGAGCTATACTCTGTAGGCAGGTCTTCCCTCAGCTGTGTCTTTTGCAAATATTTCTCCCAGTCTGTAGCTCTTCTTTTCATTTTCTAGCAGTGTCTTCTGCAGAGCAACTGTTTAAAATTTTAATTTATTGTTTATTTCCTTTCCCCAAGCTTGCTTTTAATACACCGAGAACTTTTTGCTTAAGCTCAGGTCACAAAGATTTTTCTCCTAAGTTTTCTTCTGAGAGTTTTATAGTTTTTACATTGAGATCTGTGATCTGGGATCCGTCTTGAGCTAACTTTTTTATAAAGTGTGTAGTTCAGGTTAAGGGTCATTAATTTGTGCATGATGTCATTGGTTCTGCACCACCCTTTGAGAAGATTGTCCTTTCTCCACTGAAGGGTCTTTGCGTCTTTGTCAGAAGTCAGATGGCTGTATTTGAATGAGTCTGCTTCTGGGCTCTTTGTTCCTTTGATCTGGTGTTTGACCTTTGGCTGGTACCATACCGTCTTGATTACTGTAACTTTGGAGTAATTCTCCAACATCGTCCTTTTCAATATTGTATTGGCTCGTCTAGTTTCTTTGGCTTTCCATATACATTTTTAAGAACGAGCTAGCACAGGGTTTTAAAAATGGGAAAAATCATCACAAAAATCTAGTTCCCCAATTTCTTTTTCTTTTTTTAAAAAAATATTTTATTCATTTATTTGACAGAGAGGGAGAGAGACACAGTGAGAGAGGGGGAACATAAGCAGGGGAAGTGGGAGAGGGAGAAGTAGGCTCCCCACTGAGCAGAGAGCCTGATGCAGGGCTCAATCCCAGGACCCTGGGATCATGATCTGAGCCAAAGGCAGACGCTTAACAACTGAGCCACCCAGGCGCCCCTAGATACCCAGTTTCTCTTCGACCACAGAGACCTCTGGTTGCATTTCTGCCTGCTGACCAGTGATGGGAGTAGAGTGATGGCCAGAGCTTTTAGATGAGCGTCTGCGCTCCTGTGCGCTGTAGTCCTCCCTGTCTCCCCCTTTTGTGCCACCTGCTCAGCTTCTCTCATTCACCCTACCTGTGTGGCTCCTGTGGGCCCTGCTCTGGGATGGGCAGCCCCCGGGGCAGGCTCCTGCGGGCGTGTCTCCGGCTGTGGGATCTGAAATACTGATAATCCCGATGATGGGAAGGTACATGGGGCGGCAGTCCCAGTCAGAGCTGTGTTGTTGGTGCTATTCTGGGCCTTGCTTCTTCTTCTTCTGCTGCTGTTGCTTCTTCTTCTTCTTTTTTCTGTTGGGCGTTGATTCTCATCCACAGCCTTCCCTCAGAGCTTTGCTGCTCCAGGGCACTACTTCATTATGTGCCCATTTTCCAGAGGAGGAAGCCGAGTCTGGGAGAAGTGAAACTGCAGGCCTTCTAGCAGAGTCCACTGGATGCGGTCCTGGCTGCCTGGAGACTCTGGGTGGAGAGCCTGCCAGCATCCAGGTTCTCCCCTGCCCCACGCGGCTCCGTGATGTCAAGGTTTGTTCTCAGATGTTTGTGATGTGGTGTTCAGGAGCCGTTTATTTCCTCACGGGCTGTCTCTTCAGATGACTCCAGGTGGTGGGGGTGGGGTGAACGTCCAGCCCAGTGGCCAGCCTGGAGGAAGACAGGTTAACAGCTTTCTGTGTGGCTCCTTGGGTGGGGGATGGATTCCAGTGACAGCTGGCACACCCTCAGGGGAATGGTGGGGTGTGGCTGGCGGTGGGGTGGGGGGCAGTCCCTGGGCCACAAGCTTGGGGCTGGAGAGTTGAACTGGGGACTTCGTGGCTTTTCCAAAGGCAGCTCCGATTGTGATGATCAGACACTTACTGTGGGCTCCATGTGGGGTGGTGGGTTTTGGTGTGAGCTTTGGTGGTGCAGTTTCAGGACTGGCTTGAGTCCCTTCCAGGCAAGCTGCTCCACCTCCCTTTGCCTCGGTGGCTCCTCTGGAGCAAGGGCTGTTGGTAGCGGCCACCTCACAAGGTCGTGAGGATGAGGGGAGCCCACGCTGCACACTCAGGAGACCTTGGCAGCTCTTGTTACCGCACTTATTAGTACCGGAGGAAGATTTGCTGACTGGACCAACCCCAGGCCCTTTGCACATCAGGGACAGGGTGATGACCTGGTTAAGAGGCCTGGCATGGCGGTCAGCCTCCCTGACTCTACCCCTTGCTACGTGCGATGCTTTACTTCCTAGTGCCTCTGCTTTCTCATCTGAGAAATGGGGTTAGTACCATTAAGTACTCAAGTACTATTAAGCATACACCTTGGGAGAAGTAAATCAGATCATGACACAGAATATAGTGTTCTCTGTAAATGCTCGCTGCTCTTATTTTTGTGTGTTAGTGCTGACTTCTCACGTGCCCCTCTATGGTGGACATAGCCTCCCTTCCAGAGAGGACCTGGAAGGCCCAGAGAAGCCAAGCGAACCACTCAGGGACCCAGTGCAGGGCAGGGCAGGGAGGCCTGGTCCTCCAGTCCTGCAAGCGGTGCCTGCTGGCCTTGCTGAGGGGCCGTGAGTCACGCTGCTTTAGAGAGGAGCCTGGGAGCCCCCTGCCTTGACTCCCCCTCTGGAGCAGTGCCTGGCCTCCGGGGCCCCAGCTGCTGGTTGCCATGGAGCCCGGCTGCCATCCCACCCCACCGTTGCTAGGCAGGCGTCTGGTTGCCAGGCGCCGCCTCCTCAGACACCTTAGCTTTCAGAGAGCCTGTTTCAGGCTGTCTGAAGGGGGCCGGGTCCTTGGGGGCCCAGCTGACGCTGGAACCTGGGGGCTTCAGAGCAGCCTCTCATTTCAGTGTCTCAGCGTGTTCCTCACTGAACCCCCACGGGAGGCTGGGTAGGGCTTGAGTCTCCATTTTATAGATGGGGACAGATGAGCCCCAGGAAGCTGATGGGGGGGTCCAGTGAGAGGGTGTGGGGGTTGGTATCAGGGCTCGGAGCCCTTTGCTCTGCCCTGGGGGAAATGGGACTGCACTCACCTGAGTCCTACCCTAAGGACTCAGATTTTCCCCTGGCTTGTCAGAGCTGCCAAGTGACCTGCTGTGCTTAGATCAGAGTCCCATCTCCCTAGCCTGTATGGTTGGGGTCCCGTGTGCCTTTCGGCCCAGAGTCCATGAAGCCCGCCTCAGGGGTCACGTTGCTGGGTCCTGCCACTCACCTGTTTCCTCTGCTTCAGCCACCTCTAGCAGGTCCCTGCCTCAGGGCCTTTGTACTTGCTTCGGGCTGTGTTCCTCCCCGGTATCCCATGACTCATTCCTTCCTTTCATCTGGATCTCAGGGCCTAGAACAGTGCCTGGCCCTTTGCAAGTGCTAATCTGTACTTTGTTGAGTGAGTGAATGAACGCATTCATAGTTACCGAGGACGCAGAAGCAGTGTGTCCCGAGAGGTGTGAACAAGAAATGGCGTGAGCAAGAGTGTGGTGACTGGCCTGTAGGAACACGGGCCGGCAGACGTCCTTTCTCCCCAAAGTTGAGGAGAAACTGCCTTCTGGTTCCCTGCTGGCCAGACCCCTCTCCTCTTTCCCAAAGCCCCTGCCGCCCCGTGCTGCTGGTGCGGACGAAGTTCGGCCTCACTGTGGAAAAAGAGTCTTGCCCCGCGGCAGACTGGGAGGCTGTGCGTTTTCCTAGTTCCCAATTTGAACAGATGGAAAATCCCAGCAGGGACGGCCAGGGCGGCTGGGGGCAGGAGGCTCGCCCAGAGCGGGTGCTCCAGGCCTGTGGTTTTAGCCCTGCGGGGCCCAGCCGCTCCCAGCCTGGCTTGTTCCAGCCTCTCAGACAAAGCAGCTTTCACTGGGGCTCAGGGGAAGCACGCTGAGTTGGGGGAGGGAGGGGGCAGCGCCCTCTGGGTTTCCAGAGCTTTGCAGCACCCCGGAAAGTTGGCACCCTCACCCCCGTTTTTAGATGAGGAGACTGAGGCATAGAAGGGTGAAGTCACCGGCTGAAGGCCACACAACAAGAAAGAGGTTGTTCTGGGACATCAGCCTCACTCTGACCCCACGGTTCCACCACAGAAGCCACCTGGCCTTCATTCCTGGGCTCTGTCCCGCCAGCTGGAGGGTAAGGTGAGAGCTACTGAGGAAAGTGGGGAACGCACAGCGATACCAGTTTTCCTCACCTCCCTAGCTCTTCTCAAGCTCCTCAGCCTCTTGGCCTCAGCTCTGATGTGCCTCCTCCAGGCAGCCTTCCCTGAACGCCATTGCCCGGGTCCCCTTACCCAGTCCTGCTTCTCAGTGCTCACCACGATTGCGCTTGAATCCACGTTGCGCAATGATTTGCTGACAGTTTCTTCCTTGCCAGACTGGCTCGCATGAAGGCAGAGACTTCAGATGTCCCAAACTGAACTCTTGCTCTATCCCCAACCCCTAAACCACAGGCTTTCCTGTCTCAGGAAAAGTGACCTCTCTCCTGCCAGTGTCTCAGGCCAGATACCGGGGAGTGAGCCTCCACTCCTCTCTCTCACCCCCCACATCCCGTCCATCAGCAAAGTCCAAGGGCTCTGCCTTCAGAATGCATCTAGGATCTGACCTAGATGTGCGAGTCCACCGCCATCTCCCACACGGGCTGTGGCTGGATCCTCCCCGCGGGGCTCCCGGTGTCCATACTCCACATGCAGCCAGATGGGCCTTGTGGCCACTCCCCAACTAAATGTAGGTATCAGCCCATATGCCACCTCCTCGGTAAACACTTGCTGAATGAATGCACAGAAATTCTGTCCCAGGAAAGTTACTTCACCTCGCTGTGCCTGGCATGTGGCTAGTGCCTTGTATAGTTAGTGGCAATCAGGACCGGGGTTAGCGCAGGGCACGTGGAGGCCAGGGGCAGGGCCTCAGCTCCGCCAGAAGAGGCTTTGGCAGGATGTGGGGGCCAGATGCCAGGATGAAAAGCCGGAACTTAATAATCTGTACGGACATTTACGGAGTGCACACTCTGTGCCGTGCCCTGTCCCTGGAGGCCCTCTGTAGATCTTCCCTTATGTAAATCATTGAAGCATCCCTTATGGTAGATACTGTTTTGCCCATTTTCCAGATGCGTAAAACCAAGGCCAGTGACATTAGTGGCTTGCCCATGGATGCGCCGTTGCTGAGTTGACTTGTTTGATTTCTCCAGACAGCTTTTCCCTTGGTCTTCGGGTGCTGCCTTGCGGCCATCCCTTGCTGCATGGCAGTGGGCAGATGAGTCCTAGCCTGGCCCAAGGTGCCACTTCCTCTTTCCTCAGCAGACATGAAATGATTTGTGTCACTGTCACCATTCCTCTTGCCGGATTCTTGACTTCCTTTTCGGCTTCATGTGGTGGGAAGTTCTGCAAAGACAAAAAGGGAACTGGGGCTTCTGTTTGGAGCTGAATAGAGGATTCTGGGTTCGTGTCTTGTGGCTGGTGGCCAGGGGCAAGATTTAGGGCGTTGGGATGCTGTCCTCCTATGGCACATCTCACCCACTGTGTGGCGATGTGTCTGTGGACTCATGAGTTCCTTCAGGCATGAGTCCCCTGCCATATTCCCAGGGGTTCGTCTCCAGCGCTGGACCGTGGGTGAAGGCATCTCTCTAGCAGGCAAGGTTCAGTGGTGACATTGGGCTATGTGTCACTCAGGGCTGGCCCGATTGCCAGGAATGGCTCTGCCTCAGGGTATAGACTTATGACCCCTCTTATCCCATCTTGGGGGTGTGGGCACTCTGCCAGGCCATTCCTGTGCAGGAATGAGAAACTTGGCCCAGCTTTCTGGAACCCTGATTTTGTGCAGGGATGTGGTTGGACACATCTATAGAAAAATCAGACACAGGTAGGAGTGTCATGAAACGTGCTTAGCCGCCCCAGCACCTGGGGTTCTGCTGAGGATCACAATGGTTCATGTTCGTAGAGTACTCAGGACCATGTCCAGGGTGGAGTCAGTTCTCAAAGAGCATCAGCCTTGAATATTTCTGGGCCTCAGTTCCTCTGTGCGCTGCTGGGGCCGCACCCCCATAAGGCTCGACCTTGATGCCTTCTGTGTCGCGTGGCGGCAGTGGCCTTGTGTAAACCTTGTGGTAGATCACTTAGCAGACTTTTTAGCGGGAGCCTCCCAAACACGATGCCTCCTTTGAGCAGTCCTCCGTGACCACCTGCCCTGTACCCGAGTTCCGCAGGCCCTCCAGCCCTTCGGGGTTCTCTGGGAGCTTGTACAAAGGCACAGGTTCCCTGGCTTTCCCCAGACTTCTGGAGCCAGACGAGCACTTCTCCGTGCACCTCCAGGGCAAATGCACTTTTTGAAAAGCTTTTCTGGTAGTTTTTATGCCCAGCCTTTGGACATCAGACCCAGTGACCTAGGGGGGGTTCCCACCTGGCTTTTAAAACCAGATTTCTGGGGCGCCTGGGTGGCTCAGTGGGTTAAAGCCGCTGCCTTCGGCTCAGGTCATGATCCCAGGGTCCTGGGATCGAGCCCCGCATCGGGCTCTCTGCTCAGCAGGGAGCCTGCTTCCCTTCCTCTCTCTCTCTGCCTGCCTCTCTGCCTACTTGTGATCTCTGTCTGTCAAATAAATAAATAAAATCTTAAAAAAAATTATTAAAAAAAAAAAAAACCAGATTTCTGATTGTGCCTTTCCAATTGTAAAAGTTAACATATACTCGTAAGAGAATTGAAACAATGCCCAAAGTACTAGAGTGAATCCTATTATAAGCCTCTGGTTATCTTGGAGCCACAAGTAATTTTATTGAGCACCTGCTATGTGCCAGGTGGCTGGGATGCAGTAAGTGCACAAGACAGACAAAACCCCTCGCGCCTGTTGACTTTATAACAGAGAGACAGTGGAGGTATTAAATAAGAAAAGTTTATAGTGTTAGTGGATGCTAAGTGCTGTGGGAAAAAGAAGCAAGGCAAGGTGTCTTGGGAAGGGTGTGGCAGTCTTAAGTAGGGTGGTCAGGGTGGGCTTCCCTGAGGAGGTGATGTTTGAGTCAGGACCTGAAGGTGGGGGGAGGAATTCAGTTGGGTGGATACCAGAGGACAGATGCAAAGCCCCTGTGGCAGGAGCCTTCTAGGGGTGTTCCTGGAAGGTCAAAGGGGCTATTGTGGGAGCAGAGGAGAGGGAGAAGAGCCAGAGGGGATGATGTCAGGCCTTGAAAGCTGCAGTAAGGAGCGTGGTTTTGTTCCGAGAGTGGTAGCTGCTCTCAGAGTGTTTAAAGCAGGGCGGCGGCGATGGTGGGGTGGCTTGTGACGTACAGGGCATGCCCAGTCCACTCCTGGAGAGACCCCATCCGCTGTAGAGCGGGTGTTTGTGGATGTCCTTGTGCCTGTCTGTGGTGGGTGGGGGACACCCATCAAAGACCCAGATAGGATCTCCTACAGTATTCAAGGTAACATCTCATTCAGGGCCCCTGCGGTGCCTTCCTCTCCCCTACCACCTCTGTCTCTTTGCTTCACAGCCTCAGAGCACACTTCCTGTTCTGGCATCTTCTCGGAAGCTGGGCCGGGGGGGCAGTGGTGGAGGGATGTGTGCTGAGGGCTGGCCCTACAGAAGCCAGGGCCACGTGGGTGGTGTGGGGGCCCATGTCTGCCCTAAGCCAGAGCAGTGTGCTTGCTGTCAGGGCCTGCGAGACCCATGTGTAGTCAAGGGGATAAAACCCTTCCCATCATTTCGTTGAAAATGATTTTTGGAATAATTGTTATCATGGTGTAATTACATACAGTAAGGCATGCGAGTCTTAAGCAGGTGTTGCCGTGAGAGCCTGCCCGCGCGTCACCACCAGGCGAAGACCTAGAAGGTTGACCCCAGGCGCGCATCACCACCAGGTGAAGACCTAGAAGGTTGACCCCAGGGGTCCCCTTGGGCCCCTTGCCAGTCAGTGCCTGGCAAGAAAAAGTAGTGATTTTTGGTTTTGGGGGTTAGAAAAGGAACGACTTTGTAACCTCTTTATCAAAGATACATATTGTCCCTTTCTGGATTCTGTGGAGGGGACCCCGCAGGGTGTACCACATCGCGTCTGGCTGTCTTGGCTCAGGTGGTGGGTTTCGGACCCATCCCCATTGTCACGCGTGTCACCCACTTTTCTTCTGATGACTGAGTTGTATCACATCGGGTGTGTTCAGCCATACTCCTGTGGATGGGCATTTCATCCCGTTCCTTCCCCGTGCTAAGCACTTTATGGTGCACGTAATGTTTTCTTTAACCCTCAAAAGACCCCTCCGAGACAGTCTCTTATTTATCCTGTGTTACAGATGTAGAAGCGGGCTGCTCGGTGGCTTATGTAACGTCCCTCCTTTCTTTTCTCAACAAGTCATTTCTGAGCACGGAGGGAAGGGCAGCTAGTCAATGCACAAAATAACGTATCTATTGTGATGATAGCTGGCAGGGTTGTTGCGCTAGCCAGTGACTGGGTTGGCGTTGAGGGAGGCTGCTGTAGCCACGGTGGTCAGGTATATGCTCTCAGAAGAGGCAACATTTGACCTGTCCTGTGCTGTAAAGAGCTGGAGAAAATGTCTTCCAGGTTGAGGGAGCATCACGTGCAAAGGCCCTGCGGTGGGAACAAGCCTGGCGTGTGTGAGGGGAGGGCAGACCAGCCCATATGACTGGAGTGGCAGGAGACACTCGGTTTCGGGGAAATGTCAGGAACATACAGTGCGGTCTGTATGTTGGGGGTGAGGTTTTCCTTTATCAGGAGGTGCTGACAGATAAAAATAATATCAGTGATGGTAACAGTAAATGCTGACCTCTCATAAGGCCTCATTCTGGTGTGACGCTGAAGTTGAGGTTCATTATCTGTTTGATCTTCTGAGGTAGGTGTTTGAATCTCCGTTTACTGAAGAGGAAACTGAGGTTTACGCTCTGGGGCCTTCCCCAGCGGGCAGGTGGGGGGAGGGCAGAGCCTCCCCCGCCCTCCTGTTCCAGCCCTCCTTGGGGTCCCAGAGCCTTGGTGGAGTCCCTCAGGGAAGGAGCTGTGGAAAGACTCACTTTTAAAGTCTCTGGTGGTCTGCCAGTCTGTGGTGGGGCTGGTGGCTACTGGAAGGTGGTGGGGGCTGGGAGTGGTTAGAATAGGTGGGCCTAACCCCATGAATCCAGCGCTGGGAGCCCTTGGGGCTTCTCTTGTCTGACCCCTGCTACCCTTATTTCACAGAAGGGAAAAGAGAATGGAGCACGGGCGTGGCTTCCCCAGGGCGCACAGTGAGTCAGTGGTAAGGCTGCCTTGGAACCAAGCCAGCAGGTCTTGAGCAGTAGGCGTTGTGTTGTACCCATTGTGCAGAGGGGAAAACTGAGGCCTAGAGAGGAGTCATTCTTCCCAGTAGCCTAGTTAGTGTGCATCCTTTCTTGTAATGCTCATGGTTATCCTTGAAATCGGCGCTACCATTACTACTATTTTACAGATGAGGAAACCGAGCTCCAGGGAAAGGGACATTTCATTCATTCATTCACTTATTCATTCATTCATCAAAAGTGTACTGAATGCCAGGCACTGTGGTGCTAAGGGCTGGGCCTGAAACTATGGCTAAAACAGAGTGAATGAAACAGGAATAAAACTGTGAGTAAGCAAGATCTCTGGGAGCTCTCCCGTTTGGTGAGGAAGACTGCCATTAATTGAATCATCTCAAAATCCAAGTTCACATACAGCTCTGGTGGTGCTAAGAAGGGCGTATGGAGCGGCAGCTGGGTGGCTCAGTCGGTTAAGCATCTTTCTCTTGGTTTTGGCTCAGATCACGATCTCCGGTCTGTGAGGTGGAGCCCCATGTTGGGACATACACTCAGTGGGGAGCCTGCTTCTCTCTCCCTCTTGCCAACCCCTCCACCCCCCATGCTCGCTCACGCTCTCGCTTCCTCTCAAAAAAAAAAAAAAAGGTATATGGGGCTACTGGAGACTGTGTGCTGTGATTTCATTGGCGGAGGGGGGAAATGAATGGTTGTTAACTAGTGAGTGCTGGAAATGAGTGCTGGAGGTAGAGGGAACAGTATGTGCAAAGGCCTGGGGCAGGTGCAAACTTGGTGTGTTTTCAGAACAGCCCGAAGAGCCTAAAGGCTGGGCTGGCTGCAGCATCCTTTACTGGTAGCAATGAGGCTGGGTCCTCGTTGTTGTTTTCAGAGCAGGGGGGAGCCAGTGATGGCCGTGGTGGCATGCATGGAGGGAACTACACGTGCATTCTGCAAAGATCCCCTCTTGACTTGCCTATTGTCACTCCAGCAGGGATTTAAAATGACCTAGGCCTCCCAACTCCTGATCATCCCACCAGGCCACGCTGCTCTCCTACTCAAGTAACTTCACCCAACTTCTGAACTTAAGAGGCAAAATAACCCCATGGGAAAGACTTGATTCTGGAGCCCCATGGCCTGGGCTCAGTCATGGCTCCAGCCTTTCCTCCCTACGTGACCTTGAGGAAATGACTCTACTCCGTGATTGTATTTCCTTGTCTGTAAAACAGGGACAGAGCAGTTACCTCCTCCCAGACCCTTGGTGTTGATATACAGTAAGTACTTAATACATGTTGAAGCTCGTTCTTGTGGCCACACTGCATCAGAAGCATCGTATCATTCAGATAACTTGGTATCCTGAGGGCTCCCTCATCTGATCTTACCCAATGGCTCCTTGCTTTTAAGCTCAGGAACTGAGTATAATTGGATAGTTCAGGATAGTTTATATTATTGTAATTATTGTCATAATCGTCATTATCGGACCATCTGTCCTCATCGAATGCTTGCTAAGAGAGACAGTGATGGATAAAGAAGTCATTTCACAACTTCCTAATTATAAGACTAATACATAATGTCGTGAAATAGGTAGCTATGTCATATGATAATATCTATTGCATATTATAAGAGTTAACAACGAGGTGTTAGGACCATGTCAGCTCTTACTGTAGATGCACGGAGCTTTTGTTTTCTTTCCAGCAGGATGGTCGTATGAGTTTTCTTTTGCTGCTGGCACAAACTGCCACAAAACGGCATGGATTTATTATCCTAGACTTCTGGAAGTCGGATGTCTGAAACGGGCCTCACAGGGCCAATATCGAGCTGTTCGCAGGGCTGTGCTCCCCGCAGAGGCTCTTGGGAAGAATCCACTTCCTTGCATTTCTGGTTTCGAGAGCTGGCCTGCGTTCCTTAGCTCCTGGCCCCTTCCATCCTCACGGCCAGGAGTAAACCAGGGGAGTCTTTTTTTTTTTTTTTTTTAAGATTTTATTTATTTGACAGAGATCACAAGTAGGCAGAGAGTCAGGCAGAGAGAGAGAGGAAGGGAAGCAGGCTCCCTGCTGAGCAGAGAGCCCGATGTGGAGCTCGATCCAGGACCCTGAGATCATGACCTGAGCCGAAGGCAGAGGCTTTAACCCACTGAGCCACCCAGGCACCTCCAGGGGAGTCTTTCTCATGCTGCACCACCCTGGTGCTGTTCTCCTGCCTCCCTCTTTCATTTCCCAGGCCCTCGTGATTCTGTTGGGCCCATCTGGATCTTCCGGGATAACCTTCATTAGCTTAATCATCTCAGGTTCATTAGCTTAATCATCTCTTCAAGGTCCCTTTTACCACGCGAGGCCACATATTTATAGGTTTGGGAAGTAGGATGCTCCTAACACGGGGGTCCTGTTAGGTCGACCACTGGGGTCAAGGGAACGTGGGGCCTCTCTGTTCTGTGGCATCTGCAGGTTCCCTCTGCACGGTCTCCCCCACCTTTCCCTTCCGGGCCCCGAAGGCCAGAGACCGTGCTGGACCATGTGGACAAAGGTGCCTGCCCTCGTGGAGCAGGGTGGGGATGCAGACAGCTTCAGTGAAGCGGCCCCATCATGAGTGGGATGTGGGTGAGTAGCCCTGGAAACCGAGAGCACAAGAGTAGGTCAGAGTGGATGCGGCAGGCCAGTGCTGGACACTGATGGGCCAGAGTTCGGATCCCAGCTCTCTCCACCTGACTGTACGTGGTGGGGCTGGCACTTCATCCACTGGGAACCTCGGTCTCCTTTTCTGTAGACCAGGATGAGGTGGTCTGGGATGAGGCCATGTGCGAGAAGCAGTGGGATCGTAGCCGACACACCCTAAATTTAACCCCCCTCCCCACTGCATCTGAGTTGCAAAACATCTGTGCCCTCCAGGCGGGCACTCTTCCTTTGCCTGAATGCCTTCCCTGGGGTCTGAGCAGGGGGTGGGAAAAATCAAGCGGGGGGGGGGGGGGGGGGACCTCCAGGCAGAGTCCCCGTCCCCCTCCAGGCAGAGTCCCCGTCCCCGGCCATGCCCTGAGTACCGCTGTTTTTACATTCTCTCACTTTTGTGCATTGTTTCCTGACTCTGCAAACACAATCCTTCATAAGCAGCGGGTGGGGGAGTGATGGGGGTGGGGGCCGGTGGGGGGGCTCCCTCACCAGCCCCAGGAACAATTGTTTGGGGAGAAGGAAAAAAAAAAAGGCTGCTCTGAGGAAAAAACAAAACCTCTTGAAAGTCATTGTCTTCAGATGTCAAGTGTCAGCCCCTTGGAGAGGAGACCACATTCCACCCATTGTCCTGCCACAGACGGGCACAGGGACCCCAGGACGTCCCGCCGCCCCGCCCTGCATCCTGGGGCCCCTGAGTGACTCTCGGTGTGCTTTGTCTGGGACATTCCGGCGGGAAATACCACCCAAAGCGGAGCCTGTTCCCAGCCACCACCGTCCTGGTCACTTGAGGCTTTTCCTCGCAGCCTGTCTACCTACCCCCCCGCCTTTAGAGGCCCCCTGATCGGCATGGGCTGCTGCTGACGATAAGGGCTGACGCTCCTTTCTGTGTTTTCGAGCACACTTTATCTTAGCTTATCAAGGTGGGCGCTGTGTGTGTGTGTTGTGTGTGTGTGAACAGCTTAGTGGGGTGTAATTCACATGCCACATGATTCCCGCATCTGAATGTGCAATACGGTGGTTTTTAGTATATTCGCACATGTGTGCAGCCGCCACCACCATCTAATTTAAGGACATTTTCAACACCCCCCAAAAAGAAACTCTACACTCGTCAGTGGTCACTTACTGTGCTTGTGTCCCCATTTGGCAGGGGGAGAAGCTAACACAACGGAGAGGCTGCCCAGGCTCACGTGGCCAGTAAATGACTGAGCCCAGATCGCACCCACATCCTGGCTCTAGAGATGTTTTCTTCACTCTGATGTAATGCAGTGGTTCTTGGCTGGGAGACATTTTGTCCCCCAGGGGAAATTGGGCAATGTTTGGGGGCATTTCTTGTCGTCACAGCCGAGGGCGGGTTTTGTCATGCTGTATAGCGGGCAGAGGCCCGGGATGCTGCTGCATGCCGTACCCTACACAGGACGCCCCCACAACGATGAATTACCTGTTCAAATAGCAGCGGTGCTAAGGTTGAGAAGCCTTGCCATAATCCCACTCTGATGAGCCCATTCTTCAGGAAAAAACACTGAGGGGCGCAAAGGAAGGGGAGAAGTTGGGGTTAGGAAAGGAAGGATCTTAGACCACGTTATAGGTCTAGGGAACAAGAACAAGGGGAGAGAAATTCCCACCTGTGTAGAAAAGACTAGGCAGGAACAAGATCTGTGTTCCATTAGTGATGTCTGCCCTGGGCAAGGGTGTGGGGACAGTGGGCTCTCCCGGCCAGGCTGCATCTAGGACTGGGCTCTCACATGCAGATGTTCCTAGGGCCGAGTAGGAAGATGAGTGTAAGCTGAAGGTTGGGGGGTGGAAAATAGCAGCGACGGCCCTGGGTAAAGGTGGGAGCCATCATGCTCCTGAAGCCAGCTGGGGCTCAGGGTGCTTTTGAGGCCTGTGGTCGGCTTTTCCAGAAGAAGCGAGGGACTGGGATTTTAATGGGAGGTCTGGTATTCAGACCTACGCCTGAATGTTCTCAAAGCCTGCTGCCGATCAGACGAAACATGCCTGTGGGTCACCAGTTTGAGAGTGAGTTTTAGCCTGCTAGCAGGCAGGAGGCTCTGCCTGAGTCATTGTTGGAAGAATGGCAGGTTGTCTGGCCCCAGCCCCGGGGCAGCGGTGCGGGGAGGGGAAGCGGGGCGAGGGTCTGTGTGGGGGAAAAATGCTGGCTTCCCCTCTGTGGCCCCCATCCCCCTATTATTGCATCAGCCTGTGCACAGCAGGTTGTAGCAACATGGTTTTTGCTTCAACGCCAACTTCCTCCATGGTCAGGGATGGAGTGGGGCTGCGTGGGAACTGGACACCTTTTCTCAGGGCCTAGAAATTAGGTTGGGGGGGTGAGTCTTTTCTAGATGAGCGATGATTCATCAACTAGGCATGTACGACCTACCCCCTGGTGGGCCCAATCCTGGGTTCTGGGGATATAGTGGGATACAGTGGGATACCCAGACACACAAACATCATTGCCTTCCTGGAACTGACAGTCTGATGCCCTAGACGAACAACAGGCTGATAAGTGCACATGTGTGATATCCACAGTGACAGGTGCTGTGGGGAGCACAGGACAGGAGTAGGGACAGGTATTTTAGTTAGGATGGTCTGGAAGGACTGAATGTGCCTCAGGACCTTTGCACTAATAGTTCCCTCCATCTCAAATGCCTTTCCTTCAGATATCTGCAAAGTTGCTACCTCACCTCAGTCCCTGAGTGTCTGTCTCTTCAAATGCTATCTCATCAGAGAGGCTCCTCAACCCCATCCCTCTGTGTCCTGATCCAGCTTTATTTTGACTCCTAGCTCTCCTCCCTTAGTGCCATTGCGTTTTAAAATCCATATGTAATTGGTCTTGTGGCTGCTGTACGAGGGCAGAGATTGGGTGGATTTACTCAGTCACCGATTTCTCTTTGGCTTCTAGCACAGGGCCTGCCCGGTATACAGTAGGTGAGTAGTAAGTATTGAGTGAATGGGTGGCCACAGGAAGGAGCGAACATGCCTGTGTCAGGGTCATGTCCTGTGTGTCTCCAGGGCCCACTTCTGTCTCTGGTGCACACAGGCCCTGGGTAGCACCGGTTGGCCGGGAGAAGGCTTGGTGGTGGCTTTCTCCTCTGAGAATAGAATCATCCCCAGGGTCCTGCTTCCTTTGTGGCCCAGCCCCGCTCCCCTGGCCCAGCCCCCTGGCCACATCTTCCAGCTTCTTCCAGGAAGTCTTCGTAGTTGACAGAAATTTTACCTGCATCATCTTGTTTAAAGCTCAGCTGCCTCTTTCTCAGACAAGGACAGAGAGTCAGAGAAGTAAGGTGTGACTCATGAGGCCACATGGTTGGCTGTCAACCGGGGAGGTGTGCCCCTAGTGCTGAGGCTGAGACGGCACACTTCAGTTTCTAAAGCTTTCCCTCTTTCTCATTCCAGGAGACCTGGAAGCAGGCAGGCTGTCACTGAACTGTTTTTATGGAAAAAACAATGATCCTAAGTGAAAATAATGCAGGACAAGTGTGAAAGTCCCTGGTAGATCATAGGAGCTCTAGAAATGGGGTTGACCCAATTCCAGAAGTTTCCTTAGGAAACACAGTGGGTTCATATCTGTCAATGCCAGGGCTTGGGCTCCCAGAAGATACCCTGTAAACTCAAGGCGGGGCTGTGGAGGATATTCCAGCTGATGCTTTACTGAGCACTTACTGGGTCCCAGGCCCCAAAGTGCTTGTTATACTTGTTCGCATCTATAATCCTTACTGTAATCCTCTGGACTCATTTTATCCCCATTTCATAGAGGAGGCAACTGAAGCAGAGAGAGGGTAAGTAATTTGCTCAAGATTGGCAGCCAGAAAGTGGCAGAGCTGAGATTTGAACCAACTGACCTAAGCGCGTCGTATGCACTTAGACTGTATTTCATTTTAGGCTCGTGGGAGCCTATGACGTCAGCGGTTTTATTATTCCCATTTGTGGCACAGGTGAGGCACAGAGAGGTGGAGTCCCAGGTGTGGGTCACACAGCAGTAGGTGGCAAAGGCAGGATCTGAATCAGGCGGTTCTAGCCTCTGGGCACCAGCCACTTTCACAGACCACTGCCCCAGGCGACGCAGGGCCCTTCCCACACTGGAGAAGGGAGAGTTCCAGAGAGCAGAGAGGGCTTTCAGAAGAGGTGGGGGGTGGAGGGCTGAGGAGCCTTCGGGATGCTGCCCTGTCTCGTGGGGGACTGTGTGTAGGTGCCCTGCCACGTGGCAGCTCTGGTAGCAAATCGCTTCCAGGTCTGACGGGGGCTTGTCTGAGTTGCTCAGTCACCTGCTCAGACTTCAGCCCCCGACCCCCTTCAAGGTGTTGCCGATCACCAAAGTAGTTCAGTGTTTCAGCAACTGGGCAGGTGGTCCTGGTGAGGACCCGGGAACGATAGTCCAGCCTGGAGGGGTGTCCATTAACCAGCCAGCGTGCCTGCCTTTTTTTTTTTTTTTTTAAGATTTTTAAAAATTTATTTGACAGAGATCACAAGTAGTCAGAGAGGCAGGCAGAGAAAGAGGAGGAAGCAGGCTCCCTGCTGAGCAGAGAGCCCGATGGCGGGCTCGATCCCAGGACCCTGAGATCATGACCTGAGCCAAAGGCAGAAGCTTTAAACCACTGAGCCACCTAGGTGCCCTGTGTGCCTTCCTTTTTCAGAGGTTTCCCTCCGTCGGACAGGGCCACTCCAGGCGTTTCCTCCTACCCCCAGCAAGGCCCTCCACCCTCTTTCTTTGGAGGCTCCAAGGTGGCCCCCCAGCCAGACTCACCACGCAGAGCTGCAGGGCCCACCGGAAGTGCGGGGGAATGAACACCCCCTCCCTGCTGTCCTCCAGGCAGCACCGGTGTATAAATGCCCCGGCTCCCTTGCAGCCTCCCTGTCTTGGGTCACTCACTGGCTCTCAGGGGGCTTCAGAGGGCTGGTAGCCCTGTCGCCCACCCCGGTCCCTTGTTTGCTCTCATGCCCTGTACTGGCTGCCCTCCCTTCCCCAGGCTCACTCACTTCTCCTGGCCCCGGCCTTTGTTTGCTGGAGCACCTCCCACACTGACTACTTGCCCTCAAATCCTTGTCCCGGCCGGGGTCTGCTTGCTGGGGCCCAGCCTCATAAGACTTGTAGTGCTGGCAACCGGCTCAACTGTGCCGCAGGCCGCGGTCCCCATGCTGTCCACATGCGTGTCTCCGAGCAGAGCTGCTCAGTGCTTGCCGCGGGATGTAAGCTATGCTTTGTAGACATTTATTTATTTATTTATTTTTATTTATTTATTTATTTATTTTTTAAAAAGATTTTATTTATTTATTTGACAGAGAGATCATAAGTAGACAGAGAGGCAGGCAGAGAGAAGAGGAAGCAGGCTTCCCGCTGAGCAGAGAGCCCGATGCGGGGCTCGATCCCAGGACCCTGAGATCATGACCTGAGCCGAAGGCAGAGGCTTTAACCCACTGAGCCACCCAGGCGCCCCTAGGCATTTAAATCAACATTTATTCATTTGACGAAAGTTTTCTTTTTGTATGTAGAGCCAACACTTGGATTTTTTAAGGTCTCCAATGTTTTGTTTTTTTAAAGATTTTATTTATTTACTTGAGAGAGGGAGACAGCATGAGAAAGAGAGAGAGAGTATGAATGTGAGGGGGACGGGGGAAGGGCAGAGGGAGAGGGAGAGGGAGCCCGACGTGGGGCTTGATCCCAGATCCCTGAGATCGTGACCCGAGCCGAAAGCAGACGCTTAACCCACGGAGCCACGTAGGCATCCCAAGTTCTCCAGTGTTTCTGACAGTCCGAGAATCAGTGTCTAGAGGCCAGGGGGAAGGGCCTACTCTTGTTGAATATGGAATTCAAAGTGCCTGCCTCTGCCATGGTCATTTATTGGGCACCTTCTGTGAGCTTGGTGCTGAGTTGGATCCTGGGGGCTCTCAGCATGGGGGGTGGAGGGAGACCTAGAGGCTGACACTTGGTGTTGCATTTAAGCCTTATGTGGGCACCTTGCAAGGTGAGGCCCAGTTACCCAGGCATGGAGCCTGGCCAGCTGACTATAGAGCCCCCTTGTGCTAATTTATGCCCTGGTTTCCTTTTTCCCTAAAGTGGGGATGCTCACAGCACACCTCGTAGGATTGTTCTCAAGGACAAACAAGCTGGTCATCGGTACCCACGAACCCACTTTGACTCCTCTGTGCCAGAACGATTTAGGCTTAGGGGTGAATGCTGTTGAACAAGCCATTTCTTTCCTGGTGTAGACATGGCAGGCAGTAAATGAGTGACAAGCAAGGAAGTAGATATGGGTAGGCGAAGGTGAGTGCTGTAGGGCAGAAAAAGATGGATAAGATACAGTGAATGGAGGGGAAGGATGGGCTTCTGCTGAAAGTGGGGTGGTGAGAGAAGGCCTCTCAGAAGTGACATTTGGTTCTAGATGGGAATGAATTGAGTGAGGAAGGGGCCCTGCAGATATCTGGAGACAATCTTCCAGATAAAAGGAACAGCGAGTGCAAAGGCCCTGAGGTAGGATGGCACTTGGTATGTTCATGGAACAGTATGGAGGCCTCAACTGTAGCTTACAAGAAGATAATTGTCTGCTAAAGATATAGTACCATGTAACAGCACTTGTGCTGTTTTATATAATGAGCTGAATTTTATATACATATGTAGAATTCATAATGAGCTATATGAGATGTGACATAAAGGAATAAGTGTGAAGTTGCAAAAGGAATGGTATTTTCTCTCAGTTCTGTTTCTCCGTGATGGAATATGTAACCTTCCCTGACTGTGACGTCTCAAAACTGAAATTTGGGTATTTTGGGGGAGTTGTTCTGGCCAGTGGCTTTCTGCTGCTGGCACGGGCTCCACAAAAAGGGGTGAGAATGGAGAGCAGGGGGTTTTACTCTCAGCTGGGTGGTGGCGGGGGCTGTAGATGGGGAAGGTCTCTCTCTCCTGGGCTGTGGAAGTGCCAGACCCGCTGGCTGGGGGCTGGCCGAGGGGCACCTTCCTGGGGGTGTCTTGTGGTTTCTAGAGTCAGCATAGAAAAGGAAGGGTGGACAGCTCAGAGGTTCATGGCAGAAGGAAAACCTTTTCATGTCATATTTGCCTGATTCCTGCTCTCTGCCAGCACGGGTGCTGCCCTGTCTGTATGGGGACACACGCCCTTCAGGAGGAGAAGGCAGACTAGCGTCCTCGATGGTGAAGAAGTAATGATCTGGGTGGGTAGGAGGGTCTGGTATTTTTTAGCAACATCTCCTGTCCAAATAAAAAAGAAAGAAAGAAACAAACAAACAAACTACATTTATGTTAGAGAATGACTTGTGATTTGAAAGTGACATGCTCATTTTGGAAGTCTGGACTAAAACAGAAATGAAGAAAGGAAAAGTTAAAATCACTTGTAATTCCACTCTCAGGATTAGGTTTCGTGGCTAGGGATAAAACCCTTCAATGAGATGGAAGTTTTTTTTCTTACTGAATTATAGGCAGCCCTGGGGCAGATGCACCTGCTCCTCTGTCCTTAGGGACGTAAGCTTCTCTGTTGCTGCTCCATCTTCTTCAGTATGGTTTCCACTTCATGGTACAAGGTGGCTGCTTGACTCCAGGCATCGCATCGGTTATCCAATCAGTAGGAAGGAGGAATAGCTGAAAAGAATCCCTGCCTGTTCTTCCCATCCCCAGGGACACGTCCAAAATGTTGTACATCAGATGTGCACTGGTAGCCCCCAGCCCAAACTTAGTCACATGGCCATGGCTAGCTGTAAGGGAAGCCGGGAAATAGTCTTTATTCTAAAATCTTGGATTCTATTTCTAAAGGAAAAGGTGAGACCAGATATCAGGGGACAGCTAGTAATTTTGGCCATAGTCTCACAAAGTTTAGATTCTTTCCTTCCACACTTCTTTTTCTGTGTTTATGTAGAGATGATTTATTTAACCAAAATGAGATTATATTTTATGTATTCTGTAACTTGTTTTTTTCTTTTTTTTCTTCCCCACCGTTAGGGATCTATCAATATTCTTTGTCCATCCCTTTGATTGGACTTCTGAAAAACCGTTTCTAGCATGATCATCCTTTGTGGAGATGGACAGTTTATTTAACGAAACCCCAAGTGATAGAATTAGAAATCAGATTCTGAAGTTAAATCTCGATTTCACATGTGAGATTTATTTTTCGCTGTGGCATAAATGCCCAGCGGTTGAACGGATAGAGCATAGGATTTGGGCATTGGAAGGAGTCAGTGGGCCTTCGAGGGGTCCCCCCCAAACTCTGGCCTCTGTGGGGCTGCTGGGAGCAGGCCACGCAACCCCCACTCTGCTGCTGTTGTTCCCATCTTATTGTTACTTCTTGGACTCGAGGGTCCTGCTGTTCTGTGACACGCTGCTTCCATGGACCCCCGGCCACCCAGACCCTGGCGGGGGATGGGTCCCCCCTTGCCTCTGTCCCTGCTGTAGTCCAGCGCTGCCCTGCTCCCCACCTCCCCTCACTTCTGCCCGGTCCCCTGGCGCTCTCCAGTTTCACCATATGTCTAGTGAGGTCACCCTGGCCACGGCAGGGGTGTCCTTGGGGGCAGCCGAGCCCCCCCACCCCCCCATCAGGGATCACGTCTCAGAGAGCGACTTGGAGGCCTCTTTCTATTCCTTTTTATCTCCAGGGAGAGATTTATCCTCCCCAGGCTGTGGCTGCAGGTCCCAGACAGATGGCAGCTCCCCAGAGGCACCCTGAAGGGCAGCTGCTACCTGTTTTCTGCCCATGTGGTCGGTTGTCTGTAGTTACTCACTGAGGATGTGTGTGTGTGTGTGTGTGGCGGAGGGTGGTAGGCTGGGGGCTCATCACCAGAACAAACTGCCTGGGTTTTAAGTCCAGCTCTGCCACTCGCTAGCTGGGTGGCTTTGGGTAAGCTCTTTACTGCCCCAGGCCTCAGTTCCCTCCTCTGTAAAATGGGCTCAGCAGTAATAGTACCTATCTGCTACAGTTACCTGAGGATTAAAACGCTTGGCGCAGCCCTGGCACAGAGTAGGGCCCCAAGATGTAAGGGATCGTAATAGTAAACAGTAATAAGTGTTTTATTATTACTTTTATTATTATTGTTACTGTTACTATTCTAGTACTCCTAATTCTGTACCGGCTACTTCTGGAGCCTCTTCTGGGCCCCCCTGCCTCAGTTTCCCCCTCCCACCATTCCTCCTCACTTTTGTTGAGCACCTGCTGTGGGCTGAGGATATGGCAGTGAATGAAACCACCCTGGGCCCTGAGACGGCTCCTGCTCTGCGGGGGAGATGCTCCCAGACAGTGAGGTCCCCACGTAACTCTGTCAGTGAGACCATTGCCGACAGTGACCAGTCAATTCTGGGAAGGGTGACAGGGTTCAAATGGCTGTGGGGAGTGTGGCAAGTCTCGCCTTTCTCTGGGTCTAAGAGGAGACCTCTGTGAGCCGGGGAGGGAGGTCTCCCCTGGTGGTTGAACGTCTGGGAAGAAAGCTCCCTTGGGCCCAGAGAGGCCACCACAGAGGTCTGGGTGGGGACAAAAGGAGTGTACACGGGAGGAAAGGAGACCAGCTCCTGTGGCTAAGTGAGGGGTGGGAGCAGCCCTCACCTTGCAGTGTCTTGTCTTTCTAGGTTTTAGAAGAGCCTCTTCTAAGGCAGGGTTACTATCCTTTGGAGCTACTGTTGTTTGGGGCCAGATTCTTCTCTGTGGGGCCCGTCCCGGGCAGTGGTGGATGGTTAGCAGCATCTGTGGTCTCTACCCAGTAGTGCTCACATCCCTAGTCGTGACAACCCCAGGGACCATGGGCATTGTTTTCTCTTCCGGAGGGCACGGTCACCTCTGAGCTGGGAGTCATTGCTCCAAGGCAAGGCAGGGCAGATGGGAGCCTGCCTCAGGAGACCTGGTCTGATCTGTGTTTTCTCATTAACCTTTCTTGACCTCAGGTGAGTGCCTCTCATGCTCCCTGCCTTCCTCCATGCAGCAGGAGCTCTCTGGAGATGGCAAATACATAGCCCTACTCGCCCTGCCATTGCCATAGCTGTGGCAGACATCACTAATCGATCATGTTGTGTCTGGGAGCCCTGGAGACATGTGGGCCCAATGAACAGCCTCTCTGGTCCCCTCCGAGCAGCAAGCAGGAGTTAGACATTCCTGGGCTGGGGTTGGGCTCTGTTGACTTCTGGCTAGATGCCTTCTATTAGGCTTCTTATCTTCTGGGCCTCAGTTTTTCTCACCTGTAGAATGGGACCAAAATACCTACCCCAAAAGCTGGTTGTGGGGTTCGAAATGAGCTAAAGAGGGTACATGGGAGTCTCAGCACGTGTTTATTAAATGAAAGAACGAGAGCACATGGATCTTGTCCTAGGTGTGGAGTTGTGGGGACTGTCATCTGCTGCTGGTCGGAGTGGATGTGTTACGATCATGGCAGAGAGCCGCTTAGTCAAGTTGAACATATCTCTAAACCTGGCCAACTGTCCCACATGTGGGTACACATCTGGGGGAATTTGCACACTTGAACCTCAGGAGCAATCAGTATGCGTTTGGAGGATCTGGAGTGCCTGAGCCCCAAGGACGTACTACCCATCATAGCGCTGCTTGTTGGAAGGACATTTGGAACCACCTAAACTTCTGCCTCATGATACTTCTAAGTACTCAGCAATGAAACAAACAACCGGAGGCCTCACCCTGGGTGGGCTGCCCAGAAGCAGATCCAGAGACTGATTCAAGGGGCACTAGTTTGTTTGGGAGGAAGCAGCTAGAAACCATCCACAGCGAAGCGAGGGATTGAAGTGGGGGATGGAAGGTGGCCACGCAAGGTGCGTCGTCAAGCAGGTCACCACTGTGGGCCTCGGGGGAAGCGCACCTCAGTCTTCTCCCCTGTCTGTCTGGTCTGCCCTGCACGGGGGAGAGGGCCCTCAGGCTCCAAGATGGGGGGGCCCGGCAGCTGGAGGCGTGATGGCGTGCACCCCGGGGGTGAGGACCAAGGGACGTGGGTGGGGTCTGGAGAGCAGGTGCTGCCCAGTGCGCATGACAGCGTGGGTGAATGTGGAAGATGGGATGTCGAGTAAGAAAAGCAAGTTGCTGAAAGTGTGTCATTTACAGAAGCGTCGTAAACCCGCAGAACAGTGTTTTTTATTGCTTGTCCGTTCACATAAGTGCATTAAATGGGCAAAGGGCATGCGTGGGAATGAGGAGTCCCATATCCAGGACGTGGGTGGAGGGGAGGGTGCCTTGCAGGAGGGCAGGTGCACAAGTGCCTCCCCTCTTTCTGCCGTAATTCGTTCCTTCCTGATCCGCATTGAGGTTGATACTCACACGGTATGTGTATGAAGTACACACGGGCGAGGCTTTGGATATGCATTGGCTTGTGGAACCGCCACTCAGATCAAGTAATAGAACATTTCCAGCACCTCCCAGGGCTTCCTTGTGCCCCTTCCCAGTCTGCATCTCCCCCAGATTTGATGAATTTCTTTCAAAAAATGGTGTAAAGCAAATTTGGGATAATGTTAAGGTTTTCTGAAGTGGAGTTTGTGGCCGTTGGTTGGATTTTTCTCTGCGCCTTTCTAAATCCTTCACCTGTTCCATCATCATTGTCAACAAAAGTAGAGGGGGACTTGGGCAGGTGTGGGGACAGGCAGCATGACGGCGCAGACACTGCCTGGACAGAGATGGCGGGGCCAGAGCGGAGTCTCAGGCAGCCCTGGGAATCCTGAGAATGGCCTCATCTCTAAGGGAGGTTCCCAAGACAGAGCGGCTTTTGGCTGAGTGTTCCAGAGCTGTCAAGGCTTGGACCTGGAGTCGCCCCCAAGACTCCCTCTAACCACCTCGCCTGCACGGAGGGCATTAGCAGCGCCTGGAAAAGCCGATCGTGCCTTGGGCAGCGCAAGGGCTGGGCCCAGAGCCCCTGACTAGCCATTCTTTCCGGGTCACGAGCTGCCCATTGTGCCCATCACGCAGGCCTGTTTGCCGCTCCTCTGTGGGTGGCCCGAGCCTCTCATTGTCCCAGCACAATAGCGGTAGCTTTGCTTGCTCGAAGAAACCAGGACAGGAAGCCCCGATCTAGGCCAGCACTCCCAGCTTCCTGCTGTCCCCAGCGGTGCTGGGCCAACGGGCCTTTGTCTCCCTCCAGTCCCAGGAGGCTGGAGGCTGGCCTTCCCAGCAGCACTGCTCCTGCTGAAGCATCCTTAAGGAGTGCCTGTCCCCGGCCCCTGTGACCCTTTAATAGGAGAGGTCAGCAGGCTTCCCGCAGGCTCCTGCTGTGTGTCGGGCACATCCCACCCCTTCCTTTCATTGTTCAGTGCTTTCTGTATGCCAGCATACTGGGGTGCCTGGGGATGCAGCTGGGAACAAGAGAGGCAAGCCCCCTACCCTCGTGGAGCTTCCATTCCCTTTATCCTTTTGCGTTCTGAAAGGTAGGGAGGTATTGCTGTGATCCCCCTATTTGGGAATTACTAAACTGAGACTCAGAGAGGCTAATGCATTTTCCTGAGGTTACACAGCAGGAAAGAGGAGGATCTCTGCTTAAACACAAACTGTCAGTTTCCAAACCTGGTCTTTATTGTTGGATTGGGGTAAAGGTTTCATTCCAGCCATGCTCCCTTCTTAAATTGGCCTTTCCCTTAGGAACTGATGAAGGTTACCTAACCTCACTCTTTAATGGACTTTTTTTTTTTTTTTAAAGATTTTATTTATTTATTTGAGAGAGAGACAGTGAGAGAGAGCATGAGCGAGGAGAAGGTCAGAGGGAGAAGCAGACTCCCCATGGAGCTGGGAGCCCGATGTGGGACTCGATCCCGGGACTCCGGGACCATGACCTGAGCCGAAGGCAGTCGTCCAACCAACTGAGCCACCCAGGCGTCCCTTTAATGGACTTTTAATGCAAGATGGGAAGGTGGGGAGTGTATGAAGAGAAGGAGGGCTTCCTGGAGGAGATGCCATTTGAGCTAAGGTCTGATGGATAAGAAGGAGCTGGCCCATAGTAGAGCTAGGGAAGAATATCCTGCTAGTAAGAGCAGCACGTGCAGATGTCCTGTGTCCTGAGGCAGGAGTGTCTCCTGGGTGCAGATGTCCTGTGTCCTGAGGCAGGAGTGTCTCCTGGCGGGTTGAAGAAATAGAATGATGGTGGGACTGAAGAGCGTTGAGGTGTGGAGTGATAAAGTGCGTGCTGGAAGGTGTGGGGAGAGGTTAACTAGGACAAGGTCATGGGGGCCTTATGGGCTGAGGGAGGATTTGTTTTTTGTTTGTTTTTTTTTTTTTAAGCACAGTAGGAAGCTGTCGAGGATTTTAAGCTGTGGATTGACAGGCTCTGATTTACATATTTAATAAGATTCCTCTGGTTGTGTGTGGAGAAAGGACTTTGGGGACAATGAGGGGGAACAGGGAGGAGGTGATTGCGTTGGTGTAGGCAGGAGAAGGTGGTGCCTTGGACTGAGGCAGGGGTGGCTATGGAGGTGGAGAGAAGAGGTTGGATTTTTTTTTTTTAAGAACTATTTATTTATTTGAGAGAGCTAGAGAAGGTGCACGCACACGCAGGGGGAAGGGCAGAGGGAGAGGGAGACTCTTCAGGCAGATTCCTCACCCAGCATGGAGCCTGACGTGGGGCTCGATCCCACGACCCATGAGATCATGACCTGAGCGGCAACCAGCAGTTGGATGTCCAACCCACTGAGCCACCCAGGCGCCCCCAAGGTTGGATTTTTAATAGCTGTTGAAGGTGAAGCTGGTAGAATTTGCTGATGGATAGAAGTGGGGTGCCAGAGAAAGAGAGGCGTGGAGGGTGACGGGGACAGCTGGAGGTTTTTGGCTGGAGCCCCCGGCAGGCAGCAGCGGCATCAGTCCGGCTGGGAAGAGCTTGGGTGGTTTGGGTTGGGAGGGACGATCAGGAGCTAGGATTTGGATGCCCTCGGCGTCTGGGTGGGATGTGTGGAGTCTTCAGGGGAGAAGTCCAGGCTGGGGACTTAACCGTGGGCTGGGGCGACTGGCGGAGACTGCTCTGCCCCGCTCTGTGTCGTCGACTTTCCTCCATATGACCCTACGTGAGGCCGCAGTGCACCACCCCCAAGAGACCCGAGTCCTTGGCTGGCCGGCACCCCGTGACAGCCACTGACATCCTTGGCTGATGGAAAAGGATCTGACAGCCGTCTGTGGATGGTCAGCCTCCTCTTGGCCTGCCTGCCCCTGCTTTCCTCCGTCCGGGCTGTCCCCCGCCATCTCCCCGCCACTAGGAGATCTTCCCAGACAAGCATGGGCACAGAGACACACTTAATTAACCTGCATCTGGGCTCTGCAGCGGGGACCCCGTGCTGATCCGCATTGCTATAATCAGCTGTGGCAGGGAGGGCCCCCGACGGGCCACCGCAGCTCCTCATGGCCCCGTGGTTGTGACAGGACTGTGATGTCATTTTCACAGGGGATGGCCTATAGCTGATGGCAGGTCAGCCTGGGTCCAAGTCCTCGAGTGGGGACAGGCCAGGCAGAGTTTGCTGTGTGGGCCTCTGTCTCCCTCGGGTACATCTCCCATTCCCCTACCCGAGCCCCCGCGTTCTTCTTAGTAGTTTTTCCATCGCCAGCTCCATCCCTCCCACAGAAGGGCCAGGCCACCGTCATCTGTCTTTTCTCATCAGCACGGCTGCATCCCTCCATTCTGGTGCCCCCCATCCTGCTCGACCCCTAAAATCTGGTTCCTCACAAAAACCACCAGTATTCTGCGGATATTTAAAAACTGGGAGACTTTGTGCAAAAGAAAAAAAAATCTTAATTTCTGGCTTCTGTTGAGAAAAATACCAGAACACCTGGTGGCCCTGGGCCTGCCGCCTTCCCACCTGACCACGCTTGGAAGGAAGACGCGGCCATCCCCCTTCAATGGGACGTGCTGGCCAGCTCCCTGCGGTCCCCTGGCACCCCCTCCCTTCTTTGTCATCTGCCACATCACAGAGGACAGAGATGACCTCTTTTCTGAGCCCCTGAAAAAAGTAGCATAAGAGCTGGGGTCCGTCCATACGCAGGATCCCGGGCAGCAGGAACAGAGAATGCGGGTGCTCCCTACGAAGGATGGGGAGGATCTCTAAGCAGGATTAAGTGGGAAAAGCAGGTGCGGCGTGGCCTGGGTCTGCTGCTGTGTTTTTGGTGTGTAAGAAAGGGTAAAAATAAGAACATGGGTGTGTATGTGTATATAAGTATATATTTTCCGTTTGTTATTTTTCGCATGAAGATTCTCTGGAAGGGGACCCGGGACACGAGCAGCTCTGGTTCCCCTGGGGGGTGGGGAGGGACTAGATGCCCTGGGGCCCGGGGTGCAGGAGAGAGGCTCTTTGTATTTTTGACTCTTTTTATGTTTTTGACTTTTGAAGCATGTGAATGAATATGTTATTATTTGTAAGTTACATTTTTGAAAAAGGAATTTAAAAAAAGAAGGGAAGTGAATTTTAACCTGAGAGAGTAAGGAGCCCATGGGAGTGCGTCTCCCTGAGGGCGGGGCATTGCTGTGCCGTCCCCCCCCACACAGGGCCTGAGGTCACAGGGCCTGAGGTCAGAGATGCTCAATAAACATCTGTTGACTGAATGGGGTGAGGGATACTCCAGTGTGTTTAATGCAGAAGCTGGGTAGGTTTTTCCTTACTCCTTGCCCACGTCCCTGGGCCGTGGTACCTTCCGTGTCCGTTCTCGGTGGCACTGGAACTGTGGTCCTCCTTTCAGGCCATCGCCGGGAGATCAGAGGCCTGGATGCTCACCTCTCCTTGCTTCTCTTCCTCTAGGCCTTCCTGCATCGCATCCGGCAGAACGTGGCGGACTCAGTGGAGAAGGGCCTCACCGAGGAGAACGTCAAGGTGTGTACTGCTGGGCCAGCCCCTTGCAGACGGTCCTGCCATGGTGTGCCTTGCTCCTCTAGGGGCAAAGCTCAGGGGGCAGAGTGGGAGGCCCCCCTCCCTGCTGGCAGCTGGCTTTGCCCTCCCACAGCCTGTGCTCCCTGCGGGCCCTGGGGGCTCTGTGCTTGGTGGGTATCAGGAGGACTCAGCCAACTCGAGACTTTGTCTCCTTGCTCGTCATGGCCATCCTGTCTCCCAGCCTTCTCTGTGCCAGGCCCCCTGGCATGGAGCCAGTGGAAAATCCCTTCCCAAGCGCCCCTGGGAGTCTTGGCACCTCCAGCCGCCCTCTTGGCAGCCCCGGCCTGTGCCCCTGCACTGGGCATTGAGTGGCGAGGCAGAGCGGTTGAGTAATTGGGTCCGGCCTTCATCTTGGCTGCGGCTCTGGGGAGTTTCAGGAGGACATCAATAGGTCCTCTGTGTGCACGGCAGAGGCCCCTGCCCTGCCCGGGCCTGGCTTTCCAGCCTGATCTCACTCTCTGGGAAGTTGCCTTTAGTTCTTGGGGCTCCGGGGTCCCTGGTCCAGGGGGCGAGCGGGGGCAGCGTGGGGCGGGTGTCAGAGGTCCCTGACTTGCATTGTGCACAAAGGGCTTGATCCAGCAGGACATTCCCCCCACATGTCTCGGTTAGTCTGGACAGGAACCTTATGGCAGGTAGTCCTGAGTCCAGCGTCTTGAGTAAGAAAGTTAAGGCTTTAGATGTAAAGAGAGCCGCTCAGGTCTCGCTGCCCGTCTGGTCTCTGACAGCGCTGGCATTTAAGTCTTTTACGCACACACACATTCTTCGTTCAGCAAATATTTACCGGGGACCTGCTGTTTATTATGTGTATTTCTCACAGTTGATTTTTTATTGCAATGTAAAGATTACTAGAATTTTTGAATTGTAACTTAAGACAGTTTTTAAAAAATTACTTTTTTTTTTTTTAAATGAGCTAAGATTCACATACAGGAAAGGGTGCATTGTGAGTGTCAGACGTGATGCAGTGTCACATACGGACATACTTGTGGACACGACCGCAGTGAGGGTGGAGCATTTCCCTCCCCCGTGGGCTGCTCTGTGTCCCCTATTCCCCACCCCATAAATGCCCACTCCTCAAAGTCGAGCCACTGATGAGTTTTGCCTGTTCACGAACTTTATATAAAAGTGAGCTCTTTCACATCTAGTGCCTTTTGCTCACTGGTGTGTGTGTGTGTGACTTTTGCCCGTGTTGTCATGTGTGGGTGTGACTCTGTCTCTTTAATTGCTGGGTCGTAATCCATAGTACAAATGTCCCATGATTTATGGTCCATTCTCCTGTTGACGGATATTTGGGTTACTTCCAATTCTGGGCTTTTATGACCATTCTTATGTATGCCTTTTGGACGATACATGCTCTCGTTTCTTTTGGGAGACAAATATTTATTCTGAAATTTTGCTGCTGTTCCTTGAAGGACGTCTGGCAGTAGGATCTCTGCTGTTTGTCTTTAACAGAAGCTGATTTAACCATGTGAACCAGAAAGGGTGAGAGAGAGAAACAGAAACAGACAGGGCAGGTGACTCCCCCCACCCCCCACCTCCCTGATGAGTGTCCCCCAGGGCGAGGCAGAGGAGGAAGACACTCACTGGCCCTTTCACAGTGCCGCCTTTGCGGAATGGTCTCACCTCTCTGCCTTCCCTGCCCACCCACAGGCCAGCTCCCTCTGCAGACTTTCTGGTGCATTCTGAAGGTTGGTGAGGTTAGTCTTCATTCCTTGAGCTCTTGACTCAGATGTCACCTTCTCAGAGGGACTGTCCCTGGCCCTCCGCCCCTCCCTGGGACTCCCTTCCTGTTTTACTTTTGTCTTTAGTGCTTCTGACTTCCCAGAACATTCTATTTTAACTCTTTGTTTCTTGTCCGTCCCCTTCCATTAGAATGTCACCTCCGTGGAGGCATGCGCTTGTCTGTTCCCTGCTGGATCCCCCAGGGCCCCTAACAGTGCCTGGCACACAGCAGGTGCTCGGTCTGTATTTGCTGAACAAATGATGAAGGAACCCTAGAGGGAACCAGGAACCAGTAGTAACACCGGTTACCCCTGCTGTGAGCCCCAGTGGGATGGCTGGGGTAGGGGGCGGATCTCCTCACTGGATTTGCTGTACTGTGTTTTAGTTTTTGAATCACGTGGGTACCTTCTTCAAAATTAAATAAAAAAAAAAATGCACCTCCTTTTTTAAGAAAAGAGGGGAAAAAAGAATTTATGCATTTAAAAGGACCTTAAGTGAATAACCGAAAGTCTTCCTAGTTCTCTTTCCCAGCGGTCCCTGCAGTTACCAGCTTTACTCTTCATTCAGACGTCTCTGCTTTTGCCAGCCCAGGGAGAGGAATGGCCTTTTAAAAATTTTTTTTGACTTTAGGGCGCCTGGGTGGCTCAGTGGGTTAAGCCGCTGCCTTCGGCTCAGGTCATGACCTCAGGGTCCTGGGATCGAGTCCCACATCGGGCTCTCTGCTCAGCAAGGAGCCTGCTTCCCTCTCTCTCTCTGCCTGCCTCTCCATCTACTTGTGATCTCTCTCTGTCAAATAAATAAATAAAATCTTTAAAAAAAATTTTTTTTTTTTACTTTAAATGTATTTTTTAAAAGATTTTATTTATTTGAGGTTGGGGGAGAGCAGGAGCTGAGGTGGGGCAGAGGGAGAGGGAGAAGCAGACTCCCCACTGAACAGAGAGCCCAATATGGGGCTTGATCCCAGGACCCTGAGATCATGACCTGAGCCAAAGGCAGATCCTTAACAGACTGAGCCACCCAGGCGCCCCTGTCTTTTTTTTTTTTTTTCCCCTAAACGAACACAAATGGGTCCATGCTGGAATCTTGCTTGGCACCATGATCCGCACCCCCACACTTGATAATGTATATTGAAGACCATTCCAGGATTCCATATCTCTATCCACAGAGCTGCAGATTCTTTTTATAGGCTGCATAGCATCTCTGCATATAGAATTTATTTGATTATAACCTGTCCAGTTTATTTAACTGTTTGTTGAGTAGGAGTCCCCCTTTAGACACTTGCCTTTTTCCCAGTTTTTTGCTTTTGCAAATAGGGCTGGAGTATGTCCTTGTCTGTCCACCAGGCTCTTCACTTGGCATTATTAACACGTTGGTCTGGAGAATTCTTTGCTCTGGGGGCTGCCTGTGTATTGTAGGGTGTTTAATAGCATCCCCAGCCTCTACCTAGGAAATCTGTGATTGTGGGGTACACAATTGTCCCTGCTCAGAGACTACTGACTGACAGGTAAATTCTACAATGTAGAATTGCTGGGTCAGATGGTACATGCATTTCAAAATTTGTAGATTCCTAGGGGAGAAAAGGCAATCCGGTATTGTGTGTGCAAGTTTACACAGCATATTTCGGACATCCTTCCCTATCCTCTTTTCTTCTGCCACATCATTTTAGTAGGTGCATGGACATACCCTCATCGTTTTAAAAATCAGCCTTTTGATGGGATGTGCTGGTGGTCTGGCCACGATGAAAACTGTTAAATGTCTTCATATAAAATTCACTGCATGCTGAGTGTGAACCTCGGTTCCGCTGCTTACTGGACTGTGCGACCTTGAGAAAGTTAATTTACTCTGGGTCCCTGCTCTTCATCTGTAAATGGGGAGTGACAGTCGTCTCTACATCGTGGGCCTGCAGCGAGCCCTGGGTGCCATAAATGCCTGTGAAGTTCTTAGCCCAGGATTAGGTATGAATCCTGCAGAATAAACATTGACCATATTTTGGTTTAGCATTATAAAAATAATAAAAATTAGTGGTTAACTGGCTCCAGCCTATTGGAGTGCCTATTGCATCATTATATCCTCGCCTGCACTGGGGGTTATGTTTTTTTTTTTTTTTTCCTGTTTTTGCTTGATTTTGCCCTCCCTCTATGCCTCGATTAACATGGTCCTTGGGCCTCCCTCTCTTCCCTCACAGGTCCTGTTCTCAAACATCGAAGACATCTTAGAAGTTCATAAGGATTTCTTGGCTGCCTTGGAGTACTGTTTACATCCCGAGCCTCAGTCTCAGCATGAACTCGGGAACGTTTTCTTAAAATTCGTGAGTTCAATGGCCCAGCCCCTGTTGTAGGCTGCAGCTTTGGGGAAGTGGGCTTCGTCCCCAGCTTCCTCGGCAGGCCTGTCTGGGAGGTGGGGCGGCAGGTGGCAGGCAGGCCCAGCCTCTGCCCCCCGGGAGCGATGGGAAGCAGTTTGGGCCCAGCAGACTAGGTCTATTCTTACTGGGTTCTCCCTCCCCTCAGTGGCACGTAGTGTGTGGCTCCCATTTCCTTAGGGCTCCCTGCTGAATGCCTGTGTCCTGGGGTTCCCCTGACCTCCTGGTCTGGCAGGGCCCTTCTGCTGCAGCGTAACCAACAGGGGTAGCTGGGGCCAAGAGGGTGGCCTTGGGTCACACAGACCTGAGTGTGAGTCCCAACCTGGCCAGCCCATGACCCACAAGGGTGTCTTAGGGTCCCACTTCAGCTGCCAGTCAGAGAGGCTGAGGCTTTTCATAGGAGCCTCTGTCTTCCTGCAGGATTGCCACGTTGCTTAGAATAGTGAGGGGATGGTTGGAGGAAGGGGGCCGTGGGCACCCTAAAACCCAACCACTAACTACCGAATTGATTGCACACTGACACAGACATCTCTTTGCGCTGGGCGCTGTTTGCAGTGCTTTTATATATTTTCATTCATTCAGGCTTCACAACAGCCTTCAACAGTGTGTACTATCATTGTTCTCACTTTGGACACGGGGGAACCGAGGCCCAGAGAGGGTGAGTCCTAGTGTGACTTACATAGCTCGTGAGAGCTAGAGCCCGGATTTGGAGCCATTGTAATCTGGCCCCAGGCTCATGTTGTCACCATCTTATATGAGAAGTGTCCTGAAATACATACGAAACACTTGCTGTGTCCCCGGCACTGTACTTGGGTCCGAGGTTGCTGCCCTTTATGAGATGAGCTTGTGTTTGCTGCCCTGAGGCTCGTGAGCTGGAGAAATGGAGGAGGCCATTTCAGATGGTGACACGGGCCATGAAGAATATAAAATATGGAGGCGACAAGGGCTGACTCTGCTCGAGGTTGTTTGAGATTGGGAAGTCGGGGACAGGGTTGCTAGACTGAGCAAACAACACCCAGGACATCTAGTACATTTGGTAAATGACATAATTTTTTAGCGTATGTATGTCTCATGCACTATTTGAGATATACTTATACTAAGAAATGATTTGTTTGTTCATCTGAAATTTTGAATTCAGCTCGGTGTCTTGTGTTTAGTCTGGCAACCCTGGTCAGGGCAGGGCTCTGAAATGCAGTGAAATGGGAAGATCTTGGGGAGAGACATTCCAGAGGCTGAGACTAGCAAGGGCAGAGGCCCCAGACTGGGAACAGGCATGTACGCAGGAGGAAGGCAGGCAGCCTGTTGTGGCCGGAGCAGAGTGAGTGATGGAGGGAGGGCAGGGATGCCATGGGGCAGATCCCAGAGGGATCTTATTCTAAGAGTTGTAGGTTTTTAGCAGGGAGGTTACGTGGTCTGTGCATCCCGAGCTGTGTGGATAGGCAGACGAGAAGTTGGGGAAACCTTTGTGAAAGTGAGACTTGGAGCTCAGGCTCTCCTCTGCACTGGAGCAGATGTCTACATGGCCAGCTCCTTCCCTTTTCTGAGTCTCAGGCCTTTTGGGTGTGAAGTGAGTGGTTTGGAGCACATGGTCTCTGTGGAGTATGTGTCACTCTGTGGGTGACTGTGGACAGCGGCCATCACCTCTGACAATCCTTGAGCCCTCCCCTGGGGCTCACCCCTCATCCCCAGATGTCCCCATCTGGCACCTGTCCACGTCTCCTCCTTCACAGCCCAAACCCACAGCCACACGTCCCCCACCCGCCACATCTGTGTGTGCATAACTGTTTGTCCGTTTCCTCTTGGTACAACAATCAAAACCCCATGTGGGGCCTCTAGGGGGAAACTGAACGCTTGGGCTCGTAGCTGTCAAAAGCAGCATTTCCATATCTGCAGGGTCTCAGGCTTGAGACACAGCTGGGATGGGGCTCAGTGAAAGGATGGGGGGGATGGGGCTGGGCATGGTTTGAGGAGGGGGTGTTGCCATTTGCTAAATTTAACCACTCCAAGCCTCAAGCCTTTGGTCGCCTACCCTTTTTTCAAGCTGAAGGAGAGGAGGACACTGCAGAGCACGTCAGAGAAGGGGCTCAGTGGATGAGGAATGACAAACCTGCAGCGACCTTATCACTCCCTTACTCTCCTCTCCTGCAGCCATGGCAGACATTACTAATCAATCACAGCATTCTGCCTCGGGGCTCCCCAGGGCAGTTCCAGAATCCTAACCAGTGTTCCAGCCAGTGCTATTCATCGATTGGGGTTGGCATGTGAGAACAAACAGATTGGCTTCTGCTTTCTGGCCCAACCTTTTCATTGTACAGATGGAGAATGACAGGGAGACCCTGTCACTTTGCTAGACTTGGGTCCAATTTTTCATTTTCCTTCCCCTTTCAGAGTGTGCATTTATTAGGACTGTCTTCATTGGAAGTGACAAAACTACCAATTCAAATAGGTTTAAACAAATGAAAAAGACTTTACAGTGCATACGGCACATACAAATGAAATACTCCAGTGAGTGGGCTTTAGGCATAGCTGGATCCAGGGCCTCATATGGTGTTTTCAGGACTTGGTCTGTATCTTTGGGCCCTAATTTCCTCTGTGTTGGCTTCATTCTTGAGGGCTGTGTTTGGGGGGGAGAGGTGACCCTCATCAGTTTCAGGCTGATACTCTGCCTGCTATAGCAGGGACGGTTCAAAGGGAGCTTCTCTTCACAGTAATTCCGACATGAGTCTTTGACGGTTGTCCTTGCCCAGCTTGGGTCACGTGGCCATGGCAGCCAGGACAGGGAGCTCTCTGGTTGGTTTGACTTGGGTCATATGCTCACTTGTAGTGCCTGGGAGTGGAGTGGGGTCTGTGGGCTCCCGAGTGGAGGAGGTGGATCCCAGGGGAGAAACTGGGGGCCATGACTGGAATAGCGGGGAATGGCTGCTTGGGTAAAAGATAACACACGGTCCCGCAAAGAGCCCGGGGCACAGTCGCTATAGAGCAGGGTCATCTGGAAGAAGCGTGGGGCTGGCTGGAGGCCTGTTGGGCTCCTCTCAGTTCCTCCTCATGCTTTCTTGCTTTCATTCAGGGTGCCTGCAGTCCCCACTGGGGCTCCAGCAGAGACCCAGCAGATGCAAAGCCCGCCCCCATGGAGCTCACAGTGGCCCGGGGCGGGGCGGGGGTGGGGCCGGGTAGAGGGGTGGGAGATGGACAGTGCGCAGCTGAGGAGTAAGATGTCCTGGGGGTCTGGGCCTTCAGCGTTTCCTGGATTCGGCCCTGTCCTTTCCCTGGTGGCCTGTTCTCAACCTGTGAGCCCACTCGGCTCCCTTCCACCCCACTCTGCCCGCCCCTTCTTCCGCCATCAGAACCAACCCGCTCCCTGTTCCACCATGTCATACACCTGTTCACTGTGGGATAATGAACTTGCCGACGTCCTAATAGTGGTAGTAACAACAGCCCCAATAAGAACAGCTAATATTTAGTGAGCCCTCCCTGCGTGCTGTTTTCAGCCTTTATGGTGTAGTCACCTGATAAGTCTCCACCTTATGGTGGAGACACCGTTGTTGTCTGTACCTTCTGGACAAGATTGCAGGGGCTCCGAAACGTGACAGACACAGAGCTGGCAGCCTGGGGAGCCAGACTCTGAATGTGGCTGGAGAACTTGTACTTGGGCTTACAAGGTTGATGCTGATAGAGCCCTGGAGGCTCCGGTGGCTTATCTATGAACAGGACTGATAGCGGGGTCTGTGGCCCCAGGAAAGGTCAGGGTCTTCCGGCTGCGGAGCAGTTTTTTTCTAGAGCTCCTTACATACAGTTGGGACCTCCTGCTGTCATCCCTGTGCCTGCATTCAGAGCCCAGCCCTCGCTGTAAGGCCCTGTAGACCTCTGCAGGAACGGGCTCCAGATAGGCCACCACTTCCTGTCACCTTCACCATGAAAGGCCCCTTTCCCCCTTCTTCGCAGCCCACCTCACCGTGGTCTGCCCCTGGAGGCCTGGCTCCCCGTGTTTCTGGCAGCCTCCTGTCCACAACTTTTTATCCTTGTTTGGGTGAACCCCTGCAGTCCATTCTTGTCTGACCACTCTCCACTGGCCTCAGTGGTCCCCTGGGGTCACTGGAGAGAGTGGAAATGGAAAGAGGTCTGCTTGGGCAGTGTGGGGGATACTGGGGTCCCTTCTTTTCCTTCCCTGTCCTCATGGCTCTGTAGGCACCAGCCGAGGGAGGAGGTCATCAGGGACGTGTGTTTCTGTGTGTGTGCCAACGTGGGTCATGGTGTCTGGAGATGTTGCTTGTAATCTTATGATGTTGTAGAGTGTTTGGCCACTCCTCGGAGTATGTGTCAGGGTGGCTTGTCCTGGATAGTTGTGACATTGTTTGTTTCGGTATTTTTCTCTAATGATTCATGTTTATTGGTTGTGTGTGTAGCCTAGACTTCTAAGGATTTTGAGATGTCCCATAGAGTCCACGTGTCCCCGGCACTGACCTCCTCATTCTCCGTGGATCATTTACCTCACCAACCGCTCCAGTAGTGGGGGGCTGTCATGGTGTGTTTTGTGGATGAGGCAACCGAGGCAGACAGAGGTGAAGCAGCTTGCCCAGGGCTCTCCACTACTCAGGGAGCATGGGGCTGGGCTTCTGACCCAGGGGGTGTAGTTCTAGAGTCACTCTAAGCTTGTCCCCATTATCTCTAGTCCCTCTCTGAGCTTAGTTTGTGGATCTGTGGCTCGAGATTTGTCCGCTTTGGCCTTCCCCTCCCGTCCCCATCTTTTGCCGTGACCCGGAGCTGTGCATCAGCAAGGGGGCTCCAAGGGGTCAAGCCCCGGCGCTCCCGCTTCACCAGGCATGAGCCCTTGGGCCTGTGACTTGGCCTCGGTTTTCCCCTATGATAGTGGGGAGATAGTCATTACCTGTCAGGTCGTGGTGAGGAGTGCCTGAGTGTCCCCGCATTCCAGGAGGGCAGAGTGTGGCAGGGACCAACGGGTTAGCACACACTCCGCCGTGTTGGCCTTTGGCTGTGGCTATAGGTCCTTTGCTAGGGAGCACGTCTGCTCAGGTTGTGCACTCACTGCCCCAAGAGCTGGGTTGGGGCGGGCTGGGGCAGCTGACTGATTCTGAAACCCATCCTCCCTCCTCTTTGGTTTGCTCTTTCCTGCAGCTGCTCCATTGGCAGGATGACGGGGGCTTTGTTTAGAAGCAACATGACTGGCTGGCTTTGCTGGACCACCTCTTCCTTCCTTAGCTTCTTGGGGTCTCCTGCCCAACCCTCAGCCCGAGGTGGAAGCCCTTCAGCCCTTCCTGTCCAGTGGTCTTACCCAGGACATCCTTATTTAGGGTTTGGCAGGTTGGGAGGTGGTGTTCTGTGAGCCTTTTGGAGCTGAGGATGCTCAGTGCAGAGCTTCCTGTGAGTGCGGGAAGCCCTGACTGAGGGTTAGAGACCTGGTGACCCACAGGTGACCTCTAGATTGGACGGAGTCCAGCTTTGGGCTTAGGGGCATTTGGAGGTCAACAGAGCTATCCCCTTGCCTCAAGAGTGTCACTGCTGTGTGGCAGCGACCAGGGCTCTACTCCCCCCAGCTCCCCCAAATTCCTGAGCCTTCTTTAGATTTTTCAGGTTCATATATACAGGGCATTGCACATAGTAGGTGTTTAAAGTCCAGCTGGTTAGCATGTGTTCATTGAGGCCCTACTGTGTGCCAGCCACTGTGCCAGAATCGGAGACTACCTTAGTGAACAAGACAGATGTGGTCACTGCCTTCAGGGAGCTGACTGCTGTGTGGGAATAGACAGATAAACAAATAATCTGAATCATTCCAGATTACACCTGTCTGGCTGCTTTAGCTAGGGTTGCCCAGGTGTTGTTTGAGGAGGTGGAATCTGAGATGGGGAGTAGCCAGGCTTGGGGGGAGAATGTTCTGGGTAGAGGGTATGGCAAGTGCAAAGGCCCTGAGGTAGGAATAGACTGGCAAATTCAAGGAGTAGCTGGAAGCCCAGTGAGATGAGGTCAGAGAAAGGCAGGGTCACATTATCTGGCCCTTGAAATTCATAATCAAGTGTTGGGTTTCTTTCCTAGTGCAGTGGAATAGTCAGCAGGGGTGTGACACAGCCTGACTTGCAGTTTAATGCAAAGGATGGACATTTATGGAAACTTAGCATATGCCAAAGCCTTATGTTTTAACTCATTTAATCTCTCTAACAACCCCATGAATTAACTATGAACAACTCCACCTTCCTGATGAGGAGGTGGAGGCACAGAAAGGCCAGGGAACTTGTCCGAGTTCATACTTAAATGCAGACCCAGGATTGCAAGCCCAGGCTGCTGGCTCTGAGTTTGTGCACTTGACCCTGGGCCGTGCTGCTTCCTGAAAGGTTACTCAGGCTGCTGGGTGCAGACTCAGGGCAGGAGTGGAGGCTGCGAGGCCCACAGTAAGTGGATGGCACCCTACCTGAGGTCCCTCCTGCTCTGTCGTCGCTCAGGGTCCGGGGGTCCTCCCAGGCTGGCCCAGCCATGGGCGCGTATCAGTGTGTCTGCTTTCCTGCCACGGGCTCTCTCACAGACTCTGTCCTTGTCTTGCAGAAGGACAAGTTCTGTGTGTATGAGGAGTACTGCAGCAACCACGAGAAGGCCCTGCGGTTGCTTGTGGAGCTCAACAAGATCCCCACTGTGCGAGCCTTCCTTTTGGTAAGTGTGCTTGTCACCTTCCCTTCCGCTCAGCCCAGGCTTGTGAATCTCTGGGCACAAGAGAGCTTCACGCCGACCCGTATTGTGTTGCCTGGGTCAGCTGGTCATAACAGCTGGGGTAACTCTGGGATCACCAAATGTTTTCTATACAGAGCCAGATTTTTTGTCTTTTTGAATCACGCACTCTCTGTCACAGTGACTCTATTTTGCCTTAGATCATATGCAAAGGAGTGAGCGTGGCTGTGTTCCAGTAAAACCTTATTTACAAAACAGGCAGCGGGCTGGATCCAGCCCTAGGGCCACGTTTGCCAACTCCTGATCTAAAATAACGATCCTAATAAGAGTGGCAGCAAATGGTAGTAATGATTGTATCCTTAGGATTATTTAATTATAAGCGAATGAAAACCCAGTTAAAATTGGCTTATGCCCCCAATTTTTTTTTTAAAGATTTTATTTATTTATTTGACAGACAGAGATCACAAGTAGGCAGAGAGGCAGGCAGAGAGAGAGGGGGAAGCAGGCTCCCCGCTGAGCAGAGAGCCCGAGGTGGGGCTCGATCCCAGGACCCCGAGATCATGACTTGAACCGAAGGCAGAGGCTTAACCCACTGAGCCACCCAGGCGCCCCCCCCAAATTTTTTTTATGGGTTCCCTTTTCTGGGAAGTTTAAGACCCAAGAGGGCTTCAGGCACAGCAGAATCTAGGTGTTCAAATATGTCATCAGGGATGTATTTCTTGGTTCTGCTTTTCTCTGCCTTGGCTCCATTTCCAGGGAGGCTTCCCCACGTGGTGCCAGTGAGGCCTCATAGCAGAGCAACTTTGAGATAAGAAAGCTCCTCTTTCTCTGTAGATAACAGCAGAAATCCTGGGTCTAATGCTCATTGGTTCAGCTTGGCTCAAGACCTTATCCCTGAACCAATTGCTGTAGGTGGAGGGTTTGGTTGTTGCTCTGATTGGCTATTGCTGGAGCTCGGGGGCGGAGTCAACTCCACCCACAGGCCCTAAGGGGGTGGAGCCCTAAAGGACAGTGGGTTTGCACTTGTGCGTGTAAGTTGGGAAGAGATGTTGGTCAGGCCAGACGGCAGACATCCCGGACGGTCTTCTCTACAATTGCAGAGAGCTTCGCTTGTGTAGAAGGGTTCTCATCTGTGATTTCCTTGAAGTTTTACCAGCCACTGTATATTGTGTGTGAGTTAAGATACACATTTGTCTGCTCTGCTGACATCCCAAATAACAGTGGTTTAAACAAGGTACACGTTTATTTCTCTGTTGTGGTAACAGCGTGGATGTAGACAGCCTGAGGCTGGGATGGGAGCCCTAGTGTCTGGGGCTAGTGGCTTGGGCTGGGCACTCACCTCTGTGGTCTAAGTTGACCTCTCACGACTTCCACATTTGGGTAGTGGGGTGCAGGAAGGGGGTGGAAGGAGGGCCTGCCCTTCTCCTTTTAAGGGCACACAGGAAGCTGCCCATATCTCTTATACTCATGTCCAGGACCTCACCACATAGATACACCCGGCTGCAGGGGAGGATGGGGCACGCACCTGGGTGCCTAGATGAAAATTCTCTTGCCGTGGAAGAATACAGTAGGGGACACCGCGTGGCCCTTGCCAGCAGGTGATTTTGAGAACTCTAAAATTTGGAGTGACTTCCCAAAGTGAGCGTCTTGGGTTCGAATCCTGATCTCTCACTTCTAGATCCCCAGCTCATTCCGTCAAAGACCAACACCGCCACCCCCAAGCTCGGTTTTATTTCCCAGCAGCGCATAGAAAATAAAGCACAACAAGTAGAACAGCTATCTGACCCAGCACAAGGAGTGTTAGGCGTGTGTCCAGGGGGCCACACTGCACAATGAAATTCTTACCTGCACATCTCCCTCATGCACAGTCTCCAACAAAGAATTTCCAGAATTTGGATTCAGAATGTGTGTTTCCTTCACTAGTGCGTTCGTGTTGCTTGGTCCATTCCTGGGGAGCACCTGAGGAAGGGCAGATGGGTCTTGAGTGTCTTCACGTTCGGGACTGATGCTGTTGGCCACTCTTACCTGTGTCCTCGCCGTTCCAGTTTTGTACTTACATTCGTCAAAGAGTCAGGGCCAAAAGCAAGGATAAAGTCCTGTAGCAGGGACCACGCACGGCCGTGCTTCTGTGATTGACCTGCTGATTCGAGTCCTGGAGTCCCTGCTGCCCAGGCTCTAGGCTCCTGGCTCAGGGCCCCTCTTCCTGGGGGTGTCCCCTTGGGCTCCTCTGGGTCTTGAAAAGCAGGAAATGCCGGGATGGTGTGAGCAGGGGTGTGGGAAGGGAAGGGCCCCACTTCCTCTTTCCTTCCTTCTTCTCTCTCCTGCGGTCTTTGGGTGGGCCCGGCTGCCATCTTCCTAGCAGCAGCTGAAAGGGGCCGGATCGGGCAGGGGAAGGACACGGGTGGTGCCAGCCCATGCATCATCTTTCTCCCTCCCTGCTGGTGTCTCCAGCTTTTGGCCGCCGACAGAAGAGCTGTCTCGAGTCTTCCATGGGCTGTTAAGGCGTTGGGAACAGACGGGATCTGGCTTTCCAGTCAGGATATGTTGTGTGCTCGCTGAGAGATAGGATGGGGACCTCCTCATTCTGTGACTTAGTTTTCTTGTCTGTAAAATGGGGTAATTTATTCATTTATTTATTCATTCATTCATTCTAAGTCTTGGGGTACAACAGTGACCGAGGCAAGAAAAGGCCTTGCTCTCATGGAGCAGCCATTTTAGTGGGAGAAACTTACCTGCCGTGTCTTAGGGTGTTACATCCTGTGGAGGAAATACAGTAAGTTAAGGATGGCAGGATGTTTGGAGGGATTTAGGGTGGTGGCTGCTATTTGAGATTGGTCTGTGGGAAAATCGTGTCTTACATGATATTTAAGCAGAGACTTTGGTAAAGTAAGAGAGAGAGGCAAGGAATATTGGGAGGAAATCATTCCAGGGAGAGGAATTGGACGTCCCAAGGCCCTGAGGTAGGAGAGTGTTTGATGAATAGCAAGAAAGCCGGGGTAGTTGGATTGGAGAGTCTGAGAGGAAAGTGGGAGGAAGTGAGATCAGAAGAGAGAAGCCAGATAATGGAAGGAACCTTTAGGCAGTGGAAGGGATCTGAGATTCTCAAAAGGCTTTTCTTATAGCGGGATGTAGCGACAGACACTGAATGCACTCATCGTGTGATCGCTCCCGTGATCAGTCCTGTGAAGGAGCAGCATTTAAAGAGAGAATTTTCAAAGTTGTTCCCATCGTACCCGGAGCGTCATCTTGCTAGAACAGTGAATGGCAGCTCTGTGTGTGTTTGCTTTTTGGCCCCCCCGCCATGAAAACAAAGTAAAACAAGAATTTGGAGTGTCTGGGGAGAAGTGTGGTTGGCAGCTTTGACACTTATGTGAAAACCCCTTGATCCTGGACAAAGAGCCAGACCCTTCTCCCGCCGGGTCCTCGGGGCTTCTGGAAAGTGCTCCCCTACCCCCAGGCTCCCCTCTCTCTGCCCGAAGCTGACATCACCAGGGCAGCTTGTGGTGAGCCCTGGCTCGGAGGACAAAGGCCTGAGTGTGAGCAGTGTGGGGCCTGGCATCTCCCAGCTGCTGCAGCTCTGATCCCCACTCTGTGCCCGGGGGAGGTGCGGGGCTCGGGGGCCGTGCAGCTCCTGCCAGAGCAGGGACCTGGGCTCCCCGGGGTTCTGCTTCTCCAAGGAGAGGGCCCACCAAGCTCCCTGCAAGGCAGTAGCTCTGGGTCTCGGACCCGTCCTTTTGCTTCTGTGTACCACTTTCCCATCTGGAAGAGGGAGATAATGTCCCTGTGTATCCTGGGGTGGTGAAGATGAACTTTACATGGTGGAGCACAAGGTACAGAGCCTGGCACGTGGTAGGCACAGGGCAAATGTTCTCTGGGCTTGTTTTCACTTGAGTATAAGCAAGGAATGTGTCTGCCTTGTTGGGCAGGTACCCCAGTGTTTGGAACCGTGCCCAGCCCATAGTCCGCACACAGTATATATTCACAGAACAAATGAATGAGGGAGTGAACGAGTGATAGGATGAGAATTCTTTGCTGTGGGAGTTTCTGTTTCATTAGCAGTCTGCCTGCGTGGTGTAGGGAGGAAGACGGGGAATGTGGGCTGGGCCGGCAGGTTGCTCATTCCTTAGTGTGTCCCTTCTTCCTTCCTGCGTGCATGTGAGCACGCACGCGTGTCGTGGGCACATAATAAGCCTGGGACAGGACGGCAAGGAGGTCACGGTTGCGGGGGGACTCAGTTCACTTTCCAAATCCTGTTACCCTCCCTCTCCAGAGGTAACCAGCCCCTGTTAGAATTTGGTTTATTTTTCTTCCATCCGTGTCTTTGTATTTGATGACAGATGTGTTCCCCACAAACAATGCCTAGTTTGGTTTTGTGTGTTTTTAAAAGCTTTGTATGAATGGGTTCATAGCAGCCATATCCTTTAGTCTATGTTGCTCCGAGTGGTGCCCGACCCCCTGTTTCCCACACCATGGACTGTGGCACCATCTCGCCCGACAGGCATGTTTTTCCATCCTTCATTTGGTGGCTGTTTAGGTTGCTTTCCATTTTGTGCTGTCCCACACAAGGCAGGTCTGAATGTCCCTGTTCCTGTCTCCTGGTGTGTCTCTGGAAGTTCCTGTAGTTCCTACAGACCAGGACTTAGCACACTTTTTTATAAAAAGCCAGATAGTGGTGGACAGTTCAGGTGTTGGGACCAGAGGCTGTCTGTTAAACCGCTCATCTGTGCCACACTTGCTCAGAAGCAAGCACGTGCAGGTACGTAAACAAAGAATGTGGCCATGTTCTAGTGAGACCCTGCTTGCTGGAACAGGGAGCGGTGGGATTTGGCCCCGGAGGTGGGGGGAGGGGGCGGGACAGGTTGCTAGGCCCTGATCTAGGCTTTGTGCTGGGTGACAGATGATGCATATTTCCATCTCCTCTTGGTGTTGCTAAATTACCTCCAAGGTCTGCGGTTGTGTTTTGAGAGTGCTTCCCCTGCGTATTTGAAGGTAGCCAAATGCCTCTGCTGTCCCTGGTGGGTTGTAATGAAGGTCCTCTGTCCCTTTGCAGAGCTGCATGCTCCTGGGAGGCCGGAAGACCACGGACATCCCTCTGGAGGGCTACCTGCTGTCTCCGATTCAGAGGATCTGCAAATACCCGCTCCTTCTCAAGGTGAGACAGTCACCCGGCTCCTTTCCCTGGGTTTGAGGGACTGAGAGCCCAGCTCTGACTGGCTTACGCAAAAAGCAAAATTTGTTAGTTAAGCAACTGAGACGTGCAGGGACCATGTTGGGTTTGGGCCGGGCTGGAGCCTACCAGGACCCTGCCTCTTTGGGTTCAGTTCTGCTTTATATTCGTATATGGTAGCAGATGGCTGCGGTCCTCTGGCCGCACACCTCGTCAGGTTCAAGGGCAGCGGGAAAACCTGAACCTCTCTTCTAGTAGCTCCCACTCAAGGCCCGAGAGTCACTCAGGCTTCGGCTGTCTGTGGCCAGAAGAATGTGATGTTCTGAATAGTTTGGGCCTGAGTCACGTGGTTGAATTTGGACCAATTACATGAAGCCTTTGCTTGTGCCATTTACCCATGTCCCATGTGCTTAGACTCACACTTAACCCCAGAGGCGAGGCACTGGGCAGTGCGGGGCTCTGATCGGTTGAGACGTGGTCTAGGGCGGTGCGCTGGGTGGTGTTATGTTCTAATGGGCTGATACCAGGATCAAGTGCTCCCTGCGTGATCCAATTGCACTGAGCAGATGAGCTCTAAATGGTGCTGACTTACAGCATGAGCTCTGACCTCCAAGCCTCACATGATCCACAGGCCCGTGGGTGGGGGATGCAGGACCTCCCCATCACAGTCCCAGCTGTTTGTGGAAGAGGCTGGGGGCTGCTGAGGGGGCCCAGTGCAAATAACCAGCCACCTGCTATCTTTATCTTTGATTTGGTCTCGGTGGGACAGACTGGGGGAAGGTTTGCTGCTTGTGTGGCAGCCCAAGAAGTCATAGTTCTCAGCTTTGGAGTCAGCGCCTGGGCAGATAGATCCTCTGCTGGGGGTATGGCTCTGCCACCAGCTGCTGTTCTCTGCCCAGGGTTTTTGGTGCTTGGAAATGGCGTCTTATTGGCCCAAGCATCCCCTGGCTCCATCCCGAAGGCCTTGCATCTGACAGCTGTTCCTTGGGGTCCCCGCTGGGGGATTAATGTGGCTGGTGGCGCCTCATTCATGCACCTGTCACTCATGCATGGGGCCACATGCATCCTTGCTCCATGAACTGGAAGGCAGAGGGGAGGGGAGGATTACTAGGGCACTCTTGAACTTGACTTTCTGCTGGACAAGGTGGGTGATCCTTGAGTCTGTGAGCTGGACCAGACCCTCTCTGGGGCTATCAGCCCTGTCCATGACCACAGGCCTGTAATGTGTGCAGCCACGGTTGGTGGGACGAAGTTCTCTCTGGCCCTCCTCTAGCCTGCTGCTGTTTGTCTGTCCCCGGGATCTCAAGAGGACCGTCTGTGGTGGTTCTCGTAGTTGCTTTGACCCCAAATGTTTGAAATGGTGTGTGTAGCTGGCTCTTCACTTTGGTACAGGAAAAGCTCCTAGAACTTTCAAGTTGCTAGCCTGTGGATTGAATTGGACCTAAAATCTGCTTTGTTTGATCCGTTCAGTGTGTTCTCCAAACTCGAGTCGGTTGCCAGCCTTTAAGAGGTAGTACTCTGTGGTGGTTTAGGGCAGGGGTTGGCAAAGTGGTGGCCCGTGAGCCAGATCTAGCCCGTGGCCTGTTTTTGTACAACACATGAGCTGAGAATGATGTTTACATTTTTTAAAGCCTTGTTTAAAAAGAAAAGAAAACCCAAAAAACAAAGAAGAGTATGTGACAGAGACCGGATGTAGCCAACAAAGCCTAAAATATTTACTATTTGGCCGTTTACAGAAAAAGTCTATTGACCCCTGGATTAGTGTCAGGCTTTGTAGCGGAGGCTGCTTGAGTTTGAATTCTAGCTCCGCCATTTACTAGCCGCCTGACCTTGGGCGAGTCACCTTCCTCGGCCTCAGTTACTCAGCTGTGGTACAGGGTTTGTGTTGGTACAGACAGGGCTGTTAGGATGGTTGAGCATTTCCCCCTTAATTCTGAGAACGATGTGATGAGGGAGGCATTGTGATTAGCCCCACTGGAGAGACTGAGGCACAGAGGAAGGGGCCTCTTCATGGTGAAGTAGTAGGAGCTGTGATTTGAGCCCATTCTAGAGGCCCGCCCTCTGACCACTAGGCCGTGCTGCTGGTTGAGCACTTTGGGGAGTCAGGCTGCCAAAGTCCTTGGGTTTTGGGAACGCTGACCCTCTCCATTCTCTAGGTGGGGGTCTGGGACGGTCGGTGGCCTTGTGTTTTGTGGCTTAGTGGCTGTTCCGTTCTTTTCTTCCCGGGGTTTCAAACCTAGAACCTCTGACCCATTAGAAGAAATGCCAGCTCCAGCCCCAGGGCCCAACCAAGGCCCCCTAGGTGTTAACCCTTTGGTTTCTGGATCTCAGAAAAGTTCAGGGTCTCAGCAGGTGCTTGGAGTGGTAGTTCCCATGACGTATTTTAACAACCAGCAGAGCTGGACCTGTGTGTGTGTGTGTGTGTGTGTGTGTGTGTGTGTAGACTCGGAGCTCACCACGGCAGGCTCAGGCATTTCTGAGGCCCGCTTAGGCCCAGGGGCTTCCGTTCTGCCTGGTGGGATTCATAGGCTCTGGATTCCCGGGAGAGCAGACAGGGAGGAACGGTACCGGCTGGCAACCCGCGGGGGAGTGACTGCCCACAGGAAACGATGATGAAGCCAGGCTGTGGCCTTGCTCTCCTGACCAAATGGCTGTTTACTCGCCCCGTTTCCTCAGTCTCCAGCTGTGTTTATCTGGAGCTCCGATAGCACCGGGGGGACCCGCCAGCAGGGCCTCTGAGTCCTCTGGGGACGTGCCATGCTCCCCGCCTGATGGGCTTGCTCAGTGTCCTGGCCTTTGGCACCCACAGCTGGAACATTCGCATCAGAACACAGCTTGGACTGAGTGCAGTTCTTTATGCTCCTCCTGAGTTCCTCCTTCCTGTCACGTTTTCCAGAGGATTCTAAAAGACGATACCATGTGCCCAGTCCCTCAAGTGTCTCCACCTCTGGCCTCCGCATCTCTGACGCCCTTGCAGATGTTCCCGTGGCCCTCTGAGCCCCCTTGTTTGAGCTGAACTCCAAATCCAGCAGGCGATCGGGATTAGGGAGCCTGGGTGGGAAGAGAGAAGAGGCCGGAATGAAAGCCTCATTGGGAACAGCCCCAAAAAGCTGAACTTGAACATTGCCTAAGAATAGCCAGAACATTCTATCTCAGCCTCCAGCCCAGGCTCAGGATAGACAGTTGGCGTTTTTAGGCTTTGTTGAGTTTTCCGTCGACGTTTCCAGGGAAATGATTCAGGCTTGAGGTCATGCTCCTGGTGCTCAAATGACAGGTGCCTAAAGGGAGGCTGACTGTCACTGTCCCTTTGGGTTTCCTGGTGATGCACAGATCTCATCGGGCCACTCACTGTGCCCCAGCTCGTGGTGCGGCTCAGGACTCACATTGGCGCCCGGGATAGCCTCTGTCCTCCAGGCTCCAGGCAGACGGGGCCCCACGAGGGCCTGGTACCTAATGGAAGCCCGTTGAGGCAGGTGGAGGCAAACTGATTGGGCACATCTGTCCAGAGGGGGCAGCTGCCACCCCAGCCCCTCTCTTCTCCTTTGCTTCCTGCACCTGTGGCCACTTCCCTGCTGTCTCCTTTGCTGCCTCCACACCTTCTGGGCCTCTAAGCACAGGTGGACCCAGGGCTTAGTTCTGGGGCCTTTTGTCTCTAGACTTGCTCCCAGAGTGGACTCAGCTGCCTTGTGACCTTTAAAAAAATAAATGTGTGTGTGTGTGTGTGTGTGTGTGTGTCTGTATATTCAGAAGTTGTGCAACCCTCATCATAATAATTTTAGAATATCTTCATCACCATCACTGCTTGACCCATCAGCAGTTCCCGGGCTTTTCCCTCCTGCCCCAGCCCCTGGTAGTTACTCATCCACTTCCTGTCCCTGGGGCTCAGGACCTTCTACACAGACGGGATCATCTAAGATGTAACCTTCAGTGTCTGGCTTCTTTCGTCTAGCGAAGAGTTTTCCAGGCTCATCCACATGGTAGCCCAGATCAGAGCTTCATTCCTTTTTATGGCTGCATAATATTCCATTGTATGGAACCACATTTTGTTTATCCGTTCATTCCTTGACGAATGTTTGGGTTCTTTCCACTTTCTGGCTATTAGGAACAATGCTGCTATGAACAGCCGTGTGCCAGCTTCTTGTGGACACTCCCGTGGCTTTAAGCCGTGTCTCTGTGTCCGACCTGCAGCCTGGACCTGTCTCCCAAGCTCCAGGCTTGTTCTCCTGCCCACTCAGCTTCCCCACTTGGATGTCAGACAGGCATCTCCTGCTTAACAGGTCCAAAACCGAATGCTTGGCTCTCCTCTTTCCCCAGACCGGGCTCCCCTCCCTGTCACCCCCTTGTCCCCATTTCCATACATGGCCTTTCCTTTCTGATGGCTCAGGCCAAACTTGAGCTGTCTTTGGCTCAGCCTACATCTAGTCTCTTAGGAGGTCCTGTTGGCTCTGGCTTCGGTTCTATCTTGAGTCTAGACTTTCTAGCTTCTTCTCTTCATCATGCTGCCAGGCCCTTGCTACAGCCCCCACTGGGTCTTCCTGCCTCTGCCCTTGTCCTCCACAGTCTCTTCTCAGCCCAGCAGCTAAGCCCAAGCCAGTTCATGTCACTTCCTCACTCAAGACTGTCCAGCGGCTCCCTGTCACTCAGATTGAAATCCAGATTCCCCATCATTGTCACCTGTAAGGTGCTGCACATTGAAGTTATATTTTATTTTCTGCCCTCCCCTGCTTCTTCTCCTACACCCCTGGCTCTCCTCCAGCCATACTTGTCCCCTTGCCATTCTCTGAACACAACAAACATGTTCCTGCCCTAGGGCCTTTGCACTTGCTCCTTCTTCTGGGACATCATTACAACAGATACCCTGAGGCTTACTCTCTAATATTCTCAGGCCTCTGTTGCTCAGTTGTCCCCTCCTCAGAGAGGCCTTGCCTGACCACCCAGCTGTAGCACAAGTGCCTCTGCCATTCTCTGTCCCCCACCCTGTTTTTATTTTTTCTTCACTGTCACATTCTGTTTTCTAACTCATGGTGCACAGATTGATTTTCTGAATCCTCATTAGGCTGTCAGCTCAGCCAGGGCCAAGGTCTGGGCCTGTTCTGCTTGTTGCTATTCACCTAGAATGAGCCTGGCACATCGTAGGTCCCCCCCCGCCATTGACTCACTGAATGACTGTGGAAAATGCCACCCTAGTGTGACCCACCATTCCAAAATCCAGAAATTGGGACTTTCAGGTCCCCGATAGCACCTGATTTCCAAATGTCAGCTTGGTTCAAAACTTGCCAAGCGTTGCTGGGGCAAAACAGGGCGTGTCCTGGAAGCCGTCTGCTGGGGACAGCTACTTGAGGGGGCTTGTGGCAGGGGCGCTGTCTGCAGAGTGGCTGCTCAAGGTATAGCCTTGGGGCCCCACAGGGACTCCTTGTCTTGCACTTCCCACATCTGTCAGCGGGTGATGCAGCTGTCACCCTTGCTAGCATGGACACCTTGCCAATCAGTTGTTCTCTCTGTCTCCCTGGCCACTGGGGCTGTGGCACCCTGGGGGATGGACCATGGTCCATCACCGGGGAGGTGTTGGCATCAAGTGTTTGTGGAAAAGGATGGCTGGGGAGTGGCATGTTCCCCGGAGTGGGGACATGGACCACTCGGAGCCCTCCAGAAGGTGTTAGGTGGCCCATGGAAACCTTTCCGTGCGGTAAGTGGTGGGGGAGGGAGCCCTGGAAAGCGGTGCATCCTGTAGTGAGGTGTTCTTTTCTTAGCCAGTGCCTGTGTGTCTTCCTGAGTCCCTCCAGCAGAGTTATGGTCGGTGCCACAGGGTCAGGCGTTTGGGAGGCCGCTTTATTTACTCATCAAGGATTGTCGAGTAACTGTTATGTTTAAGGCATGGTCCCAGGTGCTGGAGATAAAAAGTGAACAAAATGGGCCAGAGCCTTGCCTCTGTGGGACTGGCATTCTGCTGGGGTAGATAGCAGAGGGATGGATAGGAAATGAATATACTTGCAGAGCTAGCAAGGGTGCTGTGGGGGAAAATATCTCAGAAGAAGAGGGTTGGTAAGGGCCAGGAGTGAGGGATTAAGAGGGTGACATTTGAGCAAACACCTGGAGGAGGTGAGGAAGGGGGCCTATAGGTACCTGGAGGAAAAGTCTGAGGGAATGGCCAGTGCAAAGGCCCTTTGGCAGGAGTGTGTCTGAGGAACAGTGAGGTGGCCAGAGGACGATCTGAGGGAGTGGGGGAGTGAGGCCAGAGAGGTGGTGAGGCCAGATTAGGCAGGTCCTTGTGAGCCACTGTGGGCTGTTTGTCTTCTCTGAGTGTTGTAAGTGCCTCAGGAGGGTTCTAAGCAGGGGAGGGACAGGGTCTCACCTCATTCTGACAGGATCCCTCTGGCTGTGTGTGGAGAATGGACTGGGAGTCGGGAGTGGGGGTGGGGTCCAGGGAGGTGACTTCAGGGGTCCCGGTGGCAGCTGGCTGGACCAGGGGAGCAGGGGTGGGTTCGTGTTGATTTGCCCCTTCACATTGTTTGCCATTTCCATTGAATACTTTGGGTCATGCCTCTGGAGTTCTTCTCTAACTCCGCTGTTATGAAATGAGCTCCTTATCTGCCAGGGATCTGGCATTCATTGTCACCAGCTTGCTGTGAAGGCACAGGAAGTCAGCATTCTCACTGTGGCCCTGGCCGCAGTGCCCACCCTCCCTCCTGCCTCTCGGGCTGAGCGCTGACACCTTGCCCACAGCTGCTCTGACACCCAGTGCCAGCTCAGGCTCTTTCCTGTGTGGAGAGCAGCGGTGGCCTCGGACGCTTCTGCAGGATGGGGTACCTGCTCTCACCTCTGTTTTTTTTTCCAACTCTTCAGGTCACACTCTCCTTCCCCTTCCTCTGAGGGAATGCCTCCTTTGTCGGAGGGAGGGCTCCATCTCCCCCTTCCTTGCTTCCCCTTTGCTGTGGCCCCAGAACGTGGCAGGTGCTCAGTAAACCCTCAGGGGCCTGACATCGCAGAACGTCTGGTCCGCGGGACCGTTAGGACTTGTCCTCCAGAAAAGAGGCTGTTGGTTTCCAGGCGGGGCAGAAATTACGTGAATGGGGAAGGGACGTTCTAGAGTTGGTTTTCTGCTCCGAGTGCTCTGAACAACGAACTGGCAGATGGCCCGGCGGCTGTCCCAGCTAGCACGTGTTGTCAGACGACAGACTGAGGATGGCTGGCATAGACCAGGTGCTTACCAGGTCCGTAGTTGACCGCAGAGGTCCTTTTCCTGGAGGATCGGATTCACCGTGCCCGTGAACAGAACCAGACCGTCAGGCTCACATCCAGCTGTGCCTCCATTTACTTTCTGGGGGCCTTGGGCTATTCTGCCTTAATCTCCGTCACTGTTAAAGGGGATGATAATGGACCCTACCTCGTAAGCACAGAGTAAAGGCTGAGTGGGCTATAACTGCTACCGCCCTCCTCCTCCTCCTGGTGGCCCTCCTCCTCCTCCCTGTAGCCCTCCTTCTCCCCTCTGCCCTCCTCCTCCTCTCACAGTGGCCCTCCTTGTCAGTGCTTTTCATCATGGAGGGCAACTGGCCCAAGGTCACTCGGCTACAGAGGGGCAGAGCCAGCCCTGGCACCCACGTGTGACCCGTCAGAGCGCCACGTCTGTGATTTTCAAGGGAGCAGAGAGGTGGGGAGATACTGGAACCGTTGGGCACGTCTAGGTCAGATGGTTAAGGAGGCCTGTCTCTGCCAGCGTGGCTCTGTCCGTTGAGTGATTCAGCTGGAAAATCTTCCCTACATCTTGAGGTCCTGCCAGCGTCTCCCTCTTCTCTCTCTCTCATCTCATGTAGCATGTGGCTGATGCCCTTTGATGACGAACCTGGCCTTCAGCACGGTTCAGGCCTGCCCTTGTGTCAGGGGTGGGAGGTGGCAGGGGGAGGGCCATGGAATAGGGCCCACCAGGAATGGCCAGTTGACAGGGTCTGTCCTGGTCCCTGTGAGGTAGGGTGTTTTTATACCTGCTCTCCCAATGAAAAGACTGCACTTGGTTGGGCTCCGTATCTGTGGCCTCCTCTCTGACCTCCTGATGTCTGTCTTGTCTCTCTTTTCCTTTTTGTCTTTCTCATTTACTCCTCTCCAGTCGCACTGTCTCCTTGCTGTTCCTCCTTCTAGCCCATCAACGCTTCCACATCAGGTCTTTTGCATTTGCTCTGCACTCTGCCCGGCACAGTCTTCCCCAAGATTTTTGCAGAACTCCTTCCCCTGCTTTATCCAGAGTCTCTGTTTAAATGTCACCTCCTCCGAGAGGCCTCCCCTGACCTCTCCATTTGAAAGAGCCCCTCCCGGGACCCCTGGGTGGCTCAGCTGGTGAAGCGTCTGCCTTCAGCTCAGGTCATGATCTTGGGGTCCTGGGATTGAGCACCACGTTGGACTTCCTCCTCAGTGGGGAGGCTGCTTCTCCCTCTGCCTATCCTCTGGCTTGTGCTCTCTCTCTCAAATAAAATAAAATAAAGAACAGCTCCCTTCCCAAAACCTTCTAGCCTGTCACTCTGATTTGTTTTCATAGTATTTATCACTGTCTGATATTATACTGTGCACCCGATTTTTCTTTATTTTGGCCCATCTCCTTTACTAGACTATAATACCCACCAGGTGAGGAATTTTTCTCTGTTTCATAGACAGATTTGTCTCCAGGCCCTAGAATACTGCTCCACCATGAAGAAGGTGCTCAGGGGACATTTACTGAATGAATGAGTGAGTGAATGAGTGACTGAGTCCGTGATGCTCCCCCCCTCCCCCGCCAGAACATCCTGTCTGTACAGAGCAGAGCTGAGATCTGGCATGGGGCCAGGTGACCTGGATGCCGTGTCTGGGGCCCTCGGAGTGGACGTTTCTCATTCCTGTCCTCCCCGGTCCCCTAGGAGCTGGCCAAGAGGACCCCTGGCAAGCACCCGGACCACCCCGCGGTCCAGAGCGCCCTGCAGGCCATGAAGACCGTGTGCTCCAACATCAACGAGACCAAGCGGCAGATGGAGAAGCTGGAGGCGTTGGAGCAGCTGCAGTCCCACATCGAGGGCTGGGAGGTGCGGCGGGGCAGGAGGAGCGGGGCCCCGGGCGTGCGCGGCTGCAGCTCTGTGCTGCGGTCTGGGCCCCAGGCTTCAGGCCTGCCTGGTGCATTTGGTTCGGCCTCCAGGGTGTTTGGGGAAAAAAAAAATTATTTAGTTATTTTTCACTGGAGCCCACATGAAAGTCTAGAGTTCAAGTTTCTTTAGAAAAATCAGTAGCTCTGGGCCCTCACTTTCCACGACCACAGCCACGAGAACTTCCGGTATTCCTCAGTCCCGGGCACCTCCCGTTCCTTCCGTCTCTCTCTTTCACGTGTTGCCTCACCTGCCTGGTGTCCATAGACCCTGGCGCTTTTGACGCCGAGGTCCACCGTAGTGCTTATGGGTCTGGGCCAGGACAGAATTCTGGCTCTGATGCCCCCTTGCTGGGTGACTCGAGGCAGATGTCTTAACTTCTCTGAACCTCCCGTTTCCTCTCTTCCTGGCACACGGTAGGTACTCAATAAATGGTAAGGTTTGCTATTATATTACTATCATCATGCTTACGGGGCTCTGGGATTCTTGAAATCTTCTCATGGTGCATGCGTTTAAACCTCCTTCCTTAGATTATCAGAGATTTCCTACAAATCTGTGGAAGGAAATGGGGAAATCTGAATAAATAAAAAAAAACCAATATCAGAGTTAGTGCAGCTGGAATGGGAGATCAAAAGCAAAGATGAAAGACTCTTAGATTACTCTCTGAATCATCTGCCTTTGGGTTTTCTGGCGCTTGCTACTTTTGGGATTTCCACTTGTCTTCCCGGCGTTCCGGAATCCTGAAGGTGACTCCGTCTCACTGCAGAGGTTGAGAGTCTGGCTGCTGTGGGGGCGGGGGGAGCTGCTTGTAGTGGGGAGGCGGGCAGTGTGGGTTAGCGCTGGCCACATACCCATCCTCTTCCTGCGGGGCCTTCGCGTCCTGCCGAAGCTGGGGAATGGAGAGCCGCATTTCTTGGTCCCCCCAGTAGTTCAGGTTTGGGATGTGATTGGCCAAAATCAGATCCAGCTGCTGGGGATTTGGCTGATGGGGTGGGATATAGAGCATAGCCGTGGTCGTGTTTGGCTCTCTGCGGTAGCATCAGCAGAGGGACCGGGCTCCAGCTTCCTGGGTGTTCGGGGGGCACGGGACATTTGCTTGTTGTGGATGGCATGTGTCGTGCTGGCAGGGGATGGCTCTGTAGCTGACCTGCAGATGACCTGCAGCAGCTGCCTCGGGCCTGGTTACGGCCTGGGTCGTGTTTTCCTGGCGTATCCGCTCGGGCCCGTGTGTGTGACGCTTTCTTTTCCCAGATGGGGCTGAGGCAGTGGCTCTGTGGGGGGTGGGCCAGGTAGACAGTGTTGGTGGTTTTCTGGGAGCCGCGGTTTGGATTCCGGGCTCCCCTGGACCATCCGATAATTAAGTAAACCCCTTATTTCTTTCTGCTTAAAATACATGTAGCTTGGTTTCTGTTTCCTGTGACTGCAAATTGCTGAATGTCAGTTGTGTTGGCTAGGGTGTGTTGTCTCAGGACTCATGTCAGCCCCAGGATGTCAGAGCTCCCCCTTTGTCTCTCGAGGTCCTCTTGGCCTCCCCCACCCGGTCCCATGAGAGCAGGAGCTCCAGGCATCACTTTGTGTTCCAGAATAGCCGGAGACAGAGGCGTGGCCAGGGCATGCGAGGGAGCTCTTCTCCTCACTGGAGGAAAACCTTACCCAGAAGCCTTGAAGACTTCCCCTTTCATCTCACTGACCAGTGGGTCACACGGCCACTTTCAGCCACGCTTACCTAAAGAGCAAACAGAATGAAGGATGTGTTTAAGCCTGTTTGGGCTTTGAGCTTCCTGGCAGCCAAAGTGAAGAGAGCAGGAGACATAAGTTACTCAATATTTATTTTCAAAAAAGGAAGACGGAGCAGTTCTTCTGGGAGACACAGAGTTTCCTGGAAACCAGCTGAGAAAGAAATCTCTCCCATGGGCCCCTGTGGAGAAAAGGATTGAGCAAGCCCTTTGGCAGCTGAAGCAGAAGTGTTTTCTAGATGCCTACTTCTGGGAAGGGCCTCGGGAAATAAGAACTAAGGATCTTTGGGGGCCCTTTTAGACCCTGAAAAACCTACAGTTGGAGAGTGACCCTGATTTCGGTCACTGTCCTGGGTGCTGTAGGAGGTACACTGTGCCAGAATAAGAATTGCTGGCAATGATTGAGCCCCTGTTACATGTCTCCAGGACAAAGGAGCGGGTGCTCTTATGATCCCCATTGGACAGCTGAGGAAGCTGAGGCACAGGGACTTGGTCTGGAGGTCCAGCCCTGTAACTGACAGTCAGCCCTGCCTCAGGCAAATTTGTCCCGCTCTCTTGGCCTCCATTTGCCTTGGTTTTCTATTCTGAGTAATAATATCTCTTGAAGGTATCTCCTAAAGCTATTCTTTTTTTTTTTTTTTAAGATTTTATTTTATTTATTTGTCAGAGAGAGAAAGAATGCACAAGCAGGGGGAGTGGCAGAGGGAGAAGTAGGCTCTCTGCTGAGCAAGGAGCCCCATGTGGGACTCGATCCCAGGACCCTGGGATCATGACCTGAGCTGAAGACAGATGCTTCACTGACGGAGCCACCCAGGTGTCCCTGTCCTGGTGTCATTCTGAGGATAAAGTAAAAACTGGAGTATGAATGCTTGTTGGAAAAAGTAAAATGGTTTTCTCTGCAGTAGATAGGTTTCTTCTGAAAGTGTATTTATTGAAGTCATCTCTACTCCCCGTGTGGGGCTTGAACTCATAGCCCCGAGATCAGGAGTCACACGCTCCTCTGAGCCAGCCGGGTGCCCCTGGAGAAAGGTTTTTAAATGCAGTTTGATCCTTAAGGCGAGTTGTAAAAATAATGTGTCATAGCTAGAAACAATCCCGGGTGACAGTGAAGCTACTTGTAGTGTCTCCTGTTCCCTGTAGTTACAACCTTGGGGGACAGTGTGACTTGCATGTAGTTTGTGGTGAATGGCGGTGGTTACAGATCCTTGCTTCTGATAATCTTCCTAGTAATTACTGATCTTGCCATCTGACCTCTCGCCAGTCTGTTTAGATGGTGCCATCTAGCTCTTGGAATATGGCTGGCAAGGGACTCATTGCGGGAGGAGAGAGGGTCTCTTCTTTGGCTGCTTAGTGGCTGTGGGCTTGGGCTTGCATCAGGAGTCTGATCTCCGATCGCTGCCTCCTCCCCCGCCCCCATCCTTCCTAAACCTCGTGTCCTTTTGAGTCTGGAGACTGGTTTACTTAAAACCAGATAAGTGAAGCCATAAATCCACTTTATCGAAGGGGAGGAAATGGCAGAATGTCGCAATACTGTGGAAGTGAGTGAACGAGCCAGCTCCCTTTGCGGGGAGGGGTTCTTCGTCCTCAGTTTCCCTATCTGAAAAGACTGGGTGGTCGCAGCCCTCCTTCTTGGGTCCCTTGAGGATTTGGGAGGGAACGCACGCTCCGTGCTCGGAACCAGGCTGCCTCCCTGGCTTGGAATAAATGCTCTGTAAACTCCGAGAGGAGCTGTGGCCGCGGAGCAGGGTTTCACTCTTACTTTTTTTTTTTTTTTTTTAGATGAAAAAGCATCATGCAGCTCTAGCTACAGCTCATACCCAGTGTGGGCTGACCCTCCTGCAGAGGGACACTCAGGAAGCAAGCTCCATAGACTTCTGTGTGAAGCTCACAGTAATAAAAAAAAAATACATGTTCTTAATAAGAATGAAATGGGGCATACTCATCTCGCTGGCTCTGGAAATGCTGGTTTGAGAGATCGTCAGTTGCCCACTCACCCACGAGGGGACAGAAAGAAATAGGAGCGAGGAAGCATAAAATTGTTATTAAAAAAAGAGAGAGAGAGAGAAGTTGTGATAGGCCCTTCCACCCTTCCTGGGACGCCTTGTGCTCCAGGGGGCTGTGGTCTCTCCCCTTTGGAGACCCCTGCTCTAGACAAGTTGGCTCATTAAAAAGCTCTTCAGGTTGTCAGGTTACCTTCTAAGGGGCAGCCGTCTCTCCGCTGCCCCCGGGTGGGAGAGTGGTGCCATCCTGTCTGGGTTCACATCCCAGCTCACTCACTAACCAGCTGTGTGACCTTGAACAAGTCTCTTCTCTGCTCTGTGCTTCAGTTTCTTTGTCTGTAAAATGAGAGCCGTTGTCAGGATGAACTGGATTTGTATAAAATACTTAGAACCGTGCGGGCGTGTGGTAAGCTTTTCCTGTCCCCTCTCCATGTTAATGCTCTAGTTCGAGTGAGTCTATGCTGTCCGCAAGTCTCTAGCCCTGGCTGGTGGACACCGCGGTACTCAGCCTCTGATCCTAGATTACCCCGGACCCAAGTTCAAGGATTCTGGGGAGACTGAGCCAGCTGGGCTTCTCAGCAGGGCTGGGTGGACGGGGCATCCCCCTGCCATGTCCTTGGCAGTTCACGTGTATTTGCTAGGTGGTCTTTGGCCAAGGCAGGAGGGGCAGCTTCCCAGGCTGGGTTCACTGATCTCTGTGGTCCCTGGACATTGACAGAGAGGTCAGGTGTAGTCCAATGTGACGTCAGGGTTTGGGGCCCTGCAGCCAGGCCACGTGCCAGATCCACGTATAAATGGCTAAAATCCCCCTTTGGAGGCTAGAAGACTGGAGCGGTGGGCATGAGTGAGGTGAGGGGACCAGGTGAGGAAGCAGGCGGCCTCTAGGAGCTGCTGAATGGCTTCTGCCCCAAGCCGGCCCATGGGCCATGGTTAGAGCCTCATCACCCCAAGAGTCACGCTCACCCTGCTGGCGAGGATACTGGGGGTCCATGGGGCTCCTTGTCACAAGAGCCCCGAGCCCTGGTGCAGCGGGCTCACTCCCTGGCTGGTGGCTGTGTGTGGAGTCTGGTCCCTGTCCGCAGCGTATGGGCGTCTATGCTGTGATTTCTTTTAATGGGCACAGGCTCCTGCCTGAGGCTGCTAGCCCTTGACCACAAAGAGCGGGTTTCCTGGGACCCCAGCTGGGCCCCAGAGGCATCTCTGGCATTTTTGGGTAATGAGTTTGCTGTGTTCAGGGGACACAGCCTGAAACAGGGGAGACTGCAGTGGGTAGTTAGCAGAAAGCCCGATTTCTGCATTTCTAGAACCAGTTCCCCTTCCTGGGTCTCAGAAATAACTGAGTCAGCGTCCGTCATCGGGGTATGAACTCCTCTTTGGTTCTGGGTGTGTCGTGTTTGGGGAAAGAGACTCTGTACACACTTCTCCCTCCCTCTCTCAAGTTAATTTCACGTGTCATTCTTCCTCCTCTGTCATCTGCAGGTCAAACGAGCTTCCCTGAACCCCTCTTTTGTGGAGTGTCCCTGGGGCCTAAATGTCAGAGACACCTCATTGTCCGCCTGTTGCTGGGCCTGGTGCTAATCCTGATGTGTGGCTTTGAGTACATGGTTGGCTGCTAAAGAGAGAGAGGATGGCATGAATGAGGGAGAAGTTGATTTCTCAGCAGCAGAACAGGCTGGGAGGGAGGGCGTGGTGGCTCCCTCCAGCCCCAGGTTCCTTCCAGCTTCTTGTTCCTCTGTCGGCTACAATGTATGCCACCACTCCAGCTGGCGTCCAGCCTGTGACAAGAGGGAAGGGAGGGAGAGGAAAGGAAGCCGTTTTCTTTCAAGGAAATAGTGTAGAAATGGGGCGCATGGGCCGTATGTCAATCACGTGACCACATGGGCACAAGGGATGCTGGGAAATGGAGTCTCTGGTTGGACGGCTGAGAGCCAGCTGAACTCCGCTCCCGCCACAGGGCAGGAGCCTGCCCTGCTGGCATCCAGGGCCCTCCTCGGTGTGTTTCCAGCCTCCTCTCCTGTAGCACTTGGAGAGCTCTGCACCCCACCTTGGTCCTCCCTGAGCTCCAGACAGACCTTCAGGAGCCTTTTCTGACCCCCTCAGTGGGAACATCACCAAGGTGCAGATAACTCCACGCCCGGCGAGCATCCTGGCCACCCCCGTCACTTAGCACGGATGGCCCCCTGGAGTTTGAGAACTGTTTCCATCTGTGTTCATGGCTGTAGCTAGAGGAGCTGCTCCAAGAATCCTGCCCTGATGGTGTGCACACTGTGTTTATCTCCTGCTCTACAGGCATTTACTGAGCACCTGCTGTGTGCTCTAGAGGGTGACAGGTGCTGGGGAGACCGTGGCAAATGCTTGATCATGTTCCATAACGCTTCCTGTGCTTATGGAAGTGGCATTCTAGTGGTGGTGACACCTTCACAAGTCAAGACATAAATGAGGAAGGGTAGGCAAAAACAAAACAAACATGAAAAACCCCAAATCCCAAGCAAGAACCAAACCAAAATAAAACCGGATGCCAGCTCGGGCTGGGTGGGTCATTTCCCCTCCCCGAGCCCAGCTTTCTCTTCTATGAAATGGGCTTCCCCTTGTGCTCCTCCTGGCATGGTTCCGGCGTGCTCAACGGGCAGAAGCCCCTGATGAGATTGTTGGGATTTTTCTGTCTGCTGACAGATTTCCTGCAGTGGCACGTTTAGGTTTTGGGAGGCAAGTGAGGCAGTGGTAGGTTCTGTGTCTGGGAAGGAAGGGGATATCCCCGAGTGCTCTCCTGGATTTGCCAGCTCATTCCCTCTCCCCTCGTCACTCTCCCAGGGCTCCAACCTCACAGACATCTGCACCCAGCTCCTCCTGCAAGGGACTTTGTTAAAAATCTCCGCTGGCAACATCCAGGAGAGGGCCTTCTTCCTCTTTGACAACCTCCTTGTCTACTGCAAGCGGAAATCCAGGTGAGTTGCTGGGGCTGGGGCTGCCCAGGTGGGCCTGGAGGCAGGGATTCCGTGGGACCTTGACTGTCTCTCACAGTGACACCTTAGGCTTGTCACTTCCCTCTCTTGGCCTTCCTTTTCTCTTCTGAGTTGAGGGGTTCAGGGGATCAACACTGCCTAATAGAAATATAATGCGAGCCTCACGTGTTATTTAACATTTTCTAGCAGCCACATTAAAAGAAATAAAAAAGAAACAGTCAAAGTGAATTTCAATAATGTATTTTATTTTTTCCAATGTATCTGTAAATGTTATTTAATGTCAACAACCAATGTACAATCGATTTTTTGAAAATCATTAGGAAGGTATTTTACGTTTTCTTTGTACACGAAGCTTCAAGATCTGGTGCCTATCTTACACTTTTAGCACATCTCATGTCATCCTAGCCCCGTTTTAAGTTCTCAGCAGCCACAGCAGCTGTATTGGACAGTGTGGATCTAGATGGTCATAGAAATTAGGGGATTCTTTGTGACACTAACATCCTCTGATTCTAAGATCCAAAGGTGGGGGATTGAAGGGCATAGGGCTTTTTGACTGTTAAGCTTTTTGAGGGACAGGAGAGTATCTTTGTCACCTTTGTATTTTTCCCTGGAACTTCCTACACTTTGTAGAGTCAAGGAAGTGGATGGATAGGTGGGCGAGTGGTAGACACGTACAGACACGTGCCTGACTGTGAGTGTGCATGTTGGGATGTCTGGGCAGATGGGAGGAGGGATGGGTGCATAGGTGGGGCTCGGAGGGTGAGTGGTTGGTGGATGAAAAGGGGCGGGGACGATTGTGGATGGATGTGTGAACTGATTTGCCGATGGACGAGTGAGTAGATGAAGGAGCAAGTGGGTGGGTGGTTGGGGGTGTAGGAGATGGCTGGATGGAGGGATGGACAGAAAATTGGGCGAATGTCTGGGTGTTTGGTAGTTGGAGAAGTGGATAAGGACGTGATGAGCTGGCAGAGGTGTGTTCAGATGTCATGGTGAGTTGGGGCCTTCTTGTATGATATTTAAATGAATGGGTGGGGGGAGGGATGGTCATAAAATGGTCATAAAATAGTAGATAGAAGATCAGTTGGGTGGATGGATGGATAGATGGTTGATTGGTGGTTGTTGGGGTGATTGGATTCTGGGATGGAGGGTTGGGTATTGAATGACCAAGTGGGTGGATGGGTGGGTGGATGGTTGGAGAGAGGGAGACTTTCGAGACAGAGGCTTAGGGGAACCAGTGGCGGCTGGCTGGTTTGGCTAGGTGGATAGTGGACTGAGAGATCCCTGTCTTTCAGTTTTCTGAAGAAGCCCGTTTGAATCCTCTTTCCTGTTACCTTATTTTAGGGCTGAAACAGTGACTTTCCAGAGACTTCTTTACTCCTTTATCTAGGAAAAGCTAAGGGTGAGGGGAGGTCCAGACCCTGGGGCCTACTGTCAGCATTGCTTCCACCTTCCTCTGGGCTCTCAACTTACTGTCTTACTTACTGTCCCTGAGCCTCCTTTTCCTTGTCTGTTTCTGCTGGGCTCTTCAGGTTGTCGTGAGGAACCTTTTCACGGGATGAATGATGGCGTTCCTTGTGTGTGTGTGTGTGTGGGGAGCTTTTCTTTCTCTTCCAGCCTGACCTCTCTGAGCCTCAGTTTTCTCTTCTGTAGAATAGGGATGACAAACCCCTTCTTACAGTAGAGTTTGATGAACAGCCAAGCTCCTTACAGTTCAGTCCCTGGTCGCACTTCTCTAGCTCTGACTTTGCCTTTCTTTTCTCCGTTCCCTTCTGTGCAGAGTCAGGCGATCATACGCCTCTCAGAGCGATTATGGGGAGCAGAGGTGTTAGGCGCACCCGGTTTGTAGTTAAAGCTCACAAAGTCAGGGTTAGCTGCTATCCCCTTACTGCTAACTTGCCTCCATCTGTATTGGGTTCCTGTTCACGCATAGGTGCAGCCCCAGGCACGCAGTAGGCGCAGGTGCAGCCCCAGGCACGCAGTAGGCGCTTCAGCCATGGGCCCCTTCCCCTCTGCCCTTCTTCCCTGTTCTGGGTTTGGTCCTTCTGGTTGAAGACCTTGGCCTCCCTCTTCTCCCATCTCCCAGAGCGTGTCTTCCTTATTTGATGCTTTATTCCTGCCCACTCGGTTTGGTCTCTCTGCGTCTGTCTCGTGTCCCCTCCAGCCCCACCCCTGAACACCCCGTTTTTCCTTCCTCCTTGCTTTCTGCCTGTTCTCGCTGGGCGCATCCTGGGAGTCCTCTGCCCCCACTGCCAGCCGCCCTGAGCTGTCTGAAGCAGGCACTTTTCTCAGAACACCAGGGGCTGTAGAAAACAGAATGTCCCTTCAGGCGTGTGTGAGCGGCTCCAGCTCTGGCTGGCTTTGCTCATCTGCCGGCCGCCGGCCCTTCCTCTGTCAGTGTGGTCGCACCTGTTGGAGCAATAGCGGCCAGGGATGCTGTCGCTGCTGGATTTCATGTGGGCCTTTTGGAGCTGGCCCTGGGGCTGCCGTGAGCTCTTTGAAGGCCGTTCTCCGCGCCAGTTCTGTGCGTGAGCCAGGCTGGCTGGAGGGAAAGGGCACATCTGTCTCCTGAGAGAACGTGGCTGGCAGCCAGCGTTCCCATCTTGGGATGGGGATCCAGGGGGCCGGCCTCCAAGACGGGACGTCCCAGAGGGATTGGGCAGGGGTGGATGGGGCTGCCGGCCTGACTGATGTGGTCACAGGAAATGCCTGTCACTGCTAGGTGTCTGCCGACTAACGGTTTATCTTTGCTTGAGTCACGTGGGGCACCGCCTGTCCGGGACACGGGTCAGGGAAGGTCTCTGACTCAGAGTGTTTCTGGCCCAATTTGAAAGTAGAGGCTCCTTGGATATCAGAAGCGGAAGGAGTGTTCTAGGAGCCCACCTCCCCATTCTTCAGAATGGGAAACCGAGGCCCCCAAGAAGAGAATCCATGAAAAGCTCCGTCTCTAATACCTCGACTGCTTGTTTGTGTCTTAGAGATCGAAGTACTTAGGGACACCAAGACCCTGCCACTCACTGGCCATGCGGCCTCGGGCAAGTTACATCAGCTTTTTGTGTCTCTGTTTTCTTGTCTGTTCAATGGGGATAAAAGTAGTCCCCATCCGAAAGGATAGTTCTTATAGATGAAGTACGATAAAGCATGGAAATCAGTTAGAAGAAGGCCTGGGACGTGTACGGAAAGGAGAAGAATTACCACTCTCTGTCTCCCTCTGGGGGCTCTCGCATCCCACTCACACTTCACTCGGGCCTAAAGCTAGACTCGTCATTTTCCTCACAACTCCTGTCCCAGACCTTTTCCTCGGAGTCTTCCTCATTCAGAGTGAAGGGCACCTTGGTTGACCTTGATGCTGACCTGCCTCACCCCACACCCACTTCTTCGGCAAGTCCTTTCCATTCCATCCCCAAACTTTGGCCAAAACTTAAGTGTCATTCCAATAAGAACTCCAGGAGGGAGTTTTCATGTATGTATGTGTCAGTGGTTGTAAAATTTACCTGGAAACATGAACATGGCCTCCACCATTTTGAAAAAGGGCAAAGCTGGGGACCTCGTGCTGCCAGAAGTCCGGCTTACTCGCAGCCGAAGTGATTAAGACAACGTCGTATTGGTGCCGAACCAAAGAGTTTAGTGGACTAGAAGAGCTAGTTCAGCAGTAGACCCCCGTGAACGTGATCATTTGAATTTCAACGGAGGTGCCAATGCGTTCAATAAATGATGCTTGGTTCATTTGGTATCCCATGGGGGAAAATGAGTCTTGACTGTTAGCTCATACGATGCATAAAAAGCCAACTTCAGATGGATCATAGATTTAAATGTGCGGGGTAAAGCCATCAGGTTTCCAGGAGAAGGCATAGGAGACTATCTTCACGATCTGGCGGTAAGCAAAGATTTCTTAAATAGGACAAAAAATGCCATTCTAAAGGAAAAATGGATTCATCAGATTATGTTAAAATTGAGAACTGCTCATCAAGAGACACTGTGACAAGAGTAAAAAGTCAGCTATGGACTAGGGATCTTTGTGATCCATATAACTGATAGGGGATTCACATCCAGAATGTATCAAGAAGTTCTAGAAGCCAAATTTGGCACTCTGTCTCTTTTTATAAATAAAGATTTATTGGCACACGGCATGCCCATTTGTTTTGGTGTTGTCCGTGGATGCTTTCCTGCATCAAGGGCAGAGTAGAGTAGTTGACACAGAGACATGGAGCCCCCAAAACTGAAAATGTTTACTCTCTATGTGGCCCTCTTCAGAAAACATTTGCTAACTCTTGCTAGAAATCATTAAGAAAAAGATAACCCAACAGAAAAATGCTCTAGGGGCAGTCCTTTCACAAAAGCCCATGGCCCACAGGACTAAATGGCCACTACACATGAAAAGGTGCTCAGCCTCGTTACTCACCAGGGACATGCAAATGGAATGTTTAATGAGTCACTGCTCTGTGCCCACCAGAATGGCCAACACGGAAATTAGCTACAGAGGATGGGGAGCCACTGGAACGTTGCTACTCTTACCAGGGACGGGGAGAATTGGTGCAACTCCTTTGGGAAACAGCTTGGCATTCTCCAGGAAAGGCAGTCACGTGCATCCCTTGTAACTCAGCAGTTCAGCCCCTAGGTAGATCCCCTGCAGAGATGTGCACGTGTGTTCTTCATAAGACACATGCAAAGACAGTCACGGCTGCGCCAAACAGGAAGCAACCGACATACCCTTCACCATCACCCGTGGTCATTCCATGTATGTGAAGTTCCAGAACAGGCAGAGCGAAGCCGTGGGGTCATAGGTCAGGAGAGCTGTGACCGTTGTCAGGGGCGGGGAGGGACAGGGCAGGGGGTTAGTGACTGGGAAGGGGACACAGTGGGGGGCTTTCGGGGTGTTTACAGTGATAATAGAAGTGTGCTCACTCTTTGAAAGTTAAATGAGCCACATCTTTCTTTGGGTATTTTTTTCCCTGTATGGATTTTATACTTTCATGAAAAGTTCATGGAAGCTTGTATACACATGTACCCGAGTAGGTAGGCCTGGGTAGGCGAGCCCAAACCATGGCTCTGCTCAGTGGCTTCTAGTTCCCCCTGCTTTCTGCTGGTCCCGCCTGCGGTCCCTTCTCCGCCACAGGGAGTCCTTTATAATCTAGATCAGATCGTGTTCTTCCGCTGCTCAGACCCTCTGCGGCCCCCACCTCACACTGGCAGGAGGAGTCCATCTTTACCACGGTGCATAGGTCCCCGCAGGATCTGGGCCGTGTGGCTGCTCCGACCCCTTGCCCATACTCGCCCTCGCCCACTCACCTTCAGCCGCCAGCCAGCTCGCGGCTCCTTGCAGCATGGCATGGGGCTCGTGTCCTCTGCCTGGAATGCTCCTCCTCAGATACCCTCCTAGGTTCCTCCCTCACCTTTCCAGCGTCTTTGCTCCAAAGCCACCTCTTCAGGGAGGCCTCCCCTGACCAACTCTTCCTCCCCTGTCCCAGTTAAAATCATGTCTCCACCCTCCCTAACCATCACCTTGCTTTATTACAATTGTTTTTACAAACTTTCAATATTTTAATTAAAAGCATATACATTGCATTTTTAAAACATTCTTTTCATCAAGAGCCGAGGTCTCTTCTTTGAGGATAAGTTCACCCTTTTTTTAAAAAAATCTTTTTATTTTTTATTTTTAGTATGTATGTATGTATGTATGTATGTATGTATGTATGTATTTATTTATTTATTTATTTATGAGAGGCAGAGAGAGAGAGAGGCCGAGGCAGAGGGAGAAGCAGGCTCTGGGAGCCCCACACGGGACTTGATCCCAGGAACCTGAGCAGAAGGCAGACGCTTAACCGACTGAGCCACCCAGGCACCCAAGAATAAATTCACTCTGAACACAAAAGCAACTTACCTTTATCAACTTTATCAAGTCTTTCCAGAATAGTCACTTAATTTTCAGAGAGACAGCTCTTTCCAACATTCGTATGTCCTCACATACAGTACACAGTTTGCCAGTTTCAGTGACAGGTGCACATCAGGCAAACAGATCTGAGAACATGACCCACTTGGCTGAGCAGATGGGCCTGCGCCTACCCCAGAGTGGCCTTCAAGCCCTCAGACTTCATTCTCTGCTTTATTTTAACCACACATTTAGCAATCCTGATGTAACTTGGCTTTGACTTCTCTGCTTAGCGTCTGTCTCTGTGCCCCCTGCCCCCTTGGATTGGACGATGAGTTCTCAGAGACTGTTTTTGTTCACTGTTGCAGACCCAGTGCCTAGTGCAGTGCCTGGCACTCAGTGGGTGTTCTCGGAAGTGCTTGTTGAATGCATGGACGTGTGACTCCTCTTGGCCCCAACTTGGCATCCTCTCTGCAGGAAGGACTGGTCAGATATTTGTTGAGTGACTGAGTGAGTGGTTGATTGACTTGGGTGAGGGCATGAATGGTGGGCAGGGGGATGTGGATGGTTGTGTGGACAGCCTACTCTGGGCACACTTCTTCTCTGGTCTGATTTGAGGCAGGACCCTCTGTTAGACACTCTGAGAGCCTCTACCGACCTTATTGCCAAGAGGAATGAATTTCTGCTGCTTTTGGTTAGTTTCTCATCAATGTCAACTGTTAGCTGTGGCTCTGTGAGGTCAGCAAGGCCTATTTTCCAGATGGAGGAACTGCATCTTGGAATGGGGAAGAGACTTGTTCAAGTCACCCAGCCACCAGCCGAAAACCCATGCTCCTGAGCCCAGTGCAGTGCTCCTGCCATCTCCGGGCACCCTTCCAGATTACCGCTCTGCTTCCCTTTGCTCTTGCGAGCCCTCTTAGGTGAGACATAGGGGTTGTTGATGTCCCCCTATCTTTCAGGGTCACCGGGAGCAAGAAATCCACCAAGAGGACCAAGTCCATCAATGGCTCCCTCTACATCTTCAGGGGTCGAATCAACACTGAGGTCATGGAGGTGGAGAATGTGGAAGACGGGACAGGTAGGCCCTTGCCCAAGGCCCACCTGACCCCAGCCCCACCTGCTCCGTGGCACAGTCTCTGTTTCAGTTTTTTCTTTACTCTTCTTTTCTGTTTTAGAGGTTGGGAGGGGCACAGGGAGAGGGAGAGAGACAATCGTAACAGGCTTACGTGCTGGGCTTGGAGCCCCATGTGGGGCTTGATCTCACGACACTGAGATCATAACCTGAGCTGAAATCTAGAGTCCGGTGTTTAACTGACTGAGCCACCCAGGCGCCTCTTGGTTTTTTCTTTTATTTGAAATGTAACCTCCCTAAGAAAAGTATCTAAAACATATGCACATCGAGTGAACACCTGGGTTGTCACCATTCAATCAAGTCAGTAAGTAGAACACTGCGTGCACCCTGAGAGCTCCTCACATACCCCTCTTGGGCCACAGCACCTCCTGCCCCCCAGAATTAACTGTCCAAATTGTGTGATGACCATTTTCTTGCTTTTTTTAAAAACATTTTTATTTTCCAAGTATGCATTAGTAAACATCTTTTTTTTAAAGATTTTATTTATTTATTTGTCAGAGAGAGAGAGAGGGAGAGAGAGTGAGCACAGGCAGACAGAATGGCAGGCAGAGGCAGAGGGAGAAGCAGGCTCCCTGATGAGCAGAGAGCCCGATGTGGGACTCGATCCCAGGACGCCGGGATCATGACCTGAGCCGAAGGCAGCTGCTTAACCAACTGAGCCACCCAGGCGTCCCGTAAACATCTTTTTTTTAAAGATTTATTTATTTATTTGACAGACAGAGATCACAAGTAGGCAGAGAGGCAGGCAGAGATGGGGAAGCAGGCTCCTACCAAGCAGAGAGCAGGATGTGGGGCTCGATCCTAGGACCCCGAGATCACGACCTGAGCGGAAGGCAGAGGCCTAACTCACTGAGCCACTCAGGTGCCCCTGCATTAGTAAACATCCTAATGAAAATTTGTTTCAAAACTTTCTTTAAATAGGTATATTATATGCGTACTAAGTGGGTCTAAATAGGTACATGTAGTTACATAGATATTGTCTTATGTATCTATTTAAAGGGTTGTAAGATACTGTGTGTTCTTTTGCGTCTCACTTTGCGCTTCTGCCTGGAGGGGTCTGCGGGGTGTTGGTTCCCTCTGCTGTGTAATGCTCTTATTCCTGCCTTTGGTGATAGACATTTGGGTCCTTTCTGCTGTTGGCTATTATGAACAGTGAGGCAGTGAGCAGTCTTGTGTGAACCTCTTTGTGTATGTGCCCTTGAGTTTGGCGAGGGCAGAAGTTCCTAACTGGTTTTGAGACACAGACTTCTTTGGCAGTGTCACAAAACCTGTGGACCCCTCCTTGGATTTAGGGTATGGACAGCTTCCACTTTCCTGGAAAACGACAGCCCATTTTCAAAGAGTCCCCATCCCAGCCAGCAGTGTGTAGGGGCCCCGAACTTGGCATTGTTGGCCTTGCACTAGGTGTTAAGTAGCCCCAGTGTCCGGATGAGATGGACAGGGAGGCTGGGATGTATTCCCAGGCTCCAGGACTCCTGCATTTGTACCCAGACTGTGGGGTCTTGAAGCCCCTGTAATTGGTGTGTGTGTGTGGGGGGGTGTCTTTGTTTGCAGGTCTTCTGTTCTTTGCAGAGAATAGAGAGGAGAGGGAGTGAGTGTTTGAAGAGTTGCGAGTTCAGCTCTCAGACCCTGATCCTGCTGATGCCCCTGCCCCCTGTTTTTCTGGAGTGAGATGTGCTGGTCCCATGACCTTACTTTCAAGCGAGTAGCGGGGAATGTTCAGAGTTTTAGGCTGAGTCTGGGCTGACCCACCTTTGCCTTCTGCCCCTGCCAGCGGATTACCACAGCAACGGCTACACTGTCACCAACGGCTGGAAGATTCACAACACGGCGAAAAACAAGTGGTTCGTCTGCATGGCCAAGACCGCAGAGGAGAAGCAGAAGTGGCTGGACGCCATCATCCGTGAGCGGGAGCAGCGCGAGAGTGAGTACGCCCTCTCCTGGGCCTCCAGCTCTGGGGGGCTGTCCTGGGATCCTGGCGTGTATATGGCTTCCGTTAGCCTGGTCACTTCTGCCGAGGGAGGACTGTGTCCAGGGAAGGGGCCTAGGCTACAGGACGCGGGTCACTGAAGGGACAGAGAGCTCCAGGACTGTCTTAGAACTTGGTGGTATCTTGGGTCACCTGAGGGCATCTGGTAGTGCCCATTCAACAGATGGGGAGACTGAGACCCAGTGGAAGGGACTTGCCCAAGGGTCAGGGGTCATATGGTTGGTCACCCTGATTCTTGGTACCCTTCACCCTTGTGGGCTGGTAGCTGAGACATTCTCTCCATGCCTCTCTCTCCCCCACCGGGTCTGTTACCTTCAGCTGTGCTTCTTTTTGCTTAAGACTCAGATTCTGCCTCTGGGAGGAGGCTCCTTGGGGGTTGCTTACTAACTGTGGTCCCAGGTCTCTCTGGGCCCAGGCTCCCTGGAGGCCCTTGCATAAGTCGTGCGGGGCTGGGTATGGTAGGGACCTGGGTTGTTGTGCAGAGATCTGGGAAAAGGGAGCTGTGCTATGTCTGGGGGCAAATTACTTTAGTCTCCCAGATCTCAGTGATGCCGTCTGATAAGTGGGGATAAAAGTTCCTACTGCACAGGGTTGTAATGGTGCTAAATGCAGTTTGGATTTGACCATCCTTGGGAAATTTGACACGTGATCCTAAAAACCCTGCCTACCTACCCCCCCCACCTTTGCAAAGGAGGAAACTGAGGCACAGTTATCTCTGTATCTGCAACCTTCTACTTGGGTGTGTCATAGGTCCCTCACACTTTCCCTGTATAACCAGAACTTCTAATTTCCACCATCTCCCCCGCCAAAGCTGGAGGTTCCCCATCTTAGTACCTGGTTCCTCCCTTTGCCTGATGCCTCAGTTTGCGACTCTTGGTCCCAACCCTGATTTCTGCCCACTCCCCAGATTCAGTATATGGAGTCCCTTTACTTCCACCAAATCTGCCCACTTCCCTTTCCCCGCTACTTCCATCCATGAGCAAGTTACCGCCATCTCTCAGGAATATTGGCCCCACAGGGCTGGATCCCTTGTTTTTCCTTTTCCCTAGAGAAGCTAGATTTTAAGTTTTCAGGTGATATTTCTTGATTTTAAATTTTGTATGAAAAATTATGCAGGTGACTTTAAACCAAGCTACTGAAACTGGCCCCTGGTTGGCAAGCTTGTGAGCTCTGAAACTGGGCGGGGCTGGGTGTGTGCTCAGGACGGGGGTGGGGTTCAGGGGTGAGGACTGGCCTGGGTGTGGCTGATCCGTGTATTTGTGGTTAGAACGGGGGCCTGTGGTCTGTGCAGGGTATATGTGGTCACGAGTAAGGTGTGGCCTCAGTGGGCCTCAGTCCTTAGAATCGGGTGTTGTCCAAACTGTGACCTCAGGGCTGGGTTTCCAAGGGTGGTGCGTGGATCATGAGCACAGATGTGGAGCCAAACTTTCTGGGTTGAAATCCTGGTTCTGCCACTTCTAGTTGGGTGAACTTAGACAGATAGCTTCATTCCTCTGGGCCTCCATTTCTTTATTTGTGAAGGGGGGATAACTTGGCCTTACAGGTTTCTTGAGGATTAAGGGGCACATAGTAGGCGCTTCCAGCATTTTCTCTTGTTATTTTTCATTGCTGTTGTCAGGAGTGGACAGGGTCCAAGCAGAAAATGTAGACAGGGATCTGGTCAGGGTTCTCTGTATGTTGTCTAAAGAAATGGGCAAATTTTTATCCCTGGTTGGAAGGAAGAACTCAGTAGGCTTTCTGATAACCTCTGAATTTGGAAACCCATGCTCACGTTGAAGGGTTGAATGAGCTTGACTGTCTGTTACCCTGGAACTTAACCTCTCCGGACCTCGGCTTTGCCGTCTGTGAAATGGGGGAGATCAGCCAGCCGCTCCTACAAGGTTATGTGGGGAGTCACTGGCAGGTGCCTGGAGCAGGGGCTGGCACTCTATGAGGGCTCTGTACGTGACCCTGGTGGGGGCTTCCAGGAGCTGCGGGCCTGCCCTCCTCTGCTCCCCAGGGCTGGTGCTCGCCTGGGTGCTGACTGCCCCCTCTGTAGGCCTGAAGCTCGGCATGGAGCGGGACGCCTACGTCATGATTGCAGAGAAGGGAGAGAAGCTTTACCACATGATGATGAACAAGAAGGTGAACCTGATCAAGGACCGTCGGAGAAAACTGAGCACCGTCCCCAAGTGCTTCCTCGGCAAGTGAGTGGTCCCAGCTGGGCCTCCGTGGGGCTCCCGCGCTGGTCCCAGGCAGCTGGTGCGCCAGAGTGTGCCTGCCTGGCTCTTCCCCAGGAGCCCGGGGGGCGGAGCCACTAAAGCACTCCGTGTCCTCGGTTAACAGACCTCAGGAGCCAAGAAGAATTAGTGGGGGCCCCATATCGGGTCTTTCAAATGTTTCCTTCCAAACTCGCCACAGAATGTACATTTTATGTTGTCACGGTGCACACATCCCTGTAACATATGACTGAAACCAGTTTCACAGAACTTACCGTGCTGGGCACGCTCTGAAAGTATTTGTGTCTTTTCTGTTCTGTTTTCTATTCTGCCTTGTCCTTTGCATGTTATTCATTTCTTCTAAGAAATGATGTGAAGCCAGACGGTGGCATTGATTTCACACACTCCTGATGGGTGGCCCGTCATGGATTAGGACGCTGCCCCCACACTCACAACTGGACCCACTATACAACACAAGCAAAGAGGTTCTGAACACAGGGAGGGCACGTGGGAGTTGCCGGAAGCACCGCAGAGCAGACGTGGGTCTTGGCATCAGTCCGCATGGGCTGCTGTCACCACGCATTGCACACTGAGCAGCCCAGCAGAAACTAACTGCCTCGCAGGCCTGGAGACTGGAAGTCTGAGACCAGGGCGTGAGCAGGGCTGATGTCCCGTGAGACCGTCCTGCCTGGGTGTGAGGGCAAAGTGGGGAGGCACCTGGAAGCTTTCAGGATTTGAGGGCCTCTGACATCTCTGGGAAATACATTCCTTCCCAATAAGAAAACATTTTACCCCCGCCCCCATTTTATAACCAAGGATCAAAGGGGTCAGAGCCCTGGTGTGTCTTAAACCCAGAGGCAGATTCACAGTCCCACCAAAATTGCCAGGCTCTGTGCCGCCCTGCCTTGAGCTCGACACGGTGGTGGACGCAGAGGGTGCCAACCTCACGGAGCCTGTGGAGCCTGTGGTTCTGCCGGGGAGAAGGAAGTTGGCCTGGGAGGCAGGGACTTTATTTGGAACGTATTGACTAATAACCCATCCACTTCCCAAAAGCTTTGAAGAGCCTTTGGATATAAGCGTGTGTGTTCTGATCTTGACTCAGTCCAGAGGAGAGGTGATTTAGACAAAGGCAGTCCCCATGGTAAAAGTGGGGGAAGTGGTTGCATTCTGGATCATTTTGAAAGTGACCGCATTTGCTGGTTGGGTGAGAAAAGAGTTGAGGATTGTAAGCCCTTGGAGGGCTGGAGTTGCCACTGCTGTGAAGGGGAAGGAGACGGATGGAGGAGCAGGTTTTGGGGGGTGGCTCCTCTAGGATGGGTGCCCTTGGGACTCTTAGACACCCGGATGGAGAGGTTGACTTGTTAGCTGGTTATAGATCTTGACTTGGGGAGAGAAGACTGGGTTAGAGAAGTAATTGCGGGGCATATATGCATTTTAATTTTTTTTTTAAGATTTTACTTATTTGACACAGAGAGAGAGATCACAAGTAGGCAGAGGGGCAGGCAGAGAGAGGGGGGAAGTAGGCTCCCCGCTGAGCAGAGAGCCCGATGTGGGGCTTGATCCCAGGACCCTGAGATCATGATCTGAACCGAAGGCAGAGGCTTAACCTACTAAGCTACCCAGGCACCCCTATTTTTTTTAAGGCTTTATTCATTTATTTGAGAGACAGCACAAGCTGAGGGGAAAGACAGAGGGAGAGGGAGAAGCAGACTCCCTGCTGAATAGGGAGCCTGATGTGGGACTCGATCCCAGGACCCCAAGATCATCGTGACCTGAGCTGAAGGCAGATGCTTCACCGACTGAACCACCCAGGTGCCATCAGAACATTTTGATGGTTTTTAAAGCCATAAGACTGAAATCTGCAAGGGGACATGTGGGGAGAGCTGAGGCAGGTACTGGACCTTGGGGCTGGCATCGGGAGGAAGGAGCCTAAGAGGGAGCAAGCAGAGAGGCAGGAGGCACCCGGGGCGAGTGTGGCGTCCTGGAAGCTAGGCAAAGATGCAGACACAGGGCCCAGCGGCAGCCAGTTTTGGACAGCGGAGGTGGAAATGCCCGGAGGACGTTCAAGGGCCAGTGTTGACCTGCCTCTTCGGAGACCAGGTGTGGAGCCAGGGCTGAGCTCCTTGGTCACAGCCCGAGTCTTATGGTGGAAGGGGCAGCAGGCAGGAGATTTTGTGGGGTGGCTGGGCTCCTAAGCAGTGGCTGGGGGCTGCCCTGGATCGGGGGTGCCCTGTTACCACCCCAGCTCGAGCTCCAGGAGGGTGTTTGGAGAGAAGTCTGGGCCCCAGACCTGCGGGAAGCGGGGCAGGGGCGGCTTGGCTCGTCTCCACCAGCTGGTCTTTAATCCCTGGGCAGAAAGGAGGTTTTTCTCTCTGGAGGGGGCTTACTTCCAGGCCCCTGGGTCAGACGACCTCTCCGCCTCCTGCCAAGCCCCTTGGGGAGCTCAGTGCGGCCGGATGGGATAACCTGCCCATGATTAGAGTTTCAGCGGAGTGTTCTGTCTCCTCAGGAAGGATTAGGGAGATTTCTTTTACCGCCTCTTTGAAACAGGGCCAGGATTGAAGCTTGTTTTATAATCATCGGGGCCCTAAGGACCAGCTTCCTACAAAAGATTGTTCTAATAAAGCTCTTCTCTCCGCTTAGCTCTTTGCCCAGCCCCAGGGCCCGTGACCTTCCTCCTTCCCCGCCAGGGCTCAGCTCCCAAGTCTCCTGCAGGAGCATCCTTGGTCCCTTTGGGTGGAAGAGACCTGTAGCCACCAAGACATAATTATCCACCTCTCCCCCACTCCAGACACTGGCAGGCGGCTATGCCTTTTAACCCACATACAATAGTGTGGGGCAGGTCACTGCCATTATCCCCACTGTAAGGGTAAGAGAATTGAGGCAGAGAGAGGGAAGAGGTCCTGTACAAGGTCACACGGCCACAAGTGGGGGCTCGGGATTTGAATCCAGGACTCTCTCCCACCACACTCTGCTGCATGTATCCATTTATATTTCTGTTTGGCACATTTTGTTTTTCCTTGGTAGTTCCTTTCTCCTTATCCATCTGCATTACTAGAAGGGGAATCCACGAATACAAAACATGTCTTATTTATCTTTATAACTTCCGAGGGTTGGGCTTGGGGTTGGGCTTGGACACAAGCCCTGGTTCCCCCACCTTCAAGCTGTGTGACTGTGGGCAAGTTTCTTTTTTTTTTTTTTTAAAGATTTTATTTATTTATTTGACAGAGAGAGATCACAAGTAGATGGAGAGGCAGGCAGAGAGAGAGAGAGAGGGAAGCAGGATCTCTGCCGAGCAGAGAACCCGATGCGGGACTCGATCCCAGGACCCTGAGATCATGACCTGAGCCGAAGGCAGCGGCTTAACCCACTGAGCCACCCAGGCGCCCTGTGGGCAAGTTTCTTAACCTCTCTGAGCTTCAGTAAAGGACCAGTTAATGGGAAATAGTTAAATATGCCTCACAGGATTATCAGAGGCTTCAGTGAGAAAAATGCATGTGACATGCTGGGCACAGTGCTGGCCAGAGTGACGGGAATGTGTGTCGGGGTGGCCTGTTTCTGCCCTGCTCAGAGACAGAGCTCACGAAGAAGATCAAGGAATAAAATCTGGGTGTTTGTGTGGAGGCATCATGGGAGGGACAAGGCGTTGGGCAGACAGCATTGATTCATTCCTGCATCTATGCGTTTCATTCAGTGTTTCTTGAGCCCTTATGGTGTGCCAGCAGGAACAGGACAGACGAGCCCCCTTCCCTGTGGAGATGACTGTTTGGGGGGAACCAGAAAACACACAAGGAGACAAACAACAGCACAGAGGGGATTTTCGCCAGCCGGCAGATGTTGTAAGAAGTGAGTTAGGTTGATGTTAAGGAGGTGAGGAAACGGGGTGCTGTTTCAGCCAGGATGGTCAGGGAGAGCTTCTCAGGGGAGGTGACGTTTTAACCAAGCCCTAGTTGATAAGCAGGAGCTGATCATGAGAAGATCTGGGGGAACAGCATTCCTGGCAGAGGGAACAGCAGGTGCAAGAGCCCCACAGATGGAACAAGCTTTGAGTAATTAAGAAACAGCCAGGCCAGTGTGGCTAGAGCGAGGGCATGGCCAAGGGTCTCTATCAGGCAGGTAAGGGAGGTGGGGGGGCTTGGGTTTTTTTTCTGGGTGCTCTGGGAAGCTGTTCAGAGTCTAAGCAGAAGGGTGGGAGGAGGATGAGCTCATCACACCGGCTCTGGGTGGAGGAACTGGCAGAGGTATGAGAACTCAGGGGATAAGTGTAATGGTGTGACTGGCAGGGACAGTCAGGGAAGGCTTCCGGGAAGAAGAATGCCTTTGGCTTCCACCTTGTCCGAGGTTAGATGTCATTCATTGATTGGTGTCTGCTGTTACAGACGCTCTGAGGTGGGAGGGGCCTCCTGTCTCACCCACCTGCGTGCTCAGGTGCAGGGTGTCCGTGGGTAAGAGCTGATCAGTCATGATTTGTCAGACATGGCTTCAGGAAGCTTCTACAGGAGTTTTCAGGAAGCAACTTTAGGCAGTGGAGTTACAGGGACAGGCAGAAAACCTCCAGTCCTGCCCTCATGGAGGAGACAGGTGAGAACAAGGGAACTGCCGGTGGTCAGTGGCACATTGGGCCTCAGCTCCGGGAACTGTCCTGGGGCGACGGCAAAGACACCCGTGTATCCCCTGTGCCTAGCGTTGGGCCTGACCCGTGGTAGTGATTCTGGGGGTCAGGAAGGAAGGAGGGCTGACGTTGGGCACATGCAAACTCAGCCAGTGCCCCCTTGCCTGAGTCCCAGACTCCCCACCAGCCTCAGCTGACCATCTCTCTCTCTCTGTGTCTCCAGCCCAGTGCTCCGAGTGACATCTCTGAAAGGCTGGATCTTGCCGCTCTTTGTACCCAGCGTCCTAGTTGGGTAGATTACAGATTGCTGGTTTCCTGACCTTTTTTCTCACTCAGGGCCTTTGTATGTGCTGAGCCCCCTTCCTAGAACACCCTTCTTTGCGCCTCAGCAGAGGCAGACGGTGCCCCACTGACCTCGTGCAGGTCATGCATGTGTTTTATGGAGGCTACACGGGGCTTTCAGGACATTTTGGACTATATATCAACACTGAGCAATTGGGAGATTTCCCAGGAAGTGCTGAATTTCCATCTTCTCTTGGAAAGTAGGATGTTTTAGTCTTCCCAGCTGTATGTTGGGGTGGCTGGCATCTTCAGGAGTGCCCCTGGCTAGTGCCACAGAGTCTCAACCTGGCCCCGCCTCCTCCTTTTTTTTTTTTTTTTTTTAAAGAGAGAGAGTGAGAGGGGGAAGGGAGGGGTAAAGGGAGAGGGAGAATCTTTTTTCTTTTCTTTTTTTTTTTTTTTTTATGGGAGAGGGAGAATCTTAAGCAGGTCCATGCCCCGCGTACATCCCGTCCCGGGGCTCGATCTCACAGCCCTGAGATCATGACCGGAGCCGCAATCAAGAGTTGGACGCTTCACCAACTGAGCCACTCTGGTGCCTCCAACCTGACCCTTCTGTTCCTTTACAAGAGCTCGAGGGCCCTGCGTTACAGATGAGTTTTATCTGGTTTTGCACACTGGGTCCCTGCTTGAGATTTCATATGATGTGAAGGTTTACCTGCCGAATCCAGAAGGCCCCTGAGTGAACCACTTGTCAGAACGGCCATACTGAGGCCCAGAGACGAACGGGGTCTTGCCCAAATTTGCCCAGCAAGCTGCGAACCTTCCTTGTTGATCTAAAAGGGGTTAAGACTCAGCTTGGGGCCGAAACTTGGGGTCACAGTTGCTGTTCTGTGGGGCTGCCTTCCTCCGACCCTAGCAGAAGACACCGGGACACTGCCGGCCCCCCATCTGGCCTCGGGGGCTGCCGGTCGGTGCCAGAGGCGGCCCCCGATGGGACAGCTGGTGGGCAGCCGGAGGCCCAGCGTCCAGCTTCCGAGAGTGGGCGCTCAACATCTGTTCGCCTCCCTCCGCTGCTGGCAGCTTTCCCCTGTCTCTGATTTTGGGGACTTTGAGAATGAAATTGAGGGGGGTGGAGGACCTAGAACAATCTCTTCCCCACCTGGGGCTCCCTCGCGCCCTCCCACCCCCGCTTGGGCTGCACCCGGGGCTCTCTCAATGCCTCAGCTCACCCACTACCTCCACACGGGCAGGCTTTGCTCCGCCAAACACCGGGAAGCTAAAAATAGTCTTGCCCCCTCTGGCCATGTAATTGGAGGCGGGACAGCTGGTTTCGATAAGCAGGAGAGCTCTGTGCTCTGGCCAGCTGCCACCTGCTTTCATTGAACACAGATTGCCTCCGTGGAAACAGCCCGGTTGCCGGCTCTCCCTTTTCCTGCTGACTTTGAGTGGGCTGAGCTCTGCACTGAGCCCGAGTGCGCCTCCAGGAGCAGGGCGGCGGGGTCTGGCTGAGTCTCTACCCCACCAGGTAGTCACGTTGGATCTGCCTGATTTCATCGGGCTCGTGAGCCTTTCTTTCTCCCAGAGACATTCCTGCCGACCCTAGAACATTCCTTCTTGTTTGATGGTTTATTCTTTCATGTGTTCAAGAAGTGATTGTCGAGGTCTACTGCGCTTTAGGCCTCCTCTAGGTCTGGGGATAGGGCTGTGAATCAGACCGACAAAAGTCCATGTCAGCGTGGAGATTACTTTCTGGTGGGGCAGACGGCTGATAAACACGTACAGAAATCTGTAACAGTACAATTTCAGACAAGGATAAGTGCTCAAAAGAAAGCACAACTGAGAGATGTACGGATTGTGTGGGGTGCTTGGTGAAAAGGAAAAACTTAACATGAAGGGCTGGGGGAGAGGTTTTCCAGGCAGAGGGAACAGCAAGTGCAAAGGCCCCGTGGTAGGTAGGAGTCTGATCTTTTTGAAGAAGCAGAAGACGGTGGGTATGTCTAGTATATGTGCTGCCGAAGCGAGCACTGACGGTGGGTATGTCTAAAACATAAGTGAAAGGAGAGGAGAGGAGATTGGTAAGGATGGCAGTTCACGTGGGGCATTGCCATTGTGAAAGCAGAGTTTGGATCTTTTTCTGAGAGTAAGGGGAAACTCCCACTGGAGAGTTTGACTAGGAGAATGACATGATCTGATCACCATGAGCTCCCTTGACTCTTCACAGTCATCTTTTTTGGCTCTTATTTCTTCTTGCCTGTTTTATTTTTTCTTTCCTTCTGCTCATCCCTTCATGTTGCCATCCATCATCTGTCCCCCCACTCATCTGCCCGGGTCTCTCTCCAATCAGTGTCTACCCATCCCCCCTATTCTCCCCTCCACCCACGTGCCCACTGGTCTTTCCAACTACCTACTCATTTGTCTATCAGGTCATCCATTCATCTACCTTCCTGTTCACTTACCTCCCCACTCATGGGTCCATCCACCCATCCTCCCTTACTAGCTCTTCCCTCCCTCCCATTCATCCGTTGACCCTTCTTCCTTCCCTCTTATCCATCCATCCATCCATGCACCCATTCAGGGCACCTGAGTCAGGGCTGGGGGTCTGGTCACACCCATCCCTCTGCCACTGTTCCTAGGGAAAAGCACAGGGTCTCAGCACAACCCCCAGGGCTGTGGGCTCCCAAGCCTTGCTTTCCTGTGGGACATTTCAGTGCTCCCTCGCAGGAGTGGGTAGGGCCAAGCTGGTTCCAGGCTGGTCTCTGTGTTCCCAAGCCTGGCAAGTTTTTCTCAACTGCGTCTCATGTTCCTGGCAGTGAGTTTGTTGCCTGGCTTCTGGAAATTGGTGAAATCAGCAAGACTGAAGAAGGCGTGAACTTGGGCCAGGCCTTGTTGGAGAACGGTATAATCCACCATGGTGAGTGGGGGCTGGGCCCAGGTGGGCCGGGGAGGGGTGTGGGGTTGGGGGGTGGAGGGAGGCACAGGTCAGACCGCAGCAGTGCTGCGCTACCCCTAACTCAGGGGCTGTGGCTACCTGTCTCTGTATCTGCCCCGTTCCCCCGGGCACAGTGTAGCCTTGGGACGCAGATGCCCTTCTAAATCTGTTTACGGGGCTGGAGAGCCCTGTACTCACCTGGAACACCGGCAAAGCAGGGACACCACAAGAAGTTCCTTCAAAAAAGAGCAAGAGCCATTTATGTTTTTGTCATTCAGTCAGTATTTACTGACTCCTACATGCCAGGCACTGTGCACACAGCAGAGAACAGGCCAGAAGAAAATGTCTTTGTGGGGCCGATGTTCTAGTCAGAGGGGGTAGGTGGTAAAGAAAAGAAGTAAAAGCTGTGTATGCAGATGGCACTCAGTGCTGCACGAGGGGGGGTGGGAAGAGAAAGCAAGGGGGTGGTTGGACTCTGAGAAGGTCTCTCTGAGAAGGTGCCCGAGAGGTCGAGGAAACGGAGAGCACTGGGGCTCTAGGCCGAGGGTCCAGCAGGTGCAGAGGGCCCCCCCCGCCGCCCCAGGAGAGGAAGCCTGTGTCCTGGGACCTGCCAGGTGGCCGGTGCTGCCACGGGAGGGGGCGTGGGTGCTGCTAGGAGATGTGGGCGGGTACGGGGCTGGGCATTGTGTGGAAGGGGTGAGGTTCGGGACCGCCGAGGGACCGTGGGGTCTTCGGCTTTTGCTCGGAGCGCAGTCGGAAGCTGCTGCTGAGTGCCGAGGTGAGGGAGCCGTGCTGAGGCTCTGACCTGTGCGGGGTCCCTCTGGCCGCCACGTCCGCAGGGGCCTCTTGTACCAGGGACAGCAGTGGGGGGCCTGGCGGGGGGGCTGTGATGTTCCAGACGGGAGATGACCCGATGGCTTGGAGCAGGGTGGGACGCAGAGTCAGACTGTTAATGTTTTGGAGGCAGAACCTCCAGGATCTGCCAGTGGATCCACGGTGGGGAGGGCCAGAAAGAAGCACCAGGGGCGCCCGAGGCCTTCGTATAGAGAAGGTATCAGAAATCCCCACTGTGTGGTCTCACACCCCAGCACCCACGGTCCCAACACATGCTTTGGCGACCAAGCACCAAGGAGGTGCTGGGCCAGGTGGGTCCTAACGCAGGCTGGGTCAGGGCATTTCTGGGCCTCTCGGGAGACCTGGTTTCTGCAGAGGAGCGAGGGAGGAGGGGTTCAGCGAAATCGTATGTGGCACAGAGCCTGGCCGAGTGCAGGGCGATGAAGGGCGGGGGTGGGCGGTGGGCCCAGCCTCACTGGCCCCCTGGGTCTCTCCAGTGTCTGACAAGCACCAGTTCAAGAACGAGCAGGTGATGTACCGCTTCCGTTATGACGACGGCACCTACAAGGCCCGGAGTGAGTTGGAGGACATCATGTCCAAGGTAGGGAAGCTGCCCGACCCCACAGCCCTGACCCCACGATCACTGCAGAGCAGGCCTGCACCCCAGTGGCCTGTGCTCTTCCTCCTCCCCCACCCGCCTGCTCTGTGCTGGGAGCCGTCTCTCCCAGTAGCCCAGACTTGGAGGCTCCTGAAGGATGTGGCCTGATCCCAGACCCTGCCTTGTTCTCTTTCAGGGCGTGAGGCTTTACTGCCGCCTTCACAGCCTCTACACCCCCGTAATCAAGTAAGTTACTCTCCCGGGTCCAGTTTCACTTCTGCTTCTTCTCAGCTGTGTGGCCTTGGGCTAGTCACTGAACCTCTCTGAGCCTCAGTCTCCTCCATCGTCGCATCTACCCTCCATATTTGTCCTTAGGGCTGAGTGAGTCACTCTGTGGGAGACGTTGCAGCGTGGTGGTGAAGGGTGTCCGTTCTGGGGCCAGTTTGAGCCTCAGCTGCTGGTGACCAGCTGTGTGACTTTGGGCAGAGTTACTAAGCCTCCTGGTGCCTCAACATTTTGCTCTGTGGAATGGGGATGATAACAAGATCCACTTCAGGGCCTTTGCACTTGCTGTTCCCTCTGCCTGGAATGCTTTTCCGGTATCAATCTGCATATTTACAACCTCACTTCCTTCAAATGTCTCCAAATCTAAGGGGCCTCCCCTGCTCACTTCTCAAAGCCTCCGTGTCTGGTGTGCACTGTCCTCCTTACTTCACTTTGGCCTTTCTTCTTGAAACTTGATAGTGGTTGACGTGTTATGTATTTATTCCTTATTTGCTGTCTTTCTTCCGCACTGGACTGTACACTCACCAAGGGCAGGAAGTCTGCTCGCTGCTGTGTCCCCAGACCTTTGGCCAGCCCCTAGAGCGCTGCTGTCCTATAGCCCTTTCCACAGTGGTAACCAGGCCCCGTGTCTGTGGGGTCCAGTACAGTAGCTGTGAGTCATGTGTGGCTTTCAAACCCTTGAGATGGAGGAACGTGATTTTAGGTCTGATTTAATATTCACTGATGGATAAATGGGTACATATTGGAGAGTGCAGAGTAGCCCTCCGTGCATGTTTGTTGCGTGAATGTTGAGAGGTAATTAACCTCTTTGGTCTCTGATTCTACCTCTGTGAAATGGGTATAATAATAGCTCACGCCTGGGCACCCGGGGGCTCAGTCAGTTGAGCCTCTGCCTTCGGCTCAGGTCATGATCCCGGGGTCCTGCGATGGAGCCCCACGTCGGGCTCCCTGCTCAGCGGGGAGCTGGCTTCTCCTTCTCCCTCTGCCTGAGTCTTTACCTACTTGTGCTCTCTTTCTCTGTCAAATTAAATAAATAAAATCACAAAAAAAAGAAAAAAAAAAAGAATAGCTCACCCTCTTGGGTTGCTATGAGGATTAAATTTGAGTGATGCCTGGCACATTGTGCGGGCTGTATAAATGCCAGCCATTGGTTCTTTTTTTTTATTATGAAGCTTATGGTTGTGGGTGAAGGGACGGAGAGTGTGACCTCATTCTTTTTTTTTTTTTTTAAGATTTTATTTATTTATTTGACAGAGATCACAAGTAGGCAGAGAGGCAAGCAGAGAGAGAGGGGGAAGCAGGCTCCCCACTGAGCAGAGAGCCCCATGCGGGGCTCAATCCCAGGACCCTGAGACCATGACCTGAGCCGAAGGCAGAGGCTTAACCCACTGAGCTGCCCAGGCGCCCCGCAACCTCATTCTTACCAGCTGCGGTTTCTTCCCCCTGAGTCTTGACGGCTCTTGTCCACTCTTAGAGGAACGGAGGGGATTCCAGCATTTGCTAGCCTTGTCGGGGGTCAGGCCCTGGGAGCTCCTCACATCTGTAGACCAGCCCCTGCCTTCTCTGTGCCCTTGCGAGAAGGGCCTCTTGATCAGCCCCTAGAGAAGGAAGTGGCAGGGCCAGCACTTACTGGCACGCTGCCTGCCCGGCTCCCCAGTTCCTAAAGTCTAGAGAAACTCCCCAGCCAGACTTGGTCATCAGCCTGTGTGTGGCTGGCCACATAGACTCCTGTTTGCCAGCCTCAAGCCCCAGAAACGGTCAACTCACTGCAAGGTTAGCACGACCCTTTGTTCCAGGACTGGGGCGGGGGAGGTTTAAGATTTTATTTATTCATTTGACAGAGAGAGATCACAAGTAGGCAGAGAGGCAGGCAGAGAGAGGAGGAAGCAGGCTCCCCACTAAGCAGAGAGCCTGACGTGGGGCTCAATCCCAGGACCCCGGGACCATGACCCGAGCCGAAGGCAGAGGCTTTAACCCACTGAGCCACCCAGGAGCCCCGGGGGGAAATTTAGATGCCACACATCAGAGCATGTGCCTGGGGAGAGCCCCAGGGACCTGTGCTCCCCGGTGCGCTCACATGTGTTCCCTTCTCCCGCAGAGACCGTGATTACCACCTGAAGACGTACAAGTCCGTGCTGCCTGGGAGCAAGCTCGTGGACTGGCTGCTGGCTCAGGTGAGCTGTCCCCCAGCCCATGGGAGCTGTTCCCCAACCTGTGGGATCTGTCCCCCCCGACCCACGGGAGCAGCCTGCTCACTCTGCCCAGCACCGAGGAGCTGACCGGGCTGCCGGCCTTGAAGTTGCTTTAAACAGTTTTTTCTCTAGTTTTCACTCGTGTAAAATACACATCACACTTAACTGTCATAACCGTGGTTCAGCGTGCTGTTTGTGACCCGACGTCCGACGTCCCCTCACATCGCTGGGAGCCATTCCCACCCTCCCTCTCCAGAGCTCTTTCATCTTGCAGAACTAAAAACCCTGTCCCAGGTCAACACCAGCTCCCCTCTCGCCCCTCCCCGCGGCCCCTGGCAACCTCGCTTCTGCTTTCTGTCTCCAGGTGCTTGGCCACACTGGGTACCCCCGTGAGCAGGGTCACGCAGCCTTTGTCCTTCTGTGACTGGCAGACGGCACTCAGCGTCATGCCCTCAGGGCCATCCACATGGTGGCCTGGGTCAGAATTGCCTTCCTTTGCGAAGCTGATTAATATTCCATCGCACAGATCGCCCACATTTGATTTATCTGTCATTGATTATTATCCGTCTATTAGTGTCTGCTTAACGGACGGTTGGTTGCTGCCACTGGAGGCTTCCAGTTAAAACTGGGACAGTCCCGGCTGAGCTGGGACAAGTCAGTCTCATGCTGAGGCACCAGACGGGAGCCTCCACGGGGAGCTTGCCAAGTTACCCCTTTCGCGGAAGTTGCCCAGGGGGCAAGGGCTGGGCAGCACCTTGGTTTTGCTGCAACTTCCTGAAGGCTTTTGCTCCCCTGAGATGCTGCAGACATTTCTGTCTGCCGGCCCATGGCTCCTGCTCCCGGGGCGCTTCCTCTGGCTGGGTTTTGTGCATTACCTCGTGGAGTCCTCCAGCCCATTTATAGACAGGGGCACTGGGACCCAGAGAGGCTGAGCACTTGGTTCAAGGGTACACAGCCCCTTAGCGGCAGAGCTGGGATTGGGATGGGCCTGCCTCACCCTGCTTGTACCTCGGTTCTTCGAACTTTTCAGGGAGCTTGCGAGAGTGTTCATCTGTAAATCTGTAAAGAGAGCGTATTGGCTCCAAAGACGAGGAGACAACTGTGAAATCAAAACGGATAAGTGTTTAAATGTTTACAGAATGCAGCTTTATGTCAGCCTCCTTAATTGTTAAATTTAGCTTTCATAAAAACCTCATTCCATTTGAAAACAATTTGCTGGCGGGATTTTCTCATGTCACACAATTCCTGATGATTGCCTAGAAATCGTAGCCAATCTGTAAAGTAAATGTTTCTTGGTGCCAAATGACTTCAAAAGCAGGTTTAGAAAAATCCTTGAAAAATTATTTTCAGGCCCAAACAGCATATTTAATGTAGGATGTGGGTGTATTTTAATGTGTTTGCTGTGGTGTGGGATGCTAGGACCCGGGAGGTCTTAAAACAGCCCTGGAACTGGAATTCAGTTTTGCACATCTGGCAGGCGCAGAGTGCTAACCACTGTGCGGCAATGCCCTCCCCTTCCGGCTCCCGAAACCAGCTCCCAGCATGCGCCTGATTTCTAGTAGCCAGGCTGGCCTGGGTCAGATCCCAGCTCTGCGTCTTCCTAGCGGAGTGCTCTTGGACAAGCCTCTTAGCCTCTCTGTGCCTCACTTTCCACACCTGCAAAATAAAGCTAAAAACAATACCTTCCCTGTTAGATTATTTTGAGGATTCAATGAGTTAATCACATAAAGTGCTTAGACTGGCACCTGGCACAGAGGAATTGCTCAGTAAATGCGATGGTTGTTATAATTCCTTATCTCCCACACGAGGGATTCAAGGTGGCTCCAAATTACATGTGGTACCGAAGGCTGGAGAATATGGAAGGCTGGAGAACCTGCAGGAGGTTTGGGGGCGCAGGGACAGTGAGATCAGGAAACAACCAGCAGGGGGTCGGGGGTAGGGTAGGGGGCAGGGTGGGGGGGGCGAATCCATGGAGTCCCGCCTCTGGAGTGTTCCGTTCCAGGTGAGGGTGACACGGGGTGATTTCCTTTGTGGTTTAGGTTCTTTGCTTGGAGCCTAGACCTGCCTGGGTCCGGGCTCTCGGAAACGGCTGCTTCTCCCCAGCTCGGCCCTTTCTGTGGCCTTAAGCCACACTCCCAAGCTCCACTGGTGCTCACAGCTGTGTGTGGGTTCTGAAGCGTGATGTGGGCTCTGCCCTAAGTGGTGAGTCCCCGGCCTGAGTTGGGAGTGAGATGGGTCCCCGAGATGCTGAGATGTCAGTGGGTCTGAGAAATGCCTGGAGATGGGGTGCACGGGGTGTGCTGCTATGGAGCAGGATAGGAGGCAAGGATGTGTCCTGGGGCTTTGATGCGCTGGGAGGCGGGAGGTACACTTTACGGGGATTGGGAGACTGGGGGAGGAGTCCCCAGTTGCCTGGGAAGATCAAGAATTCTCCTCTGATGCGGGAAGGCACTGTCTTTGGGGTGACCACTGGACTCCCCCATGGGTGGGTGGAGGGCGGGGCAGGATTGGCATGCCAGACACTCCGTTCCTGGTCAGCTTTGGCAGTATTTAAAATGAGCAGTCAGGGGAGGGTGTGGAGCAAGTCAACAAGAGGGCTAATTAGCTTCTCCCTTTCTTTGAGCACCTACTGTGTACTGGGCACTGGTTCAGGTTCTGGGGACGCAGCGGGCTGGTGGCTCGAGGCACCGGCAGAGGAAAGAAAGCATCCATGGGCACATGTCCGGAGCCCTGGCCCCAACGATGTGCAACTAACTTGTCCTCTTGGAGCCTCTGTTTCCATAACATGGTGGTGGGGAGAAGGGCCTGGCCCCGAAAGAATTCCTTTCTCACGGTGTAACCTAGGGCAAGTGCAAGCCCGTCTGTGCCCCAGGCTCTTCATCTGTTAAATGGGATTAAGGGGAGTGACCGCCTCTGGGTTGACCCTCAAGACGAGGAGGGAGATGGTGCAGCACCTGGTATGCTGCGGGTCAATAAGAGGCATCTGTGGACATTGTCCTGGGGCTTCCCAAGTCATGGGCAGGGAGCCTCCCACAGCCCTGGGTCCATTACCCGCCCCCCCGGAGTGTTCTGTCACCCGGCCTAGCTCTGCCTTTGCCACTGGCATCCCAGGTGGTTCTGGGTAGAGATGTTTTGTGGCTCCCTGAGTGCTGAGTGCCATTGGGGAGGTGGGTCACCTTGATGGGCATCACTGCGGCCCACTGATGTTCTAGTGAGGGACAGACGTTAAACCACACCCACTTATCAGGAGGGACCCCAAGGACCAGGAATCCTTGGTGCTGATTCTCCTGAGAGCGGTGGCGGGAAGGGAGGAGTTTGTTTCAGACTGTGGCAAGTGCAGCACTGGTATCATGCAAGGTCATGGGAGTAGAAATGGATGAACATTGGTTGAGAGGATGCGTGGGGGTGGGGAGTGGGGGCTGGGGGGCTACCTTAGGTTGTCCTCTGAGGAGCTGACTCGGGCACTGAGACTTAACAAAGCCAGGACAGGGCCTTCCAGGGGGAGGAAGGAGCAAGTGCAAAGGCCCTGAGGTGGGGGCACGTAGTTTGTGAAAGGACTAGCAAGGCGGCCAGCATGGCTGGAGCACCAGCACGGGGGCTAGTGGGCGGGTGGCGGAGGTGAGGGGAGCGTGGCGGCGCAGCGGGACAGGGCTGTGTGTGCCTGTGCCTTCCTCCGGGAGGGGAGAAAATGGTGATTTGAGGTTTTCCCACAACTTGGTGGGATGTGGGGTAGGGGACTTACTTTTCAGGTGTCCAGGGTCAGCGTATTCCATGGTTAACTTGAGAATCCTGTTCTTGTTCTAACTTTAGGAGCCTCCCTGTGGGTCCTCCCTGTGGGAAGGGGGACAGGGATGGCTGGCAGCCCAGACTGTGAGTGCCTCAGAAAGCCAGGTGGGCCCCAGACGCCTGCCGGGGGCCTCCCACGCTGCGGAGCGGGCGCCTGCTCGCCACCTGGGCCCCGGCTGTGCCTCCCCTGCTGGCCCCGTGCAGCTGGGGGCGGCCGCTCCGGATGCCGCCTCTCGCATGGACAGCCGCCTGCCCTGGCTGGGCTCTGTGCACACAGCCTTCCGGCTGCTGGCCTGGGGTCCCACGGGAGAGATTTTTCTTCCTCGAGTCGGCCAAGGCGTGACATCCGGAGGCCAATGGCTCCCTCAGGCCCCGTGCTCTGAGTCCTGCAGCCCCTGGCATTTGTTTCTCCTTTAGCTGGGCAGGTGTCTCCCTGGCCCCTCGGTGGCTGGCAGAGTAGGTGAGGGACAGTCGAGGCGATGGCTTCTTGAAACCCCTTCTTGCTTCGGGAGTCCGTTCCATGAGCGGTTGCCAGGCCCCGTGGCCATCTGAGTGTAGCTGAAGCTCACTGATTGTGGCCACAAGCTCCTACATGATTTGGCCCCTGCTGACAGCAACTTTATTGAATCGCCAGATATTTATTGAGCACCTCCTGTATGCCAGGCCTGAATTCTAAGCCATTGGGATTCCGCAGGGAACACAGCAGATTAAACGCCTTGTCCTAATGGAGCGCATTCACCCCCTCCCTGGTGGCGAGGCTGCCTTTTGTGACGCAGGCTTTGTCTCACCCCTGGACCTTTGTCCATGCTGTTTTCTCTGTCTGCGACCCAGCTGTTCCGCCCATCCCCCGCATCCCCTACTGTGCCACACAACTCACATGGTTTCCCTGATGAACTGAGATTGTGGGGTTTGCACGGACCAGAAACAGATTCTGGCTAGCTAAAGGAAAGGGGGAAGAAAAGAGAAGATGGGAAAGGGTAAAGAGCACCCACAGAGTTAGGGGAGACCCAGGACCCAGCCTCAGAAAGCACTGGCACCAGGAAGTGCCCAGCGTTTTGGGAGCGGGTGCCAAGGGCCCCTTCTTTGGGGCACTGTGGGGAGAACCACACCAGCTGTTCCCTGTCCTTGGGTTCCTCCTCCAGTTGCGTTCCTGGGGCAGAGGGCATCACCATAGTTCGGCATGGACCGTGTGTCCTCAATCCTGGCCTGGGTTGATGGTGGTGGGGCAGTTGTGTGAGAAAAACTGAGGAGCTCTCCCACCAAGACGACATTCCACGTGGGAGAGTCAGCCCCAAAGACGGGCCCTAGGGGCCATGACCATCCATAACTTCAGTTTTGGGTTGGACGTCACTTCCTTGGAAAAGCCCTGAGAGGTGAAGCGGACTTCAGCTGTACTGGTTAGGAGTGTGTTCCTTTGCAACAACAGAAAACCCAACTAAATGGTTGCCTGAGCAGATAATTGTGCCCCATACCAGTCATGCCACATGTCAAGAACCTTCTGTCCTTCACTCTGCTGTCCACAGCATCGTCTGCCACCTTGGTCACTGGATAGCCCCTTAGACCTACATATATCAGTCACTTCCTCATGCGACTTTGTCCCCAGTAGGGGATGTGGTACTGTTTTCCTCTTTTTTCAGGGAGGAAGGTATTTTCCAGAATCCCCTGGTAGCCTTCCCCAGGTATCTCGCTGGCTATAGCTAGGTCAGTTAGGACTTGGACTTCATTGCTAGCATCAAAGATCCTAGCTACAGAGGCTGATATAAATTAGGAGTTGATTTTCCTTTGCTGTGAGAGAAGCCTAGAGGTGGGTGGGCTAGAGCTGCTAGGGCAGCCTCAGGAGACCTTCGGGTCTGTCTCTCTTCCTGCTCTGCCATCCTTAGCATATTTTGGTCCTTGGTATTGTGGTCTAGGATGACTGCAGGAGCTCCAGCCATCACATCTTTGTTCCAAGGAGGAGGAGGAAGAAAAAAGAAGGACCAGGGACAACAGGTTTTTCCAGAGCTCCCTACCAGTGATTTCTGCTTATATCTCATTGGCCACCTCTCACTGCAAGGGAGCTGGGCTTTGTGAACCCCTAGATGGATATGTTGCTGGCTTCAATAGTGACAGCTTCATTGCTAGTGTGGTATTGGTGAAAGGGTTATTCCTAGGCAGCCAACAATATCTGCCACATCAGATCTTCATTTCTCCTTTGTGGTATTTATGGCACGATACACAGTGGCTTTATCTCAGCTGCTATTGATTTTCTTGTGTGGGGTTTATTCCTAATAGTCATAGACGTGTTTGGTCAGTACCGCGGTATGCAAAACAGACACAGATCCCTGCCCCTGTGGCGCCTCCATTCTCAGGGTGATGGTGGGCTTTTCGCAGCCTCGCTCAGCCCTTCCAGTGTCAGTGCACCTAACACCTTCCCCTTCTTGTTCCGTTCCAGGGTGACTGCCAGACGCGGGAGGAGGCGGTGGCGCTTGGCGTGGGCCTGTGTAACAATGGCTTCATGCACCACGGTAATTTGCCCCTTCCCTTCAGCCCAGCCTCCCGGGTTGGGGGCGGTTTGCCCTGGAACACAAAAGCTAGTAGGGACCCTGGTCCCTGGGGCATTTCATGGGGGCCCAGAGGCCCCGAGAGAGCAAGTGGTGGGCTGGAGGTGCTCAGCCTGCCCACGGAGGAGCCCAGGCTAGATGCCGGCTCTGTGGGCCTGTAGACCGAGGGGGGCTTGGGGTGGCTCAGGAAGCCCACCCCACGCCCCTCCCTCTTCTGCCCTGATGGTGACATCCCCTCAGGGCTTCAGTAGGGACCAAGATGACTGGTAATGGTTGGCTGAGAAAATGGACTTGCTTTGAGGTCAAATCTATGGGCTTCCTGGGCCCTTCTCCTGGATGGGACATGACCTCCGGGTGGGCAGTGAGGTTAGATCATGCGGGGCTGGCCCACGGGCTTCCACATGGAGGAGAAGAGAGGGGTCTGTGGGGACAGAGCGCAGGCAGGTTGTAAGTGAGAGAGGAAGGGAGCCGGGCAGGGACGTTCACACCGCTTTTCCGGGCCTGACCCCTTAGATAAGTCTCTCTCCTTCTCACCAGAGAAGCACGGAGGAGGGGTAGAGAGGTGGGCAGTCCTGAGATGATCCTGAGGTGGGAACGTGGGCAGGAGGGAGGAATGGGTTCCAGTGCCACCATTTCAAATTAACACAGCAGTTGATATGCCGTGTGTCTGGCCCCCTCCTGAGCACTCCCCATGTGTTCGTTAGTTTAATCCCGAATTGAGCCTTTGATGTTGGTATTAATATCATCCTTATTTATAATCGAGGAAATGGAAGCCCAGATAAGACAGCGGCTCAAGTTCACACAGCAAGTAGGAGCTGGGATTTGAACCCAGGCTGGCCGGCTTCACGGGCCGCACACTCCATCACTGAGCTCTGTGACCTTCCCACTTGCTGGCCCTGGGGGAGCCCTGAGGCTCCTACCCTTTCAGCAGGGCGGGTAGACTTAACTCCGAGCAACCAGCCTTTCTTCTCCTTCTAGAACACTCCCCGGGGCCTTGGCTCTTGCATTTTCCCTGGCCTGGGGTACCCTACCTGCCTCACACCCCCGACTTACTCGGTGTTTCTGTTTGGTTCGCACCTCCCGAGGCCTCCCCCAGCACCAGGGCCGCACAGCTCCTCTCCGTCCTCTCTCCACGCTTGGCCCAGATTCACGCTTCTTCACGGCGCTGTTCTCTCCCTGTCAGACTAATGCCGTGCTTCCCTCGTGTCGTCGTTCCTGCTGCTCACCCCCAGCCCTTGCCTTCCCAGGGCGGGCACCGTGCTAGGCTCCCGGGACAGAGCAGTGAGCAGGGCAGACCGGAGTCCCGTCCTCGGGAGCTCACGGCCTCGTGTGTGCGCACCAAGCACTGAGATCAGCCTGTGTTCCGGGGCAGTGTGGGCGTGTGAGGAGGACTTTGGCTTTCACTCCAGTGCGCTGGGAGTCCCGGCAGGGTTCTGAGCAGAGGAGGGCCATGGAGCGTGTCTGTGGGGCTGAGGGTGGAAGTCGAGAGGCCAGTGCAGAAGCCATTCTGACCCCAGGGGAGGGTTGCCGTGGCTTGGGCCCTGGTGGTGGCAGCAGAGGGGTGAGATTCTAGAAGGTCTCTTGGTCATTCCTTCTCCCAGCTTCCGCTTTGTGCTCCAGCTCAGAGGTTAGCAAACCCTCCCTGCGAAGGACCAGATATTAAATATTTCAGGCTTTGTAGCCCACGGGGTCGGTCACAGCTCAACTCAGCCATCACAGCATTGAAGCTGCTACAGGCAGTACTTCAATAAGTGGGCATGGCTGTGTGCCAGTAAAACTTTATTTAGAAACACAGGCAGTGGGCCGTAGTTTTCCACCCCTAGTCTCGCTGTGGGTTTGCTGTCCCTTCAACAGGATGCGAGGTGTGCCAGCGTATCCCCTGCCTTGTTCCAGCCCTGACTCAGCTGACTCCCAGTAAACCTCTGTGCCTCTCTGGGCCTCTGTTTCCTCATCTTGCCACTGGATCCCCTCTTCCTCTGAGCTCAGCGTGCCCATGCCTCTGTGGGGTTAGGCATTAGGACGCACTCCCAGCTGCCCGTTTCGCCAGCGAAGATGGGCAGGTCAGGCCCAGCCAGAGTCATTCCTGTCCATCAGCTCCTGTCACCAAAGTCCTTCATTCCCAGAAGCCGCTCTGTTCCCTGCGGGGCCCTCTGACAGCTCCATCCTTCCCGCCGATCAGCTGGGCAGAACCTCTCATTTGTGGGTGAAAGTAATTAGGGGTCCACCCCTGCCGCTATTCTGGGAAGGCTGCTGGCTGAGGACGTTCTGCGGGTCGGGGTGTGGGGGAGGGTGACTCCCAGGCAGTGCCAACACCCTCGGGGCCCCTCAGGGACAGAAACTGCAGGGCGTAGCCCCTACTCCCCCGTTCCCTGCCACGAACTCAGAAATAAGCCAAAATAGAAAAGGGCCAAATCCCAGGGTTGTGGCTGCTGCAAAATACAGGTTAGGGGGCAGAGCAGAGGGTGGCGGTGGGGCCCGGGTGGGCCCTCCCCGGCGTCTGACCTGAGCTCCCGGGCCCTGAAGTGTCTTTAAGCACATATGGGGAAGCTGAAGCTACTGTCTCATCCCCCATCCCTCTGGAAGTTGGTGCTGCCGGGGTCCCCCCAGATGAACACGTGGAGGCTCGGAGAGGCCCAGAGGATCTGAGGGGTCTGAGCCCTGCCGGTGGCCTTGAGGGAAACCTGCATCAGTGGGTGGTGGGACCTCACCTGGCTGTGGTTCTGGACTGGGGGATTCCAGCTCTTTCCCCAGACAGACATTTCAGCCAAGACGCAACATGGTACTTCCTCCTCCCACTCTCAGAGTCTGTCCGCCTCGTGTTTATAGTGGATGTGAAGCCAGCCGGCCCCTGGGGCCTGGCTCCCCTGTTCTGGGCAAAAACAGCAATTTACGTGTCTGTTTTCTCCAAAGAGGTAGTGGGGGTGATGGGAGGAAGACGCAAACAGCTCAAGGTCCTGGGAAGGAAGGAGAAAGAAAGGATCGCCTCCTGCTTTTCATGTAGTCACCAAATCTGTAGACAGCCTCCGTCTTCAGGGATGGTGGGGACATTTCGAACCTTAGGCAGCTGACACTGCCTTTCCCCCACCGAGCCTAGATTTCCCCCTTGCCGCAATTCTCCCCTGCCCCTGTCCTGCCCGCTCTGTGACCATGCACAGTTCTTTTAGCTTCTCTGGGCCTTAGTCTCCCTACCTATAAAAGGGGTACAGCCAGTCCATCCTCGTAACCTAAGCCTGCATCCCCACCGTGCCCAGCACTGGAAGAGACTTAGTTAAATTCTAACCCACAGGGCCCAGACCACATGCTGGTTGTGACTGGTTTTTTGTATCCATTTTCCCGCCTTCTAGAACAGAGGTCAGAAAACTTCTGTTTTCTCCTATTTTGGGCCTGTCAAGGCCCAAATAGTAAATATTGTAGGCTTTGTGGGCCATACAGCCTTTCACAGTCATCTCTGTCAGTCACTGTGGAATGAAAGCAGCTCCAGACAATAAGTAAATAAATAGATGTGGTTGTGTTTTAATAAAACTTTATTTATAAAAAGAGGCAGTGGGCGGGCTCTGGCTTATAGGGCGTGAGCTTGCTAATCCTCCTTCTGAAGTGTCTCATTGTGGTTTCCCAGCTGCCTCTGGTGGATTTGTTGGTGTTTGTTTTATGTTCAAGATATTTATTCCTTGTTAGCTTTAGACATTTTGAATCTGCCATTTGCCTATGGTCTTGTCATTGAACTGAAGTCCTTAATTTCATGATACTGCTTTTTGGGGGGGGTTCATGTATGAAATCTTTTTCTGCCCTAGGCAAAGATATTTTGCATTTTGTTTGGTGAGTGTTATTTTCCCTGTTCATATTTAGGTCTTTAATCCATCAGGAATTTATTGTGATACATGGTTTGAGGTAGGGATCCAATTTTATTTTTCTCCCCGCAGTGAGTCAGTTTTTCCCGACATGCTCTGCAGTCCTCCCTGTGATCATCATCATCATAGGCTAAGTTCCCATAAATACACGGTCCTCTTATGTGATTTCCGTTTTCTTCCCCTGGCTCTTTATCTGTTTCTGCCATAATTCCACACTGTTTTTGTTCCTGCGGCTTTGTAATATGTGTTTTATAGCAGGTGGGGCGAGTTCAGACTTTTCAAGAGAAGTCAGAAAGCCAGACATCTGTGCGAAGTATCCTCACCCGTTAGCGTTGGCACATGATTCCCTTTAATAAAACACCATGCTTGCCAAAGCAAACTTGTCTCGGGGTTGGCTCCGGCCTGTGGTTGCCAGCTGGCAAATGCTGCTGAGCCTTCTCTCCGAGCCTGACCGTGTGCTGCATGTCTGTGGCTTTGCAGTGCTGGAGAAGAGTGAGTTCAAGGATGAGTCCCAGTACTTCCGCTTCCACGCAGACGAGGAGATGGAGGGAACCAGCAGCAAGAACAAACAGCTTCGCAACGACTTCAAGCTGGTGGAGAACATCCTGGCCAAGCGCCTGCTGGTAGGAGCAGAGGGCAAGGGCTACCCCTGCCTCCCTGGGCCTGGCTGCAGCTCGGGAGCCAGGCAACCTGCCGATAACGGCTAGAGAAGTTGGGCTCGACTTGGAGCACCTGAGGATGGGGCTTCTACACTTCATGGGCCAAGACTACCTTCTTTATGGAGAGATCAGGCTTGCTGGCTCCCTTTCTTTTCCTTTCCTTCTTCCCCCATCTGCCCCTCCATCCACCCCACGTCCCAGTTTAGTGTCGTGCAGAGATGTTGGCCCCTGAAATGACTCATCCCAGATCCTTTGCAAAGCCTTAGGTCTGCCGGCGGCGCCCTGTCCATGTACAGTTGCTGTAAATACCCTTACAGCTGAGGGGAACGTTTACCAGCCCGCCCAGTTATCTGCCCAGCCTAGCCCTCCAAGTCCTGTTTCTCTGCCTTCTGGTGACTAGCAGCCTCTGCCTTCATGCATGGTCCACAGGAGGTGGCGAAAGGAAGGCTCAGCAGCTTAGATCTCCTGCCACAGCCAGAGTTGGGGCTGATGTCCGACTCATAGGAAGACCGCACCATTAACTTCTCTCATGTGATGCTTATAGGGATCCCATAAATATGGGGATTCCCATTTCTCCCACTATAAAGCCCACCCGTGCTCCCTATCACACTTGGGATGAAATCCAGTCTCTCATCATGGTCTATAAAACTCTCCCTATCTCTCCAGCTTTACCTCCTGTGTTTTCCCTTCCTTCACCCAACCCCAGCCACTCTAATCTCCTGTCTTATCCTCGAGTACTATGGGCCTGACCAGGGCCTTTGCACGTTCTGTGCCCTCTGCCTGGAACACTTTTTCCAGTTTCATAAAGTTCTCTTCCTCATTTCATTCAGGTCTTAGCTAACTCCTCCTCTGGGACCCCTGCCACACCAGTCTGTCCCTTTAAGAGCTTTATTTGAACTCAGACTCTTTATAGTTGCCAAAACCCTCCAGGTTAGGAGAATCCTACAATGCCTGGAGGCCACACCTATGTAGATACATTTCCTGCATCACGTTCTGTATTTCCTTACTCATTTGTCTGTAGTCTGGCTTCCCCACTAGATGGTCGGCCGCAGCAGGGCAGGAACTCTGTGTCTTATCCAGCACTGTTTCCGGTGCCGCATGAAGCACCTGGCTCGCATCACAGGCAGCAGCTCAGCAAATATTTGTTGAACAAATAAATGCATTTCCCTGGCATTCCCCCTGCCCAGAGAACCCCCAGACTTCCCAACCTGCCTGCCACCCTGCAGTGGGAAGGACTGTTCCTCCCTAAACATCTTTCATGTCCCCAAGTTCTTGGTGGCCGGACATTGTTGGATCTGTTTTATTCATAAAGCCAGTGGATTGTTACTGAGCATGTACAGTTTGCCTGCCGATGGGGGTCAGTGGTGGTATAATGGAGCAGACTTGGTGCTCGTGTTGGGAGGAGAAAGGGGGGACAGGAGTGAAAAGTAAAAAGGACATGATTAGCACCAGGCTGAGGTGTGAGCTAGGTGGTGTGTCCTCCCTGGACAGGTATATATTGAGCACCTACTGTGTACTGGGTGCTCTTTGTATTTAAGTTCATGCTGTCATGCACCCCTAGTCACTGGAGGGCTGGGGCACGCGGAGCTGGTAGGATCACGGTCTCGTGGGGACCGAGGGGGGCACTGGCTGCCGGTCACCCCTCAGCATCTCACCAGGTCTCTCCTGCCTTGGGCCCTCAGATCCTGCCCCAGGAGGAGGACTATGGCTTTGACATCGAGGAGAAGAACAAAGCCGTGGTGGTGAAGTCAGTCCAGCGGGGCTCGCTGGCTGAGGTGAGACCTCCAGGGGGCCACCCGCAGTGTCCGTGGTTCCTCCCTGCTGGTGGTCCTATGGGCACGCTCAGGCCAGGGCGGGCTCCCCTGCGCTCTCTCGGGGGAGCCGCGAGTGAGCCCCCTGCTCGGGCTGCTCTCCCAGCCTGTACTCCACCGGCTCCCCTCGTTGCCCTGTGGGGAGGCGCAGGACAAAAGCTGGTTTCTTAACTGCTCACCACAGCGGGGAGCGGGGTTGCCCTGGGGGACTCACTCGGGGCGTGCTTGGTCCCTGGGCTGGCTGTGTGCTGCCAGAATGCAGCCAGGGCTCCGAGGTGAGGAGGAAGGGAGGCTAGTGACGTATGCGTGTCTCCTCCATCTCCGCCAAGATGGCCGGCCTGCAGGTGGGGAGGAAGATCTACTCCATCAACGAGGATCTGGTGTTCCTGAGGCCCTTTGCGGAGGTGGAGTCCATCCTCAACCAGTCTTTTTGCTCCCGCCGCCCACTGCGCCTCCTGGTAGCCATCAAGGCCAAAGAGTGAGTGTCACCATGATGGGGTGTCCGGCCCGTCTTCCTCTTGGCCTAAGGAGTTGCCTGAGCGCCAGGAGTGGTGGTGGGGGCCCGAGCTGTCCTGGTTCCCTGTGGATGGGGCCCATTCTAGGGCATGTGACACGAGGCTGCTACTTTCATCCATTCAGGAGATGTTTACTGAACACCTACTATGTGCTGACTGGCGTTCCAGGCCCTGGGGATGCAGGCATGTCTGGATGGACACATTCCTACCCTTCATACCTCTCAGTCTAGGTGGAGGTGGGGCAGGAGACACACAAAAAAACAAAACAGAGACGTGAGAGACATAGTGAACCAGGTGGTAGTAAGCCTGGGCCAGTCTCTCCAGCTGGGAAATAAGAGAGCCTATGTGGAGGGATGGCAGCCAGGGAGATGCTGTGGTGAACTGAGGTGAAAACCGAGAAGGGAAGGGAGAGAGTCAAGGGGAGGAAGAGTGTTCCTGGCAGAGGAGACAGCCAGTGCAAAGGTCCTGGGGTGGAACCGTGGCTTGTATCTTTGAGGAACAGTGAAGAGGCTGATGGGGTGGAGCAGAGTGAGGGAGAGGGAAGGGCAGGTGATGAGGTCGACCAGACAAGGGAGGCCAGGCCTTGTAGGACTTCGTGCCCACGGTAAGGACCATGGAGCCGCCGGAAGGTTCTGAGCAGAGGCAAGACATAATGTGACACAGCTTCTGGGAAGAGTCCCCCGGCTGCAGGTGGAGACTAGCTAGTCAGGGGCAAAGGTGGAAGTGGGGGAGTGGCGAGGAGGCTATGTGGCGGCCGTGGAGGTGGTGAGAAGTGGTCGATGCCAGATATAGGTGCGGGGAGAAGCATTTTCTATTTTAGACATTGTGCATTTGGGTTTTATTTCTCTCTTCTATTTAAGGCAAAGGCTCCTGGTTTTCTATTGAGGGGAGTGATTGAAAGTTTTAACTGTGATTCGTTCAGAGAGAAAGGCGAGCCAATTTAGGGAAGATGATTGATAGTTTCGTATGTGGAAGTGGCAGAAATCACCCAGGGGAATGTGCCTGCGTCAAGTTCTGGAAGTGCCTCAGGTTCGAGAACAGGCTCCCGAGATGGTTTTATCTGGCAGGTGGGGATGGGAGGATGATCCAGAGCCCCACCGTGGGGTGCACTCCCTTGACGGGGAAGCACATAGCTGCATGGAAGCCACTGGGACAGTGTCAGCCACCGCACAGCCTCGGGCGGGTGCTGCTCACTCTGCTCTGGCCTCCCACTTGCGGAATGGCCCAGACCTGGCCTTTCAAATTGTGTTCTCTAGGGGACACTCGGCATTTTTCTGGAGTCAGCACCAAGGTGTTCTGGGTCACTTCTCACCCTCCCATCTGTGATTGTTGAACAAAATATTTGCTGCCCGAGGAGCTGGTTTGAACACCCGGGGGCCCCCTCTCACTGAGAGGGTGACAGAGAAGGCATTAGGAGGGTGACCTGGGATTTCTGTGTGTGGATTCAGTCTCCAAGGGCAGGACGGGTGGTTCTGAGTCATTAAAGATCCTGGGAGGTATGGGCTCCGGTTAAATGAGGTTTGTCTGTCTCTTTGGGAACCCAGAGTCTGGCATTGCTACACCTTTGGGCTGGATTTCCCCAAAGTCTGGGAGACAGGGGCTCCTGGGCTCCTAGGTAAAATGCTGCTTTCTCTTACTGCTGCTTCTACCTGGCGCAGGATCATCAAAGTTCCCGACCATCCAGAGGCTTTGTGCTTCCAGATCCGTGGAGCTGCCCCGCCGTGCGTCTATGCTGTGGGCAGAGGTGAGCCCAGCAGACAGAGAGGGGCTCAGATAGCTGAGGGGAACACATAGGGAATGGTGGGGACTATGGCAAGGTGAGAAAAGACACGCTCACTTTCAAAGGGGTTCATTTTTCCTTCAGCTCAAGCTCATTATGACCAGGTAGGAATGAGTTTTTAAAGGAAGCCAGAAGTGAGAATTTTGGCCAAACTTCTGGGGTCTGATCCAGCCAGAGGGCCAACAGTCAGCCTGTTCTCATGCTGCCTCCCCCTTGCATGCTGGTTAGAGGGCCACTCCCTCTGGGAGACAAGACCACATAGGTCTGAAGTTCTAGGCTCCGAACCCTCTTCGTATTTGACGTCTGCACTTTTATTTTATTTTATTCTTTTAGATTTTATTTATTTGACAGAGAGAGTGATCGCAAGTAGGCAAAGAGGCACGCAGAGAGAGAGGGTGAAGCAGGCTCCCCACTGGGCAGAGAGCCCGATATGGGGCTCAATCCCAGGACCCAAGCCGAAGGCAGAGAGGCTTAACCCACTGAGCCACCCAGGCGCCTTTGAGGGCCGCACTTTTGAAGTTGAAACATGAACTGTCCACTTTCATGGTCATAGTTGTACTTGTAACACGAGTTGATGAAAGAAAATGCATATCATGGCAGAAAGCTACCAAGAGTCTGTTAACTATTTTATTTTATTTTATATTTTAAAAGATTTTATTTATTTATTTGACAGAAAGAGACATAGTGCGAGAGGGAACACAAGCAGGGGGAGCTGCAGAGGGAGAGGGAGAAGCAGGTTTCCTGCTGAGCAGGGAGCCCAATGCGGGGCTCTACCCCAGGCAAATGCTTAATGACTGAGCCACCCAGGCGCCCCTCTGTTAACTATCTTATTTATTTATTTATTTATTTTTAATTTTTATTTTTAAAAAATATTATTTATTTATTTATTTGACACAGGGAGAGAGAGAGAGATCACAAGTAGGCAGGCAGAGAGAGAGGGGGAAGCAGGCTCCCTGCTGAGCAGAGAGCCTGATGCGGGACTCGATCCCAGGACTCTGGGATCAGGACCTGAGCCGAAGGCAGAGGCTTAACCCACTGAGCCACTCAGGTGCCCCTATTTTATTTTATTTTTTATATTTTATTTATTTGACAGACAGAGATCACAAGTAGACAGAGAGGCAGGCAGAGAGAGAGGGGGAAGCAGGTTCCCCACTGAGCAGAGAGCCCGATGCGGTGCGGAAGGCAGAGGCTCTAACCCACTGAGCCACCCAGGCGCCCCACTGTTAAGTATTTTAAAGGGTTTTTATTTTTTCTTTAAAGCAACAGTTCTGGACCACGGGGCAGTTTCACCCTGCAGGGGGCGCCTGGTGCTCTCAGAAGACTCTTTGGTTGTCAGAACAAGGGGTTGGGGTCCTGCTGGGCTCTCACAAGTAGAGACCAGGGAGGCTGGCATCCGGAGCCTGCATGGATGGGGAGGCAGGATGGGAGAGCACAGAAGAGACTCACCTGGCCCCAAACGTTGGCCTTGCAGCCGCAAGAGAAGAACAGGTGTTTGTGGGTGAACCAGGCTAAAACCGTAAAACAGCTAATATTTTTTGAGCACTTACTAAGAGCCGGGCCTGGAGCTAAATGCTTTACACTTTTAACTCCCCGAGTATCTCGAGAACCCGATGAGTACATATTATTAGCGTCCTCCTTTGACAGATGAGGAAACCAAGGCACAGAGAGGTTGGGGAGCGTGCCAGAGCTTACACAGCTGGTCATTGGCAGAGCCAGGTTTTGAATGCCAGCCCCTGGGTCCAGGCCGATAGTTGTCACCATCACACCAAATAGGCCCGATCTTCTCCCAGGCACGGATGGAGCTTGGTATTCATTTGTATTTCCAGACTCTTCGTATTAACCACATAAAGCCCTGGGGGCCAAGACCTGTAGTTTGGGAGTTGTGGTATGGCTGGAAAAGCATGCACTTGAAGTCTGGTTGACCTGGGTTTGGATCTGGCTTCTCTTCATCAAGTGACCTTGAGAGTCACTTTTCCTCTCTACACCTTTGTTTCCCTGTCTACAAAATGGGGCTGATCCGGTCACGGTATCACAGGTTGTCGAGGGATTTTAAAGGCGATGAACCCTGAGAGTGGAGTGTACCAGGTTCATATCCAGCTTTCCTTGCTATGTTGACCTTGGCCTCGCTGCTACTTCTCTGAGCCTCAGTTCCCTCTTCTGCGAAATGGGAATGCCAGTCCCTGTCCTGCCTCTTGGAGTGGGTTGGAGAGTGGCTTGAGGGCAGGAGGGATGGGGTGGAATGTCTGGGGTGTGTTTGGGGGGTTGGGGCAGTGCGTGGGGTGGGGGACAGCATTCATCTGGTTACTTGCCCTTGCCTGCCACTGCCCCATGCGCTCTGCCTTGCATCCACCCTCACACTCCTGTCCCCTTAGGCTCCGAGGCTGCTGCCGCAGGGCTCTGTGCCGGCCAGTGCATCCTCAAGGTCAATGGCAACAACGTGGTGAGCGATGGCGCACAGGAGGTCCTAGAGCACTTCCAGGCATTCCGGAACCACCAAGAAGAGGCCCTGGTGAGCCAGCCAGCAGCCGAGGGGATCAGGGAAGCCCTGCTCTGTGGGACAGGGAGCTGAGGGCCACCTCCTTCCTTGCGGAGAAGCCTGAAGGCACCACAGTGTTTGGGGTGGGTCGGGTGGGGCTGCCTACCATGCAGAGCTGAGCTGGGCTCGGGGTCTTGCCCGCTCTGTCTCCCTGAGCTGGAGGAGCTGGGCCGTGATACCTCACGGTCTCGATGGTCACAGCTGTGACATGGGTGTGATAAGACCCTCCTCTCTTACCGCATAGGCACATTCGGCAGAGAGTTGATGGTAAAAGTTGATGTTCTAGTTGGGGTGGGGGCCGGGGTCCTGGGGAGGGGGGCAGGCCTTCACTGTTTCATCTAGTAAGCGTTAATTGAATGCCTGCTATGTGCCTGGCATGTCTGTGGGCCCTGAGTCTGCAGGAGAGAGGAGGGGTTCTGCTACCATGGGTCTCACCTCTGTTTTCAGAGGCTCTCCCCGCCCTGGCTTCTCTGAGGAGCATAGACTCGAGGGTGAGGGCTGAGCATGACTGGAGGTCCCTCAGGAAGGTTCCAGAGTAAAATCTTGGAGGACTCTCAAAGGTGGTGTCACTAGCAGGCTAGAAGCCTGGGCTGTGGAGTCAGGGAACGGCTTGCCCCGCAGCCCTATCCTTTCCTCCCGGGGCTCCTGGGGTCGCAGCGCCCTCTTACTCTGCCCTCTGGTAGGGTCTGTACCAGTGGGTCTACCACACCCATGAGGATGCCCAGGAGGCCCGAGCCAGCCAGGAGGCCCCCGGTGAGGACCCGCAGTCCGACTCAGGTAATGGGACAGGTGGGCCATGTGGCCAAGACTCCAGCGGGGACTGTCCTCTTCTGTGTCCATGCTTCCCCCCGCTCCTGGCCAGGCTGTGGTGGTGCTGTCAGCTCTGTGTTCCTGTCTGCTCGTCGCTGTAACACTGAGCCACACACACACATTCATAATCCCACAGCACTGGAGGCCAGACGTCGACACTGAGTCTTGCTGGGCCATCCGCCAGGTCTCCACGGAGCTCTGTTCCTTTCTGGGGCTTGAGGGGAGACTCCGTGTACTTTCCTGTTACAGCTTCTAGAAGCTGCCTGCATTCCTGGGCACATAGTCCCTTCTTCCATCTTCAGAGCTAGTGGCGTTGGCCTGAGTCCCCCTCATACTGCTCTCTCTAATTCTGACTCTCCTGCCTCCACCTTCCCCATGGAAGGACCATATGGTCGCGTTGGGCTCATCTGGATAACCCAGGATAATCTCTTTAGTATAAAACCAGTCGTTTAATAAACTTAGTTCCATCTGCAACTGTAATCTGCCCTCCGCCGCCATGGAACAGCATACTTACGGGGTCCAGGGCTTGGGGCACAGTCGTCTGTCAGAAGCCAGTGTTCTGTCCACCACGAGCTCCCATCTTTATCCCTAGCCCAGCCTCAGCCCTGGGCTCCAGACCATCTTTCGACCTGCCAGCCCTGGGATGTCCATTAGGCACAGCACACTTAGCATGGCCCAAATTGAAATCCTAACCTCCCCCTGAAACCCCGTCCTCCTCTAAGTGTCCCTGGTCCATCCTTCCCAGATTCTCAGGCCCCAAACCTCAGGTGTGTCTTGACTGTTCTCTCTCTCCTCTCGCCCTCCACCTTAATCCCAGCAGCACACCTGTTGCCCTACCTTCCTCCTGCATCCAGAATCTGACCACTTCCCACCCCCTCCATCACTGCCTGGCCTAAGCCACCATCATTTCTTTCTTTCTTTCTTTCTTTTTTTAGGATTTTATTTATTTATTTGACAGATCACAAGTAGGCAGAGAGGCAGGCAGAGAGAGGGGGGGAAGTAGGCTCCCCACTGAACAGAGAGCCTGACGCGGGACTTGATCCCAGGACCCTGAGATCATGACCCGAGCTGAAGGCAGAGGCTTTAATCCACTGAGCCACCCAGGCACCCCACCACCATCATTTCTTACCAGGACCCCTGCACTAGCCTGCTCACTGTTTTCCCTGTCCTGCCTTACTTTTTCTTCCTATAGGCTTTTCTCAAAAAACAGAACAGAATCTTCCAGTGGCTCCCACCCTACTCCAGGCAAAGACCGAGTCCTCCTCTTTATGGTCTTCCAGCCCCAGCTGGGCTCTCCAGCCATATCTCCCAGCACTTTTTGTCTTGTGCTCTCTGCTCTATCCACTCCAGTCTCTTGCTCTCAAATACCAAGTGTATTCCTGCCCCAGGGCCTTTGCACTTGCAGTCCCGCCTGCCTCAAATACTCTCCTCCAGAGTACTTCTTACCTCATGCTCTTCATCTCACTCAGCTCTCTGCTCAAATGTCACCTCGTCAGGGAGGCCCCCTGAGCACCCTGGTTAAGCCCTTTCTTTTCCTCAGTGTCTCCTCATCCTATTTTATTTTCTTCACTGTAAGTATTGTTAACATATCATACAGCTGTTTGTCATTTGTTTTCCCCACTAGTGCATAAAATCCACGAGGGCAGGGTTTTGTTTGCTTTCTTCCTTGCTGGAACCTGAGCCCAGAACTGTGCCTGGCACATAGTAGGCACTCAGTGATTGTGTCATTTGAACAGTAGCCCGTTTTTGCCGATTGCTTCTCTGGATTCTGCCCTGTATTTCCACTGGGCTTGAGGTGGAGGCAGAGGCTGTGGGAAGACTAGGCGCTCTGGCTGCCTCTGCATCTGACATCTGTGGGCTCCTTGCTGGTACATTCAGGGTCAGTGAAGAATGGGGTTTAGGGGGTTGTTTGGGGAGCCATCCCCTTCCTGCTGAAGCACACAGCCTGGCAGAGGGGTCCTGAAGGGGACAGGCTGTTGGGGGAAGGAGAGGCTGAGCCTGCTTTATGCCCTCTGAGAGGCAAGGGCTGTGGGGCTTCTTCCCCAGCACATGGGGGACCCTGATAATGACGGTCAAGTATGCTGAGAGGAGCTGGCTGTTTCTAGTCTTCTGTTCAGCAAGGAGAAGCACCTGCTGTATGCCAGGCCCTGTTCTAGGAGCTGGGGGTCCATAAAAATATTGGTTTCTCTTTCACGTGCTATGTTCTGCCGGTGGGTCTAGTGACGTGGAATCTGCGTTGAAAAAGAGTCTGTCTCCTCCTCGTAGATACAACGGAAGTCCCAGACTTGACTCTCACTGGCCTGGCTCAGGTCACATGCTTGTTCCTTCAGTCTGGCTCCAAGGTGGACAGGGTTTCTGTCTTCGTGGCGCTGACATGAGGGGGAACAGACTGGGAACAGAAAAGCTGGCAGGCAGCGACACAGTATGGATGTGAGGGGGGACGGCCATCCTGGTGGGTGTGTTGAGAGGTGCTCTTTGGAGCAGGTATAAGGGAAAGCAGTTCAGTAAAGTGCCCGCTTCATTTTCTAGCTATGTCACTACCTAGCCGTGTGGCCTCTGAGGAATCACTTAGACTCTGTGGGCCCACGTTAATCAGGACTGAAACTGGGCTACATAAAAACAGTGGCTCAGCCAACTAAACATTGAGTAGGGTCAAGCCAGCTTCAGGTCTGGCTCCCTCCAGTTCTACATACAGTCTCGGGAAAAGTCTCTCTTTTGGTCCAGTTCTTGCCTGTGCTCCTTCTGTGTGTTCTGCATGCGGTGGTTCCAGCGGCTTGGAATCCCACTGAAAAAGGGAATGTCCGGTTCTCTTTGTAGATCCAGTGGAAGTCCCAGACTTGACTCTCATTGGCCTGGCTCGGGTCACATGCTTGTTCCTGAACCAATCGCCATGACTGAAGGGTGTGGTTAGGGCTTCCTTCTTCTGAGCCACAGAGACTGGGAATGGGGCACAAAGGTGGATTCCTAGAAGGAAAATCAAGGACAAGGGGTGAGCGAGAGTGGGCTGGCCAGAATGGGCAGAGCTGTAGCACAGGCTTCTCCCCACGTGTCCCATGTGAGCCACTGCGGTGCTGGTTTGGGGGGGTGGGCTAGCTGGGGGGTGGTGCCCCCTCCTCAGGGCTGTCTGTCCCTTCGGCTTCCAGCCTTCCCCCTGATGTCCCTGGGGCCCCAGCTGAGCCTGCATGAAGACAGCCCTGTGGTCACCTTGACTGTGGACAACGTACACTTGGAGCATGGCGTGGTGTATGAGTATGTCAGCACCGCAGGCGTCAAGTGCCACGTGCTGGAGAAGATCGTGGAGCCCCGTGGCTGCTTCGGCCTCGCTGCCAAGGTCTCGCTGGGCGCTGCCCTGCCCTGGGGGGTGGGGCACCTCATTCTCATTTCCTACAACTTAGCCTGGAGCCCTGACGTCTAGTTGCCGCCCCACCACTTGGCAGTTTGGGGATTTGGGACAGTTGCTTTTTCCCCCTTTCCTCTTTTCTCTTTAGGCTCAGCTTATTTATCTGCCGGTAGCAGACCCCATCTCACGGGGCTATTACAAGCCTACAGGGATCACCATAGAGAAACTGCTTAAGACCCTCCTTGGTGCACAGTGTGTGCTCAGTGGTGGTTCGTATTTCTACAGATCCTCAAGGCCTTTGCTGCCGATGACAGTGTCTTTGTGCAGAACTGTGGGCGGCTCATGGCCCTGAACAACAACATCAAAACCATGTCCCACTACGAGTTCCGCAACATCTGTGACACCAAGCTGGAGAGCATCGGCCAGAGGATTGCCTGCTACCAGGAGGTACTTGCACCCCAGAGGGTCTCAGCCTGGGCTGTTTTGGTTGTAAATGTTAAAATTCAACCCAACATAGGTTAAACAAACAGGAGTATTTATTGGTTTATGTTACTAAAAAGTCCAGAGGTGAACTTCAGGCATGGTTGTATCCAGGTGCTCAGCTATCACGCCATCACAAGAAGGTGGCCTCTCTCCTCACGCTTTTAGGGAGAGATGGTTCCTCAAGGATAGCTCAGAGCAGCTGAGGTGAAGAAATGAATGTGGGTGGGTAGTTGGAGGCCTCAGATTTCCCCATACCTTCCTTGAAATCTGGATGCAGTGAAAGGCAAATGTAGGGGAATTCACTTTTCTATTTGAAGCTATTGGCATTTTGTCTAGTTTTGGAATGTCTGGCCTAGACTAGGGTGAAGTGGGTGCTGGAAGTGGGCCGGAATTCCCAGACCCCTGAATCATGACCCCATATCCCCCACCTTTCTCAGTTTGCAGCCCAGTTGAAGAGCAGGGTCAGCCCACCCTTCAAACAAGCATCCCCGGAACCCCATCCGCTGTGTGGCCTGGACTTCTGCCCCACCAATTGCCACGTCAACCTCATGGAAGTGTCCTACCCCAAGACCACTCCCTCAGTTGGCAGGTCCTTCAGTATCCGTTTTGGTCGTAAACCCTCCCTCATCGGCCTTGACCCCGAGCAAGGTAACTGCGTGTGTCTGTTAGATGTTGTGTTCAGGTCTGTGGAAACATGTCCAGAGACCAGTAGTCCAGTACTAGAATGGTGGCTCCCCAGTTAGCCATCAGGGATCCAGGTTCCTTCTAGCCCACCATCTCTAGAGGTGGCTTCCTTCCTGAAGGATGCCTTATGATGTAAAACGGCTGCTGGAGTACCAGCCATCATGTCTGTGTTCCAGTCAGGAAAAGTTTCATGGTGGTTAAAAGCATCTCAAACTGAAACTTTCCTCTCCAAGTTATCTAGTCAATTAAAAGAATATTTAATAGAAAGTTTTTCTCATTCATTGGGATCCATGGAATAGGTTTGTATATTTCTAAAGGGTTTATGGGTGTCTGGAGGCTGTTTCCAAATGAGCTCCCCCTCTCCCCCCGCTGTAGGCCACCTGAACCCCATGTCCTACACCCAGCATTGTATCACCACCATGGCTGCCCCATCCTGGAAGTGCCTGCCTGCTGCGGACGGGGACCTCCAACAGCAGGTCCTCAACGACAGCGGCTTTGGGGTCTGCCAGTGAAACAGCTAGCCAGGAGGACCGGGGCCTGAGCTTCCTACTCAAACAGGAGGACCGTGAGATCCAGGGAGCCTACCGGCAACTCTTCACCAAACTGGACGTGGCCTTGAAGGAGATGAAGCAGTATGTCACCCAGATCAACAGGTGCGCCCGGCCCCAGAGGGAACGGGGGAGGGAGTGGGAAGGTCGGCATTTGCAAGCCTCAGCAATGTCAATGTTTTGGGTAGAATAACCCTTTGTATTGGGGGGGGGGTGCTGTGGGGTTACCTCATAGGTGACTTAGTGATGCCCCTGGTCTCTATCCTCGAGATGCTATGGCTCCCCTGGTCCAAGGTTGTGACAGCCGGAAATGTCCTCAGACATTGCCAGATGCTCCCTGCGGGGGGTGGTGGGGGGTGGGTAGAGTACCCCCCCAACCCTGATGGAGAACCACTGCTCTGATGAAATAATGGATGTGGACAGCAGTCACTAGGAGATGCTGATGCTATTTGGAGAAAGGTTTGGAGGGAACTTTCTTTGCAGAAGGAGAGACAGCTGGACATGTCCTTCTTGGTGTCATGCCACAGGACACACAGTGGAAATGTGCATCCTCTGGCCAGAGTCTGGGTCTAACTACTCAGCGACGGGATGTGGGGGATAGAGGATGCTGAAGTGGCACTCTGGGAAGGCAGGTGGCCAAATCCATAGGGTGGGTGATTCTAGAAGACAAGTGACCCAGTCTCTTTAACACACAAGTGGGGGTGGGTGGGGGGCAGCAGGTACAGGGAGGAAGAAGAGAGACTTGACACACACATCAGCCACATACGACATCTGGACCTGGTCAAGATTGTGTTTTCAACACACCATCTGTGAAAAGACACCTTCAAGACTGTCAGGGACATTTGAATGTGGGTGGGCATACGAGATGGTATTGGGGAATTACTGCTTTTGTTAGGTGTGGTGATAGCAGTCTGGTTATGTTTGCAAGACGGTTTCTCGGCCTTGACACTACTGGCATTTTGGGCTGAGTCGTTCTCTGCTGTGGGGCCGTCCTGTGTGCTGTGAGACCTTTAGTGGCCCTGTGGGCCTCTACTCACCAGAGCCCAGAAGTGCCCCCCTCCTCCCCCACGTCAGTTGTGACAAATAGAAATGTTTCTGGGCATTGCTAAATGTTTGCCTCGCAGGAAATGTGCTAAATTGCTAAACGTTTCTGGGGAGTGGGGGTGGGGTGACAGTTGCTTTAAAAGAAAGTCCTTACATGCTAGAGACGCACGTGGAAGTCGTTATGGGGGAAATTACACGATATCTTAGAATCATCTTAAATACTCCAGCGGAGGTAAAAGCAGTGGAAACAAGTGAGGAGACAGAGGTGGGCCCTGAGTTGCCAGGGCTGCAGTGGCCTGCTGGGTCCCTGGGGCTTCTCATGCTGTTCCTTCTACTTTTGTGGGAGTTGGAAATTGTCCACGATAAAGGAAAAATAATGTAGGCTCTGGCGGCGAGAGTCGTGTGACTGAGGCGCTTTGCCTGTCTGAGCCTCACCTGCAGGAGCCCACTGAGGGGAGGTGGGGTAGGTCAGCCGGGGTCTGATGGCCACCTGCAAGGCACCAAATGCTTTTCTGAACATTGTACGTTTTACATTTTAAGTCCCTTAATCTTTTTTTTTTTTAAAGATTTTATTTCTTTGACAGATCACGAGAGGCAGGCGGTGGGCGTGGCGGGGTGGGGGGATGCAGGCTCCCTGCCGAGCAGAGACCCCGATGCAGGGCTCGATGCGGGGCTCGATCCCAGGACCCCGGGATGATGACCTGAGCCGAAGGCAGAGGCTTAACCCACTGAGCCACCCAGGCGTCCCTTAGTCCCTTAATCTTGAAGCTGCCTAGGACACAGTTACTGGTATGACTCCATTTTGCAGCTAAAGAGACTGAGCCTCAGAGAGGTTAAATAGTTGCTTTAGGTCTCTAAGCTAGGAAATGGTAGCATTGTGATTTGAATCTGGGGCCTGTCTTAAAACCCTATGTGCTTAACCGTTGTATTCTGGGCCAGGGACTGACGAACTATGACCTGTGGCCCAAATCCAGCTCAGCCCACTGCTTTTTTTTTTTTTTAAATAAAGTTTTATTGGAACGTAGCCATGCCCACTTGTTTATATCTTGTCTGTGATGCTTTCCCACCACAGCAGTAGCATGGAGGAGTTGAGTAGTAGCAGACTGCAAGGGCCTGCAGAGCTGAAGAGATTTGCTCTCTGGGCCTTTTATGTGGAGTTTCCTAGTTGTGTTCTGTGCTTTTGAGCCTCCTGTGGCTTCGCGTGAAATAAACCTCCTGCCCCCTACGTCATGCCCTCTACAGGAGGGATGGTGTACGTGTATCTGCAGAGTTGCTGGCTGGATTTTCAGGGAAGGGATAGGAAACATTTGATGGCTCCCTGTGTTTTGGGTCAGAGGCCAGGCCCGAGGTCAGGGCCTTATCTGAGACCTTCCTGGAGAAGAATGAAGCTGGGGGGCCTGCGCCTTTAAGCTGACACTCTTTGGTCCCACAGGTTGCTATCCACCATCACGGAGCCCACCTCCGGTGGGTCCTGTGATCCCCCCTTGGCCGAGGAGGCCTCATCCCCCCCGCTGGTCAGTGACGAGAGCGAGATGGACAGGGCCGACCATGGAGGCATCAAGAAGGTGTGTTTCAAGGTGTCTGAGGAGGAACAGGAGGACTCGGGCCATGACACCATGAGCTACCGTGACTCCTACAGGTGAGGTCATCACGTGCGGATCATGTGGGGTTGGATGTGGATGGCGGGGGAGAGTTGAGGACACTGGTCCATTGGAAGTCGGAATCAGTGGGACATTTCCTAGAAAACAGTGGGATGGAGCAGTGTTTTAAACCAGTTGGTTCTGGGAGATTCTCTGAGCCCCCCAGAGCACATCCCAGATGCCCCCTTTGGCTCTCCTGCCCTGAGGCCAGCATTGCCAGGGCCTGGTCCCTTGTGGTCCCCTGTGGCCCCCATCTGCCTGTTTGGCCACAGTTCCGCTCTGCACTTGTTCATGGAATGTGGGCAAAGAAAAGGCCAAGGTCTGTGGTGTGTTTTAAAACTCAACATAAGACATATGGTTCCTACAATGAACACCAGTTATTTTTACTTGATGCAGGGAGGAAAAGAGTGTTTTTTCCCCCTTCTAACTCTGAGAGATTCTGAATTGTTTTCTTGCTGGTTATGTTAATTATAACCAGATCAGCAAAGTCCTAATTAGTGGGTTAAATAACACTAAAAACTCAGTTTCCCATCGTAAACTATATAGCGGGTAAATCGAATTTCTTGCCTCGAGTAAACAAGCCTGTGGTCTCCAGTGAAAGGTTATGTAATGTTCGACCATCGTAAATAAAATAGAATCTTACAGGGTGCGTCAGAAAACACAGAACTGGCCACATGGGACGAGAAAACCCTTCGCCCCAGTCCAGCCTTTTTAATTTTCTTTCTGTCTTCACAGGAGCCACTGGTCAGTGTTTCTGGCTTGGTGTTAACACATTGGGATGCTCTGGCTAACTGGGCGCTCTGTGTCCTTGGGGCCTCCTGTCCATAGTCCAAGAGTTCCATTCTTACATTTTGGGGTCCTGCGATTTTTCCCTTAATTGTCAAAAAGGTGAAGGGAAGAACTGTGAGATTTGGTCCCCTGTCCTTTCTGAGCTTACCCACCTGGACAGCCCTCCCTGTTTCTGCCACTGGGGGTCAAGGGGCCAGGAGAATGTGGGATCTGGGAGCTGGGACCCGAAGGTGTGCCCCGGAGGGTGACGCATCCCTTCCTCTCTGCCCCTTTGCAGCGAGTGTAACAGTAACCGGGACTCGGTCCTGTCCTACACCAGCGTGAGAAGTAACAGCTCCTACCTGGGCAGTGACGAGATGGGGTCTGGTGAGTGCAGTGGCTAGTGCTCCTGGAGAGCCACCTCCCCGCACCGGGATTCTGTTTTGCTATTTCGCTTTTATTCTATTACTTCGTGTAGAGTGGTGGCCTATTCCCTTTCAATCACGTAGTCAGCAGCTGTTTTTTGAGCACCCACTGTGTGCTGGGACCTCAGCCGTGAAGGGAAAGATGAAGGTCCTGGCGCTCGTGGGGCCCATGTTCTCCATGAACGTCACAGACCCGGAACAGTAGAGACATACGTGATGCCCTGACGGACGGGGGTGTCGGACAGTGATGTCACTCGAGTAGGGTGACCTGACGCTCTCTGTAAAAATGACGCATGCTCAAACCAACATTTCTGATGACCCAGAAAAGTGCAGAAGAAGTACACAAAAGTAAGTCAGAGTCTCACCCCGTCCCCCAGAAGTGACCGGGGGTGGTATTTGGAGATGACTGGTGAGCGCGTATTTCTGCACAGATGGATGTGTGGGTGGATGGCCAGCTGGACACACAGACAGAAACAATCATTTATAAATGAGACTAGACTGCACTTGCAGCTTTCCCTGAAGGGCTGAAATTTGTTTTTATTTTAGTTTCATTGATTACGGCCTTTAAAAAAATCTGTTTTGGGCTTAGGTCATATATCCACACGGTTCCCATTTCAGAAGGCACGAGAGGGTGGGCGATGACAAGCCTCTCTCTCGCCCTGGTCACCCGGCCGCGGGTTCCCCAGCTCCCACTGTCCCTGCTGCCTTCTGGCCTCTTCCCGAGCTAGTCCGTGCCTACACATTTCATTGTAATTATACTTCAGTCCGAGAGAAGAAAAAGAAGCTGGAGTATAATTGACGATATTGCTAAACTTCAGATAAATGTTTCATCACGTAAGATGTTTAGCCACATAAAGTGTCCCTGGGGAGGTTTTAGGCAGGAGCTTATGTGTGGGAGGTGATTTAACTCAAACAGCTGGGAGATGAATCTGGAGACTTGACATCCAGCTCCTTTTTCTCTGGCCCTCTGGCTCCTCATTTGCAGAATGGAGTAATGACAATGACTTGCCATTGTGTAATGCTTTAGTTCCTGGTGTCTGTTTTGTCTGTTTTGCGGATGAAGAAATTGAGGCTCAGAGAGGGCAGGTGATCTGCCCAGTGTCACACAGCCAGGATCTGAGTCTGCCGACTCCAGATATGCCTGGGGTTTTGGAACTCTGTTGCTATACCGCCTTCTTGGCAAAGAGGTTGGGAAGGTGTGGATGAATGGGACAGGGATAGTTGGTGGCCATGGCTTCTTCCTAATCTTCCAGGGGATGAGCTGCCCTGTGACATGCGGATCCCGTCAGACAAGCAGGACAAGCTTCACGGTTGCCTGGAGCATCTCTTTAACCAGGTAGGACCTTTGTCCCTGCCCCCGGCCTGACCTCGGGGTCCTCCCATCACCCCTGGTGAGAACAGAAGAGCCAGGAGCTGGGGTAGGGGCTGTGGGTCACGTCCCCTGGAGGGCTGAAGGGGCCAGACTAACTCGGAGCTTCCTGCTGCCCAGGTGGACTCCATCCACGCACTCCTCAAGGGGCCAGTCATGAGCAGGGCTTTTGAAGAGACCAAGCATTTCCCCATGGACCACAGCCTGCAAGGTGAGCAGACAGGAGTCCCAAGGCTGGGAATGGCGTCTCGCCCCCAGCAGGGAGACAGCCTGCCATGGGGAATGCGTGCCGGATGGGGCAGGACACCTGGGTCATAATCCCAGCTTTGTCCCTCTCTTGCCCCCTGGCTGTGGGCTAGTCCTGGGGTCAGCAAGTTCAAGTTCAGCTCCTGGGCAATATCCACCTGTAGCTTATTTTATTCTCAGGAGCTGAGAGTGATTTTTTTTTTTATGAAGAGTTGTAAAAATAAAGACGGAAACTATTTGTAATAGACCACATGCCTGCAGAGCCTAAAACAGTTCCTATGAGGCTCTTTCCAAAAAAGTTTGCAGACCCCTGGACTGGTCCTGAGCCTTTCTGGGGCCTTTGTCTGTGTGTTTGTAACATGAAGGGAAGGACCAGAGCAGCTTGCTAAATTCCCACATCCCCTCCTTCGTCATTTTAGCTGCACTCACAGATCCTACCTACATCTTCATGTTTTTTAAAACCATATTCATTTGCTGTCTTTGTTAGCATTGACATAACTTTTCGTGAAAATATTTCCCTTTTAAAAATTTAATCTTGAAAAGAGCTTCTTTAACTTCCCTGTGTATGAGGAAAACCAGCATAACATACTATGAAGTCATGATTACCATGATGCTAAATCCACTGGAAGCATCAACAAAAAAAAGGTCATTATACTGTCATTAGGTATGCCGTGGCCCGCCCAGAGCTCTTCGTGCTTTCCTGAGAGGGATCAATGAGTTAAAGAAGCATTCAGGATTTACTGGAACCAAATCGACACTTTATTCTTGAGAATAAAGAATAAATGATTGAGAGAAAGAGATTTGACATTTGTGTCCTCCCACCAGCCTTTTCTCCCATTTGCCCAACCACCTATCATCTGTGTACTTGCCCACCCACTCGTCCACATACCATACATCAATCACCCATCCACTGTCCATCCATCCACTGACTCATCAACATGCCCCCATCGACCCACGCATCCACCTACCATCCATCCACCTACCCACCATCCACCCACTCGTACTTTCTTATCCACATACTAACCCACCCACTTACCACCTATCCACTGTCCCTTCATTCGTCCGTCCATCCACTGACTTATCTGCATGCCCGCCCAACCACCCACGTACCCACCCACCCACCATCCATCTACCAACTCATCCATGTGCCTATCCACCCACTCACGCGCCATGCGTCCATCCATCTACCTACCTGTATACACACCCACCCACCCACCACTCATCCACATGCCTACCCATCACCCACCACCCATCCACTGTCCATCCATTCATCTGTCCATCCACCCACTCATTTACATGCCCACCTGCCTACCATCTACCATCCATCCGTCCACCCACTTGTCTAAACACCTACCCATCCCCACCCATCCACTGTCCGTCCATCCATCCATCCATCCATCCACCCACTCATCCACACACCCACTCACCAACCCACAATCCATCCATCCATCCATGCATCTATCCATCCAGTAATTCCAAGGAACCAGCTCATGCCAGGCCTTGTGCTGGGTGCTTGGGACCCTGAGATGGATGTGATACTGCCCTGACCTCAAGGAGCTCTTGGTTGAGTGCTAGAGTTGCTCCTTAAATAAGGGTGGGAAGTGGTGAGGCGTGGGAGTGTCGTAGGTCCTCTGTCCCTCCTGCTGTCTCATGATCATCTCTCCCAGGGATGGGCCTCAATAAGCAGAAATGTCAAACTCAGAAAAACCACAGATATCTCAGAAACCTGAGACCTCATAGGAAGAAAGAGGAAAAGGATAGGGGCCTGGCCTTTGAATGGTCCTGCTGGGGCCAGGTTCAAATCCCATCTCTGTCATTACCCAGCTGTGTGACTTTAGGCAAGTTTCTGTGCCAAGACTTCCCTCTCTACATAGGGAAAATGTTATAACTCATGTGCCAGCTTGATTGTGGCTGTGAGGAGGTAGTACCTGAGAATTTTTCCATGACCACGTCCGGGCTTGGGAGAAAAGTATGTGGTGATTGATTTGTGATGTCTGCATTGGATTGGTTATAACTGTGAGAAGCTGCAAGCTCAGACTAGAGGGAAGGAATGTGGAGATTGATTAGTGATGTCTGCCACGAGTGCGGTACTATGAATCAATAGCATACTTCCCATGGATTTGCCCTCCATGGACCAGTTAATTCTAAGGAGTCCTGCCAGCATCCCTTTTTTTTTTTTTTTTAAAGATATTCATTTATTTGACAGAGAGAGATCACAAGTAGGCAGAGAGGCAGGCAGAGAGAGAGAGGGGGAAGCAGGCTCACTGCTGAGCAGAGAGCCTGATGCAGGGCTCTATCCCAGGACCCTGAGATCATGACGTGAGCCAAAGGCAGAGGCTTAACCCACTGAGCCACCCTGGCACCCCCTGCCAGTATCCTTGATCTAGGATCCTGAGCTTTGGAATCTGGTGATGGGCTAGAGGCATTTGTGCCATCATTCTTCAAAGCTACCTCTCTCACTTTCCTGCCCCAGAGTTCAAACAGAAAGAAGAGTGTACAGTCCGTGGCCGCAGCTTGATCCAGATCAGCATCCAGGAGGACCCTTGGAACCTTCCCAACTCCATCAAGACCCTGGTGGACAACATTCAGAGATACGTGGAAGGTGAGTTGGTCAGGGAAGGATGTTTTGTGGCCTTCGGTTCTTAACGTGGGATGTAGAAAGATCAGGAATGGGTCTGTCTTATGTCCCATGTCTGTCCATGCCCAGGGGAACAAGGAGAGCAGGTGCCCCTTTCTCAGCTGAGTGTCCTGCCCTGGGCATGGCCCTGGGCCTTGTATGACCTGGGACTGCTGATCCTGGGTGCCTGGGGCTTCCTTGCGGGCAGGAGGCTGAGAAGGCTGAACTGGTTTTTCCTTCTCTGGCTCCGAAATGATGGGTTTAATTCAATTCCTTTTATTTGTTATTAAGGTCATAAGCTGGGGGCCCACAGGTAGGTTTGGATAATGTAGCATTAAATGTGAATCCACTGCCAGTATTTATAATCCAAGAAGTCACATAAAAATCTAGATTTCTAGGGGTGCCTGGGTGACTTAGTCAGTTAAGCATCTGGCTCTTGGCTTCGGCTCAGGTCGTGATCTCAGGGTCATGAGATTGAGTCCTGCATAGGGCTCCCTGCTGCACAGAGCCTGCTTGGGATTCTCTCTCTCCCCGCTCCCAACCACTCACATGCTCTCTCTCTTTCTCAAAAAAAAAAAAAAAAAAAAATGTAGCTTTCTGACTGCTCTCGAACAGTCAGAAGATCTGGCAGGTAATAGGCCTGAAGTCCCACATTCACATTCAGCTAGAGAGGGGGGCCGAGGGTGCCGTCCGGATCCCCCCACTCCCCGGTCCTCCCTGTCACCTGCTGTGTGCCTCAGACTTCTGACGTGACCTCTCGGGTCCTTGGTGGTGTTTGAGTCTGGGCCTCCTGGGTTGGAGAAACCCCAGGCCAGCAGGATGTGTGCTAGGCCTCACTGCCGCCCGCCCCAGGAAGAGCAGCCTCTGAGTTGGAAGTCTGCGTTGGCCCCGAGCTGTCCCATTTTCCAAACTACAGTCAGTTGAGAGCACGGATTCTGCAGCCGGATCGCCGAGTCTCCGCTCTCCCACGCCCTCTCCACCTGCTTGATTTCGGCAGGTTCTTTGATCTCTCTCTGCCTCCGCGCCTTCACGTGTAAAATGGGCTCATCGCACCGCCTCGCTCCCATGTTCCACGACGGTGTGGCACATGGGAAGCCGTCAGGAAGTGGGTGCCCCGCGGTAGTAACAGTGGCTGTTACTCCCACGCCAGCCTGCGCTTCGGGTCTCTCCAGGATAGCAAGGCTCCAAGAGGCTGACTCCGAAGGCCTGAGTTTCTTTGTGAGCCCCTTCTGGGCCCAAGAGCCTCTTTCTGCAGGAAAGAGAGGATGTGAGGCCCATCTCTGGAAGGTCTGGGCTTTGTCCACGGCTGTGCCAGGCCGTGGCTGCGTAGGATGTGTACAAGGACCCGAGGACACGCCTGTGCATATGTCCACGTGCGAGTGTGCACCCACGCGAGTGTGCGCCCATGCCTGGGCTCTGGCCCACAAGTCGGAGGGGCCGGATTCAGTCTCTTTTTGGTGGGCACATGGAAACAGATGTGGCTAGCACTTGGGGTTCCGTTGCCTGGACGTCTGGGGTTCCTAGAATTCATCCGGTATTCAATGGAAGCTTCCTTAGCACAGCAGGTGTGTGCTGGGGGAAGGAGGCGCTTTGCTGTGGGGGGTTCCGAGCGCCTGGGCCATGGGGAGCGCCCAGCTACATGGTACCTTTTTTTTTTTTTTTAAAGATTCTATTTATTTATTAGAGACAGAGAGAGACCACAGCTGGGGAGGAGGGGCAGAGAGAGAAGCAGACTCTCCACTGAGCAGGGAGCTTGACATGGGGCTGGTTCCCAGGACCCCAAGATCATGACCTGAGCTGAAGGCTGATGCTCAACCGACTGAGCCACCCAGGAGTTCCTGCATTGCACCTTCTGCTGACTCCTCTCAGCCTGTCTTTTCTCTGCCTTCTCCTTCCAGATGGAAGAACCAGCTGCTCCTGGCCTTGCTGAAATGCACAGGTGAGGCCTTTGATGGGGCAGTATCTGTGATTGGCACATACCAGCGTGTCCAGGAGAGGCTGTCCTGGCCGGGGCTTTCTTGATTGCAGTCCAGGGAGACCTCTTCTGCCGGCCAAGGTCAACTTTCCCATGGTCATTGGGGCCCGCATGGGGAAGGTAACATCACGACCTCTGGACCCTCTAAGAACCGTTTAGACCTCATTTCTTCCTCTTGTCTCCAGGGACAAGTCTCAGGGCCCTGGCGCCAGGAGCCCTGGCTCTTGCCATCTCCTGGGCCTGGGTGGATCTTGATGGAGGCTCAGGATAGAGGGTGATGAGGAGGGAGGCTCCTTGCCTGTGGTGTCTTCAGCTCCAACCTGGGACTCCCTGCCCAGCAGACAGGGGGAAGAAGAAAGGGCGGATGGTGGGCTGGAGGAGGGGAGGGGGGTTGGAGGTGTTCTCTGTCCCTCCCGTCTTTCCTTAGCCAGGGGGCAGCTAAAACAGGATCTAGTTCAAAATCAGACGCTGAAAACCAGTTGGCAGAAGCCAGTATCAAAAGTAATCTTTCCCAGAAGATTGGGACCGTGTACAATGGATTGATTGAAATTGGCCAGTTCTGCAAACCACGTCTAGAGCAGGGCTGGGGAAGTTGGTGGGGTGTGGGGGGTGGCAGGGGGCAGGAAGGATGAAGGTCGACTTCTCAGAAACAGAGAAAATGGTAGAGTGCATGGAGCTTGGCAGACATGCTTGGTGTCCTTGTCATCCCCCATCAAGGCCAAGAAATCCCGTAACACATGGAGAAACAGCTGAGGGGAAGGGTTTTTGGGAAAGCCTTAGGAGAATGAAAAAGTTTTTGTTGTTGTTTTTTGAATAGGCAGATGGATCATTGAGAGAATTAAGTCTGTTGGCAAATTGGCTTGTTTTCAGAGAATTGGATTTTGTGAACTTGGCTTTGGTTGGCTGGGCTTAATTAACTTCTGGCCAGCCGGCCCCCAAGGGTCTGGTGGGAGGTTGGTTTTGGGGGCCCTGGGCTTTAGGGTCTCCGGGCTTTGGGACGGGGGAGCCCGCGGCTGGCACCAGAGCACCCAGCCCAGCAGGGCCTGTCCCCGGCCTCTCTCCAGACACCGAGCTGCAGCTGCGGCGGGACGCCGTCTTCTGCCAGGCCCTGGTGGCCGCAGTGTGCACCTTCTCCGAGCAGCTGCTGGCGGCCCTCAGCTTCCGCTACAACAACAACGGCGAGTATGAGGACAGCAGCCGGGATGCCAGCCGCAAGTGGCTGGAGCAGGTGGCGGCCACCGGCGTCCTTCTGCACTGCCAGTCCCTGCTGTCGCCAGCTGCCGTGGTGAGTGAGGTGGCCAGGAGGCGCCTCCCCGGGACAGGGTACGGGATGGCCTGTGGTTGCTCGCTTAGGCTCACACACACCTCGTCATTCAGTCAGCATTTATTGAGCACTGACTGTATGCCATCATTACAGGCACGGGGATCCCATGGTGAACAGACCAGTGTGCTTGTAGTCAGGAATCTTCTATCCGTGTGTGTGTGTGTGTGTGTGTGTGTAGGGGGAGGGACAGGTGTAAATAAGGAAAATCGATGGTATAGACCAGTGGTTCTCTGCCAGGGCAGTTTTGTCTCTGAGGAGACACGTCTTGATGTCTGGATGTATTTGAGATGGTCACAGCTGAGGGCAGAGGTGGATGCTGCTGGTGGTCGGTGTATGAGGTTGAGGTTGCTGCTAACATACTACAGGGTCCAGGGTGCCCTTCCCCAACAGATCATTCTCTGGCCCCAAATGTCAACAGCGCCCCTTTTGAGGAACCCTCATATATAGTGAGGAAGGTTAAGGAGGGAAGCAGGTGGGAGTGTCTAAAGTGGCAGCCATTGAAAGTTTTGATAAGGTGGCCAACGAAGCCCTCACTGAGAAGTTGACATCTGACTGAAGAACCGAAGCAAGGGAGGGAGGGAGCCATGAGAATATTGGGGAAGAACCTTCCAGGCAGAAAGCACAGCAGGTGCAAAGGCCCTGAGGCAGGAGCCTGCATGTGTGAGAAACAAGGTGCCCCATGTGGCTGGAGCAGAGTGAACCAGGGGAGGGTGGGGGAAGTGAGTCCTAATAAGAATTCTCTGCCTCACATTGTGCAGGGTCTTGCAGGCTGTGGTAGGGGCGTTGGCTGTTACTCTGTGTGGTGGTAAGCCCTGGGACGGTTTGGAGTAGAGGAGGGAACAGGGTCTGACTTCTCCACTGAACCAGTCACCCGTGTTGCTGGGTGGGGATGAGACTACTGAAGAGCAAGAGGGCGCTGGGAGGTTGGAGAGCAGACTTCGGCAGTAATCAGGCAAATAGCATCTCATTTAATCCTCGCAGTAGCCCTGAGATGGTCCTTTCCAGCCCACATTTTAAGGATGAGAACCCTGAGGCCCTGGGACTCAGGTTGGAACCCTGGGAGTCTGACTCTCCCTGGGTAACCCCTGGGTGCCCTGCTTTCTCTGCATGTCCTCTTTTATCTCTGACTGCCCTGTCCATCCACTCTCAGGGCTCAGAATCGGGTGGGTTCCTCTGTCAGCCCCAGGGAGGCAGAGCCAAGGCCTCAGCTGTTGGGGGCACTGGTGCCCAGAGCTGACGTCCCCCAGAAGTGCAGCACACAGTGGACCTTGCTCTGTGCTCTTTGTTCGTCCATATCCACCCCGTGTGCCTGTTGCCGGAGCTCCCCCCACCTCTGCAGCTCCGAGCCTCCTAGACATTGTCCCAGGCCAAGCTGGAAGCCCCAGGCTGCTGGCCAGATGGGGAAGTGTGGCCGTGGCGCGCCCTCTGCTGGCCAGTGTTGACTGTGGATGTCTGCCAGGTGGGAGATCTGCGCTCATTTGGTTTCTGGGAAAGACCGCTGGAACACCCCGCTCTCACTGTGCTCTTCCCAGATAAGGACGTGGGGCCTGGTGCATCATTTCATCAGCCGCCACGGTGTGCCAGGCTTTGAGCTGGGAGCTGTGGGTCTGAAGCTCACTTTCTAGCAGGGGTTGGGAGTGGGGAGAAGAAGCGGCCTGAGCACAGGGGATAGGGGAAGGAGTGGGGATGGAAAGAAGGGGAGTTCTGCAGAAGATGGAATGGGGTTGAGTTTCTCCGGGTTCAGTGGTCAGAGCCCACTTCTCTGAGGAGGGGACATTTGAACTAAAACCTGGGTAGCACACAGCTGGTGTGGTGAATGGTCTGAGGAAGAGTGTGCTGGGCAGAGGGAACAGCATGTGCAAAGGCTCTGAGCAGAGGCCAGTGTGGCCAGAGGCTAGCAGGCTGGGGGGATTTGGGGGATCAGGTTAGCCACGTCTGTAGGGCTTGGGACTGTTCTAGAAACGGGAAGGACTCAGAGGCTTTGAGGCAGGTGGGAGATAGAGTTCAAATTAAGTTTTTGGAAGATAACTTTTAGAAGATAACTTTTGGAAGATACAGGGGAACCTAGGCCTGGTAAACACTCAGCTTCCCTGCTCTCCCTGCATCTCCAGGGTTGTCCCTGTCTGCCCTTTGCTCAGGGCAAGGGTGGCAGAAGGAGACCCGCAGAGAGGCAGGTGTGGTCCTTATAGTTGGGGAGCTGAGGAGGATGGGGGAAGTGGGTGGGTCAGGGGAAGGTTTTGGTGGCTGGGCCAGCAGGACCTGGTGATGGTCTGTACAAGGTGAGGGGACGGAGATGCTGAGGAGTCCTTAAAGGTTTATGTCTTGGGCACCTGGGCCAGTGCTGGTGCGCTTTGCTGGTGGAGGTGGGTGAGAGGGGAAATGGGGACTTTTGTTGGGTGTTTTAGGTTTGAAATGGCTAAGAAGGGTCAGTGCACATTGGAACAGAGATGGGTTCTGACCTTGGGAGGCACAACATGATCCAGGAGCAAATGTGATTTCACATCCAGCCTTGGACAGCCCAGCACAGGACCTTGTGCCTGCTAGGCCCACAGCCTGGTGTGTTACCTGGGGTCGAATCACAGCATCTTTAAGTGAAATCCCTGAGTAGGGATGGCATCTGAGACTCTTCCACCTTGTCTCCCTCCTGCAGAAGGAGGAACGGACCATGCTGGAGGACATCTGGGTGACCCTGTCAGAGCTGGACAATGTCACCTTTTCCTTTAAGCAGCTGGATGAGAACTACGTGGCCAGTGAGTGACTCTTACCTCCCCGAGCATGAGAGGTGGTGTTCTGGGATGGAGGGGACTTGCTTTGGGGCCACCCTGCCACGAGGGTGTCCAAGGTTAAATTGGGATCTAGCGCTTTCAGACTTCTTGCTCCCAACATGAGTCTCAAGGCTGAACCTTGGAGCAAGTATGGAAAAGAGGGATTCTTTTTGTATAAACCCAGCCATCTCCAACAACTCTTAGAAGGCAATAAGAGCCAATACCCAATTCTTACTAAAATTCTATGAGAAGCCCTTCTTTGGAGTGAAGACTTGAGAAGACTTCCTAAGGATTTATACCATAATTTTCTTCCTTTCCCCCTCCCTCCCCTCCCACCTACTCTTTCACCTATCCAACCCCCCATCCATCTATCCATCCATTCCTCCATCCGTCCATCCATCCTGTCTACTTATCTATTCATCCATCCATCCATCCATCCATCTGTTCATCTCATCTACTTCTCCATCTATCCATCCGTCTATCTGTCTATCCACCCATCCATCCATCCATCCACCCACCTGTCCACCAGTCCATCTGTTTGCCTGTCCGCCCATCCGTCCGTCCGTCCATCCATCCATCCATCCCATCTACCTATCCATCCACCCACTTGTCCATCAGTCCATCTGTCTGTCCATCCATCCATCCATCCCATCCACCTGTCCATCTATCTGTCAGTCTGTCCATCCATCCATCCATCCATCCATCCATCCATCCCATCTACCTATCCATCCACCCACCTGTCCACTAGTCCATCCGTCCGTCCATCCATCCATCCATCCATCCATTCGTCCGACCGTCCTTGCATCCATCCATCCCATCTACTTATCCATCCATCCATCCATCCATGAACCAATGTCTACCTCCTTACGGGTAATATCATCCGTTCAGAAGGCACGGACTAGAGTCTAGAGGGACAACAGGTGTGTTCTCGGGTACCAGCTGGACCCAGCCGGCAGCGGCTGCCTGGCTGTAGACAGATTTGGGCTCCGGGGCACTGGTTAGTGGTTTTTGCTGTGGGTGTAGGGCGGGGCGTGCGTGTCGCAATTCTGCCACCCCTGCCGCAGGCTCTCCCTTACGGCTGTAAATAAGCCGCGGGTCCTATTCGAGGCCAGATTTTGCCAGGTAGAGGCCCTGGGCTACCAGGTGAGGGGTACAAGGAACGTGGCGATGCTCTGAAGCCACGACTGCCCAGTGGGGCAGAATCGGCGCCGGGTCCAAGAACGAAGTAGTGGAAACTAGGACCTACGGAAGGAGGTGAAAAGTCAGAGGCTGCCCTGAGTGCGGGAGGACGGGGCTGTCCGAGGCTAGCCCTGGCGGGCGGGAGGACAGGGGTGGCTGACCAGTGCTCTGGGGTGGGTGGACAGGGAAGTCCTGGGATGCCTCTCTGAAGGTAGGAGGGGATTCTGAGGCTACTCCTTTGAGGGGGTGAGAACAGGGAGGCTCCGGGACGCCATCTGGGGGTCAGAAGGTAGGGAGAAGCTGCCCGGGTAACGGGGGGCAGGGCTCCCTTCTGGCCTAGGTGGTGAGCCCCCCGCCCTGCCGTGTCCTCCCGCAGACACCAGCGTCGTCTACCACGTTGAGGGCAGTCGGCAGGCGCTGAAGGTCGTCTTCTACCTCGACAGCTACCACTTCTCCAAGCTGCCCTCCCGCCTGGAGGGCGGAGCCAGCCTGAGGCTGCACACCGTGCTCTTCACCAGAGGTGAGCTGGGGGGTGCCCAGTGGGGCCCACCGGGATGGCCAAGGCCTCTGAGCACACTGGGACCCAACACCTGCCTTCTCCCTTCTTCCCTCACAGCGCTGGAGAATGTGGAGGGCCCGCCTCCTCCAGGCAGCCAGGCTGCGGAAGATTTGCAGCAGGAGATCAACGCCCAGTCTCTGGAGAAGGTTCAGCAGTATTACCGCAAACTCAGGTAGCTGCCTGGGCTACGTGTTGGGGATGGGAGTGTGGACACGGCCATGGCAGGGTGGACGTTAGCATGTGTGGGAGTGGCCTTTCCTTAAGCACCTGCTCTGTGCCAGCCCCTCTGTGTACATGGCCTCTTCACATCCTTCCAGTGGTCGCAGGAGGCCATTCTGACCCACTTGACAGATGAGAAAACTGAGGCCCCCAGGGCATACCCAGCTGGCCCAGGGTCCCACAGGGAGACGGTGGCTGAGCTGAGCTTTGAACTGGCTCTGTTTGGCTTCAAAGCAGATTTTTCTAATCGAGAGGAGCTGCCTGTTTGGTTCAGTGTTGAGGAGGGACCTGGGGCAGGGGCCCTGGGATTCTTGATCCTGGGGGGTAGGGGAGGAACGGGGGGTGGTTCCCAGGGCCTTGGCCCTGCTCAGAAGAGGACTTCCAGAGAGAAGTGGAGAGTAGGGACCACCTCTGCCAGAAGGAAGCTTCAGGCCCAGGAAGGCAGCTCCCACTCCCCGCCCTCAGCCCAGCTCCTTCCTACCCCTGCCCCACCTTCTTGCCCCGTGCAGAAGGGAGGCTGTGACTCAGATCAGGGTTTTGGGGTGTGTAAGGGCTTTACTGTTTGGGGGCCTGGCTTTACCATTTGGAAATGGGAGAATGGTGCCTTCATTAGTTTGGAAAATATTCATTATTTGGAAAATATCCAAATATTTTGGATATTTTGGAAAATATCCAGCTGTATTTTTAAAACTGGTGTCTCCCTGAATTGATCAATGCCATCAATCCGTCCTGTGCCCTTTGTGGAATGTTTTGATTTTTTTTTAAAGATTTTATTTATTTACGGCAGAGAGATAGTGAAAGAGGGAACACAGCAGGGGAAAGCAGTAGGCAGAGGGAGAAGCAGATATCCCGCTGAGCAAGGAGCCCGATATGGAACTCGATCCCAGGACGCTGGGATCATGACCTGAGCTGAAGGCAGATGCTTAACGACTGAGCCACCCAGGCGCCCCAATTGTGGAATATTTTAAATGTTGCCTCTGAGAGCGTTCCCTCATCCATCCTTCTTTATACAGCACACGCTAAATGAGAGCTTTTGTGGGCCAGGCTCTGTTCTGGATGCTTGCCCCGGAGTCAGCAGTGGCCAAGCAGAGCCTCTCTTTCGTGGGATGCAGATCCAGAGTGGCAGTTGCCCTGCTTTGTCAATAAAGTTTTATTAGCACTGAGCCATGTTTGCTTGCATATGTACCGATAGCAGCAGCTGAGAGCATCTTGATAGAGACTGTCTGGTCCATTAAATATTTACTGTTCTACCCTTTACAGAAAAAATTGAGCTGAGCCCTATTTTCAGAGGAGGGGAATGAGCAATAAGCCAGTAGACAAAGAGCACTGTAACGTGTCCAGTGGTGACAAGTGCTCAGAGGAAAGATCCACTAGGACAAGGGGACAGACAGTGGGGAGGTTGGGTGCTGATTCTGATGACAGGCAGGGAGAGGTGGCATTTGAGGAGTGCCTGGAGGGTAACCCAGGAGTCCCCTTGTCCTCCCCTTCCCCCCTCCTACTGTTGGAGGACTAGGGACCCTCACACTGTTGGAGGCCTAGAGGACGCCTCCCCTCTTCCACTGTTGGAGGACTAAGGGACCCCCTCACCCCTCCTGCTGTTGGAGGACTAGGGACCCCCACACTGTTGGAGGCCTAGAGGACGCCTCCCCTCTTCCACTGTTGGAGGACTAAGGGACCCCCTCACCCCTCCTGCTGTTGGAGGACTAGGGGACCCCCTCCCCCAAACTGTTGGAGGACCAGGGGACCCCCTTCCCCCTGCCGCTGTTGGGGGACTAGGGGCTGTGGACAGGGAGAGCAGTGCGAGGCGCCCTCAGGGAGAATCGCTGGAGGAGCAGAGGGCACCGGCCACCACACCCTCACCCCGTCTTTCTCTTCCAGGGCATTTTACCTGGAACGGTCCAACCTGCCCACGGACGCCAGCACTACGGCGGTGAAGATAGACCAGGTGTGCCCCACCTTCCCTCACCCCGCTCGCCGCAGAGCTGGGGCAGAGCTGGTGGATGTCGGGGTCCAGATGCAGCCAGTGGGGCCCGGGGTCCCTCCCCAGCCAGAATCCTGGCAGAGAATCCCCTGAGGCCTGTGAAGTCCCTCCTCCAGGAATATCCCTCCTGGGAGAACCCCTTCTCCGTCAGGAATTCTAGCTTCTTCCCCACCGGCTTTGGAATTCCTGCCATGGTTTCCCCCCAGCCAGTGCCCACGCACCTGAGCCTTCCCACTCCCCACCATTCATCCAAGCCTACCTCCGAAGCAGCAGTCTACGCCAGATGTGGCCACAATGCTTTTTGTTTGATCGGGATTTGTTGCCAACATTTGAAAATCAAAAGGTTTCCAATGAAATGGGGGCTTCTCGCTTTATTGGAGAAGCGGAGGGATCCGGCTGTTCTGGGCCCTCGTCCCCATGTGGCACAGGTGGCTTTCCAGGCGTGTGTGCTCCAGGCCTTCCACCCTTTCCCAGGCTCAGGCAGGTCTCGAATTTGACGGTGCTCTGGGGGTACTGGCCTCGGGACTAGAGGCTGGGGCTCCCAGAGAAGCGGTGGGCACAGCCTCTGAAAGTTTGTAGTCTCCCTGGCAGAATCCTCAGATGACAAAGAATTGGCCGGCCACCATGTAATGCCTGCACAGGGGATTGAGGAAAGCTGAAGGCCCGGGTTGGGGGTGGGTATAAGGTGGGTGGTTCTTCCCGGGAAAGTCCTGTTTGGAGAGGACAGGAGGGGACACCTCTCTCAGGCTTCGCTGGGTGCACTCTGGGCAGGTGGAAGGTTAGGTCTGAGATGCGGCATAAACACTGGATACCAGCTTGCGGGCCAGTGGGGAGCCACAGATGGTCCTTGGGCGGAGGTCATGGAAGGTTGACTGGGCTGTAGCCCCGGGAGAGGTGAGCCAGGAGGACAGCTACAACAACTCTGCTGGATGGGGGAGGAAGGCTGGGTGGGGGCCTCCGCCGAATGTCCGGTGTGTGCGCTCCCCCCTTGCAGCTGATACGCCCCATCAACGCCCTGGACGAGCTCTGCCGCCTCATGAAGTCCTTCGTCCACCCCAAGCCTGGTGCCAGCGGGAGCTTGGGCGCCGGCCTCATCCCCATCTCCTCTGAGCTCTGCTACCGCCTGGGCGCTTGCCAGATCGCCATGTGTGGCACGGGCATGCAGAGGTGAGCTGCTGTGACATTGGGCCAGGACGGGGCTGGACAGGCTCCTGGGAGCTTTGGGGCCCAGGACAGGGAGGCAGGAGTCTGGGTTTGAATCCTGGTTCTGGCACTGCCGACTAAGCCCAGTCGTGGCCTTGGCCCTCCCTCGGCCTCCATTTGGGAAGTGGGACTGTGGGAGTAGGGGGTCCCATGAGGCCTGTGGAACTGCCTGGCTCCCTGACTCTGGGGTTGATGTCAGTGAGAGTCTGTGCGGTATGATTCTGCTTGACTCTCTGGTCAGCATGAGCTCACTCCTCTCCACTGGGGCAGGACTCCACTGGGGCCTCTGTGTCCCACTGGACACCCTCCCACTCTCTGCCCTTTGTCCCCGCTGCTGATCCCCTGGTGGAGGGTCAGCCTTCTCCGACTGGCCTTTCCTGACTTCCTGACTCAGCACCACACCCTCTCCGCACCCCACCCAGCCGCCCTACTCGTTTCCTTGGCAGCCGCCCGGCCACCCCACAAAGGAAGCACTTGGCTCATGTGTTCATTTATTCCCAGTAACTCCCCCCCACCAGTGTCGGCCAGCTCTGTGAGCCTAGGGACTCGCTCTCTTTCTCTGCCCTACCCTGGCATTGAACAGAAACTTAGCACACAGTAGGTGCTCAATAAATGCTTGTTGAGAATGCTTACTGTGCACGAGGCACTGTTGTTTAGGGATTGACTCATCTCTTCATAGCAAGCCAGTCAGTGTGTGTGGGCTTTTCCAGGCGCTTCCGTGCAGGGCCATTTTGGCCCCCCAGGGGACCCTGGGCAATGTCTGGAGGTATTTCTGATGGTTGCAATGAGGAGAGGAGGGTCCTGTTGGCATCTAGTGGTCAGAGGGCAGAGACGCTGCTAGAACATCCTACCAAACACAGGACAGGCCCCCACCCTTCCCCCACCCCAGTCAGTAGTGCTCTAGGAATGGTCTACCCCTGTCTCATGGTCAAGGAGACCAAGGCTGCTGACATCCCAAGGGTCACAGAGTCATTCTGTGGCTGAGACTTGAAACCAAGAGGTCTGGCTGCAGAGCCCATGTTCTAGAATTGTTAGAACAGATGGGAGGGTTGACTGGATGGGTCCGTGTCAAGCCTTGCCAGCAAGCTAGCAGGCATTAGGGTGGTCACTTCATTTATTCCTTCAGCAAAAATACTTACCCAGCACCTCTCCCGAGCTGTCCCACTGGGAATATCAGAACAAAACAGGCGAAGGAAAGCTCCTGCCGCGTGGTGCTGACGTATCAGGGGGTGCCCAGAGTAAAGCAGTAAAATGCCTACTGTGTGCAGGGTGCTGGCTGCTGGGAGGAAGGACGGGCAGGTGTGGGGTGTAGACAAGAGGGAAAGGGGTGGTGCGGGGGGCTCTGAGAGAGAAGCCGGGGAGGGGGCAGCACATCCAGCATTTACCCGGGGGCAGGAGAGGCCGTTCTTGGGGCCTAGGGTGGCGGGAGAGGGCAGGGCATGAGGCCCCCCAGCAGCAATGGTCCCTCCTGCCCTGCCCCCGCAGGAGCACCTTGAGTGTCTCCCTGGAGCAGGCGGCCATCTTGGCTCGGAGCCACGGGTTGCTGCCCAAATGCATCATGCAGGCCACGGACATCATGCGGAAGCAGGTGAGGCAGCCCCCCTTCCGGGGACTCTCCGGGGCCTTGTGGGTTGGGGGCACAGGGGGTTCTGAGCGCCATGTGGGTGGTCTGGGTGGTCACCAGTCCCAGACTTGCACCTTCTCCTGATCTGCTGGGGTCCCGGGTTTCAGCTTCTGGGGCCTCTGGTTACTCCCTGTGCCCCCACCCACCTGCACCTACATGTTTGCCCTTGAACTCCGTGTAGAAGCAGGTTCTGGGTCTCATGGTTCTTTCTCCCCAGGGCCCCAGGGTGGAGATTCTGGCCAAAAACCTCCGGGTCAAGGATCAGATGCCCCAGGGTGCACCGCGGTGAGTGGCTCTTCTCCCCCAGAGCCCCGCAAAAGGCCAGGACCTGGGCTTGGTATGAAAGTCCCGGCCTCACGCCGGGCAGCCCCTGTGGTGTTCCTGTGGGGCTTCACCTCTCATTTATGGGGCCCACTGTGGGGAGTGACAAGTACCACTCCAGACACCGTTCTTACTTCTTTACCAAACAACCCTGTGAGCCTTCTCTCCAGGTGGCTGGTGGGGACACTGAAGCACAGAGAGGTTAAGTATTTTGTCCCAGGTCATACAGCTAGTAGATGGCAGAGCTGGGATCCTGGCAGACTGTGGAGCCCAGGGGCCGAGCTCCCGACCACTGGGCTGCCTTGCTTCTCTGTTCTGCCCCTGTCCCCGCGGCAGCCTCCTAGCTGGTCTCCCTGCCATCCTTCTCCTGAGAGCAGAGCTGCCAAGTCTCTCCTGAGAACCATGAGTGGCTCTGTCTTCCTTGCAGAAGAAGCTCAGTACCTTACCACTGTAGATATTAGGGAAACTGGGGCTGTCCGTGGGGTGCTGGAGAGGTCCCCAAGATCTCTGTTAAGTGAAAAAACTCCAGGGGCTGAGCACTGGGTCTGGCCTGCCTTTAAGTGTGGAAGACTGCAGCCCCCTGTCGTGTACCCATGCCCCCTCCCCCATGTATCTGAACGCCCAAACATGCTCGTGCAGGTGTGTCTGTGTTTGCAAACCCAGCTCCAGGCTGGAGCGGGCCAGACCACCGGGGGAAGGCGTGCGCAGCCTGGATGCATTTCACGTACATCTTCTTATACTTTTTTGGGTTTTGTTTTCTGGACGGGGATTATATGTTCAAAACAACGGCCTGCCCGGCTGTGCCTCATCCTCTTCCCTTCTGTCCGTCAGGCTCTACCGCCTCTGCCAGCCGCCGGTGGATGGAGACCTCTGAACGGGCTGATACAGCTGCCTGGTGCTCGGCTGCGCCCTCTGGAGCCGGGGCTTCAGAAGGCCCAGGGGGCCGCGCTGCCCTCCAGAGCTGGCCGAGGCTTCTTCCTGCTCTGGGACCCGCCAGCCTTCTCCATCCCCTCCTGTGAGGACAAGCGGTGCCCCCACTCTTGGAGGAGGCGGTTGACTGGCTCTGGGCTGGCCCATTCCCCGTGCTTCTGCCAGAAGCCTGAGGGGTGCTGGGGACCCACAGAGCTAGCTGATGGGTGCGGCCAGGACCTGGGCTCCTACCCACAAGTCCCCGAGACACAGGGGAGAAGTCATGGGCGCTGGAGCTGGAGGCCTGCGGACCCAGCTGCCTCAGGATGGCTCAACCTGCACTTTTGAAACCCCTGGTTTCCTTCTAAGTCCACATTCCAGGCGACACACGTGTCTCCTCCTCCTCTCACCTTAGCTTCCCATTCACCCCTAACCCTGTACTAACCCGCTTGGTGGACTCGGGAAAGCCAGGCCTCTGCCGGGAAAGACCGAGGGACAGGGCACAGCCCCTGGCACCAAGAGGAAACTCGAAAGCCACACCAGCTTCCCACATGACCGCCATGGAACTCGAGCCATCATCCCCGGGTGCGAGATTTGCTCCGACTTTATTTATATGGCGTGAAATCTCTGGTTTATTTTGGGGTTTTTATGTTGTTGGTGTTGTTGAGATTTTTTTTTCCCCCCACTCCGGGTTGTGTGATTATATATTTGACATTTTAAATTTCAAAGAAAGGTATATTGTCTAACAGGGGACCAACATAAGGTAGTGTTGACGACTTCCCATTTCTACTAAAAAAGAGAGAAAAACTAAATTATTGAAAATACAAAAAATGTATTTCATCTTTTTTTAATATTAGGGTCTTACAGTATCACTTATAGGTATTGACTACGATTCCTTTTCCCACCCACCTCCATTCCCCAGCAGTTGGTCAGTGTCCGCATGAATGACTTTGTTCTCTTTGGACTTCGGGCTGCAAGGATTGGAGCCTGGAGGGGGTTGAACCGCCCACCTGAGATGCTGTCCTGCACAGGTGTCTATCCTGCAGGGAGGAGGACCACTGGGAAACACGGGGTGGTGGCTTCTGTAACTTATTGTTTTGATGTTAGCCCAGTGCAGGGCATTTGGGACTTCTCAGCTGGCCAGAGAAACAAACAGGAAGCCAGCCTGGTCACCACCTGGGCATGGGGACCCACACTGGGATCTCCTTAGCAGTTTGTCCCCTCTAGCTTCTGTGTGCCAGCAGGGAAGCATCCTAGCTGAGGTAGCAGGGGAAAGGGGAGGGTTTCTACACTTGTCTGGTGGCTGAGGTCGGGAATGGGTTCCCCACTGCCCTGGAGGCTTGAAGCCCCACCAGCATCTTGGCCCCCTGGGCCTCCCTCTCTTGCCACTGTGGCCTAGGTTGCAAGAGATGGGCTTGTTGCTGGACACAGGTGACACGGATACAAACGAAGACTTGCTTTAGCCCACTGGTGGGAGATGGAGAGGAGCCCCCAAGAGCGAGGACCTTGTGCACTGGTTTACTTTAAAATGTACAGATATCATTAAATTCATGATAGATTTTTTTTTTTTAATTAAAAGTCCGTTTATAATACAAAGATCCTGATCTGTGGAGGGTTCCTTTGGGGGCTGCCCCCGGTGGGCCGGGGCGCCAGCGACACGGGTGCAGTGAGCGCCTCCTCTGAAGGCCGCAGGAGGACAGGGACGGTTCCCATCCATATTGCCCTAGTCCCTGAGCCAGCGATGCTCGCAGTGATGTCACCGCTCGGAACCTGCCTCTTCTTCCAAAATGGGGGCAGTATATGTGTCCTCCTGTAGGGGAAGATGGGTGAGGACTCCCTGAGGTCGCACCGTGGGCTCGTGGCTCTCGCGTGCGGGAAAAGAATGGTCTTTCTATTGCATTCTCCTTTGCACTCCTTTCTGAGCTCCCCTTTCACCGCAATGGTGGGACATGGGACTATTTTCCCAGGCATTCCTGGGCTGCTCCTGGGTGTCGTGCCAGGGGTCCCAGTCATACTTGTACCCAGGGGCCAGGGTAGGACAGAGCGATGCCACCGAACTACCCTCCGCTCCAGCCTGCAAGGCCCACCGGGGTCTGGGATGGGGCTGGAGAGGAGTTCCGCTCAGCACGTGGGCTGGTTCCCGGCCAATCAGAATGCAGGCTGCCGCAAGCGGGCCAATCAGAGTAGACGCGAGCGCAGACTCTGCGCATGCGCGCCTGGATCTGTCACCTGCCTGGGCCGGGGCCGCCTACCCAGCCAGAGAAATCTCATTCCCGGGGCGGGTTTGGAGCTGCAGCCCAGTCTTGCTGGGCTTGTTCTGGTCCTGCCTCTCTGCCTTCTTCCTACCTCCCCCCAACCTCCTTTTCTCTTCCCTCCTTCCTGTCTTTCCCTCTTCCCACGCTCTGGAAGAGGCTGACATGGATGAAACCCCCTGGGGGTGCCCTCCTCCTGAAGCCTGCCACCCCTGGGAACGCCCTGAGCCGTGAGGTCTCCACCCAGTCCGGCGTTTCAAACCAGCGCTTCTTTTAGTTTCTTCTTCTTCCAAGCTAACCTGCCCCAGAGCGCATTCTCTCAAGGGCCGCATTGGGTCCTTCCCAGAGAGATGCCCTCGTGCCTTTCAGCGACAGGTTTCAAAGCCTCCATCTTGTAATAGTTGGGAATGGGTCCTAGTGGGATCTGAGGCACAGTGACGGGCTGATTGTTCGGAATTATCTGCGCCCGTGTTTGGATCCAGGGAAGAACCCTCTGAGGGGAGGGCTGGGACCTCAGTCTCTATTTGGGGTCAACACGGGCGATCCGATGCCTTCTTCAGGCAGGCGCTTGTATTCTGCCTGTTCGATGCCCGAGGACCAGAACCGAGAAGAGCGAAATCTCAGGCAGTGATAGGGACAGCTTTGGTTTGGAGCAGAGAGGTAGGGTCTCTGTGGCCTTGAGCAAGTCACATCCCTTCTCAGATACAGAGCTTTGTCTGCAAACTGTGTGTGTGTGTGTGTGGGGGGTGTGTGGTGGGGGACAGGACCTGGTTTTGTCTCAGGAAGGCCTTTTTCTTTTCTTTCTTTCTCTCTTTTTTTTCTTTTAAGATTTTATTTATTTATTTGACAGAGAGAGAGAGAGAGATCACAAGTAGGCAGAGAGGCAGGCAGAGAGAGAGGAGAAAGCAGGCTCCCCGCTGAGCAGAGAGCCCGATGCGGGGCTCGATTCCAGGACCCCGGGATCATGACCTGAGCCGAAGGCAGAGGCTTTAACCCACTGAGCCACCCAGGTGCCCCAGAAAGGCCTTTTTCACTGTACAAAATGGAGCACCATGCACTGCCCAGAGCAAGGGGGCATTTTATGGGAGATCTCCAGCTGGTGGCCCGCGGGTTGAAACTTGGAAATAGATGTGGGTTTTGTTTTGGGGTTTTCATAATTTTGAATTAGACCCTTGAGAATCAGCAGATTTCATTTCCAAATTCTGATGTTTTGTTTCTTGTGAAAATTCAGAAGTTCTGGTCCCACTGGCCCACATTTCTGCCCGGCCATGTGTGGCGGTGGCTGAGGAGGGCCACTAACTTTGGGCAAGGTGCCAGCTCTCCCGTCCCCCGCAGCCCCACCTGGCCCAGCACACTCCTTTACCTGAACTTCTCGGCTCTGGGCTGGCCTTGCTCAGGCAAGCCTGGCCAGTGTCTGCCTCATAACTGTCCAGCTTCTCAGCTCTGGAGTCACCATGGTGATGTGGGCCGAGGAAGGACCAGGTGACCGGGGTGGGTGGGCCGGTCAATGGATCATCAAGGGGAGGGCAAAACCCTGTAGCTGACGAGTCTCTTGAACCTCCCAGCTGGCTTCCAGAATCCCTGTGAGCCTCAGTTTCTTCCAACTGTCAAATGGAATGGACTCTGAAATGGCCCCTTGGTGTGGATGGTGTCAGGGGCCACTCAGGGAGCCAAAGGTGGGATGGGCTGTGCTGGCCACTTTATGATTTTATCTAAATGTAAATGTCTGCATATTTCCCACGTTCCTTTCCCACCTTTTCTTTCTCAAGAACAGGAGCCATATCCCTTCTGCATGCTGTGTCCCCAGTGTCCAGCCCAGTGCTGGGCATCAGTGAACCACGGCTAAATAAGAGAAGGATCACGACTATCAGAGCCAGGATCCCATGCCACAGCTGCCTGCGGCCAAAGGTCGTGTCTCTAACCGTGTGCTCTGCGCCTGGCTTTGTTCTGGGGCCAGAATGGATTGTGGAGGGCTGTGAGGATTGGCCGGAGACCTTTGAAGTCGAATAACTTCAGCCTTCCTCCTGGATCTAGGTCTTCTGTGCTTGCTGAATGCCCTCTCCTGAGAGGTCACCACCTCTCTTGGAGCCTCAGTTTCCTTCTCTGAGAAACGGAGAGGTTTACCCACCTGTGTTGTTGGGAGACCAACGGTCTCCAGGGTTCCCAAATTTGACTTCCAGGGTATAAATGTGGTTCTCCATTCTTCCAGCAGGTGGCGCCAGAGACCAGGCAGTGACCGGAGGTATTGGTTACCTGGGCTCCTGTCCTGCCAGGTCCTGCCTACCAGCTTCCAGCACACAACGCCCGTTGCTGGGTGCCCACATTTGGGCCAGAGGTGGCCTGGAGGCATGCGCTGGGACTGTCTGCATGATGGGCACCGGCCCCTGCCCTTCTGGCCTGGGCTTGGCCTTATGTGGTGTGGATATTTTCTTTTTATTTTTCTATTTTTCATTATTTCTCTTCCTTTAAAAATTTTTTTAAATTTAATTTTTATTTATTTTTAAATTTTAATGAATTAAAGAATTTATTTTATTTTATTTTTTTACATTGTTCCTCTTTCTTATTTCTGTCACTTTCCCTTCCATTTCTTTCTTTCCTAGATTTTCTATTTTCTCTTTGTCCCAAAACATACCTGTGAGCTAGACTCTATATTCTTTCTTTTTTTTTTTTAAATTTTGTGCGTTTCCTCCTCCCTCTTCTTTCATCCCTTGCAATTAGATGTATGAGAAGGATGTGAAAGACCCTTGTACACTGTAAAATGAAATGCTCATGAGAGCTGTGGCTAGGAACCCGCCAATTACTAACAGGCACCCCACCCTGGCCTGGAACAAGGACCTTCCTGGAGGCTCTGACCACCAGGTGGTGCTGTGGGCCAGGTTGTCCTGGCTGAGACTACCAGAGCACCTGGGGAGGGGGGTGGTGTGGAGGGGAGCTCTTGCTGTAAATTTCTGGAGTTCGGGGCTTTGTGGGGAGGTGAGTCAGAAAGCCGAGCCCAAAGTGGCCCTCTCTGCGCACTTAGTAACGTCTCCTGGAGGGTCAGGAGAGAGCTGTAGGGCAGCAGAGCCCAAGACGTCCTTCTGTGTGCCTCAGTTTCCCTACCTATGATAAGAGTGGGTACAACTCAATTTCTCAAAAAGGACTTATCTTCTGACCAACCTGGCCTTCCTCAGACTTCTCTGAAGAGTTAATAGCAGCGTTCAGAATCTCTCACTTGTTTTGAGCTCTCAGTGTCTGTGGGGCACTGGGCTGGGCAGCTTAACAGCATCACTTGGCATGATCCTCTTACCAGCCCTTTAAGGAGGAGATGGGCTCAGATCATTTTCAGTGACTTACCCAGGGTCACACAGCTCAGAAATACTGGGTCCTGATGTAGTGCCAGGGCTGTGGTAGCAACATTACATTTAAAAAATGAGAAACACAGTGGCCAGTGGATTTCTTGGACGCTGCCCAGGTGTACCATGGGAGAATCTGACTTTGATCCCACAACCTGGCGGAAATGGGGACAGAGGAGCGGAAGGGTTGAGGAGGTCACCTGATTACGGAAAGTTCTGCAGGCTGTCATAGGAAAACAGAAGGGCACTTCGCTGCCTTCTTGCCATGGGTGCTGCCTCAGGGCCTTTGCACATGTTCCCATAGCCTGGAGCGAGTGCTCTTCCCTCCATTGGCCTCAGGCTTTGCTCCCTCATTTTACTCATGTCTGCTCAAATGTCACCTTCTCTTCCATTCTTTCCTATGACCTTCTCTCCTCTCACCCTGTTTCATTCTCCTGTGTGCCGTTTACTACCATGTAGCCGAAGTGATCATTGGTTCACCTCCTGCCTCTTGCACTACAGGTCAGTTCCACAAGGGCATGGATTCTTGTTTGTCTCACTTATTAGAGACTCACAGTTCATCAGAATGCGGTGGGAAAGGCCTTAACAACAGAGTAGCCTCCTGGGTCCCCGGCGGTGGGACCTGGGGGCTAAGGGGACAGGTAGAAGCCTAGAGACTTCAGGGCTGAGACCCACACTGGCTCTGGGCTGCCTCTGCCATGTGTCCAGATGACATGCATGTAGGCAAGGCAGAGGGCGAGGAAGCCCACTGGAGGCCTGGTGGGCCCAGAGGCGTAGGAAGGTGCTCACTGTGGGGTCAGGCTCACCACACACACTGACAGCAGTGCGCATCTTGAGCACCTACTGTGTGCCTGGGGCCATAGCAGGCGTGTTAGTACAGTACCCAGTCAGCATGCTGGAGGCGACCCTTATCTGCGGGTTGTAATGGCCAGAGTTTGTCCCAGTAGGTTCTTTGGATTTTGTGCAGGTGTTCAGCCAATACTAGTTGACTTTAGTGGACAGAATCAGGGAACGAGGGGTGCGGCACAAGGGCAGCATCCCCGCTGGTGAGGATTCTGATCACTAATCCTCCCCAGGTCTCATAGCACCTGTGAGAAGACACAGCTATTAGTCCCATTTTACAGATGAGAAAATGGGCGGTAAGTGGGATGTGACCTGCCTGAGGTCACGAAGCCTTGGGGCTGGGACTGAGCACATCAGACTCCAGCTCCCTGGGTGTTTGAACACCTCCGGGGGTGGGGGGCAGAACAGCCAGCGCTGAGGACGGTGCCCCATCCAGCCTGTGCAGTCTCCCCCGAACCCTGCCTCTCTGGCCCACTATCCTTCGGGATCACTAATCTCATTCTTTGGTCCCACCTCGGGGACTTTCCTGCTGTTTTCTGTGCCTAGAACCCTCTTGCTGGCTGCCTCTCCGTGGCTGGCTCCTTTCCGTTCATTATTCAGGTCTCAGTGGCAATGCCACCTCCTCCAGAGAGGCCTCCCAGATTGAGTAAAGATACCATCCCATGTTGACTCTCACAGAGCATGCTCTTTCCTTCTGCCAAAGATCCAGTCTTGGTTTAGCTCCCTTTTGCATCTCTTAACTCACATTTGTGGCCTCCTCCAAGTGGACTGTGGGTTTGCTGAGGCCAGGCCTGCCTTGCTCACAACTGTGTCCCGGTTCCTAGCGCAGTGACATAGTAGGTGCTCAGGCAGTTCTTGTTGACTGTGGTTGAGTGAGTCAGTGAAGGAGGGGCCGGAGCAGGGAGGATTTGGATCCGTGTGCAGCTGCCCCCATGAGATATTTATGCTACCTTCATCTTCCGGTTTAGAAAGCCCACGATTGAGTCTCCCTTCCTTCGCTGGGTGTGATAGTTCTGTCCTGACCCGCTTTGCTTGAAGCCCTCTGCTTCACCCAGGCCTAAGAGCCCTTGCGGAGGCCAGGACAGAGCTGAATGTCCCCACGAGTATGTTCTTCCATCAGGCTGGATCTGAGTCACTGGCTGCTGGGTCTGATTTGCAGCTGGGGCTGCAAAGCCACCCTACCCAGAATGTGTCCCCATCCGACACTCAGCACACAAGAGGTCTGCAGAAACCCACGTGTGACTCTGGGTCTGCTCAGCGACCCCTTGGGCCCACCTCGGGCCCTTGCTGGCATCACTTATCAGATGTTTACTGAGGGCCTACTGGATGCCAGGCCCTGTTCTAGGCCCAAAGTCACATCAGCGAAGTGTTCGTGGAGTGTATTTTCTGCTGGAAGAGGCGGACAAAACCCATAAACACACAGGTGTGGAATATGTCAGGTGTTAATGCCAGTAAGATCAGTCCAGCAGGTGAGAGGTCAGGGACAGATGTGCGAGCGACTTTAATAAATGGTCAGAGGAGGCCTCTTGGGGGCCGACCCTTGAATGGAGAACCAAGGAGAAGAGACTGCGGAGATAACAGATTCCACACAGCAGAAACCTCCAGTGCAAAGGCCCGGAGGTGGAAAGTCTCCTGGTGAGTCGGAGGAGGAGTGACAAGACCACTGCTGCTAGGGCAGTGGAGGTGGGGTGTGGGGGTGTGGGGGGTGTGGAAGGGTGTGACATCAGAGCGGACACGGGGCCAGGGCACATGGGTGACTGGCAGGCTTTGGAGTTCATGTCTGGAATCGGGAAGCCACTGGTGGGTTTGGAGAAAAAACCAGTTTTCTCATCTGTCAAACAGAGCAATTACAGCTCTAGGTCCCCCAGCCCTGCCCATTGGAGCACTTTCAAAAGGCAGCTGAGAGGACTCTGCAGAGCGAAAGTGGTATTGTACCATTTTATTTCTATAAGCTGTTGCATTTTTCCTATTGTGTTTTATGAAATGTGTAGTATTACCATGATGCACAATTATATTTCTGACTAGTCTGTGGACAGCCTTCTCTGATGAAGGCTGAAGCAGGGTGAGGGTTCTCCTGGAGACAAGGCACCTGACCAGTGGGGGAGTGGTGGGCACCCAGATTGCTGGGGCCGTGGGCCAGAGAAACCCTCCTGGAGTCAGGAGGGGGGAGGGGCGGTTACAACCCTGTGACACCAGAAGGCTGGAAAGGAGGTGGATCTGGCCTCCAGAGGTGAGGAGCATAGGAAACACTGTCCTCGGCACTTGGCGGGTGTCACCCTCATCCTCCCAGCAACTCCCAGGGCCACTATTCCCATGACCGGGACCAGCAAAGCTAGGCACGTGATGCATGTACCCCGAATCTCATGCCACTGAGGCTGGGGTCCACACTGGGGTCTGTCCCCACTGCCCACACCCTCCCTCCTGTCGGCTGACCGGGTGGCCCTGTGCTCAGCCCCGGGGATGAGTCATGAGGACATGGCTGCCTTCATGGGCACAGCACACAGTGCTCAGAAGGGCCCTATGAGGGGTGCCTGGGTGGCTCAGTGGGTTAAAGCCTCTGCCTTCGGCTCAGGTCATGATCTCAGGTCATGATCTCAGGGTCCTGGGATCGAGCCCCGAATCGGGCTCTCTGCTCAGCGGGGAGCCTGCTTCCTCCCTCTCTCTCTCTCTGCCTGCCTCTCTGCCTGCTTGTGATCTCTCCCTGTCAAATAAATAAATAAAATATTAAAAAAAAAAAAGAAGGGCCCTGTGATTAGCCCAAGGCTCTGATGTTGCTGTCGTGAATTTCTTTTGAAATAATTTTCTTTTTTTTTTAAGTAGGCTCACTGCCCACCACAGAGCTAATCATAGCCCGAAGCCAATCACAGCCCGAATTCATAACCCCGAGATCAGGACCTGAGCTGAGACCAAAAGTCAGATGCTCAACCGACTGAACCACCCCGGTGTTTCACAGTCTTGAAATTCTTAGTAATCTTCGAGCAAGGGCTCTGTATTTTTGTTTTGCTCTGGGCCCCAGACATGGTGAGGGTGGCCTTCATGAGGCTGTAAACTGATCCTGGGGTCCTGCCCTTTGCCTGGCATTGGTTGGACATTGACCCACTTCTGACCAGTGAGGTACAAGGGCCTTGGGCTGGTGGTTTCTGGAAAAATCTTTCTCTCTGAAATGAGAGGGCTCATGAGGAACATTTCTTTTCTCCCCATTCCCCTTCCTTCCTGCTTTGGATATCAGACACCTGGAATCTGTCCACATCTGCTGCTGCCACCCTGATCCAAACCATCATCTTTGCCTAGAATGTTCTGGTGTTCTCACTGGTCTCCCTGCGCTGAGCCTCACCTCTCTGCATGCAGCCTCTGGCTTTTCTGCCTTTCTGCCCAGAAGTTCTGAGAGCTTCAACAGAGGGGCCCAGTCCCCCAGGCCAGCCGTTTCCTGGGCAGGCCTTAACCAGCCTCCGCCCAGCAGCAGGGGAGGGCCCAGCTCTGTCCTCCTGCCGTCCTCCCCGCTGTTTCCCTTCCAGCACTTTCCATGCCTATGTCCCCAGTGCAGGGCTGTCCCAGCATCCCCACATGCAGCCGGTCCCTGGTGCCTGGGGTTCAGCCTCCAGATCTTTCCAGATCCTTCCTGCCCATTCACCTTCTCTCCATCAAAGCCTACACATCCTGTGTCCCCCTCCCTCTGTCTCTGCTCCCCGCTGAGGGACACGTGGCTCACAGTGCCATGGGGAGTAATGGGGAGACCTCCCTTAGTTCCCTAGTTCCCTATTTGTGCTTTGCCAGGACCTCCCTAGAGCTGGGGGCTTTTCAACACCATGATAATGAAGGGGGAACGCACTGTTCCAGGGACCGGAACGCGGCAGGCCCACAGGCTGGAGGAGGGCAGTCCTGCAGGGGCCACACAGACTTGCCACTCTCTTTTCTGGCTTTTGGTTCAAACGGCGCTTTGGAAAAGAACACGCGAATGGCCCTGGCAGGTGGGATTTGTTTCCATGGTGTGTGGCCAACCTTCAAGGACAATGGAGCCTTGGGCTGCTGGGAAGCCCGTCAGAGGCCAAGGAGCCCTGGGTCAGAGGCCAAGGAGCCCTGGGTGTGGGTACGGAGCTGCGCCTCCATCCATCATAGCACCTGCTGGCAGGGGTCACGGGCAATGTTGCGGGGGCGGGGGGAAGCACTGCCATGTCTGTGTCCCAGCAGGACCAAGCCACACTGGGATCCTGTTTGCAGAGACTTAGTGACAGAATGGGGGCCAGGAACACTCTCTGTCCCCTTTACCTCCAACCGCTCTTCGGTTTCACCTTCTCTGACCTGCTGGAGGCAGCTTAGAAAGTCTGACTCTGCCTAACAGTGGAGCCCGGAAAGTCTGCCCGCCTGCCCCTGCCTGAGGGGCATAAAAGGAAATCTAGCCTCCCTCCTCCAAATGGACCGACGAAGGGGATCCCAGTGCCTGTGATGTGTAGGGTTAATTGAACACCTGCTATGGGCCGGGCCCAGTGTTCACGTGAACATGTCCCTTATTGGATTCCTACAACAGCCCTGTGAGGGGCACCACATGCACCCCCTCCCCTGTAGAGAGGAAGGAGGCAAAGAGCTGGAGGGGCTCACCCAGGGTCACGTGGTTGAGGGGTGTCAGAGCTGGGATTTGAGAACACGATGCCTGGGACGGGCGCTCACTCCCCACCTTCAGGCCTGCCAGCTGCTCCCGGAAGGGGAGGTGTCTCCGCGGAGGGCAGGGTCTGTCAGAGAGGGGAGCCCAGGAGGCTTCCCCCGTGGGGGCACTTCTGGCATCCCGAAACCGGGACCTGCTGACAGGGTCATGGGCGGGCTGAAATGTCGAAGTGGACTAAGGCTTTATTACAGGGCTGTGCAGAAAACAAGAACGGCACTGATTTATAAGAAAGATGCTGATGCCAGGTGCTCTCAGGCATGAGGACAGGGACGCAGGGACGGGTGGAGACGGAGGAGGGGCTCTCATGATCAAGTGAGGAGCTTTGTGGCTGGACTTCCTGGGTTCCAGTTGATTGTCCCGTGCCTCAGTTTCCCATCCATAGCAGGGGCTCCCAGCAGCATGTTCCTTCCAGGGCTGGACTGGGGCTGGCTGGGGGAGCGCAGGCAAAGCGTCTGCTGGGTGTGGGGCCGTGGGGGAGCGCTGGGGAGGCCTCTCTGGCTGACGGGGCACACACCCCGGGGTGTCTCTCCCACTGGCCAGGGGCCTCATTCGGAGAGAGCTCCAGAAGCCTGAGAGGTGAGCCTTTTGTGAAAGTGAGGCCCAGGGCCTGTGATAGCCCAGGGCCCTGGGGACGAATTGCTTCCATTCTACAAAGCGGTGTGTTTATCTGCATTTCCACCTGAATGCTCCCGGGAAACGTTCATTTGTGAGGATGCTGCCCCCAAAATAAACCGGTGATTTCATCTGAGGGGCTAATTAGGCAGAATCAATGTGCTTTACTCTAAAGAGGGTCCATTTCAGACAGGGAGGCGTGGTGATGGAGGTGATGGGCTGAATGCAGAGCTGGGAAGGGTTTCTTGGATGACCCAGAACCTTCCCTGGGGAATCTCACCCGGGTCACCAGGAGCTGCAGGATCAGAGCCCGGGCCCCCTGCACTAGTGCTCCTGGCTAGTGCCCTTGGGGCAGAGGTGGCCCCTGTGCCCCATGTCCCGCCCCACCCCTCGGGGTCACCACCAATGGCCTAGGGGGACTTCAGCATGAACCCCAAATCAGGAGCTGGATGGGCGTTGGTTCAAACGTGGGCTCTGCCATTGACTGGCTGAGTGGGTCGAGGTTCATGCAGGACCGCGCTGAGCCTCAGTGTCCTCATCTGTCAAATGGGAATAGATAACACACTTCCTTCCCAGGGGAATCGTGAGGCTCCAAAAAGTTACCTTAAGGAGTTTGGCAAATGCCCAACGCGTTTGGAGTGCGCAGGGACGCTCGAGGTGATTGTTACACTTGCTCCTTGGCTAAGTGGACAATAATACTCAGCACGCGTACATTCGTCACAGAGGTTATGGTCTCTACACGGAGGAGCACAGTGCCCGGCACCTGCGGGGACTCAGGAACAGAGCGGTTCTTCTCTGGGGGTGCACCGATCGAAGCCCCGATGCACACTCCGGATAGGCCGGGAGAGGCTGCACTGCGGACGGCTCCCCAAGAAGAAGCCCTGCCCCAGATGGCGGATTTCTTGTTCAAGTGCAGGTGCACGGAGGGGCGGCTGGGAGCTGTGCTCAGGAGGCTTCTCACTTGCGACCCAGGTGGTGGGGCAGCCCCGTCACTGCATCCCCAGATCTGGGCACAAAGAAGCCAGGTTGGCAGGGGGGACCTCGCCCTGGCAGTAGAGCGCCCAGCCTGGGGGCAGGCAGTCACTGGGCTCGCGGCTCATTGGCCGGAACAGGTCACGTGCCCACCCTCTCCCCGTCCGGGACTGGGCCCTGCAGGGGTGTGTGCTGGCAGAGGGGACTTGCCCTGACTTCCAGATCCACGTGGAGGGTGGATCCTGCGCGTGCGAGCACGTGGCCAGGGAGGCTGGGCCACTCTTGTCCCCGCTCAGGAGCCGGCTTCAACTGCAGCCCGTCGGTGGGGAGCCGCGGGGCTTGCAGCTGAGGCGCGCTGGGATCTCCTTCCCCGGGCGGCCCTTCCAGGTGGCACCGGAGCTCGCAGGAGGCGCACGCGGGGCTGTTTGATTCTGCGGTGGCGTCTGTCTGTACATTTCGGGTCCCAGAGAGACGCGTTTGCTGCAGAAGGGCCTCCGCCTGATCGCAATTCTTAAAGAACATCTCACTTGTGGATTGTGTGTCGTGTGACATATGTGTACGTGTGTATATGTGTATGAGTGTGTATATGTGTATATATGTGTAAGTGTGTATGTACATGCATGCATGTATGTGTATGTATATGTGTGAGTGTGTACGTGTGGATATGTGTGTGTCATGTGTATGTGTAAATGTGCAGATGAGAGATTTTCTGTAGCCTCCGGGCTCACACAGAGCTCCCACGGTGTCCCGGCTCTCAGAGGCCCGGTTGCACACATGCGGGCTCTCTCAACAGTGGCAGTGTTAAAGGAGCCGGCGTAGACGCTGTCTCTCCACTCCGCAGGAAATGGCAGCTCGGCATGGAAAATTCCAGGACATGGATGGTTGAGCCTGGCTCTGAGCTACCCTGAGCTCCCACCGGGTCTCATGGTGCACCCACATTCCCCAGCCCCCTGAGAAGTGTGGAAGAGAGGTTGGTCTCTACCTCCTCCTTTTTCGCCTGCTCCCCTGCAACCTGTGGTCACGGGGTCCTCACCCTGGGCTTCCCAGGCTCCAGGGCCCTGCTCAGAGGCTGGAATTGCTGTGGGAGGGGGGCCGGTGCCCTTAGCTGGCCCCCTGGAGGCCTCCCTGATTGCTCTGTGTCCTCCAAAGTCACTTCCCATCCCAGAACGCCTGACTTCTTTCTTCGTATTGTTTCTCAGTCCTCTGATGATCTGGCTCGTGTGATTGTCGACTGTCCCCCTCAAGGAGGCCAGGTCTGTGAGCACAGGAATTGGGGACAGCCCAGGGCCATGGCTCGAGAACCCCGCGCTGCGTGGGGCACAGTGGGTGCTCTTTGCCAGTGTTCACTGTGGGCATGAGTGCAGGGACGAAGGAATGGAAGCTCACCCTGGTATCATGAACAGACTTGCTCAAGCCTCACCTGTCCCATGTCCCATATCCTTCAAAGCCTGCCACATCCGAGGACTAATGAAGAACTTACTTGTGTTAATGAATATGTATTAGTTCTTTCAAGATGAGATATTCATATTTAATAAGGAATGTCTAGAGACTCAGGTTTTTAATTCGAGGAAGTCACCCCGATAATGAGAATGTAAAATGGTAGTGATGAGAGAGTGTGGGTATTTAGGGCACAGAGGCCTGGGGGAGCTGTGGATCCCAGACCACAGGCCTCCTGGATGCAGCACGGGGGGGGGGGGTGTCAGGTACAGCTCTGCGGGGGGCATCTGGCCAGAACCCGGGCCTAGTCCCAGCTCTGCTTCCCTCGGTGCATCTGACCCTGGACAAGCCGCTCCTCTTCTTGGCCTCAGTGTCGTTGTCTGTAAATGGGGATCCTAACCCACCCCTCACAGGGGGTCTGGTTCAAACGCCGTGAACGTAGTTCCGGTGTTTTGGAAATTACTGTTTGCTCACTAAATAGAAGGGATTATAGTAATGAGAAAAAGTGTCCCTCCACCTGTCACAGATGGGATATTTTTGGCTTCAAAAACCAGAATTCCCAAACATGTAGCTAAATAATAAGGACTATTTATTACTTCGTCAACCAAGGAATCCAGACGTTATTTCAGGCAGCTCTGGGTCTGGCTGGCTCAGAAGCCCTGGCTTCTCAGGGACCTGGTTCCTTCCAGCTTCTTGCTGTGCTGTCGTCCCCTCCTTGGCCTTTGCTCTGATGGTCACAGGAAGGTTCCGCAGTTCCAGGTTTTATGTCCTAAGGAAACCATGCCCAGAGGCAGGAAGAGAGAAACATATGTTTTTTCCTATTGCTTCTTTATAAGACCTGGGAGACCTTTTCCAGAAGCCTTCTGCATATTTTCTCTCATGCTATTTTGGCCTAAATGGCTTCCCAGGCTTATTTCTAGACTAGTTGCTGGTAGAGCAAAGGTACTGGTCATGACTGGTCACTATGTTGTTCCTACCAGAGAGGTCTGCTCCCTGGGGACATGTTGGAAAAAGGGGGTGTTTTGTTTTATCTTAATGATTGTTGATACTGCTGGCCTTTACAGAGTGGGGGTAGGTATCGGGGGTGTCCTCCAATGTGCAAGACAGTCCAAACGAGATAAACGTCGTCCCCATGCATAAAGAGCCATTTTAATTTAAGAATGTGAAGAGCGTCATTTAATCATAGAACCTATGTCAAATTTATATCAAAACAAAATATTTTTGCGAGATTGTAATGTATATGGAATGTACTATTGATATTCAAGTATCTCTTGCATTTTCCCGCCCTTCTGTTGTGAGGCGACTCCTGGTCTTAGTTCTCTTACCCACAAACTTATTCTCTGGATATCGGGGAGGATCTGACTATCCATCATGTCTCCTCGTGCGTCCGCCTGCTCATTTACATACCGAAATGTGATTTATTTTATTACAAGTTATTTTCCCTTTATTTCTTTTTTATAATCCACTTAAGAGCATTATAATGGGTTTTTAAGTATGTGTGATATTATAGGTTAATTATTCATGACTTCCATTTCAGGGCAGTAGAGAGGTTATTGAATACATTTCTTCTTTGCAGAGGTCATTGGGTCTGCCAGATTTGAGAACCACTGGCCTGAATCCATCACGATTTACATCCTGGGATGCGAGGAGAGCCCGAGTTCTGAAACTTGTGGCTTCCTGGGACCTGAACCACATCAGACTTGAGCTGAGCGTGAAGACCAGAAATGGCTGTTGGCTCAGCAGCCATGATGTCCGGTTGCCCAGGCAATCGCCCCCTTTGCGACCACTGAGTCCCAGTAGAGGTCCAGGAAAGAGCTCCACAGACCTCCATAGAGAAGCATGAAGGTGCCATGAGGGCTACTGAGGCAGGGCTGGGTTTGCATTTAGCCCTGAGACCTGACAGCCGAAAGTCACCCTACCCATGGCCTGCCAGGTGTTGGTCATACAACTGTATCAATTTACCTCTGGGAGAGAATTTGCTGGTGGGAATGAAAGATTGGTTTATCTCCTTGAGCACAATCTGAAGAATACAGAGGGCAGGTAAGGCGTGACCAATGCCCAGCTAAGGCGGATGGTTCTGGAAGAGGTCTCTGAAGGCAATACCCTCCATTCATTCATTCGGCCATCCAGCTAAAACTCACTGAGTACCTACTGGATACCAAGACTCATGCTCCCAGATATGAAGGTTTGGGAGGCATCAGACCTGAGCCTGCCCTTTAAGGGAGGCCAGCACTAGCCAGAGATAGGGCTAAGGAGGACCCGGACAGTTGGGGGTTTTGTTCAAGTGAGGCTTACCTAGAGGAAAAGGCTCAATTTTGACAGCCAATTTCTTACAAATTAAAAAATGAAATAGAATTTCAAATGCTTGGCCCTTACCCTTGAAATGTTTTTGCTAATCCATCCAAAAACATTTATTGTGTGCCTACTGAGTGCTTGCCCTCTGAGTGGGCACTGGAAATCACACAAACATAGAAAAAAGGAACAGGAACTCCTGTAGAGCCAAGGAGAAACAGGCTCCTTCTTAGGTCTCCCCAGAAGGTAATTAGAAGATTTCCTTGCAAGGAACTACCTATGCCCCTCGAGCCTCACCGGAATCACTCTTGTTGCTGCTAAACTCAGGTCAGGTGCCAGCGTGTTCCAGAGGGAGAAGCGCAAAGTCTGACTGGGAGGAAATAGCACGCACCCGAAAGCGATTTTGGGATGTTGCTGATTTACTTTAGCAGAAACCTGGGGAGTATGTGTAGGAATAGATTTTGGAAGAGTGTTAGGCTAAAGAGGACAGCATATAACATTGGGTCAAAGTAGATGTATAGATGTGGGTGCACTTACTGAGGATTCTGAGTTCAAGGGTTTGCACTTAAAGCTGGAGGTGGCCTCTGTGAACTTGGTTGCTGACTGTCCTTGGCCTCCGTGGTGGCCCTCATTTAATCAGGTTGGGATAACAGATCATTCCTTGTATAACGTAAGGGAAGAAATCTAATGGCTTAGGGATATTAGGACGTGGGAGTGACTTTGTCATGAATGATATGGACAACCACTCCTCCTGACCCCCTTCCATGCCCTCTAAGGGTCTGGCAGATGCTGTCTCAGGAGTGCATCGCGGCATACGTTACAGAGAGAACACCTGCATCCTTGCAGCTCTGGTGGCTGCTCTCAGTGGGCCACATGCAGTGGTGGAGGTGGCAGAGGGAGACACCAGATGGCAGCTATCAGTGGGGATGAGGACAAGTGACAGCATTTATCCCTCTAAGACAAGGATAGGCCTAGTTACCATATTTTCCAGAGGAAAAGAAGCGGTGATCTGAATGTCTCCGGAAATCTTTTGCATGCTTATGCATCATGGTGTCCTTAGAAATGAAATAGATGGGCAGCGTATCAAAATGTGATTGGATCTCTATAACAGAAAAAGATCTGGTGGCCAGAAACCACCACATGACCCTCCATGGCCTCTTGTCTAATGATTCAAAAACAGAGATCAGGTAAGACATGGAATTTTGACTCAAGTTCAAATCACAGCGGACCCAGTAGGTCAGCAGATCCTGAGCTCCTCAGCAACGTGGAGGACTTCTGGTGTAAAATCCATAACAGAGGTAAGACTCGAGTGAAACCCTCTAGTAATTTCTGTCCTAACTAGGGTAGCATTTTTGGTGAATTACAGAGATAAGTGTCACCCTGGAAGAGTTGAAAGATGTGGGGGTGGGGAATCCACCTCCGTTTAACTTGCCTGTTTGGCCCCTGTGGGGACAGATGGTTCTTGGAGAATGACCGTGGATTACTAGAAACCTATTCAGGGGGTGACTTCGATTACAGCTGCTGTTCTAGACATAGGATCTTTGCTTGAGCCCATCAACAGCCCCCTGACACCACATATGCAGTTATTAACCTATTGCTTTGTTTTTTCTAGAGCAATCCGCGGGGACTATAAGAGGCATCTTGCTTTTACTGCTCAGAGCCAATAGTACATGTTCACAGTCTTGCCCCAAGACTATGCCAACACTCCCGCTTTTTGCCACAGTATAGTCTTCTGAGGTTCTTGGTCATCTTTTCATTGTATGAAGCATCACAGTGGTCCACAATGGTGTTGACGTTTGGCTGTTTGGACCCAATGAACAAAACGTAGCAAGTACATTAAATGTTTTGTTTAGCAAGTCAAAGCTGAATCCTAATCTTGGTTCTAATTTCTGTATGAGTAAGAGTCCAGGCAGGAGACAGAAATCATGCCAGTTATTTTAACAATGAAATTATATATATATATATATAACCATATATATATGGTTCTACAGGAGTTCCTGTTCCTTTTTTCTGTTTGTGTAATTTCCAGTGCCCACTCAGAGGGCAGGCACTCAGTAGGCACACACTATATATATAATATAATATATTATATTATATATTATAAAATATAATATATAAATAATATACATATAATAAATAAATAAATAAATAATTGTTAACTAGGTACTGAGGGATTGAAATGCAAAGAGAGAACACTCAGGCAGGGATGGCAAACTGCTGTTCATAAGCAAGCTATCTGCCTTTGTAAATAAAGTTTATTGGCACACAGCCATGTGCGTTTGACCACGTGTTGTCTATGGCTTCTTTCACACTACAAGGGCTGAGCCGAGTGGTTGCAACAGAGAGCACAGAGCTTGCATGCCTGAAGTATTTACTATGTGGCCCTTGAAGAAAAAATTCGCCCCCTCCTGCTCTATGATGTCACGGAGGTGGCAACTGTAGGAATCAGCTCCCACCTTAGGACTGGGGAATTAGGTTATAAGGATGAAAACAGAAGCTTGGAAGAGGGACCTTGCAGAACTGAAACTGTGGGCCTGAAAATCATCTAGCACGGGCTGCTTGATGCTGGTATGCCTGAAGGCACTCGGGTGACATTGATAGGACAGTAAAACAGACCAAAAGAAGCAGCAAAGTAGCAGACAGGAAGCAGAAGGAAGTAGCATCACCCTTCTTCCTCGTCCAGTGTTGATGTCGCTCTCTAGCGCCCCCTCTTGGCAAATCCCGACCGGGATCACTAGCAGAGCTAACCTGTGGTTTGCAGGGCGGGCCCCAGTGTGGCAAAGCAGCACACAGAAGGGTAGGTTTCAGATGAGAGTCAGTAGTTCAAGAACCGGTACAAGGATCCAGGCTTTCCTTTCCTATTCATCTCCGGGCAAATGAATTTAGATGGAAGACAGGGTACATATCAAAGAGTCAATTTCTATGGTTAAGATTTGGTTTCCTCATCTGTAAATGGTAATGAAAAATACAGGAATTATAATACACTTGTTAATGAACATGTTTGGTTGTTTTCAGTCCTGATACCCAGCAACAGAACGCAGCACGCCCATGGCTGGCCACTGCTGGTGGCCAAATCTGCCTGGATTGATGCCTCCGGCTCTAACCACTTGGGCAAAGCACCCGAGCATGCTATTTTCACCCACACTCACTGTCACAGTTGGGTTCCCGGTGTTATCCTGCTAATGTGACTCTCCCTCTCCCTAGTAGTCACGGTCACAGACCCTGTTTCACTGGCTTCACGGACCTCATCACCGTCTGAGCTTACCCAGGCTACAAGTTCCTTCCCTTGTCCTTGAAACACCTGAGATCAGGGGTCTTCCTGGCCTCAGCTGTTCCCCCAGAGCAGAGGCCAGGGCCTGGCCCGCAGAAGTCCCCAACAAAGATTCCATCCAGAACTGCCCTTAATCAGCCAGCTGAGCTGGTGGGTTTTGTTATTTCCAGTGACGGGTGAGAGGACTAAAGCCCAGAGGCGTTAACTAACCCGCCTGGTGTCATAAAGGAATGAGCGAGCATAGCTGGGCTTCAAAGATCTTTCACCCTGTGCCTTGCTACAACGCTGAGCATCTCGCTTTCCTGTCGCACCTTCCAGGGACCTCTCTTAGGCCACTTTGCTCCCAGGTCACAGAGGGCCAGTCCCGTCATACATGGCATAGGACTTTGCTTGAGACTGAAATCGGCTGTCCTCTTTGATAACGGAATGAGAGACATAAATCCAACATTATGTGTGTGGCCAGTTGTCCTATTTCTTTTTTCCTAAGAAACAAATTTATGGGGCATCTACACTCAGGGTTGATTATTCCCCAATAGTTTATAGTATCAAGACTCCTTTATCCACCCCCCCCAATAAATCTAATTTATATAGACTGGTAGATCAAGCAGTGCTTTTCCTGGTGTCAGAAGGCTGTGAATCCTTCACAGTGCTTTTAGAAACTTGTGGAGATTAAGGTTTTGCATAATGCAAATTGGAGAGAGAAGATGTTTGCTCTGCCTGTGGATGCAATTAGAGCAATGATCACCAGGAGAAATTCATTTTCCAGGGACAGAAAAAGGTCTGCTTGGTATGCAAAAGAGCAGAGTTATTTGCAGCACAGGAACCCGGAACCTGTGGTTAGCAAAGCACCCAGTGACTGTTTGATTTGCAGCTTTAAAGAATTTAAAGATGAATAAAACATTGAATAAATTTTCAAAGGACTGTTGTCAGACAGCATAAGATCTAAGCGTTTGCGGGGGGAACAAAAAGCAAGACTGTACCTGTGATATTCCAGCTCCAGACCCTGCAAAATCCTTTATGCTACCTGGAATTTTCTTCCACCAACTTTATGCCTCTCCTAATCCTGTAAGTCCCAACTCAAACCTCCTTTTCCAGGAAGTCCTCTCTGCTGACCCCAGCCCACCTACCCCAGCTCCCTTGACCTCCAGTTCACTCATTCATTCAGCAAGGATTTCTGACCACCTACTGTGTGTCAGGTGCTCACTGTTCTAGACCAGCCAATAAGACAGACAAAAGCCTCTGCCCTCTTGAAGCTGATGTTCTAGGTGAGCATGAGAGACAATAAATGAAATAGAGAAATTATTACTATAGGAGACAATGCTAAGCACTGCGGAGAAAAGAAAGCCAAAGTGGGGGTGGGAGTCGAGTAAGAAATGCCTAGAGGTGGGAGGGGAGGAGTTTGCTGTTTTAGACAAGCTGGTCAGAGAGGGCCTGAGATGGCGACGTTTCTACAGACATCTGTGGGAGGTGAGCGGCGAGACCTGACATGTATGTGGGGAAGGGATCCAGGAGCGGGAAAACAGTGTGTTGCCGGCAGTTCTGAGGAGGGGGAGAATGTGGGCCTGGAGTCCAAACCAGGAACAGGGCCAAGGTCATACGAAGCCCATTCATCCTTCTGTTCCTTCATGTACCTGATCTACTCATTCCTTCAACTAATAATTTGGTAGCCTGACTGTAGGCTGGGATGTGCTCCTCCGGACCAGCACTGGAACTCCGAATCCAGCACTGGACCCAGCAGGCCAGTTCCCTGCTCTTATGTGTCTCACATCCTGGTGGGAAAATAGAGAATAAGCAAATTAACAAATAAATAATTTCAAAGAGTGATCAGGAGACAATAAGAGAGTGACAAGACAGGAGGTGGGCGGGGAGATCCAATCACGATGGTTTCCTGGAGAGGCTGGTCTGAGAGGACACTGGTGAGCAGCTCTGACCAGCCCAGGCCAGGCCCTCCCAGCACCTTCGGATCAATCCTCCAACTGCCTCCAAGTGAGGACTGCTGTCATCCCCACCTGCTGAGCGGGAGCTCCCCCTCCCCCCAGCATCTGTTGAATGAACAAGTGAATGGGGCAGGGGGTGACTCCCCCTTCCTGCTGCTCCAGGCTCTTGGGAGCACAGAAGAGAGCTGTGCCCTGTGCGGGGAGCGGGGAGTCCTCCCTCAGGAGCTGTTTCTTCTTGGTCCAGAGGCAACACCCAGCTCTGCTCTTCACCACAGGGTGTGGGGCCTGGGTGTCATTTTAAAACGGAAGGCCCTGCTCCCACACACCAGGCCACTGGTCCCACGGGCTCGGGCTCGGGGCTCCTATCCCTGTGGCCTCAGAAGGCTTGGGGGAGGGAGCAAATGGCTGTGATTTGCTGTGATTTGCCTGGGCAAGGAAGGGCAGGGCTGGGAGGGACCGAGGCCCGAGGTGAGGCCCTGACCGGAGGCTCTCTTTCCGGGGGCTGCTCCGGGCACCTGGGATGGACGTGGCTTTCAGTCCACACCACTCGGACAGGCCAACTTGGTGGACATCTGTCTGGCTGTCTGCCATTTTCATGTGAAAGGACATGGGGGACATGAGAAGGGGGACAGGGACTGCCATCTGCTCTGGAAAAGCACTGCGTCGAGAGCCATGTGTCCCACGACAAGGGTGGAGAGGCTGGTGGGGCCAGAAGGTCAAGGGGAAGGGAACTAGCAGAAGGTGCTGTCAGGCCGGCTCCCATGGAGGGGGGCTCTGCAGGGCCAGGCGCTTCTGGGCTGTGTCGCCATCTGGGCCCTTTTCCGTGCATGGCGGCTTGGGGCTCAGTCCATCTCAGAGCCCCCACCCTCGCCCCAGCCCCGGGGCCAGGCTGTTCCGATGGCCCCGGAGCCTCAGCCCTGCTCAGCGGCCAGCTGAGGGCTGCCATGGGAACCAGCTCTGTCTGGCTCCGAGCTCGGCCCCGCACGCCATCCAACCTCAATCGCTTGGAGGCCCAAGAGTTGGGGATGGTCCCCAGGCTACATCTGCTCAGGGGCCAGGAGGTGGCCCCCTTAGGAGGCTCTCTCCAGCTCTGACCCTCCTGGTCTGGAGCCCTGGACCCCCAACCAGAGGGGCTCAGGATGTGGGTGCAAACAGCAAACAGGTTGGGGGGAACCCCACCATCCTCTGGCAGTGCCACTGTACGCTTGAATTTCCAGAAGGAAGAGTCTGTGGTCTTCTCTCTCTGCAGGGACTCTGCACAGTGGGGTGGTCTGCTGAGTCAGGACAGCCCGTTCTCCTGCTGCAGACACCTCTCCACAGCCCAAATCCCGTTGCCGACCTCGAAGTGATTCGTTTCCTTGTTTTATTGGACACTCAGTGACAAATATGAGTCTGAACAGTGGCCCACGTGGCACGGAACCCCTAGGAGCATGGGCAAGGGTGTGACTGGTGACCGGCGGGAGGGTCACCCTGACGCAGAAGGGAAAGGGCAGGAATGCTCTTGCTGGCCGGGGCACGGCAGCCTGGGAGCAGAAGGGAACTGCCAAGCTCCGCCATTCCTGCCAAGCTGTCTTCACTTCTCTCTCCTGCACACCCGCCCCTGCTCACTCAGAGGAAATGCACAGTTATTCTGTTTGTAATTAAAATGTAATTTAATTATCCACTGAAGACAAGGTTCCAGAATTAATATTGCAATGAAATCTAGCTGCGCCATACAACATCTCTTCTCCTGCTTGTTAGGAAATCAGGAGGTTGGAGGGAGAGAAGGCTCCAGGAGGAAGTGTGAGGTTCCTTCTTTGGTAGATGCCACAGCAGCTCAGCCCTGGGCTGGGGAGGGAAGACACAGCCCAGGACACCCCCAGACCTGAGCACCTGCAGGGTCTGGGGGAGACAAGGGGGAATAGAGTTACCATCAGGCCGTGGAGGTTGGACTGACTCTGCCACTCAGCAGCTGTGTGGCCCTGGGCAAGTTACCGAGCCTCTCTGAGTCTCACTTTCCTCACATGGAAAATAGGGATGACCATGGTGTCTCTCTTATTGACTTGTTGAGGGGATTCCACAAGTTCCTTGAGATCTGGACTCATATGTCAGTGGTGAGCAAGGCTGTCCCTGGCCACCTCGCCTGAAGGCGCCACCCAGCCCCTTGCCAGTGTCTGTCTCACTTCCGTCCACGCTCTTCATGGCACCGAGCACCGAAGCCCACGCTGTGTATTTCACTTCTCTCTCTTGCTCTTTGTCTGGCTTCCACCACGAAAATTTGAAGTCCTCGAATAAAGGGAATTTTGATCTCATGCTCATTGCTTCACTTCTAGAAGCCCTGATAGTCGCTGGTGCACAGTAGGTGCTCCGTAAATCCTTGTTTGGGTGAGACAGTGAAAGAATGAATGGAGGAGAGGGTGAACGAATGAGTGCGATGCAGAGCCAGAGCCCTGACCACACAGGACAGGCTCCTTGGGCATGTTAGCTAAGGTGGCTGTCAGCATCCTGCTCCCCTCTGTTCTTTTTCTTCCACTCACTCATTCAACAATTACCCAGACCTCCTGCTAAGCATCAGGTGCCCTTCCCAGTTGCTGTGTGAATATGGCCCTTGTGGGGAGAAAAGCCTGAGCCTGTCCTCTTGGAGCGTATGTTTCAGGGGCAGGAGAGGGACACCGAGCCTGTAAGTGGTTAAATACACAAAGTAGTGTTCGGCTGGGGTAAATCTGAGGGAGAATAAATATGTCAGGGGAAGGGGATGGGGAGTAATGGTGTGCTGTGTCGGCAAGGCAGGAGAAGGGGACCTCTGGGGAAGGTGGCCTGTGAGCAGAGGCCTGGGGTGTTGGGAGGAGTCATCAGGTATGAGGGGTATGTTGGGCTCCTCCTGACAGGAGGACAGAGCCAGGGCAAAGGCCCAGTGGGCACCGTCTGGAGAGTAGGGGGGCTACAGAGGTGGGTGGTGGCGTTCGGGGGGGGGTGAGGTGGGGAGGGAGGAGGACAGAGAGGCACTTGGAGGGGCGAGGTCGTTCCTGCAGCGCCCGTGGGTCCGGGTTCGGGGTTCGAGCGAGATGGCAGCCGGGATGTCCCAGCACAGGAGGGACCTGAGCGGGGCTTGATGTCCCCCTCGGGCCACATGTGGAGCCGCTGCGGGAAAGGGAAAGAAGGGCCAGGGCGGAGGCTGGGGAGGTGGTGCCCAGGCAGGACGACAGTGTGTCATTGAGCAACGGAGAGAGAAATGTTGGAGAGAAGAGTAAGTGTGTGCGCGGGGTCTTGTTTTATGTCATATGTTCTGTTTTCCTCCTTAACAAGCCTCATCCCACGAGGGATGCAAAGTGCTGGGGGAGCCCAGGACACGCCCCTCACTCCCACTGGTCAGGCGTGGTCACTGCCCACCAATCGCAGACAAGGGGTGGATCCTGTCACTGGCTCAGCCCCTTGTGGTCTCCTGGGCTGGTCACGTGACTCCAGGCAGAAGTCGGGTGTCAGCGGGGCGGTGGGAGGGAGCCCCGCGCAGAGAAGGTGACCCTGCGGTGGGCTGCAGCCTCAGCAGCATGAGATCCAGGACACGGAGTAACTGTGCCCGGGCCTTCCAGCATTTGTGAATCGCAGAGAGCCAGCTGCAGCCCCCAGTAATTACTTGTGGTAAAGACTGAAAAGCAAAAATGCCATTTGTTGAGACCCAGATGGTGGCAGAGCAGAATCCGGGGTCTTGACTCCGCCAGGGCCCCCTTCTTCATGGGCCCCACTGCCAGCCCGCCGGCCTCCTTTGGAAGCTTCCAAGATGCTCTACTGGGCCTTGGGAGGATGGGCTCGTTGAGCTGAGTTCGCCGAGGTCTTGCAGGAAGTCTGGGCAGTGCAAGACCCCCATCGACCAATAGGCTGATCAATACTCTTGTCAGCGGAAGCTTCCTGGCCGGGGACCGATTCCCAGAACTGGGCTCTCAAGACGGGACTGTGACAGGCAGGGACACGGGGGACCTGGCTTTCTGGATGCCCCGGCCGGTGGGTGGACGCAGGGTCCAGCAGTGGCTCTGACAAGGGCCTCATCAGCTCCCGCGGGAGGATCTCGGGATCTGCCGGCAAGTGAGGGCAGGAGCACGGGGCGCAGGCGGAGAGCAGGTGCTCGTGCAGAGGACGCTCGCGGGGCCGCGCGGCTTATTCAAGTGCTGCCCTTCCTGATGTACCTGCTTTCGGGAGTGAGGAGCACCTTCTGCCCCACTCCCACCGCTGTGGGCAGCGTGTGACCCTGGGAGGCCGCTGTGACCTTGGCAGTGGGCACTTGGTAAGTATCTGTTGAGTGGGCGATAGAAGCCGAGGCTGGTGACCTCATGGTGCACCAAGGACCCTGAGAGCTGCTGAGGGCGGGCCTTTTCCAGAGTCTCTGAGCATTTTCCCTTTGCTTGTCTCCTCTTTCTCACTCTGCCCCTCCCCCCACCATCAGGCACAAGTGACACTTGAGTCCCTGAAGATCAGGGGATATTGGGATCTGGACAGACACATGAGGAGTCACCAGCAGCTGTCCCTCCCCAGGCTTCTGGGGGGTTGCTCCAGCTCCTGCCTTGGGGGAGGAAGTGGCCTTCGCCTGGCACGTGCCACACAGAGGCAGCCTATGTTCACCCCACGTTGTAGCTGTGCTGGGGGCTGGGGACTTAGGGAGGAAAGGGCACCACCCTTGGCGATGCCCAGTCCCTCAAGTGCGAGCGTAAGTCATGCTGTGGGCTGACTTGCCCCATGCTCCGGTGAGCAGGAAATCCATCCTCAGTTTAATTTCTTACTCCCAGACACCATTCCAGGGCAAGTCAGGAGTTTAATAGTTTCCTGTTTTCCATGTAGATCTAAGAGCCATTTTGAGTTAAAATTTTAAAAAGATTTTATTTATTTATTTGAGAGAGAGAAAGCGAGAGCACAAGCTAGGGGAGCAGCAGGCAGAGGGAGAGTGAGAAGCAGACTCCCCGCTGAGCAGGGAGCCTGATGCGGGGCTGGATCCCAAGGTCCTGGGATCATGACCTGAGCTGAAGGCAGTGGCTTCACCGACTGAGCCACCCAGGCGCCCCATTTTGATTTAATTTTTATGCAAGGTATGAGGTATAGGTTGAGATGCATTTTCTTTTTCAGAGACATGACCAGTTGTTCCAAAACCATTTGTTGACTCTACTCTTTGTTGTCCTCTGGCTCGCTTTTGTACTGTGCGCAAAATCAATGGGCCGTATTTGCCTACATCTGTTTCAGACTCTCTCTTCTTTTTCATTGATTTCTACATCCATTCCTTCATCCACACCACACTGTCCTGAATGCTAGAGGTTAGTCTTAGAATCGGGTAGCGATTCTTCAAATCTTGTTCTTTTCCAAAACTCTTATCTATTCTACTTCTTTGTCTTTGTCTCTACACTTTACAATGAGATAATCTATACTTAAAAATTTTTTTTCTGGTATTTTGTATCAATATACTGTGTTAAATCATTAAATACATTTGGGGAGAACTGACATCATTATTATGTTAAGTCCTCCAATCCATGAGACTGGATAAATTTTTTAATTTATTTAGGTCTCTTCTGGTTTCTTTCATCAGCGTTTTGTAGTTTCCGGCATAAACTCTTACACATGTTCGTTAGATTTATATTGAAGTATTCCATTTTTGGAGAGTTTATGTCAAAGATACAAAATAGTTTTTCCTATTGTACATTTCTATTGTATAGAAATATAATTAGTTTTTCTTTGCTGACCTTGCTAGTCTCACTATCAACTTCTAGGAATTTTTTTTTTTTTTTTTTTTTGGCGTGCATTCTTTGGGATTGTTTATGTAAGCGATCATATGAAGGCAAATAAGAACAGTTTTATTTTCTCCAGTTTGTATGCCTCTTATTCTTGCCTCCGCATGCTGCTTTTCAAAGTTGTGTTTTTGCCAATATCAAAACAAATTCCAAATAGTTTGTATTTCACATCCCCAACCCTGGCATCATTCAAAACCAGAAAAGTAATCTGCACGGGGCCTGGCTTTCCTTACACAAGGTGGCAGAGCTAGAGCGCAGCCACCCCAGTACACGGGGCAAGTGCCCCCCTCCGCCCCTCACCCCCGTTCATTGACCTGCCCTTGCAACCCTTGCCCCGAGCAGTCAAGTCTTGGAGGCTGGTGGGGAGTGCGGTCCATCCCGGTGCTGGAGCCAGGGGGTGGTTTCCCTGTGTGCCAGGTGTCCGTGACAGCAGAATTGTAGTCAGGCTAGGCAAGATAGTCATGAGAGCGTCTCCATGGCAACCACTTGAGCCAACACTCAGGACCCAAGCAGAAGGGTGGGGACCTCAGAGTGCCAGCTCAGAGAGATGGTGCCTGAGGGCTAGGCTGGTCCCCTGTCTCCTGGACCAGGTAAACCCTCAGAAAAGGGGAAGGATCAGCACCAAACTGTCTGAGGTCAAGTTTCCACCAGCTGATGAAATGTTTCCCATATGGGAATCTCTGAGCATGATCGCCACAGAATTAAGCTGTTATGTTCCCATTGTCAGTGCATGAGGAAGGAGACCGTGATGGTGACAAAGGTGGACTGATCTGTGCACCCTGCCAGGGACTGGATACCACATGGTGGATGGTGTTCACTCAATGTCCCTAATGGATGCTTTCCGAAAAACCCAGTGGGTCTTCAGAGCATAGGAAGAGGATCAGACAAGAAGCAGTTGAGGTCGTACTGTCTGTACCTGTGCCCCTTGTCCCTTCCTTTCCAGGGCGCAGACTCAGTCCCAGCTTGGCACCTGTCAGTCTCAGGCCTTCCCGGTTCCCAGAGCTGGTACTCATGTGTGAACTCATGCACGCAGAGAGCAACTCCAGTCCCTGCTGGAGGAGGTGGGGGGGTCAATGCTCCTGCAGCCACACTGCGGGCACATGGAGACACTGAGGGCACGTGGAGACACTGCCAGCACAGGTCCTGTCTTGTCTGCCTAGGGCCCAGCCATCTGTGCTGCACGCACCCCCGGGAGCTAACATGCTTGTTGACACACCCAGGGCCCACTGCCTTCCCTTCCCCTCCCCAGCCCACTCTAGTGGTCCTGGGGTCCTGCCTCAGACCACTGGCCCTTGAATCCTTGACTCAGGGTTTGCATCTGAGGACCCCAAACTGAGATCCCAGCGGAGTGAGATTCTGATTCCATGAATGTCTAGAAGGCATGGAAAGCCCAGCTGGATGGGACAAGACCCTGGGTGTGCAGGGCTGTGTTACATCCTGAGGGTGTGATGTCTGGCACCCCAGACTATCCACTGTTTTTCAGTGGGGTCCCCAAATATTATGGTGATGCAAAATGTCTCCACAATTCTCAAACACTTCTCAGGCAGGACCACCTGTGTTGAGAATTCCTACAGCAGATGCCTTCAAACTAGGAATGTGGAATCCACGGTCTGGATGGGTCAGCTGTGGGTTCTGGTCCCCACCCCCTGCATTTCCATCCGTGTCACCCTCCTGTTCTCCCCCCATTTCGGGCAGGAGGGGAGAGTTGTTTCTACTTGTCTACCCTCGCCCACATTGCAATGCTGGGGTGGCTTTCTGGAAGGCATAGGGCACAGTTCAGAGGTCATTAAATGCTGGGCTGCTGGCTGACCCTCTCTCCCAGGAATGTTTTACTTGGTTCACAGAGATGACCCACCCAGTGTTTTGAAAAACTACATTTGGGGCAGAGAGTCTCTCCTCTGCTTTTCTGCCTGCCACTCCCTTGCAATTTATTCAATAAATTTCTATCTCCTTAAAAAAAAAGAAATACTAAATTTGTGATCAAAGTTTTAAAATTAGGAGACTTATAAAAAACTTCAGGTCCAAATTCTCTTGAGTCATTGAAACTCTGGGATCATTGGGGTAATATTCACACTGGCAAAGGTCACTGGAGGTGAGTAGTGGCTGCCCCTCCACAGGTAGCCTCTGGTTCCCACTTTGTCACACTCCCTACTCCCCCCTCCCTTTGTCCTACACTTGGCCTATTTCATTCACTTACACCCATTGCCTCCTCCTGTGTTTGAGTTTATGGTCCTGCCAGACTGTGGGCTCTATAGCGAGACTAAGGCACTACATTCTCTGAGGCTCAGTCTCCCCATCCTAAAAAAGGATAGTCCCAACCTTGTAGGGCTGTTGCAAGGACAAAAATGAGATGATGCAGGTAAAGTGCCTGGGACATGGGTCCTCAATACAAGTTATCCAATCTTATGACTGTGATTATTGGTGTATCAAGTTAAGGAGACAGCATGGTATAGTGGTCTGGAGGGTGGATTCTGGAGCCCAGCTGCCTGGGGTCAAACCCCTGATTTGCCACTTCATTGCTGTGGGCCCTTGAGTGAATGACTCATATCTCTGGTACTCAATTAGCTCATCAGTGAATTGCATGGTAATAATCACAGCGACTTTCCTGGGTTGTGCTAAATAAATTGATATACCTCAACTCAGTGGGACTGAGTGGCCCACAGTGAACACATTGCTGAACAACAGCTCCACAGATATGGTCTCCATCACTCTTTATCTAACCCAGCCCCTCATGAAATTCAGGTGTCGCTCTGGTTCTGCATCTTACAGGAAGCCCTCCCTGACAACCACATGTTCTTGGGTTCCCTCACATAGCATGCTTCTGGTCGGTGTCCCAGACCCTCCCAGTTCTGCTTATCAGTTGTGTGTCTCTGCAACCAATATGATGGTGATGATGATGGTGATGATGGTGGTGATGATGATGGTGATGATGATGAAGGTGATGATGATGGTGGTGGTGATGGTGGTGATGATGGTGATGATGTTGGTGGTGACGGTAATGATGATGGTGGTGATGATGATGGTGGTGATGATGATGATGAAGGTGATGATGATGGTGGTGTGGTGGTGATGATGGTGATGATGGTGGTGACGGTAATGATGATGGTGGTGATGGTGGTGATGATGTTGGTGGTGATGGTGATGATGATGGTGGTGATGATGGTGATGATGGTGGTGATGATGATGGTGATGATGATGATGATGATGAAGGTGATGATGGTGGTGGTGATGGTGGTGATGATGGTGATGATGTTGGTGGTGACGGTAATGATGATGGTGGTGATGGTGGTGGTGATAATAGTGCTGCTGATGATGGTGATGATGATGATGATGATGGTGGTGGTGATGATGGTGGTGATGGCAGTGATAATGATGGTGGTGATGGTGGTGATGATGGTGGTGATAATGATGGTTATGATGATGGTTATGATGACAGTGATGATGGTGGTGGTGATGATCATGGTGACAATAACGAACTATTACTGAGCCCTGATATGACCAGGAGGTACATTCCATGCTCATGTATCACCTTGTTAAGCTGACCAAAGGCAGACATAGACTCTGCTGTCATTCCTGCACCCACGCCTGGCCTCCCCACAGGAGGGAAAGACCAGGATGCACAGCTCTTTCTAAGCCCCTGCCCTATACTCAGCTCTTTACACACACTGACCCCCTTAACTCTGCAGGATTGATGTGTCCACCATCCCCATTTCAGAGATCAGCACACTGAGGCTCAGAGGGTGAGATGGCCAGTGAGTGGCAGAGGATGGTCATGCACTCAGGTGTGTTCGGTGCTAAAACCCAGATCTGCCCATATCTACCCCTGGCATTTCCTGCAGATGTGGGTTGGAAGAAGATTCTAGAAGGCCAGGCTTTCCCCCAGGCAGGGTGTTGGCTAGAGAAGGCTGTGGTGAGACTGTGAGGTGGCATTTTGTTGTCCCCTCCCCATAAGCTCCACGAGCTCAATCTACACAAGGAGACTGGGCTCCCTGCAGAAGACAAGGCTCACCTGTACACACTGGCATGATGGCTTCAGGCCTGGCTCCATCCAGGAGCTCCTATAGCTCTCTTCCTCTCAGCCCTGCTCTCCCCCTGTGTTGGTGGCATTCTCAGACAGGCTCTTGCAGGTGGGGGCAAACTGGTCACCAGCAGTTCCAGGCTTCTATCCACCAACATAGTAGCCTCTACAGAAACCAGAAACCTCCTTCCAGGAGTCCAGCTGAACCCCAGGAGGAGGTTCATCTGCCAGAACTGGGTTCCATGAGGAGGGGATGAGGCCACATGGGTGGGGAATGGGGAGGAGTCTCCATGGCTGGATGTCAGGGTGTGCGCTGGGTGTCAGTGCCTCTGGGCAGCAGTGCTGGGTCCCAGGGAGCCATCCTGCCAGGGAAGTCGGACTTGGTTGCCACCGTGGAGCCTTGAAACCTGCCTCTCTGGTCCTCCCAGGGCTTCTAGAGCCTGACTATTCTGTGATCCATTCCTTTCGCTGCTCAGACCAGCTGCAGCTGTCTCTGGTCTGCCATGAAGAGCTCAGATACTCTGAGCATAAAGCCTCATTTTATAGATGGGGAGACTGAGTCCCAGAGAGGGGAGGTGAATCCGTGGGCACACAGTTGGCAAGTGTGGATCTGGGATTTGAACCCAGATTCAGGTAGAGGGGGGTCTGCTGCCATCCCTGTGCTGTGGGTGCCTTTCCTGCAGGGCAGGCTCAGGCTCTGGGTGAGGCTTCGCGAGGCCCCAGGCCCTGACCCTGTGCTCCGCCATGTGGCCCTGCAGGCAGGAGCTACACCCGCGGTCCCCCTGACCATGGGCTGAGACTTGCTCTGTCGCAGCCAGTGTCGATGGATGTGCAGGGCAGTGGTGGGACGCGAAGGTGAGCTCTGATGGGACATTGATTTTCCAGCAGGACGTCAGCTCTGGCCCTAGTGCATTTCCTTCTAATGAATGGGGAAAATCAAACATGGGAGCAGCACTTCCCAGGCCCCGGGTCATCCTGGACACCTGCCTCTCTCCTGCTGTTGGCTCTTCGGGGGCAGAGATGGACTTTTCTGGGGGTGGCCCAGGGAAGGAGGCTCTTACTGCATGGTTTCTCAGTGCCTGAAACCCCCATTTGCTCAGGGGTTCAGGCCATTCCTACACACAGGCAGAACTGTCACTGGGTTCTTGAAGCCACACCAGGGAGCCACCCCTGGTCCTTAGGTCACCTGGAACTCCCCAGCATGGCTTTTCTGCTTTGACTCTGTTCACCTTCCCTGTCCCCACCTGGGTGGAGCCAAGTCACCTCTCCCTGGGGCACTGCCAGTGCCTCCCCCTGACCTCCTGCCTCCACCATGAGGCCTGCACAGTCCACTGTCTCCATAAGGAAGACTGAGGTGGTCCATACCATGGGGCTGTCTTGCTTCTGGCTTTGGGTCTGGTCTAGTCTGTGGAGATTTTCAGCAGGTTGCCAAAAAGTGGAGGGTGGTGTTGGGAGGTGGTTCACCCGGCTCTCTTTTCAAGATGTCACCCTGGGCTAACTATGCTCTAACCTCCTGTCTATTCCTCCACTACAGGAGGATGATTCCTGCCCCAGGGCCTTTGCTCTTGCTGCTCCCTCTGGAAAGCTCCTTTGCCAGCTCTTCCTACACTGCCTCCTTTCATCTTTCAGTAAATAGTGCAGCCATGAACTGAGCTAGGGAAGACTGAGCAGGGGGTGGGGAGAGGGTGGGGATCAGATTTAGTAAGAGAAATAGGAAATTTCCTTTAGCCATTCCCTTCAGCCACACAGACCTGGGGGCAGAATGGGCCTTGGAGGACACATTGAGTTGGCATCTGGAGCCCAGCACCTGGAGCTATGAAGAAAAGTCTGAGTTGGAGGCAGATGTCTGGGGTGCATGGGCTGAAGTGTTTCTTTCAATGTCACCTCTTCAGGGACACCTTTCACAGCCCTCCTGTTCTTATTGGGTGACCCTGTTTTCTCCACTGATCCCTAAAAGATCACACTGTTTATTTTCTTCCCCAGACTGATGTGATTATATCATTTGACTCGGTTATTCATGTACCTCGGTTTGTCCCTCCCTTCACTGGGCTGTGTAAATCCGTGAAGGCAGCAACCTGGATTTCCATGTTAACTTGTTGGTCCACAAGTGTGGAGCATGGTCCAGGCACATAGTAGGTGCTCAAGAAATACTAGCTGAGTAAGGGAGTAAATAGCGAATACACCTGTGTGCATGACACACACATGTGTGCTTCTGTCTCTATCTGTTCACACTCATATACACATTGCTGTGGACATCTGTGGCTGTGCCCATTCATTCATTCATTCAGCATATTTATGGAGTGGGTGCTTAATAATGAAGGACAGTGAGCACTGGTACAAAGCCAGGTGAGGACATATTCACACAGAGCCACACAATACACCTTGGGCCCCCCCCCCCCCCCGCCCCACAGACACTCATGCACAGTATGGAAGAGATTGTTGAACTGTTCCTCCCAATATCTATGACATAGCTGTCACACAGTTGCCCCAAATAATGACTCCATTCCTCAGCTTCCCTTGTTGTTAGATTGGGCTATGTAATGAAGTCATTGTCAATGGAGTGGAGTGTCATGTGTAATTTCCAGAAGCCTCTTAAAGGAAAAGGAAAGCATGTTTTTGTACCTCCCTCCTCATTGCTGATAGAAATGTGGATGTGATGGCTGTAGCTCCAGCAGCCATCTTGGATCATAAGTTGAAAGCCTCACGAAATGTGTTGTGACCAACAGAATGATAAGTTAGAAGGAGCTTGAATCCATGATCAGAGTGAAACCATCCCATCATCCCTGGTTGCTTATGCTGGGCTTCCTTCACCAGTAAGAGAAATAATCCTGTGTTTTGCCTAAGGAACTTTTAAAATGGATTTATTGTCACTTATAGCTGAATCTATTGCTAATATACACGTACGTCCTAGCTCCTCACTGGGAACCATTAAGAGGACCCATTCTTTCTGATGACAGCACCAGAGGACCTGCATACTGATTCCTGTCTGTAGTCAGGGTCCACCTCCCATCCCCTGCTGACACCTGCTGAGTTAGAACAAGATATTTATTTAGACTCTCCCTCCTCTGGGCAGAGCATCTCCAAACCTCTGTGGATTTATGCCCTGTCCTTCTCATTTCTCCATGAGGGTCTGGGGAAGATTCATAGAAGAAATAACACAATGAAACCCAACTTCCCAAGTGCCTGGAGATGCCAACTGCATCATCTTCATAGGAAGCAGGCTTTCTGCGATGGCAGCTGTTGCGTGGATAGGGTCATGGGGTCCCCTAGGGAAGCTCTGCCCTCAGCTCCCCTGTTTCCTGCCCCACCTGCCAGTCTGGCCTCCTGCCCACAGTATCCTTCCTCTGTGGTTCCTGGTTCGTGGGACACATATTCTCTGAGCCCCGAGCAAGGCTGGCTGCCCCCTCCCCAGGGTGCCCCACTTACTGTCCTGTCTCTTCCCACGTGGCCAGAACACTGCTTTCGGCCCCCTGAGTCCCACAGTTCTCCCCTGGGTCATGCTTCACCAAGGTCTCTGCTTACCAAGTCACAGACAGGACCGTGTTATGTCACAATATGCCATAAAAGCTGAGCCTACAACTTTGAACCTTTGTAAATATTGAAAAGTAATCAAATTATACTCCACATCTTATAAAGATGGCCATATATCTACAGTCCCTGTTGATTATATGCGGGTTCTCCAATGTAATAAAAACATATACATCATACGTTATAAATGCCCCTCTCCAGGCCCATGAATTTGACTTAAAACTAACATATGAGCTATAACAGGCATTAAACATTTCATTAACGCTAGCTTTGCTTGTCTTCTTAGAATTTAGGGTGTCTATTTTGGGAATAATTTGGGTGGCCCAAGACAGTGGTAAAAGGTGGTGAGTTTAGCCCGTGGGGGGGGTTTAAAATTTCTGGGAATGTTGATTTTCAAAAATCGCCTGCAGGCTCTTCTTTTTTACTTCTTGCTGGCCAGCTCACGTATGAGTGTACCGGGGCGATGGGAGGCAAGTACCAAAGATGAAGGACCTATTGTGTGCTGTGTTCTCACATTTAGTTCTCACAGTTGTCTGTGAAGCTCTTTGTCCATGAAGAAAAATGGAGATTGGCATTCACTTTAAAGCGTTGTAGTCTTTGCATTAGACAGAAGTTGTTTTGATTACAAAGGACGTAATCCCAATTCACAGTGACATAAGCCCAAATGGGAAGTTAGTGGCCCAATGATGGGTAAGCCCAGGGGTTTCAGGAGGGGCCGGATCCAGGATCTGTAAAGTATTTGTCTCCATCTCTCATCCCTGATTCTTCGATGTCAACTTCATTCCCTGAGGCTCTTCCCTCACAGTGATACAGATAGTCATGAACTCTAGCCTACTATCCCGTCAGCTCAGCAACCCCAATGGAAAGTTTCTTTTTTCTTCTGTGAGAGTTACTTCACTTCTGTGAGAGTTCTAACAATACCCAGGCTGACCCTCACTGGACTAAGGTGAGAACTACTCATGTTGGCTGAAGCTTAGGTTTTTCTGCCTGGCCTGGCTTAGGCGGCATGCCCACCGTGGAGCAGGTGTGGGAGTCACCCTTCCCCAAACAGGTGGACCAAGTGTGTGAGTTGTCCATTTGGTTTTTAGCAGCAAAAACTGAATCTGGCTAACTGAGGCAACTGGGAATTTACTGGGTGCCAGGATGCTCAGGTGATGAGAGAAAGCTGAGAAATAGAACAGGCGGGAACCAGCAGTGTTCCAGAATGACTCTGCAGCAGAGACTGCCTAAGTGGGTGACCTTGAGACCAATCCACAGCCAACGAGTTTGGTGAATATTTATTGGTTGAATGAATGAATAATTAACAAAAAGGCGGGGGCTTAGAAACCACTAACCACTTTTGAGGAGACAAAACCACAGATATCCATTATATCTGTTTTCCCCCAAACACTCTCCCTACCACTTACTCTGGATTATTTTTGCAGGATCCAGCCCTGGTAATACTTTCCAATATCCTGATGTCCATTACTCTTTTGGCTTCCAAGATCCTGATGTCAGGGTTTTCCTCCTTTTTCTCTTACTTCCTTTGCTGACTGTCCCCTCCTCCTGGCCCTAATGTCAACAAGTTCCAAGATCCTGTCTCCTGCTCTCCTCTCCCCACCTGCTCTCTGGGGCAGCCCCTCTTTGCTCTCAGCTTCACGTGTCACTTTAGTTCTGGTCCCAGCATCTTTCCCAAATTCTATTCTTAGTTTTCCCCAAACTAAGACTCAGATCCCGTTTACTAGGCACCTACTGCATGCTGAATCCTTTGCTAAGCACATACAATGTCTCCTTTAATCCTCATGACCCCTCAGAAAGGATGGTAATTCTTGTGCTCATTTTATAGATGGGAAACATGAGGCTTGGAGAGGAAAAGGGCCTTGCCCAAGGTTGATCTTCTGGGTGGTCACAGATCCAGGACTCAGCCCCAGAGCCAGTAATCATAGCCCTGTATAGACTTAATTTTTCTTCACCCATTTTCCTTAATATGACCAAACCATTCCTTTAGATGCCAAGATTCAAATTTGGGAACTTTCTGAATCACCTCACTCAGTCCACCTTGTCCAAGCAAGCATGTAGTCCTACTGGGCCAATCTTCGTGGGCCCCTTCTTTCTAAAATAAATAGATAGACAGATAATTCATTGTATGACAGATAATTATGTTGTACATATGATGAATATATGATGAACATATTCCAGGATGGGTCATATTCATTTTTTACTTCATGATTTTCAAAAGGATTAAACAATTTTTATTAGCTTCTAGAAGTATCATGAGCCTTAGGCTCTGCTGCCCCATACCTAATTGAGAAGTTGGTTCTGTTTTGTTCCTCTCTCCACTGGCATGTGCCAAACACTGACCTCCCACCTGCAGCCTGTCCTGAGCCCTCTGGCAGGGGAATCTTTGTGCAGTGGTCTCCCGATGTAGGCACCCACCAAGAATCCATCCCTCCTCCGTCTTCTGGTGAGAGGGAGCCAGTTTTCCTTTGGAGACGGTCCCTTCCCCACTCTCAGGCTGATCCTGTTCTGGCTCCAGGGAAGGGCGTACCACTGAGCTCTAGCCTAAAGCAGTGCATTCCCTCAGCCTCATTGATGATTAAGGAGCTCCTGGAACCTGTTGGAAAAGAGCACTCTCTTTCCTTGAAATTGCTGAGCTGGTAGGAGAGAGGCTGGGAGCTTCCTATAGCTACTCAGAAGTGGGCTTGTGGGGAACAGTCAGTAAAGAGGAAAGCAGAGCCAAGAGGGAGAGGAGAGAGAGAGAGAGACAGAGAGAGAGAGAGAGGAATAATAAGGAGGAGGAGGAAGAAGTGAGGAGGAGATGAGAAGAAGAGAAGAGATCTGATGGCATCAAAAGCAGATCTGATGGCATCATTGGACTCCCTGGTTCCAGCCATGCCTGAAACAGTACTATTCTTGGACTCGTCATTTCCTCAAGTCAAACATTTACCCCTTTTGCTTTGGGTTTCTGTGATTTATAACTGAATAACCACATACTTTTTAATATACAGCTGCCCAGGCTGTAACTTCTCTTTCATTTAGACCCTGGTCTGATGGCGGCAGTGTGGGCAGAGTCAAGCCCTGACTTCTCATCGTGGAACTTGGGCTCCCCACAGTCAACTTAAAAGAATCCTCTCTTACCCCTGCTGGAGCTTAAAAATCCGAGGAAAAAGAAACAACCCAGATGCCCTTAATGGGTGAATGGTTACATAAACTCAAGGACATCCACACCACGTATTATGACTCCGCAATAAAACGGAGTGAATTATTGATACTGATGGATTTCAGGGCATGATGCTGAATGAAAGAGAATCATAAAAAGTTGTGTTCTGTGTGATTCCACTATACAACCTTCTTTTTTTTTTTTTTTAAATTTTATTTATTTGACAGAAAGATCACAAGTAGGCAGAGAGGCAGAGAGAGGATGAAGCAGGCTCCCCACTGAGCAGAGAACCCGATGCGGGGCTCGATCTCAGGACCCTGGGATCATGACCTGAGCCGAAGGCAGAGGCTTTAACCCACTGAGCCACCCAGGCGCCCCACTATACAACCTTCTTAAAATGACAAAACTATAAAGAGGGAGACTAGATTAGCAATTTCCAGGCTGTGGGGATGGTGTGGGGTTGGGAATGGACTGGGCGTAAGTATTTATGGGCAGCACAAAGGAGTGCCTTTGTGGTGCAGGGACAGTCCTCTATCTTGATGGCTGTGGGGGTTACAGGAACCTATACATGTGGTAAAACTGCCTAGGACTGGATGAACATATGTGTAGGTGTGCATATGCACACACGCACATGCACACACATAAACGAGTTGCATGTAAATAATGATGGATCTTAATAAGGTCTGCAGTCTGGTTAACAGTATTGTCTCAAGGTCGGTTGCCTGGCCCTGATATGGAATTAACTGTAAGATGTAACCATGGGGGAAGATGGGTGAAGGGTACAGAGGACTCTGTAATACTGTTGCAGAATATGAGTCTGCTTGGCTACCCACGGGAGTGTCCCCAACAGCCCAGGCTCTGCTGAATTCCCCAGGCAGAGACCCCATGTTACACCCCCCAACCAACCGTTAAAACAATGAATATCTGCAATGGGACTCAATAAAACATAATGATTAACACGACAGACCCCAATGTACTAAAACATGCAGATAGAGCACTTAAAAATACAAGGCTTGGGGCGCCTGGGTGGCTCAGTGGGTTAAGCTGCTGCCTTCGGCTCAGGTCATGATCTCAGAGACCTGGGATCGAGCCCCGCATCGGGCTCTCTGCTCGGCAGGGAGCCTGCTTCCTCCTCTCTCTCTGCCTGCCTCTCTGCCTGCTTTTGATCTCTCTGTCAAATAAATAAATAAAATCCTTAAAAAAAAAATACAAGGCTCTCTGGCTCGTAGACTTGACCTTCATCTTGTACATGACCTAGAGCAGACATCAAACATTTTGTTAAGGCTCATTTGTTTGCCCTCTTAGAATTAAGAACAAGGTCGGGCGACACCTGTCACTTTCTGCTGGGTGATCCAGGTCCCTGTAGACATGTCTGCCACCCCGTCCTTGATCTGCATTTCTGGAATTTAACATTTGCTGCATTTTCCTTTTGTCAGTCCTGATTCTGACAAGGTGTTTTTTGTCTGCTCTGGACTCAGGCGATTCATCCATTTGATAAATATTATGGATCAATCACTCTGTGCCAGGAGAGGTCCTGGACCCTGGGGATAGGACAGTGAACAAAACAGATCAAAGTCACTGTCCTCATGGAGCTTACAGTCTATGAGGGGGAAGGAAAGAAGAAAGGAAGGCTGGAAAGGAGGAGGAAAGGAAGTGAGGCTTGTGCTAATGGAGAGCTCGCTCTGTTCGGAGCCCTGTGACAGGCAGCCCACAGAACTCTGCAGGTGTCAGCACTGTTATGGTGGGTTAGACCCAGAAAGGTTAAGGTCCTTGCCCCACGCAAGGAGCAATTGGTGGGGCCAGAGATCAAACCATTTGGCTTCAAAACCTCTGCTAGGTCTGAAATGAATGAATGAATGAATGAGTGAGTGAATGAATGAAATCCAGTGAATGAATGAGTGAATGCCAACCCTCCTTCTGTAACGCTGCTCCAGGGACAGTCCTTGTTCCTGCTCCAATGTTTGCCTGGACCACGTCGGGTTTGTGACTGTTCTCATGGAGGGAATCCTGTTTCAATCACTTCTCAGGCCCCTCTCTCAGCTCCCACTTCTCTCAGAGCAAAGGTCAGAGTCCTCACCATAGCTTCTTTTTTTTTTTTTTTTTAAAGATTTTATTTATTTATTTGAGAGAGAGGCAGTGAGAGAGAGCATGAGCGAGGAGAAGGTCAGAGGGAGAAGCAGACTCCCCATGGAGCTGGGAGCCCGATGTGGGACTCGATCCCGGGACTCCGGGACCATGACCTGAGCCGAAGGCAGTCGTCCAACCAACTGAGCCACCCAGGCGTCCCCTCACCATAGCTTCTATGGCTCTCTGTGACCTGCCCTCTCCACACCCTCATCTCCCCTACTGTCTCCTTACTCACTCTGTCCCAGTCACACTGGCCTCCCTGCTGGTCCTCAAACACCCCAGATACATTTCTGCCCCAGGGACTTTGCACTTGCTGTTCCCTCTGTCTGGAAGTCTTTCCCCCAGATACTCACATAGCTTCCTCCCTCCCCTCCCTTATGTCTTTGCTCAAGTGTCACTTTCTCCATGATGCCTACTCTGACCCACTGGTTTCCAATTATAGTCTTACTCCCCCTCTATCTTCATTTTTCTCATAGCACTTATCATCACTTGAGACCTTTTCTGGTCTATACCTTGTTGGCTGTTTTTCTACCCACCCCCTCCACCATCCCTAACTAGGCTGTAGCTTCCCTCAGGCAGGAGCCATAAGACATGTTTGTTTTGCTTATTGCTGCATCTCCAGAGCCTAGAACACGGCTGGCATGCTAGAGCTATTTAACGGAGGTTTGCAGATTGAATGGATGCGAAGAGGAAAAACAGCAATGACATTAGCCTGGCTGGAGGAGAGTCACGTTTGAGCTGAGACATGAAGATTCAAAGAGAGCCAAAAGGAAAAGATGTGGGGAAATAGCAAGTGCAAAGGGCCTGGGGCCGGAATGAGATTGGTGAGTTAGAGGAGCAGTGAGGAGGTCAGTGTGGCTGCAGGGGAGGGAGCTAGCGGGGAGAGTTAGGGCAGATGGGTCTGAGAGGTGACCAGACCATGAAGGGCCTTGGAGCCCATGACAAGGGGTTTATGTTTCATTCTAAAAGTAATGGGGAGCCATTGAAGGTTTTGGAACACGGTGTGACATGATATGATTTACATTTCTAAAGCTCACTTTGACTGCAATATAAGTTGAGTGAATGTGGGTTTGAATTGCAGGAGGCTGAGTGGAAAGTGGGGGGCTAGGGGGAGGCTGTTACAAGTATTGAGGGGAGCTATGGCATATGATGGGGCCCAGCCCAAGGAGGCAGTGGTGGTGGAGAAAAGAGTGGACTGAGGACATGCTAAGAGGGTAGACTTGTTTCCGTTTGGCTGAGCTAAAATATGGGAACAGTGAGGTGTGGCATTGCCTGGAAATTTCTCTTGATTCTTGGACATATTTCTTTTGGGACCTCAAGGAAAAGAGAGGGTATGAGATGTCCCTCTAGCAGTACCAGCAAGTCCTCCTTTCCCTAAGAGACTCCAGGGGGTCTGAATCCCTGGACTACCCTGCGGAGCTTCATGCTCCTAAAGGCTGTCTTCATTGTGAATTTGCACAAAGCTCATGTTTATTTTTGCTAATTGATATAAATGACTCTCCTTTTCCTGCCACTCATTGGCGTTGTAAGCCTTCATATTCATTGCGTTGGAGGAGGAAAATTAAGTGCTTCGATTTGCCATCTTTCCAGATGACAAAATGGGAAAGAAGAGAATGACTGGACTGGAAGAGAAGAGATAGAGGAGCTGACACCCCCCCTTGGCAGAGGGGGCAGAGGCTGCCCTGGGAAGGGGTCTGGACTCTGGGTGGGGGGGAGAGGAAGGAGAGTGAGGAGCCCACCAGCAGCACCTCCAGCAGCCTTTCGTATTCGTAAAGTGTTTAAAATGGCAAAGGGCTTTTCATGGACAGGGTCTCATTTAACTTTACAGCTGTCCTGCAGGCTGCCCCCTGCCCCAGGTCTGATGGGGCTCCAGTAGTTGTCAGTGACAGAAAAACCTCCTCCAGTGGACTTAAGCTAAGGGAGAATGTATGAATGGGCTCATAGAACTTAAGTCCCAAGGGTGATGGCAGGACTCAGGTAGGGCTGGATCCAGGGACTCTGGCCAGTTTCTCTCAATATTTCAACACTGCTCTGATCCTCTACCCTCCTGAGTCAGGGAAGGGGGACTAGATGTAACCCGCCCTCCCAGCAATGCTGGAGGGAAGATCTTTTTCTGGTGGCACCTGGGCATTTCTCAGGTTTCCATCATGGACCTTATGGCCTTATTTGGAGGAATAGACAAAACACAAATCAATGACTTTGTTAGGCAATAATGTCAATAGTGCTGTGGAGAAAACAAAGTGGGACTGAGGTGTGCCACGCGGGGAGCTGGGGAGGGCCTCACTGACAAGGTGATGTTTGAGTGAAAATTGAAAGAGGGGAGTCACGTGGCTGTCTTGGGGAAGAGGCTTTGGGGGGTGGGAGGAGGTGCAAAGGCTCTGCGGTTAAAGGTCGCCTGGGCAGATAGTTGGGTGGGACCAGAGTCTTAAGCGTCATTTTGAGAACATTGGCTTTTGCTCTGAGCGAGATGGAGCCGCTGCAGAGCGGGAGCAGGGGGTGGGGACCTGATCCGACTGATGCTGAGAGGCTGTGCTCCCTACTGGCGGCGAACTGGCCATTCGCCCTCCTGCCCACACGGAGCTCCTGATCCAGACCAGTGAGGCGCGGGGACTGACACTGCATAGCCGTGCTGCATTTTCAGGTGTGGAATATGTCCTACACATCTCTCTCCTCTCATCCCGCTCAGAGTCTACGCCCTCTGGGAAGCCGCTGGCTCTCCCTGCTGGAGCCACCGGACTGGGCTGGACTTGTGTGACCCACGGACAGAGGGACCCCGAGCCGGGTCCTGAGGCTCCCTTGGTCCCCTGAGCCGGGGCCCTCCTTGGGGTGGACAAGGGGACACAGCATAGCCCTGCCCCACCCGGAGTCCCTCGGCGTGCCTGGTCCCCAGATTCGGAGGACACAGCCTCCGTGGCCTGCCTGGTCTCGCCACTTAGGGGTCCGGGAGGAAAACCACGGGCTCCAGTAACGGGGATCCTTCCGGGTGCGAATGGCAGAAACTCAAGTCAAACAGACTTAAGTGAGAAAGAACATTTATTAGCTCTGCTGACCCAGCTGGATCCACGGACTCCAACAATTTGGTCACGACTCTGTCCCTCTCCCTCTCTGGGCTCTGCTTTCCTCTGGGCCGGCTTCACTCTCAAGCAGGTTGTCTCCAAGCAGCGACCACGGTGACCGCTAGCGGCTCCCGGCTTCCCTCCCGCCAGCCCAGCAGCCCCTGTGCCCAGGGTCCTGCCCCACCAGATGCCGCCCAGGACAGCCTCTCATTGGCCCATTTTGGGTCACAGGGCCACCCCGTAGCCAATCAGAGCGTCCAAGAGGATGGACACCCCGCTTGCGTGTACTTGGTCACAAGGCGGCCCCTGGTTCTGGGGTTGGGTTTGGCGCTGCTCAGTGCGCCCGCTGACTCAGTGGGAGGGAGGCTGTGTACCCGGTGGGAAAGCAGAGGTGGACGAGGGTGGACAGAGACAGAAATCATGGGTGCTCATGTGGTTCCTTATCCCAGAGCAGGAGAGCGAGCCTGAGAGGTGGGACGTGCCTCCGCCAAGGCCACGTGCTCCAAGTGGCCAGAGAAGGGTTTTCAGTGCGGGGCTTCCCACGCTGCTCCTGAGGGAGCGGGGTCTCCCGTGTTTTCCATGTCAAACAGCCGTCAGGTCTGCAGGAGGCCCGGGCTCATGGGTGGAGGCCTTTCTCCAGAATGGCAGTCCTCACTTGTGCACCCCAAAAAGCAACCCATGAAGTAATGAGCCACCCCAGGAGGCCCTTCTGTCCATCCCCGCATTGTCCCAGGGACTGCTGACACCCACCCCGGCGCTGTGGCCCCCAGCTCGGAAAACACCGATGAGCAGCGTCTAATGCGGCCTCCCCACATCGGGCTGCTCTCCTGCTCCTGGCTTGGGAGGACCTGCAGCAGGGGGAGGAGAGCCCTGGGCGGCGGGAGCGGTGTGGGGAGGAGGGAGGAGTGTGGGAGGAAGAGGGAGGCTGCCAGGAGGACATCTGCTTCCCTTAGAGCTATATGTGGGCCCTGCGATGGGGATTCCGTCACGTCTGGGTGCAGATCCACACCTCGTCCCCAAATGTGTGTGCAACACACTCACATCCCTCTCCTCCCCAGCTCCTTCATCTCCTCCCTCCTGGACTCCACAGGGTGCCCTTCAGGCCTTAGTCTCACCAGGAGCTCAGACAGAGGGAAGTCCGCATCTCTGAAAATGTCAAGTGTACATGTCCCATGACCCAGTGAGTCCACCCTTAGTCACAGTTTGTCCTAGGGACAATTTTACCCACGTAGGCAAAGAGATACGTCTGAGGGTGCTCCTTGCAGCAGTGCTCCTAATAGCAAAATGCTGGAATTGACCTGAATGGCCCTCAACAGAAGAAAAGCTGTATATATTTCTCCTAACTAGAGAACACTGCACAGTGATTTAACAAAATGTGTAGGTCTTTATTGCTGTCTTGGAAAAATCTTCAAGAGATGGTGTTGAGTGAAAGCAAGTTGAAGAATGAAAGCAAGTTGCATAATGATAACACAATTTGATAATGTTTGAAATAAGATCCAATACTATGCCTTTTTCATGGACTCATATATATATATATATATATATGGAAAATAGATGAAAATGGACATAGAAAAATGCACTCAATGGTGTTACTTCTAGGATAGGGACTAAGGTTGGATAAAAGAGACATTTGTCCTAAAGAACCAACAAAATAACTGAGAAGAAGTAATAAGTGAGTTAGAAAGATCGTAGGCTAGAAAATCAATAGAAAACATCAATTTAAATTCTGTATGCTAGCAACAAACAATTGGGAAATGAAATTTTAAAGTGCCATTTACAATAACATAAAAAAACTTCACAATACTTAGGAACATACTTAACCAAAGATACACAGTATTTGTATTCTAAAAACTACAAAACATTGCTGATAGAAATTAAACACTGAAATAAAAGGGAAGTTATACCAGGTTCCTGGAAAAAAAGACTCAATATTGAGGTACCTGGCTGGCCTATTTGGGACAGCATATGACTCTGGATCTTGGGGTCATGAGTTTGAGCCCCACATTGGGTGTAGAGATTACTTAAATCAATAGGAGAAAAAAAACTTGAAAAAGACTCAATATTATCATTAAGATGATAATTCTCCCCAAACTGATCTGTAGATTGAATACAATCTCAACCAGAATTCCAGCAGGCATTTTTAGAAGCTGATGAGCTGATTATAAGATTTACATGAAAGTACAAAGCATCTAGAATAGTCAATAAAATTTTAAATAACATAGTTGGAGGACTTAAACTATCTGATTTCAAGACTTACTACAAAGCTATAGAAGTCAATACAGGGTGCTAGTGGCTTAAGGAAAAATATGTAGATCAGTGGAATGGAAGACTCTAAAAATACATCACTCACATATATTCCACTGATGTTCAAAAGAGGTGCCCAAGAAATTCAGTGAAGAACAGAAAGTCTTTTTGACAAATGGTTTAGAAGTCAATGAATGTTTATAGGGGGGAAAATGAACTTTAACCCCTAGCCAGTACCACATAAACATTAACTTCAAATGAATCATACCCTTAAAAGTAAAATCTAACTCTAAAACATCTAGAAGAAAATGGGTGAAAAATCTCTGAGATCTTGGGAAAAGCAAATATTCCTCAGGTCAACCATAAGCACCACTAACAGGAAAAGAAAAGAAAGATAAATGGGACTTCATCAAAACTAAAAGCTTCTGTCTTCCCCTCTCCCTGTTTGGCAAGGGACTTGCAGCACAGAGTTTGGCAAAGGCTGAGTCTCCCTTCTGAAGCCATTGCACTTGTTAGGTGACTTTCTAGTACAAGGACGACTGGCCCTGGAGCCATATGAGCTTTCACCTTCACGTCTGCAGGCCTGGGGACAGCTTCCCTCTGATGCCAATCTTGGGGACCTTAGCATCCCTTAATCTGTGGTCTCCTTGTTGATGCCCTCTCCTCCATCTCTCTCCTGAGAGCTGCCATTTGCAGGGACCCAGCCTGGAACAGAGGCTGTGTGGTTGCTGGAGTGAGGTCTTTCTGGAGACACCACCACAGGGTCACCCAGCAGTAGGAAGTTCACCTTCATACACCACAGAGCAGAGCCAGGCTCCAAGGCAAGTGTTGCTCCTGGGAGCACTGGCTCCCCAGTCTGGGGTCAATCACTCTGGAAATGATACAGAGAAACCTCGGGTAACTAGAATGGACAGAAATGGGGTGTCTCTATTAATGGGTTTCTTTTGGTCATCCCTTTGTCCTCAGCATTATGTTGACGAACAAGAAATTTCTAAATTTGTTTTCTGCCTTCTATTTCAAGGGGAGGTCATCTAGTCCTTGGATGATCATAGATGGACATCTTATCAAGAGCTCATTCCATGGCTAGGTGGGCAACTTGAACTGTAGGATGGTTCTTCTCTTTATCTAACCTGCGGCCCACATGCTGCAGCTTAGATGACTTCACACTTATGCAGCCTCTGAGAGAAGCAAAATGGGCTTTTCCAAAGTGAATAAAATTTTCGGTCCCCATGACAGTTTTTGACATGTCGAAACAGGGTTTTATTTATTGGGTATCTTTGTATTTCTTTCTTTCTGTTCGTGTTTTAACATCTGTGTTGAATTCAGAACCACACTTACACATCTTGGAAGTGCTGGATTACAGGGCTTTCCAGAACCTTGAAGATGTTCATGTTCCAAAGAAAAAGCCAGCAGGGGCAACTTTGCCGGAACCTATCGACCATGGAAACTTTCTGTAGTGGAGCTTTACTAACACCACAAAGAACATCCATGGGAATAGATGATACATCCCAGCTCAGCTCCTGCTTGGGCGGGTAAACTGAGGCTTGGAACAATGTAATTTGCAATATCTCACTGTGAGTTAGTGTCATATTGGGATTGCGACCCAGCTTAATCACACTTAAAAAAGCAACGGGGGCAGTTAATGGGGACAATAAATAGTAAATAATTATTAGTTCCTTCCCTTTTCTTGTCTTCTGCTTAGAGCCTCAGTTTTATCACCTGTCGAATGGGGGCATTAACCCTTGTCCTACTGTATCTGTCAGGACACTTTCGGTGACAAGTGATGGAAAAACCAGCTTAAACTGGCTTGGGCACAAAGGAAATTTCTTGGCTCATGTACAGTTTGGGTTAATCCTGACGCTGAGAATATAGTCTGGGTTCTTTTTTACCTCCATAGTGGCTTTGCTCTAAGGCAGACCTTCCCCTGGGGGCAGAGGGGAAGACTCCCCAGCAGCTCAAGACGAATATCCTCCTAGCTCAACCATTCAGCAGGTGGAGGACAACTGTTAAACATCACCGGAAAATTCTCAGGCCCATTGACATCCAAGGTAACTCGGATCACATCCTGAGCCAATCATGGCAGTCAGGAGAACGGGGTGCTCTGATTGGTCAGATCTCGATCACGTGCTAACCTGGGCCACCCCTGACCGAACTCTGCTCAGGACTGACAACAAGTCGGTTGCTTAGCAACCAGCTCCCGTGTCCTTTCTGTCATTCCGGAGCGGCAAAGCCCTGCCAGGGTCCTGAGAATTGAATTTTAGGGCTCGGTATCTGGTTTTTAGCCACTGCAGCACCTTGGAGCAGAGGCGAGATGGCGGAGTGATTAAAACAGAGCTTGCGAAGTGTAATGAACTGTGGTTCAAATTTCGCCCGCGCCATTTGCTCGCTGGATTAAATTACTTCCCCTCTATGTGACTGACTCAGTTTCCTCGCAGTAAAATGGGATTAGTAATGCTATGCATCTCTTGGGTTGTGAGGGTTATTTAAATAAGGTGATTCATAGGGATGGATGGCTTCGAACCACGTCTCACCTGCCGATGAGCGGGGCGAGGCTCAGGAAAAGTGAGCTGAGTGTTACCTTCTCCTTGGAGAAGAGATGTCAGTCACCATGACCGCCAGACCCTCCCTCCCACCATGTCCACCCTCCCTCTATCTCTCTCGGGGACCACCCGATAGGCAGGGGGCATTCAGGCCACGTTCTCTCACCGCTAGAAGCCCCGTAGTGACTTCATCAAGTACAGTGTTTGACACACAGCGGACAGAGGCTCCATAAATATTTGCTGAACCCACGAATCCAGAGCGCTCGGGGCAGAATCAACCCTTTGCTTGCTCTTCACAAACCAGGATGAAGCAGTGGTAGGAGAACTCCTCTCTGGGCCTCCAGCGACCGCCTTCCAAGCAGAAAGGAAGGAGCAAAAGCCCGCTGCCCATAGGCCTGTCAGGCCCTTTCTCTGAATGCAGGGGGAGCTTCCACCTGGTGAATAATTCACTCGCTGCAGTCAGCAGTTCGAAATGCTGTATTAGCAAAAAAGCAAGCAGCCCGCAGGACCATTTCTTATTTTTAACGGGCATAAGACCAGGGTCTCGAGTGCTTATGTTACCGTCCTACTAATTTCAGAGGCAATTAGCTGTTGGGTGGTTTTGCCTGTGAGCTCCCCTGCATTTTTGTTGGATGCACTCATCCCTGCCCAAATAAGCCAGTCAAAGATTTATATCATCTTGCTATTAAAGTACAATTTTAACAATCCTTTTAAATGACAGCAGCATCTACACGTAAATAGCACTATATTTAAGCCTCCCCTTGGGGACTGTAACCTGCTTCATTAAAAGAGCCATAATGAAGAGGTTCTACAAATCAGTAGCCTTTGTACAAAAACACATGATCTAAACTCTTTCTGCAACCTAGCCCTGAAGCAGGCACGCAGCTTGGGTGGGAAGTAAGAACTTGAAAGACACGTCACAAAGGACAAAAGAAGCCAGTTTTAAATTTTTAAGCAAGGCCAAGGCAGCCAACCAAAACTTGTTTTCTCCAACATTAGACTGTAATGTGGGGAGGAATAAAAACCAGACCCAATTTTTTTCCATGACCAAAAGTCCCCACAGGGCTGGACTGGGGGTGAGGTCATCCTGACACCTTTCTCTGTCACTCTGATGGGCTTGGAGAGTGTTCCCTCCCACCGCTGTGACAGGACTTACACTTCAGAGCCCAAACTGCCCTGCCAGACAGTAAGCATGCCCAAGGGGTGCCCATTCACACAGCCCCTCACGACTATCGCTTGGGCCATCTCCACGCACCCCCCTTGCTACCTTTAATAGGTTTCTTTAAATGGACTCACTCATTTGAATTAAGCCTCATCCATTCAATGGAGGCTGTGAGATCATGGAGCTCATTTACATGCTTTCTATGCTTTCCTAATATACATTATAATAAATACATGCCTCAGAAATAAATAATGTTTATGGACATGGCATATAAAATTATCTTGGGTACTCTAGTGTCGCTACAGGTCACACACTCTTTGAAATGCTGAATTAACTCAGTATTCGGAAGGACTGGCTTCTTTTGAATTGGGACTTGGGATTTGCTCCATATTTTGATGGTTAAGACTGGATGGTTAGGTCCAGACACTTCTGTCCACAAGACCTTCTTTACCTGGCTAGCAGAAGGGCACAGTAGCTCCTCCGGGCCACTTCCTGTGACCCCTGATTTAGGTGACAGAGGAGCTCTGTGCCTGAGGGATAAGTCATGTGGTGATGTCTTTTAATTAGAGAGAAACAGATTGTGTGATGGCAGGAACTCTCTGGAAAAGTAGATTGGGGGAGATTGGGACAATGAGAAGAATGAAGCTGGCGTCAGTAAACCCAGGCCCTTGATGCCTGGCTGTGTGTGTCTAAGTGCTGTTGTCTCTCATCTGGACTGTTGTACAAGTCCCTTAACCAATCTTCCTGTCCACTCTCGGCCCCTGCCCTGGGCTCTCCATTCAGCAGGAAGAGTGGTCTTTCCAATAATTAAATCTGATGATCATATTTCATTATTCAAAACTCTTCCAGTGTCTTCCATTCTTGCTCTGAGTCAAAGCAAGTCTTCACGATGGCCTACAAGGATTTATATGATCTGAACCCCCATTCTGAATCCCTTTGACCCCAGCTCTTATCTCTCCCCTAACACACTCTGTTTCAGCCACATGGCCCTCCATGGTATTCTTCAAACACATTGAAAAAGCTCCTGCCTCAGGGCCTTTGCACTTGTGGGTGCCTCTGCCAGGACAGCCCTTCCCTCAGGTGTTTGTATGGTTCATTTTCTTACTTGTGTGCATTTAGGACCTCCTCAGAGAAGCCTTCCTGGTCCCACCATCTAAGAGAGACTCTGTTGCTCTCTGCCTCCCTTTTCTTTATTCTCTCTCTCTCTGTGTTTTTAGAGGATAACATACATCACATTGAAAATGATACTGGCGGGGCGCCTGGGTGGCTTAGTGGGTTAAAGCCTCTGCCTTCGGCTCAGGTCATGATCCCAGGGTCCTGGGATTGAGCCCGCATCAGGCTCTCTGCTCAGCAGGGAACCTGCTTCCTCCTCTCTCTCTCTCTCTCTGCCTGCCTCTCTGCCTACTTGTGATCTCTGTCTGTCAAATAAATAACTAAATAAAATCTTAAAAAAAAAAAAAAGAAAAGAAAATGATACTGGCCCATGGTGACATGTTTGAGAAATGGGTGGGGAGTGAGGGTTATTTTTGTTTTGCCTTCTTTGAATTTTTAAAATCACAATCATATTCTTCACATAATTAAGATCAGTGGGGGGAGGGAAAGAAAGTAAAATTGCCTGGAAACAAGTCTGGATAAGAACCAAGATGTTTGGGCCTTAGGAAAAGGGCACTATATATGGCATAGTTTGGAATGTTCTAGTAGAGACATATGGGAAAGGACTCATATATTCTTGTAGGTGAATACTGAACATGACAGCTCACAGGCCAGATATTGTCTTTGTCTTCTTGATTCATTCAAGGACAAAGTTCAGCCCAATGAAACTCAATGTTGAGGCTTTTCCTGCCATAATGGGAATGTGTAACTATCATTCTTGTTGGAGGCTTGATGTTCAGGTGCCACCACACAGACGGTTAGTCTGAGAATGAAGTCATGATGATGAAAGGGGAGATCAGAGAGATGGGGATTCAGGAGCTACAGCTTGAGTTCCTGGATCCAACCACACCTGAAGCTAGTCAAACTTGAACTTTTAATTTTAATGAGAAAAACTTCCTTTTTTGTTTTCATAATCTTACTTGTGTTGGATTTCTGTCCCTTGTGACAGAAAATTCAGACAGACGGGGAGGCAAAGGGAGAAGAATTCAAGTGGTGATGTGTCACTTTTTCTAGAAAGAGGCCATCAGGTCCAGTCAACCAGGCCAGAAAGCCTCTTCTCTCCAAGCTGCTGGAGTTCCTCAACTATGAGAGAGCCATTCCTCTAAAAACCTCATGACCTGCTCTAAGACATCTGAATCTTCAAGACAGCAGGTATAGTGACCTCTTGAGAAAGTCCTCGGGTATGCACATGCTAGGAAGCTGTGTTTTCTCTCTCTGTCCTTACTTCTGCCCCCAGAGAGTAAGCAGTGGCTCCTTGTAATTGTTTACCTCTCCCGGGGGGAGGCAGTCCCAAGAGGAGCAGACCCAGATTCAAGAATGCACCTGCACTCCTCACTCTGGGCATGTCCAGTGGAGGCAAAGCAGTCCCTCATTAATTGTGGGCTTAGATTTTGGAGTGTGTTCTTGGAGACCGGGACTTACCCGCCTGCACGGGTGGGCCTCACTTACCTGTGCTATGAAAAGTGATGCGTTCTTGGGATACATTCGCACTCATTTTCTGACCTGTTACAGGCTTTTGATCACGTGGCTGACTTTTCACAGGTTATTATCTCTCAGATACTGAGCCGGAGACGCTGCTGGTGGGAAGAGGAGGGAGAGAACCTGATCTTTGTGATCCCTTGGTCCACACTCCTAACTGTCTGGATGGTGAGGCTGATCTCTAAGAGGAAGAACGTCTGTGCCAAGGTCATACAATTGCCCAAGGCAGAGTCAAAATGTGACCTGAGCCAGGAGTCCCCAAGCAGTCCCTATCCTGTTCTCCTGAGGGACTTTGGCTTCTCTTAGCCACAGACCCCCCCCATGCCCCAGGAATGTGGGCACAAGGTAGCACCTATGTGGGCATAGGGTAGCACCTACCAAAGTGACTGGTAATCACTTTCAGTTTTCTAATATCCCAAAGTCCTGAGGTTGTAGGTGCATGGCTGATGTTTGGGAACCCTGGGCTGGACAATCTACTCTTTAAGTTAAAGGCCATTTTCACCTGGGTGCCCTCAGGGCATGACAGAGTTCTGTAACCAGAGACTCACCAAAGCCTTGTCTGGATTGAATTAAACCAGTAATGCTGGGACAGTGTCTGTGACTGCTATGTCTCCCTGACCAAAGGACATGTGCGAACAAGATCTTGGTTTCCATATTTCCCTCCTGCTTTTAACCTCCTGGTGACAGAACCTAAAGGTCTCTGAGCATCACCCAAACATAGGGATTTTCCTAACTTATTTGAAAATCTGGTGACAATTTAAACTATTTATTTATTTATTTAAAGGTTTTATTTATTTATTTGACAGATGGAGATCACAAGTAGGCAGAGAGGCAGGCAGAGATAGAGGAAAGGAAGCAGGCTCCCTACCGAGCACAGAGCCCGATGTGGGGCTCAATCCCAGGACCCTGGGATCATGACCTGAGCTGAAGGCAGAGGCTTTAACCCACTGAGCCACCCAGGTGCCCCTAGACTATTTATTGACCCAGAAGTTCATAGAACCAGTTCCTCTGAGCTTTCGATACTCCCAAGTGGCAAGTTAAGGAGGTATGACCATTTCACTGAGGGAAAGGCAAAGACATTCATAGTGTAAAATCCCCAGACCTCAACTTTGCAGACAGGACACAGGATGAGACTCTCTTCTGGCGGTGTCTGCCACCAGTTCTCCCAGTCTGATCCTAATTAAGATGGATGGCTGTTCTCCACCCTGGGATGGGAAGGAAGCCTGGGATTATCTTAGCCAAGAAATCTCCAGCCCAGAGAAATGTCAGAACTGCCATAAGGATGGTCAGAAAAGAGATGGTACATTTTTCAGGAGCCTCCTCTGCATGTCGGCTGCAGCCGACTATGGGATGATGAATTGGATTTGGGGGATGGGCATCACTGACCTAGCTGTATTTAGAGGTTCTGAAGCCTCATTCTCCTGTCCCATCCCCCAGTTCTGGAAGGAGCTCAGCCACCTTTCAAGGCCAGTACAACCACTAGGGAGCGTCCCCCACGCCTTCAGAGAAGGAAAGACTGTGAGCACAGATCTAAGAGTGAAGGGCTGCTGCGTGGGGCTGGCAGGTGTCACAGCACTCGAGGGACCCCCAGCCCACCGCATCTACTCCCTGAATTCATCTTCAGAAATGCTCACTCAGAGTGCAAAGATGCTTGTATAAAGACCTTCCCAGTCATAACTTCCCAGTTATATTATCTATAACAATGAAAAATAACCTTTCAAACTGGAACGGGACAGTATCTTTGGCCCCTCAGGAGCCTGGTTAAATGGTGTGGTGGCTCAGAATGGAGGCTCTGGGTTGTTCAACTCTCAACTACCTTCTGGCTATTGGACAAGGAGCAAGTTTCTTAACCTCTTTGTGCCTCAGTCTTCCCATCTTTATAATGGAGGGCAAAATGTACACATATTTTAAGGCTTCCATGGTTTTGTTTACTATGTTCTCCCCGATGTTCCCATCCCACTTTCTTATCCCAGGAGATTCTGTTGGTTTTCATCAAGGGTCAACGAAGCAAAATTACAATCAGAGCCTAATATGAAGCTTACAGGAACCATGGATCCTGCAGTAAATGCTTGTTGCTCCCAAGAAAGAACAACGGATGTTCACTCAACCAACTTGGTGGTTCAAGGTTAAAACATAGGTGGTATCCTTGTTCTTCCCTTTGTTCAACCCCCACCTCCAGTCCCCCCAGTGTCGACAGAGTCTGACCACTTGTCACCACCTGCTCTGCACACCTGGCCTGAACATCGTTAGTTCCCGCCTGGTCATGAAGCTGCTTCTTCCTCGAACTCTCTGCTCCTGCCCTGGTGCCCACAGTGTGTTCTCCCCATGCAGCCCCAGATCCTCTGTCAGGCCATGCCCCTTCTGTTTGTAAGCCTCGAAGCCATGTTTATTCATTTAGAATAAAGTCTAAACATGACCCGTCTGGCACTGGCCACCTCCGCCCGTCACTCGCTGACCTAACTCCCTCCCTCTATTTCCTACTTAGCATGTACTTCTCCTTGAGATGATTGCATGCATTTACTCGTCTAATGGGACTGTCTGCCCCCTCCACTCTTTGAGACTAAGGATTGTGTCTGTCTTATTCAGGACTGGCAGCCCCCAGCCCTGGAAGACAGCCTGGCAAAGGATGTATTCAAAAGATATTTGTTGGAAAAATGATGGGGTCTTAACATCTCTAAGGCTTTGTGGGGTGGGGGGCGGGGGAATCTAAGAACAATTTTCCATTAGAAACAGGATGGAGGCTCTTATCCTGTGGATCCAACATCAATGCCTGGGTCTTGGCATAAATCCACTTGCCAGTCTGTGTTCACGGGGATGTAAGTTTTCTTCCAGCATTGTAAACCCTGTGCGTCTGGGTAGATGCAGCTGGGCATGTGTGTGGAAACACACAGCTTCCCTGACAGTCTTCTGCCTCTGTTTCCCCATGTCCCAAAAACAAATTAAAAAATGAGCCTGTGTCTTTCAGGGGCTTTTCCAGCTCTGGGGTCTATGATGCTCAGGTAAGGAGGGCTGGGACCTGCAGCCCACGTCTGGGGCTCTGGGCCAGGTGGGATGGAGCCCTGTGCCTGGTGCTGGGTACCTGAGCTGGCTGGTTCTCTTTGAGCATCTGCAGACATTTACTGATCTGCCAGCTGGGTTTCTCAGGGTTTCCTAAACAGTGAGCCCTGGCTGGCAAGAAACAGGAGAGGATTATTCTGTCAAATGGAGCCATTGAGGGGCCAGTTTCTGAGGGAACCCTCCAGCTCTGCCTTTTGGCCCGGGGCCAGTATTCTCTCCAGCTGCTGACGAAATTGTTGACTGTCTGATAAATTATAAAGCAACTATAGCAAAACATTCATGGTGGAATCTAGGTGGTGGGTGTAAAGGGTTCACTGTTAAATTTTTTTTAAAGTTTTTCAAAATAGAAGGTTCGAGAAAAATGACCCAGACTTTCTGCTCCCTTTCAAATAGTTTTTCTTTTTTAGTAAAAGATTTCAAGTGCCTGAACTTCGAGAGCCTCTGGGACGCAGCCGCCCTGATACTTTGTTTATTGTGCAGACACCCCTCGCGGTCCCGTTCCCCACTTCATGGGCACTCCACTGGTGGCACCCCTCACCGTGTAACTTCTCATGGGTCTTGGCAAAAGGCTTCCAGCCCAGGGAGCTGTCTCTGAGAACACCTAATGAGTCTGGAGTGTTCAGAAACATCACCCTTGCTTCTGGATTCTTCTGCTGATGTGCAGAAAGAAATGGCCTCCAAGTGACGGATGACTCTGGGCCCCACACACCACACTGTGGAGAAACACCCAGAACCTTGTTCAGGCCCCGCTGGAAAGGCTCGGATGGCTGTCTCCATGTGAGGAATCCCAAAGCTGACACGAGGAGCAAAGAGGGATTTGACAGGAGGCAAAAGTGGCCAGAGACAGAGCAGGTGGGCTGGTCTGACAGCAGAGCTTCCGTGAAGGTGTACGAAGGGAAATCACTGCAGGGGGAGAGCAGTGAGTGGAGATGCGCCACACGCTGGGGCCAGAGACCCTGCAACGGAGGCAAGGACCCTTCGGGGTGGTGAGCGAGCCCCAGCACTAAGTCTTCCTTCATTTTCCAAGTATTTATTGATGGCCAAATATGTCCTCCTCACCAATACTTACCATTATCTGACATGACCCTGATTTTATGTGTTTGTTTATCTTACTGCATTAGAATGTCTCAAAAGCACTGCGTGGGCCTTGTTCATGGCTAAATCCGCAACACTAAAACAGCGCCTTTAGTAAGTATATTGGAATGCCAGCAGGTGTTCCAATGTATTTACTGAATGAGAAAACTTCTTTCCCTCTGTTTTCAGGTACAGTGTTATGTTAATAGATAACGCGAGGTATAGTAAGGCCAGCAAATGACTAGTCATAGTCAGGAAATGACTGTGGTCGAAGAGGCAGCTAGTTAGTGTCCTCCAACCCCCCAGAAGCCACAGGGGGCCACATGGGGAGGTGCCTGGGGGCATAGAGGCAGTGGGAGACGGGTGTCTGTGGAAAGAGGCTTTATTGGGATCTTGAAGGAAGGCAGAGAGGAAGCTGGGCCAGCAGGCTTGGGACTGGCTAGTTTGAATGATTTCAGCAGGCTCTGGGGTGGTGAGGCTGTCCCTGACCCTGGGGTGATTAGAGCAGGTGGAGAGTGTGAGAGCCTGAGAAAGGGGGTGGTTGGGAGTGAGCTCTGGATTGGCTGGTGTATGTTGGAAAAGCGCATTCCTCAGGGGATTGTTTATCAACTCTAGGAATTGGTTAGCCACGAAGGGCAGGCAGTCCCTCCCATATTAGCAAGGCCACACAGATCTAAGGATCAAATAAACAAAATAAAAACCACGGTGAATACACCTTCCTCCCGGGGGCAGGGCATTACACAGTGCTTACAAAGGTGGGCTAGGAGAGGTGGAACACGTGACCTAGGCTAAACCAATCAGCACTTTCCATTCCTCCAGCCCAGCAATGGGCTCAGAGACGAACATGTAAACCAGATCTGACCAATTAGAGAGAGGGACTCAGGCTGAGAAAAGCATATAGGGTTGGGTCAGTTTGGGGGCTGAAGGCTAATGGAGGTGGGATAATCCTATTTCCCTTGGTCGGTGATTGGTTTATGTGTGGGTGTAGAACTGGGATCAGTTCAATGAGAATTTCAAATTATCTATCTATCTATATTTCTTTTTAGTAGAAGTATGTCCCAGTTTAAATTCCAGACAGCCTGTATGTTTATTTGCTAAATCTGGCAATCCTATGTATAACCCACTCTGAATAAAAAAGACATAAGTGGTATCTTAAGGGGGTGTGGGTGGGGTGGCTGGCAGCTAGGTTCTCAGAAGTACTTTGACACCTACTTAAGAGAGAGGCAGTGAAGGGTCCTGCTGTATCTTTCTACCCTGGATGAGGATGTAATGGCTGGAAATGTGCAGCTACCTTGAGACCATTAGGCATTAAGTCTGAGGATATGATGAAGATGTTTGTGCAGAAGGATGGAAAGATTCTGGCTCCTTATTTACACCAATGTAAGTCCAGTCCCAGGAATGCTCCTTTCTGTACTAACTGTTATGTGAGGTAATTTAAATGTCTCTCTTCTTAAGCTGGTGATTCTCAATCTTGGCTGCACATTAGAAGCACTTGGGGAGACATAAAATATGCCGATACCATAGTCCGTAGCAATTTAGAACTTCTGAGGATAGTTCTAACTATTGGTGGGTTTTCAAAGCTCTCCAAGTGATTGCTTGTAACTCAATGTGTGGTCCCTGGACTGAAGCATGGGCTTCACCTGGGAGGTCCTTAGAGCTATCGTCCTGGACCTAATCAATTAGAAGCTGCTTTTCAACAAGAAACCCAAGGGATTTGTATGCACATTGAAGTTTGGGAAGCACTGGCTTTAGCCACAGTTATTTACTCTACTCCTTGCAGCTGAATAAATCTCAATTCACATTCAAACAGTCAGGATCCCAGGTACTGGGAATCCCAGCACATCAGGGTTCCCTGTTCTCAGAAATAGATACTCAGCATTTAGAAGTTTGTTATCTTGTGGACACTGTCCATCTCTAGAGAAGGCCACAGACAGCTTTTTGGGCTATCTGATTTTCACCAGAGTGGGAACCGCAGGTGTATTAATAGCTTTCTCAACCTTTTAGCCAAAAAACTCCCCTCCTGTGGACACTGAATTGGGTCAAGTGACTCTTGAGACCCTGACTATGAGCCAGTGAGGGAGGCTGTTGGCAGCATTCTCCCGCTAACACACCTGCCTTCCACTTGGCCAGACACAGCTTGGGTATTATTCTTGGTCCCCTGCGATGGCTCCACCTATCAACTCACACCTATGGGACCTGCTCGTACAATGATTCTGAGGCTGGGATAGAGTTTGGCTGAGTCCCAAGTAGGGTTGAGATACACAAAGCTACAGGTCAAGTTTTTCATCGGATGCAACTTTGGGTCAGAAGCCAGGGCCACTGGACCGTGGTAAGTGAGCAGGAAGCATTTAAGACAGAGTGGGATTTGGGTGGAGGGAATTCCCTCCTTTCAAGGAAGATGCTGTTTTTCCTTGGACAGGATGGGCTAGGACTAGTTCCCATCCAGCTGAAATCAGCACATTGGAAACAATCCCTGTGTTGTAGGTCTCAACACTTGCACTCGCAAGTTCCCTACCAATGGAGGGGAAAGCTACCTGCAAATCAGGGTGAAGGACTTCCACATATCAGTGGGCACCCTCTGTACTGATACGCCTTTACAAATATGTGAACTGGATCTTTAAGATCATTGAATGGGAGCCACATTCTGGGGAGACAGACACACAAAGGCTCATGTGGACACACACACGTGCGCTCATGCATGTGCACAGGCAGACACACACTGTCCTCCTCCAAGCCAGATTTTGTTGACTCATCATTCAACCAGGAAGTTTGGAAACTTAACATGTTATTAATGGTCCAAAAGAACTCAAGTTCAAAAAAGGGAAAGCAAAAAAAGCAGCAAATATACCCAAAGACTAAGTCTTCCACCCACCCCTCAGCTGTGGCATGTACATAAGCTTGGCCCGAGGAAGGCAGATCCTTCATGTGCAAATGTCCAACGAGCCTCATATCAGCCAAGCCTGTCACGGTCGCCCTTCGAGCTGCTTATTAGAACACTAAATCACACCCCCGGGCGGGCTGCTTTGATGAGTGTCCCCACCTCTATGACACAGGACAAGCAGAGCTGGGAGAACCTCTCTTACAGGGTGAGTGGTCTCAGTCGGTCCCCCTCACCCCCCTTTAATATGTATGAATGGTTTTAATTTAATTAAAACCCTCCAGTGATTCTGTGATGGGCGTCAGAGATGCAGATAAGAAATCCCCTTCACTACTAACTGTGAGATGAGAGCGACTCTTACTGCTCTGGGAAGAGACACCGCTGTCCTCCAGGGAAAGCCCATCCTACCTGCTGCCCTGTCCCCAGAGAACGGGCTCAAGAGCAGTCTCCTCTTCTCTGCCCCGAAGGAAGGGAGGGTGGCCCTGTGGGACAGAGGCAGGGGCAGATGGAGGGCCGGGGTGGGCATCCCAGCAGGCACAGATGTGCAAACACCCAGATTCAAACGTAAGCTGGATTTTATAAGCAAACTGATGCTCAGAGAGCTAAAGGGCCTTGTTCAAGGTCACATGGCTAGCAGGTGGGGTTTGGACCCAGATGAAGCTATGCCTGGGTTTGGGACACAAACTCTTTCTACTGCACTGGAGTCTTGGGAGTGCTTCAGGAGCACTTCAGGGCAGGAGGCTGAGGGGTAAGATCTGACCTTTCATGCCGTTATGTTGGGTCCTAGATAAGATTCCATGGGGAGAAAAGTGCAGGAAGGGACCTGAGGCGGGTAGGGTTGCCAGAGAAAATGCAGGAATCCTAATTAAATTTGAATTTCAGATAAACAAATAACTTTTTTTTAGTATAGCTATATCTCATGTACTATTTGGCACACACACTAAAAAAATATTCTTTGTTTATCTGAAATAAAAGGTTTTTTTTTTTTTTTCTTTCTCTCGGATCTGGCAAATCTGTGTATATGTGTGTATCGGGGCAAACAGATTTGAAAACCACTGTGTTTTCACACACTGAGTTTGTTCAGACTCACTTCCCCAGACTGAGCCCTGCCCACAATTTTCTGCTCCATTCCTTTCTCCCCATCAGGGAAACCCAGTACCGGAGTTGGGGCAAATAGACCCAGGAGAGAGAGACCTTGGGCAGGGCTGAGTCAGGATGTCACGTGATAAATGGATTCCTGCCCCCCACCCCCACTGTTGGCTGTTCAGAAATCAAACATGGTGATGTCTGTGTTTTGCCTGTATCCTTCCTTCGGGAGAAGAGGACAGATCTGGTTTGTGAGTGCCTCTGGGGAACCTGTGTGCACACACGTGTGTGCGTGTTTGCATGTGTGTGCACGTGTATGTGCAAGCACACGTGTGTGTGCTCACTTTTGGCAGGCGCCGTGGATCGGGTTTCAGGCGAGGACTTCACTTACCAGCTCAGAGGCTCCCAGAGTCAAAGGAGCTGGAAAGTGCCCTCTGGCCCCATCCCTGGTCCTCTGGGCCTGACTTTTCCAGCTTCCTTCCTAGGTCGGAGGAGACTCCTGGCCCCTTCCAGGAGCTTAGGGTCTGCCTGGGAGCCTTGAAGGGACTCAGGGGCTCCAATGTCCCCCAGTCTGGGGATTCACTCAGCCATGGAGCTGGGGCCCTGGGTGGGACCCCAGTGTGATTCCCAGGGTCCCCTGGCCTCCCAACACTCCAGCCCCTGCCCATCTCCAACCGCCCCGCCTGGGACAGCCTTTCTTCCCTCCTGTCCGTGAGCGTCCAGGCTGGATGATCGGGCTTTTCAGGTTCCTCATGCCGGTCCTGACTCCCCAAGCCCTTGCTGGTTTAACCTCGAGGGGACCTTTCTGTTGATGGATATAAGCCTCATTGTTCCCCTTTGTGTCTTTCTTGGAGGCATTTTGCAGAGAAAGCCTGACCTATGCCCAGCAACAAAACTCATTGCTGTTGCGTGTATCTTTCCATCAAGAGGCTGAAATTCAGTCAGAACCGCTTTTGTACGAGCACTTTCTGGCTAAGTATGGGTTGGAGCCTGGACCAGATGGGTTTTTATGAGAGTGGTAAAAGTCAAGCTTTTAATGTACTTCAATCAAATTGATGTGTAAAGGAGAGGTGTTAAAGTTAGGGAAAATGTGATCTGGGATGCTCTGGGGCAGCAGGGCACAGAGAAGTGACACAGGTGGCTTTAATGGCTCTTGATATTGGGCCAAAACCTGTTTCCAGAAGAGCAAAAGAGGCTGTCTCCCTCCGGGGATCGTGATCAAACGTAGCTCTGCAGCCGGGACAGTCGTGCATGGGCTTTATAACAAAATCCCAGCGTCATTCACATTGTACACGCTGTGGTTAATTCTGCCCAAGATTTCAGTTAAGCCCGAGCTATCTTCTTGGTAGCAATGCAATTACAGTAGAGGAAAACTGTTTATATGTCTTGAGATACTATGATTATGAAAAATGGCAACATGAGCTCCCATTAAGTCAGAAGAAAGTTAATTGTGTTTCGTGCTGCCTCCCTGGGCCCGTGCACTGGCGCAGACATGATTTACTCCAGCAAAACGACTCATCTTTGCAGCAGATACAAGTTTTCTCCCTTAATTACAAATAATTGTATAGTGTAATTTATACTAATGCCCGATGCCTAAAACTGCACGTTCAGGAATAAAGAGCTAGTTTGGGAGGCGGGGGAATTATAAACAGGTGTAATTGCGCTCTCCTGGGGGCTGGAGACCAGTGAGATGTAATCAGACTTCTTACCAGCGGAAGTCAACAGGGCAGCCTCCAGTTAGGACCCTGTTCGAAGAACACCCATAATCGTCTCACAGTTTGTCAAGCTGCTCAAGCGTCTACCGAGAGTTCTCTTTTGGGTAAGTGGACAAGGAGGGTTAAACACTTGGATTTCACTGTGGATGAAACAGACACAGGAGCCACATTGCCCACGAGTAATGGAGCATTCAAGGGAGTAACGCAGCCCTGCAGCACAATGACAGATCTCTGGGCGTTCCATTGGCTTGTGAGTCTCTGTGGGATGACACCCTCTAAAGGAGACAAGCAGGGGCCACTGGAACATAAGTGCCGATCTGTTTAGTCTCTCTGGATAGCACAACTCGTTTTATAAATCACCTTCCTGAAAATTCACGTGGGAGCTGTGTAGCTCGGATGGTGATTTAATTAAAGCAGAACAAAGCAGTCCCAGGACCAAGGTTCTGATTGACCTGGGCTTTGCCCCCACCAGCTGGTGACCCCTTAGCTCTCAGCTCCAGGCCTCAGTCTTCTCATTTTAAGAATGGGGATCAGGGGTGCCTGGGTGGCTCAGTGGGTTAAGCCTCTGCCTTCGGCTCAGGTCGTGATCCCGGGGTGCTGGGATCGAGCCCCTCATCGGGCTCTCTGCTCAGCGGGGAGCCTGCTTCCTCCTCTCCCTCTGCCTGCCTCTCTGCCTACTTGTGATCTCTCTCTCTCTGTCCAATAAATAAATAAAATCTTTAAAAGAAAAAAAAGAAAAAAAGAATGGGGATCATACGGAGGACGCTGCAGGTTGTCACGCAGACTAGGTGAGGCGAATAAGGATAAAATGCACACATGGTGCCTGGCTCGTGGAAGGAATATAATGAGTGTATGAGTGTTCTGAGTGTTATTCACTGAATCAGAATCAGAAACACATTGTCATGGGCTCTGGGAGAGACTCCTGAATGGTCTGCAAAACTGAGCTGTGAAAATCCAGGGCCGTTGGTCCTCATGAATCTAATTCCCCACCAGCAACCGAAAATGTTCCTCCGTAGATAATGGGGAATGCCTGTTGTCAGGTGCCCTCACTCAGCTTCATAAAGAACCACGAGTGGGCCTATAGGAGCTCTCACTGTGGTCTGCTTTGCCTTGAATGGGGACCACACCCCATGGGCCATTAACAGACACTACTGGGGACAGATGGCCACAGTCTGTCTGTGTCCATCTGGGTGCGGGCAGCAGCGAAGATCCCCAAACTAGCCATTCTTGGGGGTATCACAGGCAGAGTGCTGGTCCTGCAGGCCTTTCAGAGCAGGAGGCCAGGCCTCCTCCTGGGGGGAGAAATTGAGAGGGAAACCCTGTGAGCTGCTTTGGGAGAGCTGTCTTGCTGAGCCTGGTATGACATCAGGGGCCCGTGCCTTGGAGCTGCCTGTCTGCAGCCAGGGAAGGTATTTGGATGAGAATTATGAGAGCATGCAGGAGCCTTGCCCACCTTTGGCGAGATGCTCATTATTCATTCATGGGATGATTAGTAAGTTTGTTGAGTACCAGGCCATAGCAAACATTGGTATATACTGTATTTTGACATATAGGATATACATTACTGTATAGGAGAGGCTTGCCAGGTAAAATACAGGACACAGGAAGTTGAAATTTCAACTTCAGATACATAGTGAGCATTTTTTAGTATATGTAGAAGTATGTCGTATGCTAAAGTGGGCAACTCTCTCTTGCTCCCAAGGGGATTAGACCGGTTTCTCAACCTTAGCACTATTCCCATTTGGGGCTGGATGATTTTTTGTTTGGGGGCTACTCTGTGCATTGTAGAACGTAGACCAGCATCCTTGGCTTCTACCTGCAAGATGCTGGTAGGGACATCCCCCGGCTGTGAACCAAATATGACTCCGGATACTGACAAATGTTTCTTGAGGGATACTCACCTGAGTTTATCTCTGGCTGAGAGCCACTGGGTTAAAGTCTGGCACATAAAATAGATATAACAAGTGAGCATAACAAAGAGTTTGTGGCAGCAGCGACCCATTGCTTACCCAGTATCTAGTCCCTCCCTTCCTTGCCAATAGAAATCTGCTTTTGGGGAGTTCATGTCAAACTTTCAAAAACTCTGAGACTCAAGCTGCAATGGAATGGCTACTGTAAATCCCCAAAGGGAGTGCCTTTCCAAACATGGGGAACAAGAGGGCTTAGAGGGGAGGGAAGCAAGATGAGCAGAGCACCCACTGCAAGCTTGGTAGGCTCTGGTCGGGCAGGGGTTGTGATTTTGCAGAAAGGAACTTTCTTGTGCTTCAGTCAGTCTCTGTTCTTATGTTTTGTTCTCAGAATCATTGACTCAATGAAGGAATTTATAGGGAGTAGGTTTGTTTCTTGGGATGTGGGAACATGGAACTGAGCTCAGAGTAGAACCTTTTATTGTTTTCTTCCCCCAGGCAGCATATGACTTTGCAGATGGGCAGTTGGTGACTCACCCCTCATCCTAGAGGAAGCAAATGGAAGGGCTATTGTGGTGACCAGCCATCAGGTTCCAGAGTCAGGCTCCTCCCCATGATGCCTAGATTTCATCATGCTGATAAAAGGCGGAGGGTCAATTATGCACATTACCTATTTTACAGATGGAAAAACAGAGGTACACAAGGGTTAGCAATTTCTCATCTTGAAAGTGGCCAAGCCAGGACCCAGCCCAGCCTGCTGGCTCAGGCACACACTGTAACCACCTTGGCTATGGGCCCATAGCAATGAGCCCTTTGAAAAAGGGTGAGTCACTTACCTTGGATGTGCCTCAGTTTCCTCATTTGCCAAGTTGGCCTCTAGTAATCCTGCTCTACTGACTCACAAGGTGTGGTGAGAGAAGGGTTCAGGGCCAAGGCTCCCAGAAACTTCCTCATGGAGTTGCCCTGGCCTGGAAGGAAGCTGGCCTTGGCCAGCTCTGCTCCAGTGCCCTGAGTGCCCATGGCAGTGCAAGTCCCCTCGTCACCTGCATTTCCCCACCTGGAGCGTGGGTGGCCTGGGATGAGCTCCCAGACTCACTGAGCTCCACATGTCCCTGACTGTCTGGCTCTGTCCTGATGAACACTGGGGCCACCTGTGCTGACCAGCCAGGAACTGGGCCACTGGAGACTGCACAGCCGACAGTCTCAGCCTCGTTCTAGGAAAGTGCACTCGGGGCCAAGCCTGGCTCTGGCTCTGTGGTGACCCCTGTGGCCAAATGAGCGCGCAGAGAGCCTTTGTGCTGAGAGATATCAAGCCTAGTGGAACTTGGGCTTGTAGAGTGTCATCCTGGGAACACTGGACAAGGTGTCCAGCCCCTGGGTTTGCGCACTCTGGGCCAGCTTCTGTCGGTTTCCCTGAGTTCTCCTTTGAGGCAGCAGGCTCAGAACAGAATCATTCACTCATTCAATTCATTCATTCAGCAGCTCTTTACAGAATAACTCCTCTGTGCCAGGCACCATTCTATGTACCAAGGCTACAGCTGTGAATGGTACAGACCGAGGCCCGGTCCTCAGGGAGCTGACCTTCTGGGAGTGTGCTTGGCATGTTCTAAAGATACTGCTGTGACCACACCAGTGGGATGAGTAGGGGTAAGAATTACCAGTTATGATACTAGGGTAACTAACCCTCTTGGTTTGCTTGCATTAGGGGTTTTCTGGGACAGAGGAATTTCAGTACCAAGCCTGGAAAAGCCCCAGGCAAACCAGGACAAGTTGTTCACTCCCCTGACCCCCCGTAACACAGAGCTTTGGATCATATTCTGAAATAGGACAAGACTGAAGGCTTTAGGTGGAGGATTTGATAACGGGTCCTTCTAGCTAGGTGTGGGGATGAACTACCAGTTCATCATCTTCCTACCAGACCAGGCATGGAAGCTGGGGCCAGTGAGAGGTACTGCAGTGGTTCAGTGAGGAATGATGGATGTTTGCAGCAGGGTGTTTGGGTGGACGTGGTTGAACCACTGGAAAGGCGGAGTTGCTGTTTGCTCTGATGGGGAAGACGGCGTGGGCAGGTTCTGGGGGGAGACCAGGATTTCAGAAACCTGCAGTGGTGTTTCAGACCCCTGCTGCTGAGAGCTGTCCCCGCCTCTTTGCATCCTGGCACGTCCACTCTGGACGCCCCTTCCTGAAATCCCATCTCTGAGGATGCCTAGGGGAGTCGGCGTTCTCTCTTCTCTTGGGAAGGACCAGTGCAGGTCCTGCAGATGGAAGTGTACTCTTGACAAGGACGAGCAGCCCTCAGTTAACGAGGGGATGAGTTGTTGACGATCTCATTGGGCTTGGAGTCCCCCGGGCCCTTTGTAGATATTTATCTTGGCAGCCACCTGTCCAGATGTGTTGCTGGAATGTGCTACATCTGTTAAAGGGATATTTGCTGGAAGGAAGTTCCTGAGTCTTCGGATGGTATCATCTGGAAAAAAGAGGAAGGGGCTTTTATGGATATGAAGTTTATTGTGGTAAAACATCTTAATATCCACTACTATTGACATCAAAATATTGTCATGACATTTGAAAGAGCAGTTTGTGGGACAATGATATGTTTCTTTAAAAACAAAACCCAAAAGGGGTGCCTGGGTGGCTCAGTGGGTTAAGCCTCTGCCTTCGGCTCAGGTCATGATCTCAGGGTCCTGCGACAGAGCCCTGCATCAGGTTCTCTGCTCCACGGGGAGTCTGCTTCCCCCACCCTCTGCCTGCCTCTCTGCCTACTTGTGATCTCTCTCTGTCAAATAAATAAATAAAATCTTTAAAAAAACCCAAAAAACTCATTTGCCTAGCTCTTAAAGTGAAAATAAAAATGGAGATATTTGGCTTCTAATGATTCATTCATTTGTGCAATGAAATCTACAAAACACTACTGCTAAGAGCAGGGCCCTGGGCCAAGGAGAGAGATGGTTCAGATATCGTTCTCAGAGGGCACAAGGCCAACAGGAGATGTGAACAGGGACAGAAATTGTATCTTGGGTGCAGTGTGTTAGTGCAGTGAGAAAGATCCCAAGGTTCAGGGTGGATTGCTGGGTGCTGGGGAGCCAGAGAAGGCTTTTGGAAGGACAGTGTATCAGTTAGCTTGCTTTTGCCAGCACGTCACCGAAACCCTTGAGGAATGTGACTCATGTGATGAGGGAATTTGTTGCCTCCTATGATAAAAACCAGCCATCAAGGGGACCTCGGCATGGGTAGATTCAGCAGCTGGACAGAGTCCCCAGGATCCAGGATGGCTTGGCACCCCCTCCAGTTTGCAGGGGACCAGGTGTTGGAGGAGGTAATTTCGAGGACAGGATCGCCAGTTGACTCAAGACCTGGAACAGGTGGTCGGAGGCTCCTCACCCCTCCCAGTCTTTGGAATGTGTGCTCCGCTTGCCTTCCCCATGGTAGACGCTGCCCAGGGACACAGCCCTAAGACAGTGAGGCAGAGCTGAGACCATCTGGGCGTCTATGGGACTGCCTTCAGGGAAGTCCTCTATACAGACCTTAAAGAGCATAAAGGGACCAGTTTCTGATTTTGCCCAAGGAGCTCCTGTGGACACTCAGAACTGACAACAGGCTGAGGACTTGAGAGGCTCATCGCAGCTGAGGTTTTGCACCTGCCCTGGAACCCCGCCATGACTCTGCTCCTGGTAGCACCCCGCCCTCCCCAGAGTCTCTCCCACCCATTCCCACTTTCCCTAGGCTGCAGAGCATCCCTTCTTGTGAATTCTCCCCAGATTCTCCTTCCAGAAGTCCCGCTCCTCTCATGTGGGGATGGTGGTCGCTGGCTCGTGGATGTTTCCAGAACTCTCTTTGGAACGTTTTGGTTCCAACACCTCCAGTTTCAGGACTTCAGCTAAAATCCCAAGTCCCTCAGAAAAACCTTGGTCAGTCCCATTGCACTGGATTCCCTGCCTCAGAAGGGTGGGACTCGTCTCTGGAAAGAGCAATATTGGTGCCTGGGGCTGTCACCGAGGTCCCTCTTCCTCCAGCGAGGGTACAGTCCGCGTGTGGCCAGCGGTCTGTGGTGCGGCCTGGACTCTGGGCTCTGCGGTCCTCTGGTCACTGGTCCGGGAATGTGGACCCTACCTGACCTGAGTCTGCTCCTCGGGGACATGTGGCTCCTGACGGGGCCAAGTGACAGCACCCAGGGGAGGGGTGAGCGAGGTAATGCACGGGCGCACTCAGGACCCCATCCCCGCACGCGAGCAGGGCCCTGTGTCAGCTCACTGTCCTCGGCGGGTCGCCAGTCGGGGTCACAGATGGATTGAGTCAAGAGACTGTCCTGGCATCAGGGCTCTGGGCTGAGAAGGGAGATGTCTATCAGAATGCTGCGCGATTTAGCCTGTAATGGCAACTTTGCTTCCAATAGACCTCAAGGGACAAGGTTGACTGTCCTTAAACCGAGAGTGGAAGGGGCCATGGGGAGGAGTGGTGGCCTCACTCCCTGAGATGTGTCCACGGTGCCAGCTGCCGTGAGGCGGCCAGACGTGGATGGACGCTTCAAAGCTCTGGGCTCAGGGCCTGCTGCCTTTCCTCCTTCTGCTTCTTAATTAAAAAAAAAAAAATCCCAATTTCTCTATTACTACAAATTCCCTGACACTCTGCTGTGGGCTAAATTTTTGGAAAAGGCATTGAGGTTTTCAAGGTTTTTGTTTTCTGAGTATCCTTTCTTTCATCTTGAGACCAGGGAGAACCACATGTTCTCACTCAGTGCTGGAAAACAGCCCTCGCTCATTCTCAAATCTCTCCTTCTTCTCCCCCTTTTCTGGCTAAATGTCTAGATTTGTGTTTCATTTTCTCATTCAGGGATGGGAGATCCTTAACTACCTGCATGCTGTGAAGCAGGCTGTAAACACCCGTGATACTGTTACTATGATTGTCCAGCAAAGGCACGCTGTCCCCCTCCCCAGCCTGAGGCCCTGTGATTCCTCTTTTGTCCCATGAATATTACTGAGCACCTACTCGGTCCTAGAGGTGCAGGGGTGCCCAGCTCTGCCAGGGTCCCTGTCCTTCTGGAACTTACATTCGAAGCGGGGGCTACAGAGAGCAAATGTGTAAAGGAAAAAACATAGGACAATGTCAGACTGAGAAGTACCTTAAGAAGGAAAGGAACAATGACATGACACATAGGAGGTGGTGGTCGGTGACTTTGGACTGGGGACCTGGGAGGCTTTTTGAGGAAGGTCCATCTGATGTAGCGGAGGCAGCCGAGGGCAGCTGCATTTAGGGAAGGTCACTCCTGGTGGAGGCGCCTGGACGGGGACAAGCTTGAGGGACATGGGACACAGCAGCGTTGGGCAGGGCGGCCGGCATGAGGGGCAGCGTGGGCAGAGACAGGACATGAGAGGAGCAGGGTGTGACCCATCCGTCCCCACGAGAGGGGCACTAGACGGTTTTCCACAGAGAGGTGCCATGACAGGTCCTGGAAGCGTTGCTCATGGGCAGGAGGGGGCAGGGAGGCCAGGACGAGGCCAGGCCAGTGTCCAGCTCAGCTGGTGTTGGGGAGGCAGCATGTGCTCTGCAAACTGTAGAGGGCCGCCCATCTGAAGGATGTAGGCTGGCACCTGCTGCAGGTTCGGTGACATCTCAGGCCTCTGGCAGGACGAGGTGGATGACCTCAGAGCATCCTCCTCAGCCTGGTTTCTGCAGAGAAGGTCTGACCTCACGAAATTAATCCCAGCATAAAAACACATGAAGTGAGGGTGCCAGGGTGGCTCAGTGGGTTAAGCCTCTGCCTTTGGCCTGGGTCATGGTCTCAGGGTCCTGGGATCGAGCCCCACATCGGGCTCTCTGCTTGGTGGGGAGCTGCTCCCCCCAACCCCCACAAGCCTCTCTGCCTACTTGTGATTTCTCTCTCTGTCAAATAAATAAACAATATCTTTAAAAAAAAAAACCATAGGAAGTGGACAAGGTCAGATGTGAAGATGACACCAGAGTGTCATCACATGCATTCCTGTGATGGTGATGATCGTGATGGGGTCTAACATTTCAAACTCTCACATCCTGTGGGCAGACACCACTGAGTGCTTTTCTGACACTTTCTGCTTTCCCCTGTCCAGCAGTCCTATGCACCAGGGACTGTCATTATCCTTTTTACAGATGAGGAAACTGAGGCAGGGGCAGGGTAAATAGCTTGCTGATGTCACAGAGCTGTGGGCTGGGATTTGAGCCTGGGGAATCTGTCTCCAGGGCTATGTCTCCGGCAGCTAATAGGATGTCCTGTCTACCTGCATAGGTAACCACGTACGAATGGTTTCCCTCTGTGACCTTCTTAGGTGAGATTTCTTAGCATTCCGACATCCGGCTTCCAAAAATGCAAAATGAAAATACTTGTTCCAGGTGTTTCCTCTTTTCCAGACTCCATGCTTCCCCCGTGACCTCCCAGTCTCCGCTCCAGACTCTGAGCCACCATCCTTGCTAAGACGGACAAAGCCCCATTTCCCAAGAGCCAGAGAAGACGGGCCAGAGAATCGGCAGGTGCTGGGGGAGAGGGGCTCTGGGTATCCATGTGCAGGTGAGAAAGAGCAGGATCTGTAGCTTCACGCCCCGAGATGGACTCTGGTCAAGTTCACATTACACAAGGGAATCCACCTGCAGCGGGAAAATGAGAGGCTTTGAGGCATGATTCCTGGATGGAGAGATTTCTCCTCTCTCACGGGAGACCATAAACCCGAGATTATAGCAAAGATGGCCTTTCCCAGGGGGCCGCGGACTGTAGCTGAACGTGAGCCAGACGTTCTGCTCTGTGGAGCCAGATCTGCCTGCAGCTGGGCTGGAACAGCCATCCAGGGTGTCCCTGACCCGCTCTCCAGAAATGCACACCAGCGACCCAAGGAGCTTGGCGGTGATTCAATCCGTGAGTCATGAAGATGGAAACACGATTTCCAGGGATCAGGGAGTGAGTCCTCACACCGCGCGAAGGCTGCAGTTTGGTGTTCTTTGCTGAACAGAATCCTGCCATTTGGACATCAAGGGCTGCTGGTGCGGTGTCTACACAGCATGTCTACACAGCATGGCAAACCCTGCTGCCCACATGGAGCCCAGCAGCGGCACCCCCAGAGTGAGCTTGCAGGAGAGCTGGGTCCTCCTTGAAGTTCTGAGGAATTTATCTGTTTTTTTTTTTTTTTTTAAAGATTTATTTATTTATTTGGGAGAGAGAGTGAGAGAGAGCATAAGAGTTGGGGTAGGGGCAGAGAGGGAAGCAGACTCCCCACTGAGCAGGGAGCCCCATGTGGGACTCAATTCCAGGATTCCGGGATTATGACGAATTTATAACTGTGGGTCCCTTCTGCTCCCCACTTGTGATGTCCGACATGCTAGGTCAGACCCTCAGAAACTCAAGTACTGTGCTGAGATTTTTCCCTGCTTTGGGCTTATTAACACATGACAGTCTGAGGAGTCCTTGCACCCAGAGGCAGGGTAGGTTGGGGACAGGGGCGATTTCCTTAGGCTGGTCCTCATTCTTAAGAGGCTAGACATCAGTCATCTCCTACTGGCACCAGCGCTAAAAATGGCATTATTTCCCCAAACACAGCTGCACCTGTGGAGGCGAGAACACAAGGCAGCCTATTTTTAGCAGATGACAGACGGCACACACACACACACACACACACACACACACACACACACACACACGGGCGCTATAATTAGCCTCTTGCTCAAAGGGTGGAATTTCCAACCCAATGCAGGGTGACTGACTTGGGGGTCCCCTCACCTCGGCGTCTGTCTCGGCTGTCTGGGGTGGGAAGGAGGCTGCTGCACCCGGGAAGGCCCTGGGGTTCCCCAGGAGCCCTGGGAAGGCAGCAGGGGCCTGGGAGGGTATTGTCCCCATCACCACTCATGCCTTCCTCTTCCTGGCCGGGCTGTTTGAAGAAGGCTCGAGCTGATGCCCGGATGTAAGTGCTGTGCTCCTAGGGGGATGACCTGGCCAGGCTGGGGTGATGAACATGCTGTCGCATTGGTGTCAGGCTTGCAGGTCCCCTGTCCGCCGCCCACAGCTGCCCTGCTGGGGGAAAGACAGGGTTGCTGAGCTGAGGCAGAGATGATCCCTCTCCAAGTCTTATAGTAACGGGGAAGCTGGGTGCCTGCAGTAAAGGCTACGTTTCTCTTGTGACCAGAAGGTGGCCTGTGGGAGGTGAACACATCCTCTTTCCAATGGCTGGGACAGAATAGGAGTGCAGGGTCATGTGGTAGAAGGAACCTCAGTTTCCCTTGTTGTGCCTGCCTCCGCTGGGTTCTATAAATCATAAATCTATAAATCAGGAATGTTCTCAGCTGCCAAAGGACAAACCCCCCACAGGCCAGGGCAAAAAGGAATTCACTGGCTCAGGCTAGTGGAAGTTTCCAGAAAGAGTTGCCTCAGGCACTGACTTAGGAAGAAGTGAGAACCAAAGGGAGGAATTCTTTAACCAGAGAAACATTTACTGCATCCAGGGCTCCAAATAGTCGTCTCTGGGTTTTGCGGTGGGCGCCGGTGGTCCCACCGGTGATGTCCCTGCGAGAGACAGGCTCCCCCTCGGCGAAGCTCAAGGAACACCGGGGACTGGTGGGGGGACGCCCCGCGCGGTCTGAGCACCCTGGCTGTGGACACTCACGGAATGCAGGAGACGCTCCCTGTCCGTCTGTCCGTCTGTCTTGGGGCCGGCCGGCGCCACAGACCCGCACCTGTCGTTCTCCCAGGAAGGTTGTTGGGAGCACCCGGTGCTGGCTTGCGAGGCCCACAGCAGCGGGAAGCAAGCGGGGCCGCGGGCTGGAGGCTACTCAAGAACCCCGTCCATGCGCGCGAGGTCTCCGCGACTTGGGGCTGACGTCTGCGTGGCCCCCCCACCCCCACTTCCCGCCTCTGCAGCCTGACTCGTGTCTGCACCTGCAGGCTCTTGGGGAGCCCCGCATGCGCACTCGGCTTCTCCTCCTCCTGGTCCCTCCTCCCCCAGGTTCCTTGGCAGGGGCCGCTGGGATGGGCACGTTTCACTGGGGTCTCTGCAGTAGCACAGACGCCGGCGATGTGGGTGATTTTCTGGATCCACCCTCCCGCCCCCGCCGGCCTTGTCTGCCAGCTCCAGCATCAGGGGGTGTTTCTTAGGGACCCCCAAAGTCTCTTCTACCAGCTCCCCCCCAACGGCTGCTATCACTGGACTATAGCTTCCCAGCTACTGCTCTGTGGTCTTCCTCCAGCCTTGGGACCACGCCGTCCACACGAAGTGGCTTTTCTCCATCACTTTCTGCGCTCGGAAAGTTCCTCTCCTCTGAGCCGTTCTCCTCCCAGCTGGTGAAAGGTGTGTTCCCTCCCCACTGCCCTCCTAGTAGTGACCGGGGCCACCAGCATCGGGCCTGCGCCTTTCCCGCAGGAGCTCACTTCCTTGCACGAGGGGAGCCTGTTTCCCCATTTTAGGGATGAGAAGCCCAGGCTGAGGCCGGAGAAGGGGCTTGATGGGGGGGGTTAGGGTTTGCGGGGTGCTACCTCACCCCTGGGACCAAAGCTACTGCCCATTGCTCAGGGTTCCTCAGTTTAAATCACTGGCAGGCTACCCTCTGGGGTTTCCCACACCCACACACCTGCATGACGACCCTTTACTCCAGGAGTGGGCGCACGTTTCCTGCGAAGCACCACACAGTAGCTCGTCTAGGTTCTCGGGGCCCTTGGTTTCTGTTGCGCATCTCTCCGTGGGCCATGGTGGGGCCACAGCTGCTCAGCCAGACGACGTTCGAATGAACGTGTATGCCAGCGACACTGATTGACAGAAGCCGGGAGTCAGCTTTCGAGGCAGCGTTGCTGACCTCATTCACTCAATATTTTTCTTTAAATAAACACATTTTTGTTTTCACTAAAAAACTTTCACTTAGAGGAGAACTATGTCAGCAGAGTCGACGGAAACGCGGCGCGTCTTGCTGGAAAAGGATGGTGACCGTAGGAATAAAAACAGCAAGTCTGAACAGAGGGGGGCTGCCTTCTGCTCCAAGAGGGGGGCCTCTTCTCTCTTTGTTTCAAAGGTTGACAAGCAAAGCCCAGAGAGGGGCTAAAGGCATAAAGCAGAGAATCGCGATGCTGTCTTTGGGGTCATCGGAAGACATGGAGAAGAATCAGTCCAGGATGAAACGTTACTTACCGGCCCGTCTGTGTGTCTTGTGACATGATCTCACGCCCTGCGAAGGAGGGAGGCTCTGAGGTCAGAGGAGGGAGGTGGCAGGGGTGTGGGCTGTGCTCCTAATGGAGCAGCGGGGTGGGGACCCCAGGCAGTCAGTGGGTGTTGGGGATGGAGACACAGCCTCGTAGGACGGAGGACAGTGGCTTCACTTCAGGGCAGGCGAGCTCTCAGGAGTTGGTTCAAGGTTAAAGGGTCAGAGAAGTTCCCATGGCAACATTGGGAACAGAATTACCTCAGTTCCCTGCATTAGGGCTCCTTTTCTGCTCATTCCCCCACTTCTTTATGTTTCTTGTTCTTGCTCGCTCTCTCCATGTATATTTACACACATACACGTGCACATACGCATTTTCGCCTCTCGTTAAAAGTGCACATATTTTCGTTATCTTTTGTTTCTGACAACCACTTCCTCATCCTCCCCACCGCAAACGGCTGAGCAAAGGATTCATTTAGATTTTCTGCAATGTCAGGGCCTCTCCCGTGGAATTGCTCTGGCAGTCCCTCGGAAGCCCTGCAAACTGAGTCTATCGATCCCCGGCTCCTTCGATCACGGTCAAAGGCTGCGTGTGTCTCTTGGCAGGGGGCAATCCTAAATCTGTTGCTGGCTTTGGGTGTTCTTATCATCGTCCCGTGCTCCCAACCTCATCCTCTCCTGGTCCCCATCCTCTGCTCTGCTCGGAGCTTCCCACCTCCCAGCATTCCTTGTCCTACCTCCCTCTTTTCTACTCCTATTAAAAGCCTCATTTTACTCTGTCTTTTAATTTTTATTTATTTATTTAAAGATTTTATTCATTTATTTGACAGAGGGAGAGCACAAGCAGGGGGAGGGGGAGAGGGAGAAGCAGGCTCCTGGTCGAGTAGGGACCCCTACACGGGGATTGCTCCATCCCCGGCAATCATGCCCTGAGCTGAAGGCAGACGCTTAACCCACTGAACTTCCCAGGTGCCCCATGTCTTGCCTTTTTATTTTATTCTTTTCAAATTTTTAATTAAAAAATTTTTTTTAAAACATCTTGCCTTTTAATTTATTTATTTATTTTTTTTTTAAAAAGATTTTATTTATTTGACAGACAGAGTTCACAAGTAGGCAGAGAGAGAGGAGGAAGCAGGCTCTCCGCTGAGCAGAGAGCCCAATGCGGGACTCGATCCCAGGACCCTGAGATCATGACCTGAGCCGAAGGCAGAGGCTTAACCCACTGAGCCACCCAGGTGCCCCTTTTTATTATTTTTTTTAAAGATTTTATTTATTTATTTGACAGAGAGAGATCACAAGTAGGCAGAGAGGCAGGCAGAGAGAGAGAAGAAGGGAAGCAGGCTCCCTGCTGAGCAGAGAGCCCGATTCGGGGCTCGATCCCAGGACCCTGAGACCATGACCTGAGCCTAAGGCAGAGGCTTAACCCACTGAGCCACCCAGGCACCCCACATCTTGCCTTTTTAAAGCGGAATAAGATGATCATTCTGCCCTTACCAAAAGGCATTACTTGGAGCTTTCCACGGGGTGCAGAGGCAGGGAGGCCCATGTGTTCTCACGTCCTTCGGGGAATTACAGACAGCTTTCAATCCGCCAAGCTGACTTACGATTTTCCTTTTGCAACAGAGCTCCCCTAACTTCAGGCATCCCTGTACTATCTTCGTGAACGTTATCATTTATATACACTACTTTTAAATATTATAAAAATGTTTCTTTTAAATCAGTTTACTTAGGGAAAAAAATCCATTTATTCATCATAAACAATATTATCAGTGAAGTTACGGGCTTGATGTGCTACCGTTTTTTCTAACACACATCTAATAGTCTTATCCTATTAAAATAACAATGGTCATATTTTAAGGGCCCCAAATCATCGTTGTGGGGACCCTGCAGAAACCACGTGATGGAATTTAGCAGCTTTTCTATTGGGAGGGTGATGTAGTTTGTCATTTTCAAACTTCTGTTTAGCCCCCAAATTCTTACACTTTTTTTTTTCAAAATCTTATTTATTTTTTTGACAGAGAGAGAAAAAGAGAGAGAGAACTCAAGCAGGGGGAGCAGCAGTTGGAAGGAGAGGGAAAGACAGGCTTCCCACCGAGCAGGGAGCCCGATATAGGGCTCCATCCCAGGACCCTGGGATCATGACCTGAAGTGAAGGCAGACGCTTGCTTAACTGACTAAGCCACCCAGGCGCCCCCAAATTCTTACTCTTAAAGAGAATCTTGTGGTGAGCTCCAGTTTGGGAAACCACTGTTGGGGAGTTGCTGGCCTCGGAGTAGGAACTGGGAGGAAGATGGCCTCTCTTCTCCCCTGGCCACATGGCCAACCTCAGGGCCCCTGCTTGGATGCTAAGACTGAAAAGGACCCAGTTGAAGAAGCCGGTGCCCAGCACGGTGCAGACTCTAAAGCTGCAGGTCAGGCATGTGCCTGAGTGAGTTGGACCTTGTGTCAGGGACGGCAGAAGCGCCAGCTCGGGTGAGTGTGTGCTAAGCGCGGTGGGCAGGTCCTCAGCCTCCACTTCCCCTTCTGCCCTGCATGATTCCTGGATGCAGGGCTCCCACCTGCATTTCCCTGGGCTCCTGGGGACGGTGGCTGTAAGGTGGGGCTGTCCTGCACTACTCATGCTGGGTCTGTGACTGATGCATGAGTGTCTTGACAGCTGGGTCTTCAGGATGATAGGAAGTTCTGAAAGTTTGCCCTAGATTCGGCAGCCGGGAAATGTATGCCTACCCCAGATTTCAGGGAGAGTGTTATTGAGCTGTTTCCAGCCAAGTCACGAAAATTAAGTTGTTTTATGTCAGTAACACCTAAGTGTGACTGTGTCTGAGGAAGCAGGGGCTGAAGGTCTACTTTCCTCCCCAGGGGACTGAGGGTGTGACTCCTTAAGTGAGGTAATGAGTTTCAGGGTCAGGGACCGTGGGGGCCTGTGGGTGTCAGGTCAAAGTGTTGGTGACCCCACCCTGACCTTGGGGCCGGGGCGTACCCCGTGAGCATGGTCCCCAGGGCCTGGGATGGGGCGTGGGTTCTGGGGGGGTGGCGTAGAGTCAGGGAGATCCCAGAGCCCTTATCACTGGGCTTTTTCCCACTGCTCAGTTTAAACTTGCCACAGCGGATTCCCTTTTTAAGTCGGTGGAAGATTGATGATTTCATTATTTGTGGCACTCGGCAATAAATCTGAGAGTTTCGGCTAAAGCGAGCACTTTCTCCGCGTTGTGTCTTTGCTGAGTGTTATTCATCACGTCCAATCACTCGTCCAATCACTCCTTCACCTCGAGGAGCCCTGGCCTGGATGGGGGGTCGGATGGAGGGGGCGGGTTGGGCAGCGCCTCCCTGACTTGCCATCTTGTACTGCTGGGGGGCTGGAGGAGGGGAACCGCGCAGGAAGGGCCGGGGCTGGGAGGGCGGGTGGAGACTCAAGGTGGGCTGGAGCCGCGGAGGTCTCAAGAAAGGCCAGAGAATGAACCAGAACGGGGACTACAGGAGAGGCCTCAGGGGGCCTCAAAGCCTGGCCCTTTGCCAAGAAAATCTCCCATGGAGGAGAGGAGGTAACGCAGCAAAGAAAGGAAGAGAACCTGCCAGAGAGTTCCCTGCCAAGGGAGTGTCGGAGATTTTAATTCAAGTTGAAATGTGTTCTTGTTTGTGTACGACTAATTTCCCTCCCAAATGAAGGGTTTTGTCTGTCACTCTGGTGTTTCAATAGCAACGGGGTAATTAAGGTAACACGTGCCTCTCTCGTTTGCAAGGCGGGTTGTTCGGGTTGTTCGCGTTAACACGTTGGGGAAGCAAACGTGGCTCAGGCTGTTTCCTGGGTCCAAGGAGGAAAAAGCAAAGGGTCAAAGAAAATACCTCCAAACAGACACTTGGCTCCTGCAGGGATGACATCATCTGGAAAATGTGAGAGCCTTTGCCCTGAATGGAGGGGCCTCCTAGGAACTCTGCTCTGGTTAGGGGAACAGAGAAGAGAAGGACAGATTGTACCCAGAGATGGTATGAATGGGATCATAACTCACACGCTTACAGGGTCCAGGGAGGAGGCGTACGTGAGGGAAGTGGGTCTGAGTGTATTTTTTCAGTGCTATTGTATTTCGTCCACAGAGTAAATTCCCCGGGGAATTCATTTCCATGAAGAAATAAGCATTCTCTTTTGTTGAAACACATGGCTTTCTTGATCTGTCTTCTTGGTCTGTTGTTTTTAGTAGAGAGATGGGTAGAGAGATTTGTTTTTATGATGGAAAAAAAAAAAACCCCAGCTGTCTGAGAGATAATAAACAGTGAGGACTTTCAGGTTCATTGACGAGGGACAACAGAGAGGGTTAGGACCGTAGTGAGCTCAGCCTCCTGGCCCACCCACGGAGGGCAGCAGGGACTTGCTCAGGTCACAAACTGCTCAATGGAAAGTACATCCAGTTTTCTGTGTGTTTGATTTTTTCAGAGGAAGCTGGAAATCTACATGTTTATGCCAAACCTCCTCTTTTTTTCTCCCCCAGCTTCACTGAAGTGAATTGATGATTAAAATTGTAGAACAGTTAAAGTGTACAAGGTGATGATTTGATATATACATACATTGTGGAATCTTCTCATTTTAAATGTTGAAAACCAACTGTGTAGACCAGGTTTGGGGCTGGTCATGATTCATCTCCTGGCGGGTCATGGCCTATGGTCTGTCACTTGCCATCTGGGGTAGATTTTAAGTTAACCCGCACACTTGAGTAGCACAATTTGCTTCTAACTTTGGTGGCTGATTCATTTCATCTGTCTAGGATTCAATTTTTCCACCCACAAAATCAGCTCCTTCTATTTTTGCCATGGGTGATGTTTAAAGCCTCTACAACCTACTTACAGATCCTTCCATAAGTTTGTTTCTTGTGGGGAATGTGTGGCAGCCTGAATTGGGTCTGTAGTTCTTTATGCAGGGTCTGGGGGCTCTGAATTAGTTATGAGTTAGCTGTGACTGCTGTGACCTTGGCTTACCCAAGATAGAGGTTTATTTGCCACTTACGTGAACATCTGGTTTGGCAGTTCTGGCTCATGAACCAACCCTCTGTCTTTTTGGAAAATGTGAGCAGGTCCACCCTGAATGAGGGGGCCCTGGGAACTCTGCTCTGGTTAGGGGAGGGGTTAAGAGGAAGACAGAGGTTGTGCCCAGAGATTGTATGAATGGGATCCTAACTATGCCTAGGCTCGTGGCTCTATCCACTTGGTTCACATCCTCACATCTGTATTTTGTCAGTGAGAAGAGGGAAAAGGAAACAGGTAAGGCATCCCCAGCCCCTTTATGGGCACAGCCTGTCACAGGCACTCCCCACCTGTATTCACATTCCACTTGGCAACACTTACTCACGTGGCTGCAGATTGCTGCAAGGGAGGCTGGGAACTGTAGTCCTAGTTTTGGGCTGCCATGTTCCTGCTACAGAACAGAGGTTCAGAAGGGGTGTATGGATAATGGGGGGGAGGCAGCTAGTTCTTGCAAGCAGACGAGAAGGTGGCCAACTCAGAGTAAAACAAACAAAATCCCTGTATCTCAGCTGGGATTCTCAACTAACTTTTAGTGTTACTCTGGACAGATGGAGATAACTTGGTTTTTGACCTCTTTAACCAGTTTTGAAGCAAAACAGTTTTCCGAATTAATCTTCATGCTATTGTGTCCCAAACCTCAGTAATTTCTGTTTTCCCCTCATGATTTTGGATGTATTTGTCAATCAACTGAATGATTATTTGCTTTTATTACATTTTATTGTAAATATACTTAGTCTTTTCTTTCCAAATAAATTTATTTTAAAAAAAGTTTTGCTGAATGATAATGAAAAAACAACCTAACAATTTGAGGGATGCAGCTAAAGCAGTGTAAGGAGGAAAATTTATAGCTTTCAATGTGTGTATTAAAGAAGAAAATCAGAGACCTAAGAATTCACCTTAAGATGCTAAAAAAAGGTCAAAGTAAAGTAGATAAGTAGAAATAAGTAGAATTAAGGTAAAGAACTGACATTAATGAAATAGAAAAGTAAACCAATAGATAAAATGAACAAAGCTAAAAGTTAGTTCTTTAAAAAGGTCAATAGAATCGATAAAGCTGTAATGAACATTTTTCTGCATCTTGATTTTATCACTCAATTCCTTGTGGAAATACCTTCAAGTGATCTGGGATGGCTCTGAATTAGTTATTCTTCACAACGGCAGTGTAGTAAAAGCACTTGGCTACTCCTCTAGTAAAGGGAGTTTATTTTGTTCCTGGTTTTGGGCCACTAAGAACAACAGTGTGGTGACATTCTCGGGTGAAATGTTGCAAGACATACTTGCAAGAAGTACTTTTATTTCTATGGGCTGGATTTCCAGCAGTCCCAGAGCTGGGACATGCTCTTCTATGAATTATCTGTTTATGGCTATTGCCTCTTTGTTTTGTCAATTTGTAAGAGTTCTTTGTATCCTGAACTCTTTGCCTTTTACTGACTTACAAATGCTTTAACAGATTTATATAAAGACTTTGTTTACGTAATCATTTTAGGTACAAAAATCCCAAGTTTTTATATTTTTAGTATGTCTTTTTTTTTTTTTTATATGTTCAGGTATAAAATCCATCTTGGTTTGTAAAATCTCCCTAATCTCTCTTGATTGTAACTGCAACATTGTAGACTTCCTTGTAAAATATTTTATGAGGCAGAAGGTGGTTCCTTCAGTGTCTGAGCCGCAGGGAGCCCTCTTGCCCATGGTCGTGCCCTCCCCAGGATGGTCCACTCCTGGTGACTGCGTGGGGAAGGGGATAAAGGTCTGGACATTTGGGCATACTTGCTCCAGAGCTCCCCACTGGTGTGGCTGAGGCTTTGTCAGGCTGCATCACAGATCAACCTCTCGCCCTGTCTGGCCTCTTCCCCCACTTCCCTACACAAGTCTTGATCCCCTAAAACATTCAGTCTCTGGAGACACCCACTCTTCAACTCTTCTCTTTCCCTCACACCCGCCATCTCTATCAGTACACACCCTGGGCCTATAGCAGTCAGAACCTCCCCATGTGGTCTACCTGCTTGTCCTCCTCGAGGTCCCTGATTGCTGTCTCTTGGAGGACTGTCCTAACAGAGTCCTCCCCTGTCTCCCTGCTCAGCTCCTGCACCCACCCTGCAGTCTGTTTTGTGCCCAGAGCGAGCCTGTTAAAAGGATGTCAGATCCCACTACTCTGACAAAAGTTGCTGTCACTGGCCTTGCTCTGTGTAGAGCCCTTTGTATGGTGGATAGGGTCCAGTTCTCCCTGGTCCCTTCTGCCCCCAGTCTCTTTCTTGCTTCTTGGGGCTCTCCCTGCTCCTGTCACACCAGCTCTTCCTGGGACAGGCCTGTTGCTCCCCCCTTGTTCTTCCCTGTTCTCCGCCCAGATGTCCACCACTGCTCCCTCACCTCTGGGGCACCTGCTCTGATGTCCCCTTCTCCATGGGCTCCTTCTGACTGTCCTCTTCCTCCACGACTCCCCGACCCCCACCCTGCCTGCCACCACCTTTCTCAGGCCACTCACCACCCTGTGATGACTTTATGCCTGACATAGGGCCTAATCTGGATTCTTCCAGAAGCCGACCCCGAGACTGGGTGTGAGAATAGCAGTGCATCTGGAGGAGACCCCGGGAGCTTTGCAGGAGAGCAGGGAAGGGAGACCAGAAGGAGAAGGGCTATCACATCAACCCTGGTGGATGGTGAGCAGGTGGCCACAGTGGGGCACAGGGCTCAGTCCCCCTGGTTTTCTGTGGGAGATGGTGTGGGACAGGCCTCAGGGAGATGTGTCCCCAGTTCCTGTCTGGCCCTTGCGGAGGGCTGCTTTTCAGGATGTCAGCCCCCCGCCACGTGGGCTCCTGCCCCCAGCGGCCTCCAAGGGAGAGCCTCAGGGGCAGAAAGAAGCCAGTGAGGGGCAAGTGTCAAGGAAAGCAGAACAAGTGGCCCTGGCTGTGGGTTGCGTTCCCTGTCGTAGGCTGTCACTGCTTGTCATGCGTCTGCCTCCGTAGACAGGGAGCTCCTGGAGCTGGGTCTCCGCTGCATCCCCGGGGCCTCCTCTGTGCCTGGCGCATCCCTGGCCCTCCGGAGATGTGAGCAGAAAGAATGAACGAAGCCTTAGAGACGCCCCTCTGGGGCTGCTGGCCGGACCCTGCAGTCCTCGGGGAGGGCAGGGGCTGCACCAAATGCTCTGACTCCCGCACCCGCAGACGGCCACCCGATGCTGTCCTGCTGGACCGGAAGCCCCTGTCCTGTGGCCGCCTGGCTGGGTCTCAGGGTCAGCAGGGCTACAGCTGAACTGCTGAACCTCCTTGTCCTGCGGGTGCTGGGTGGATGCTTCCGGAGAGACACCCTTGTGTGTGGTTGCAGCCACGGAGCCTGATGGCAGCAGTGAGAGTGATTGTCCCTGTGACCCTGGCTGTCTCTGCTGGTGGGACGGCCAGGAGCCCACAGATGGCTCCTGAGTGCACCTGTTTAAGGAGAGATTTTTTTTTTTTTTTTTTGAAACCAGACCACCTGGTTTGTTCAGGAGAAGAAAACAACAAATATATGAATTTTTCTCTGGCCCCAATAATCTTTCAGTATCACGATGAACTCATAGATTCTTTAAAAAAAAATTCAGTGTGTTCGTATCTTTTTCTGTGCATTTTTTACATTCAAATATTTTTACATTTGTCTCGTAGAAGTTCTTTTACAATAGCTTCTGCTTCCTTTCCATCTGTTCCCGTCTTCCTTTGAGTACTTCCTGGCTTTCTGGTACAAAACCACTGCCTAGAATCTTGAGAAAGGTCGACATTGCAAGAGACTAAGGGAAGGCACACTGTTCTGTATTAAGGAGAATGAAAGGATTGGGGCAACAAAACGCGATTTCGCAAAGCGCGAAATCCAGACTGTATGTTGGACTGCGTTACTGTGTCAACACGAACTATCTTGGATGTGAAATGGTACTGATACTCTGTAAGGAAAAAGTATCTTTTTCCTTGGCAAATACACACTGCAGGGTTTAGAAATGAGATCTCATGATCTTTACGCCATTGTCTCAAATGGGTTAGCCAGAGAAGAAAAACCACACACACGTGGGTACACACACACACACACGCCCTTGGAGATTGGTGACCCACATGTAGCTTGGCCTGGGGTTGTCGGCTGGACAATCTAGGTGAAGTGTACGTAGATGTTCACTGTGCTATTCTGAACTTTTTGTTTGGTTCAACATTCACGAAAGTAAGTTTGGGAAAAATAAAATACAACAAAGCAAAAAAAAAAAGAAACAAATTCAGAAGGATCAGGAATTGTGGTCCAGACTGTGCGCAGCTGGACTCCCATGTTGCCCTAAGAAAACCTCCTGTGGGAGCTTCTAATGCTGTGACGTAAGGAACGCGCCAGGTTTGTGGTTTTCTTTTCTTTTCTTTTTAACCCTCCAAACTGTAAAAGCTAGACAAATTTGGGAAAGTAGTCTCTCTTATTCAAGAGAAAGAGGTAACGAGGAAAAGAGGGACTGAAGGAGAGAATTTGTTAAAGCTCTGAACCAGGGCACTTCCTCCTACATCATCCGTCTGGTTCCAACAACGACTCATAGAAGACAGGAAAATCAAGGCTTGGAGAATTCCCAAGCCTGTCGCCAGTAAGAACTTGTCCTTTCAGCTGCAGCTGCCGAAGAAGAAAGATGATTACGCCAAGTAGTCATACGGACAGAGGGTCTAAATCTACCTGAGTGTACAGATTATGGATTCCTGACCCTGGTTCACCTGTTCTTCAGAGAGAGCTTTGTAGCAGGAGGGGCTGTGTCCTTCGGGCTGAACCTGGAAAAGCCACCTGACCTCTCCCATCAGTGGTGCCTCGGCCCACAGGGCGAGTCTGGGAGAGCAGGTAGGGTCCCCCTCTGCCTGTACCTGTTCCAAGAAAGCCCCAGCGCCCCTTCCCCAGCAGGTGGCCCAGCCCTGTCTTCACAGGAGGGAGGGAGGCCCCTGGGGACATGGCCTAGGGGTGAGCTGTGAGGGGACAGTGGGGCAGGTCAGGGTGTAGCCTCGGGACCCTTGGCCTGCGACCCATGGGAGTGTCACCAGCGACTTCCTCCTCCATTTGAAGAGCTCCCGAGGCAAGCAGGCTTCTGCCTTCTGCCCCACGACGCGGGGGAGGGTGTGGGAAAATTAGGATATTTGATTTAGGGTGAATGGGTGGGTCTATCCACCCTGCCCAGCCTGCCCCCTCCCATGCCCTGCAGCCCGGGAAGGGAAGGACACTTTGCTAAGACACTTTCTGATGGCGCTGGGTAGAGATGGAAGTCAATTAGCCAATTAGGGCAGCTCCGCCCACCACCTTCCACATTCAGGCTGTTGCCTCTTTGCTTCCCACGTGGACAAAGATTCTAAAAAAGGAACCAAATCAACATCTCAGGAAGGAAAAATATCTTTGATGAACGAGTTAAATGAAGATGTCTTGATGAAGCGTCTGCAATGATGCTCCGTCCAAGATCGAGAGCCAGCGGCCCTTCCCTGACTGCTTTCTGTCGCTCCTTCTGGAAGGTGCTGAGGAGAGAAGTGGTCTCGGCACAGTGGGTTTGGGGCTCACGAGCCCCATCCAGGGAAGTGGGGTCTGGACACCGGGGGGCAGAGCCCAAATCTGGTCACAGGGTTTCTACCCAGAAGTCATGCCTGTGCTGGAGCTGTGACCAAGGGGCCGAGTGGGTCACCTGGTGCTGCAGGAGAAAATGGCCCTGATTTGTAGCCATTGCTGGTTTCCATGGGATAAATCCTCCTGCCAGGCCCATGCCCAGCCAGCAGGGAGTGAACTTCCTGAACATTCCACAGTTGGCTCTCAGAGTTGCTGTCCTCTGCACGTGGTAGGTGCGAGGGACAAGGTGGGGCCCCTCGGGGGTCTCCTGGCAGACGTCGGGGTTGGGGGCACCATGGGGCCGTGGTGGGCTTGCACACTCACCACAGAACAGCAAATGATCCTCGCCCCCAGAGTCCCAGAGGAAGAGGGTCTGGAAGGTTCCAGGCCAGTTAACAGTGGAGGAGAGAAACCCACGGGCAGAGGCCGGGCAGGCTCTCCGGGAGAGAACCCACCCTAAGGGGTTCGGAGAGGACCCGGGGAGGCTCCAGGACCCTGAGGCTGTTTGGGAAGGACTCTCCTGTGATCAGCCTGTGGAAGCCAAACCTGGAGGGAAGGTCGTGAATGTGCTACAATTCTACCAGAAAGATTATGCAAAACATTAATGCTTGATTCTTTTTGATTAGTCTGAGAATTAGGACACATGTGCCACTATCCCCTAGAAGTTGTTAAATAGGAGACACAAACTTATTTTTCCATCAAATTTAGTTTTGTTTTTCTAGATAAAGCCTTTGTTCAGAAGAGGTGGTCGAGAACAAGAACTCCCCTGCCAGTTACTAGCTTCCTGTGCCTCAGTGTCCTCATCTGTGAAATGGGATGATAATAACAGTATCTGTGGTGTGGAGGACTGAAGGCTTTAATGCACATAGAGTGCTGAGAACAGTACTGGCTTGAAGTAAATCCCAGGTAAATGTTGGTTAAGTACATCACAAATATTTGCTGTGAAACTTTGGTCCCTAAATTAACTAGACTTGCCTAAAATTGCTGTTTTACCTATTTGGATCATCCTCACGTAATGAAGACCTCATGTCATCATGCATGGTCCTTGCTGGGAAGGAAAGACCAGACCTGGGCCCTGGGCCGGGGTGTGGGCTGATGAGAGACACAGGAGAGTTCTTCCCCAAGGAGGTGATGTTTTCAGCTGAGACCTGACAGGCTGGCTACAGGTAAGTAAGTGAGGGATCAGGGATGGGGTAGATACTCCAAGAGGAGGGAACAGCATGTGCAAAGACCCTGAGGTGCTAGGTATGTCTAAGGCCAGAGGAGAGACCAGAGTGGCTGGGACTCCGTGGACACTGTGAATGTTGGGCAGTGGGTCTGGTGAGAGTCAGGGACCTGGGGGAGTTTGGGCTCCGTCTTAAGGGCCGAGGGCCGTCTGGAAGTCTTGAAGCAGGGGTGTGACTGGCATCAGATTGGCTTCTTTATATGTTCCCAGTTATACTGGATACTTTTCTGGTCTGGGGTCTTGTTTTCCTCTGTATGCCCCAGCATAGCCTGTTTTCACAGTGATGGGCCTGGGGGGATGGCGGAGCTCTGTTTCATGGCCTTGGTCGCATCTCAGAGAAAATCAGTGTGGAGAGTCAGGAATACTGAGCAGGGAACTCTGGCATGGGCAGCAGGGTCTGGAGTCAGTCAGCAACAGTGTCTTGTTCTGGGGCCAAGTCAGATGCAGGGCTTCGAGCAGAAGCCTCGGGACGAGTCCAGAGTCACAGTGGGGATGAGGATGGGCTCTGAATGGAAGGACCAGCCTTGGGGGCATCGACTGACGAGCACTGTGGCCGGGAGTTCAGATCCCACCCGGGCGGCTGTGTGCACGGGCTCCTGGGAGACACAGGTGCATCTCTGCAAACACCTTCTTTGCTCGCAGTCTGCACCCCTGCAAGACATGAAAATTATTACAGTTCCCCCAGGGGGTACACCCAGGCCTTTGTGGCTCGTCTATGCTCATTGCAGAGTGAACGCACGATTTCGTTAAGTAACACAAATGGCATTTGGGGCAAAATATAGAGAATTAACTAAAAGTCGGGGGAGCAGTGAAGTCCGTCATGGGGACATTTATGAATAATTAAGGGACCAACGCACGGCTGTATTTCAATGAGACGTGGGCTCGGCCTGTCGCTTCTCCCTGCCTGGCACGGGCGAGCCTTTGTTCTGCAGCGTGAGGAGTCTTCTAATTAAAACTTATTTGTCAGGAAGGCGAGATGTGTTTGTATTTCCCCGGGCTCCCATTGTTGTGAACTTCGCAGCGTTTCCTCTGAAAAATGCTCCTTTTCTGCTCAGCAGAGCTGGCTTGTCGGTGGTTCCCTGTCCCATTGGGAGGGGGAAATGCTACAAGTTCTCGGTCAGGCCATCCATTCTCCCCTTAAAGGATCCCTGACGTCACCATCGGACGACGATGCCTGGTGAGAAAGAAGACGAGTCCACGTTTACATACTGTGGCACGGCGGAGTGCATGTCCCTGCCCCTCTGAGTCATAGAGCCTGTCAATTGCCCGTGTTAATGACCTCTGGCTCCAAATAGGGTCGTCTCTGCTTGTCATGTGGGGGGTGTCGCTGTTGACACCGTGTCAGCTTCTCGGAAGCCTGTAATGCGCTCCAATTAGCGACCTGTCCTTCCCTCTCCTACAACTCAGTCCAACTGCTGTACTTCGTGTCCCTCGTTAACATGCACACCATGCGTGTCCTCTGTACCTCTGTGTGCAGTAGGAAAGGCTCAAGTTCAAGGTCCCTGGCAGGGAAACAACACCATTTCAAGCTCAGGGACATCCTCTGCAATCAGCATCACCTACTCATCAGGAAAACAAGACCTTGACATCGTTGGAGAGAAGCAGATACTTTACGAGCTCGTCAGCATAATCCACGGCCCCTGATCTGTATCAATATGAAATAAGAAGGCATTTGAGTGGAGTCAGGAAAAAGTAGCCTCGCTCCCTCCTCCTCTTCCCACTCGACATTGACTCATTCATGGATGAAATTGCGTCTTTGTAACGGCGAAGCATGAAAGATCCTGTGTAGTCAAATTAGTATCATGGGAGCAGAGAGTGGAAACAGGTTATTATATGTCCCCTCGTCCACTCTCCTCCCAGCAGGTGGGAGAAAGAAGCAGGAGCCTAGATGCCAGTGTGAATTCACAAGCGAGTACTCGGGAGAACCAGCACAGGCTGAGGAAGGGAAAGTGGGGCTGACGTCCCAGCTAACGTGCGTGGAAAAGACTTTCATTAACAGCATCACTGTCGTCCAGGAGCAGCTTGTGGATTCGACCACAGGTTGTGCGTCCTGTCGCTTGTCAATGAGCCTGAATACTTGTGCCAACATCTAGAGGACGTGTCGAAGCATCTCGGAGACTCCTTGAGCCAAAGGCAGGTGTCGGGGTCCCAGCTCTGCCACCGCGGGAGAGCTGGGCAGACCGCCCTCCCTCCTCGGTACACTGCTCCCTCCCTCCGACACTGCTTGGAGTTGCCCAGGGCAGGATCAAGCAGCCTGAGAGATGGAAGAGAACCTGCTTCTGCTGGGGGTCCCAGGAGAGAGTCTCGATCTGAGGACATCCTGAGGTGTGTCCTGGGGAGAATGACGCCTTGAAGTGGCAAATTGTGCAGGAATCACAGCCTCTGATGCAACAGCAAACCCTCAACTTACCGGAAGGTCCTGTTTGGGGTGGGAGATCCCTCGCTCACCGACGGGGGGCGTAGGTGGCCGGCAGAGCACAGTGGGTTCTGAGGTCCTGCAGCGAGTCAGTTTCTGGACTGGAAGACTGGTCGGGCTGAAAAAAAATAGGATGGGATGTGTACTCTTCGTCATATAGGTGTCCCTTACCCCCTGTTTGTTTATGTCCCCATTTCACTCCTCCAAAAAATCAGCTCCCCAGGGAAGAAATTTGTTTTTTTCCTCCTGTTATATCCCAAGCACTTGCAAGAGTGTCTAGCACACAGTTAAGCCTTCAACAGCTATGTAAGGAATGAACAAATGTACATACCATGTCAGTCTCAAAACCAGCTTGGCTGGGAAAGGGTGACATTGTGGTTCTTGACACGAATGTGGTGGCGGAACCTGCAGGTGTTCCCCGAGCTGCCGCCTCTCACCTCCTCCATGTCTTGCCTCCAGGGTGGAGGTGGAGAGGACAGGGGGATGGGGATGGTCTTGCTCCCCCTTTCTCCTCTCCCTGTCCCTTCCACTCCCAGCCAATTCCTTCCTCTTGGGGAGAGGCTTTCCCGGCTGCTGCCTTTGATCCAATACCGGGGCACATCCCATTTCTGCCATCAACCCCAGGCTGGAGTTTTACAGTAGGAATGAGGACACACAGCCTGAAACTGTTATGACTTAAGTCATGTGGTTATCCGTCCTTTGGTGCGCTCTGGGAGTTGTGTTAGAGAAGCAGGAGGCTGTCTGCTGAGCACACTCCGTACACTGGGCAGCAAATCCTTCCTTGGAGGCGGATGGGAGCATCACAACTCTCGTCCACCCCAACTGGGGACAGTAACCAGGGGACAGAGGTTACAGCCTAGGCTCGACCTTGCACCGGCCGGGTGTGTGTGTGTAAACAGGTTGAACCTCTTGGAATCAGTTTCTGAATCTACACAACGGAAAGAAGCCTGACTCTCTCGGATGCAGAGATGCACCTGTTTCCATGCTCACAGCCCTCTAGTCCAGTGATGTCCTCTGATCTCTGGGCCTTGTGATTCCATCGTGATTTAACTGTCAGTGTTGTTTTGCTTAGTGACACAGGACACGGTGATGCATCATCGCATCCCTTTGTCTGTGATGTGGGAGCTCATGGTCCTCTGCCCCGATCACCTTTCATGAAGGTCAGATGCGATCCATGGGGTTGAAAGGCCCTTGTGAATTAGAAACCGCTGCCTGGTTGTTCATTCCCGGCTCCGCTTGCTGAGCGTTCTTGGCAGACATGTCTCCTCGTCAGGCCCCAGGGTCCTCATCCTTTACCAATGGTGGAGGGATGGACATGACCTTGAGATCTGCTCTCTTGGGGGATGGGGTGGAGGGGTGTCTCCGGACACCCCAGGCCAGGGAGCACTGCCAGGCCACGCTGAGCAGAGATCTCCCAGATGAAATGGAGAGGAAGCCTGGGATGGGATGTCTCCCAGAAGCTTCCAGATCTGACGTTCTAGGAGGGGCCATGGTCTCCTGAGGCCCTGAGGACAGGGCAGCTGGTAGAGGCTGGCATGTCTGCCTCCGGGGCACCAGTCAGGTGCACCCCAGTGGGAACAGGCCCTGCAGTTGTGCCAAGAGTGACCTGCACGACCCCGCCTGGGACCTTGGTGCTGCTCTTCTGGGAAGGAGTGGCAGGCCCGGAGCGTGAGCTACTTTGCACAAACATGATGGGTCCGAGGAAAGCGGCCCCCGCAGGGAAAATGGAAATCCGAGGAACGACACCATCCCCGACAAGTGCAGGCAGTGACACGCGGGCGTGCATCGCGGTGTCTACACGAGGCCAATGCAGCCAGTTGCTTGTTCCTGCTCTCATCCGATTACGGGACATCGATGGGACGGTCTGCAGTCAATGGGAAGCCCAGTGAGGCACCTGCAGGCGGGTGTTTCCAGGAAAGCAGTGATTCTGATGTCCCCTGGCACTGACCGCAGCGGGGACAGAGAGTGTGCAGATGACCTGACTGGAGCCATTTGTACCATGAGCCTCAGCTTCTGGTGTGCGACTGCCAGAAACTGTGGCTTTGTTTCCCCACGTGAAAAATCATCTTTATTATTAAAGTTGTAAATATTCATTGTAAAAATAAATAATCCCACGAGCACAGACCTGCAGTCTTTCTGCTGGAAATGCTGGAAAAGAAGAGCTGCCTTTTCCCTAAAGAGTCGTCCTGTGTCTCCTGAGCCAGCCTGCCTGTGGGGAGAAGCTGAGAGTCCTTAGTCTGGCATTCAAGGCTCGCGGTGGTCCATCCCATGGGACATGCAGGGGACAGGGCCATTTCTGGCTTCCCACAAGCCATGCCCCCTCCCTGGGGCTACCTGCCCTCCTACGTGAACCTCCCGTCCTACGTGGGGGTGTTGCAGGGTCCTTCCCCTTCCCCTTCCACTGTGAAAGCTGAGGGGTGAGACCCTCTCTCTCCCACCCCGCTTTCCTGGCAGTGGGCGCTGGTCTAAGGCTGGCCTGTCACATGCTCTTTTCTGGGACTTGGTTTTGAGCAAGTGAAGGAAAGAAGGTCGAGTGCAGGGAGGTCACTAGTCCTAGGGCAGCGTCTGGGTCAGCTGGTTCCGGGTGTGAGATGCCATCTCTGGGCCCAATGGCTCCTGTGGTTCCCACCTGGTTCCCCATCTCCTCCGGTGTGTGGGGTCCGTGATCCTGCAGAGAAAACCCGAGGTGCTCCTGTCACCCAGGTGGGTGTCCGTCACTTTTGGCCAAGACCTTGGCTGAGCTGTGGCTGGCCTGGCCGGGCCATCTAGGGGAGGACCTCCTTCGGCACCTGCCATCCAGTAACCCTCTGGGGCCAGCTCTTAGCTGTAACCCTCCTTTGAAACAATCTAGAATTAGGGAAAAAAATTTCAACACCTTTGAAATAAATGGGACATGCTCAAAGGACAGAGGAGCTCGTACTCTACTGCGAGGGTTTTCTTCCTTTCCTGATAGAGCTCACTCCTAATATTCATCAGAGGCCATTAATTTTAGCTTTGTGGGAAATGCAACGCCCAGGCCATCCTCCAGAAGGATTTCTCTTTCACAAGCCAATCAAATTACATGTGATTTGAGCAAGAGATTTCATAGACAGTGAGCGGCCAATGTTTAGTAACGGAAGGTTGAAAAATTATTTTATTCCCTTCCCTGTCTCCCTCCCTCCCCCCAGTGAGGTGTTCTGGGGATGTATTCCATGACTGAGACTTCCCCCGGGGAAGACATGGTGTGAATGAGCCAGCTGCTCCGAGCTGGATAGATCCATCATTTTCTTGTTCTTTTGGTTAGTCAGGACTGTGGGTACCAAATGAAGCATCTCATTCAAATGGGCTTAACCAGCAAATCAACAAAACACAAAAATGTCTGTAATAGCTCACATGACCAAAGAGTTTGGAGGCAAGCTGACTTCAGGTATTGCTGGATCTAGGCGCTCCCAAAATGTCATCAGGACTGTTTCTCTTCCTCTTAAGTCTAATTTTCTTTGGTGCTGGCTTATTCATCCAGAAGCCCACCTTCTCTAGCTCAGCTATGCCGGTGGAAAGGGAGCCCCTTTCCATTCATACCAGGACAACACTTTGAGTTTCATTTGAACAGTTATTTCCACATGTTTTTCCTGAAACCAACTCCCTGGGCCAGAGTGGTCTCCCTGATGAGCCCCTAGAGACTGACAGCTGGGGGGGGGCAGTTTTTCCAAAGGAGAATCAGGAGACAGAGGAAAGAGTGCCAGATGCCGGTTAGCAAACCCACAACGCCCCTACCACTCACCTGGTCTATATCTCTCATCAGTGGCGGGGCATGTGTTTGTGGCGCCCCCTGTGGTCTGGAGAACTTCCACTCATCCTCTGTTGCACCTGGTTCTTGGCCAGCCCTCCCCTAGCACTCCGGGAGGGTCATGCAGAATGGGGTGTTGGAGGAGCAATGATGTCTCCTGAGCGGATTCACTGCATGAGGCCCTTCTCTGAATGCCCCACAATAGGGCAGTTCTTTGTCTTCCATACTATTCTTCCTGACCATTTCTGGGAGCACACCTTAGAGACCCATGTAAGGGTGACTTCATTCTAGCTGGAATGAAGACCGATTTGGGGGCTGGCTCATCTCTGCAGAAGTGTGGCTATCGAGCCAGCTGTCCTACAGCCCAGGAGTGAAACACCTGGGCTCTGGACTCAGAACACACGGGATCAGGTCCCAGTCTGCCACTTGGAGCTCTGTGATCTCGACTAAGTCACTTAAGCCCTGCTACAGTTTCTTTTTCTATAAAATGGTCTGATAATAAAATGGACCTCAAAATAAGGTTGTGAGATTTACTGAGGCGATGTGTGCCTGTTAGAACACGGAGTACGTTCCGGATGAATGTGACTGGCCATGAGCTCTATCTGATCGCACATTTTCTCATGAGATAGCTAAGATTTACATTCATTTTATTATTTTTTTCAAAGACTTCATTTATTTATTTGACAGAGAGAGAGAGAGAGATCACAAGTAGACAGAGAGGCAGGCAGAGGGGGAGGGGGAAGCAGGCTCCCCGTGGAGCAGAGAGTCCGATGTGGAGCTTGATTCCAGGACCCTGGGACCAAGACCCAAGCTGAAGTCAGAGGCCTAACCCACTGAGCCACCCAGGTGCCGCTACATCCATTTTAAAGATCAGGAACCTGTGCATTCAGCACCTCTCGCAAACACCTCCATTTCTGCTGTCTCTAAATCACCAGCATTAGGAATAAGGAAGGAGAAGACTAGACCAAGGTGATATGCTTTTAACAAGCCCCTCGGAGGCTCTGGGCAGCATCGCTGGAGTTCATGACCACCGGAAGTCCGAAGAAAGCACGTCTGGGGGCTTTCTGGCCGAGCACATGGCAAGAAGAGAACTAAGGTGCCAGGTGCAGCCATGGCTGCTTCACCACACTATTTCCTTTACTGTGGCATCCACCTACCAGTCATCACACCCATTTTACGGATGAGAAAAGTCAAGTCCAGACAAGTTAAATAATTTGCTCCCAAATCACACGGAAGGTATCAGAGCTGGGATTTGAACCCATGACAGTCTGATTCCAAGGCACATGTAGTTTTAACGCTACTTGATTTCTTTTTCAGAGGAACAAGGGAGAGGCCAAGGGTATAGCCTGTCTCTTTGGTGGATAATGGGCTAACAGGTGATCAAGTAGTTTTCTTATTTGTATTAAGAAACTCCCTTTCTTTCCAAGACATTAATTTCCAAGACATTAATTACTTTTAATGAGTATTTTGCAGTGATTGGGAACTCTTTTTGATGAACAGGGTCATGAATCGACTCTTGATGGCTCCCAAGAGCTAGTTAGATCTGAAACCTGCAGACTTGGGCAGGTCTGGCCGGGCTGACTTGGGAAGAGCTGCGGCCCTTCAGAGAGCATCTCAGAAACCACAGAGGAGTGGGTCAGGAAGGGGCACGTCTGTCATCTGATGGCAAATCCCCCTGATCCTCCTTTGGGAAGTGGCACTCCCCCTGAGACCCACACTGTGGGCGTTCTGTGTCCCTGTCACCATGTCCTCACAGGCACAGAGTAGTACGTGTTAAAGAGTATTTGTGCCAATCTGACTTGATGTGCTTTGTTCCTTTATTTTGCTGAGAATTTATTGCCGGGACTGGCTAGGCCTGGGTTCTACCTTCCCTGCCAGGGGCACTGGAACCCAGCTTCGAGCCAAGAAGAACCAAGTCCCCATGCACCGGAGGGTCATTTGGGCCCCAGCAGCCTGTCTTACAAGGATTCCCGCCTCCCACTCGCTTGGAGAAGAACGGTCAGTAACCCAGAGTGTAGACGGGACTGTTTTGTACTGTAATCCACACCCGCTCCCCGGTGGGAGGCCTGGGAACCTGGCTCTGGTCCTCGGTCCCCCTATGGGGCCACCCCATTAGTGTGCGGTTCTCACCTATAGGTGCTCCAGACTCGTCCTTTCCAGTGTCTCTGGTTTGAGGACCCTGGGGACACAGGCTCATCTACTACACGTTGTGGGAGGGTGTCCCTGAGCACCATGTCCTGCCATCTCCCCTGACGATTTGGGCACCAGGCCCAGCGACCACTTCATCCTGGAGACTGATCCCAGAGCCTATTTCACGGCTCATTCAAAAGGAAGATGAGAAGGACTTTCCTGTGCCATCTAGAAATGATTTCATTCCCTAGGGACTCGCTCAGCAGCCATCACAGCACAGCCCGGTGCCCGGACTGTTGGCAATTCGCCATTCTGATTAAAAACACCCAAACCCCATTATGCTCTGCATTAGGCCCCAATAGAGGCGACATCGCTGGGCCCTGGGTACATCTGGTCACCGTGAAGGAAGCTCAGAAGGGGAGGGGAGCAGAGTGTGTCTGACTCACATCAGGCCGTGGAGGCAGGAAGGGATACCTGCCAATGATGGGAATCCAGGAGCCCCTGAAGACAGCTATTCCCGTGCACACGCATCTGGGAAACGTTTAACTGAATTTAAGAGGGACATCATTCCTGGGGCAGTCGTTAGCCCCAGAGGACGTCAGGCGCCTGACCCTATTCACGCTCGTGTTTCTGTGCACACCCACCACCCCTCCCTTCCCGCCGTCCTGGCTGTTCCTGGTGGAGATCTGTGGGGACAGCATAGCCAGCCCTCAAAACAGGGCGTGAATTGGGGAACAGGCCTTGGTTTCAGGGAGGGGGGACATAAGCCACGGTCTGCAGGGACATGCTGAGGCCTGCCTGATGCCCCTGCTGGCCTGTGCCCGGGTCCCCGCAGGTCTCCATGGTGGCTCCCAGCAGGGGCTCCATCCTGCAGCTCTCGGTGCTCCTGGGGCCTTGAGGTCCCGCAGGTCCTTGGAGAGGCCCCATCCTCCCACCACGTGCCAGGAAGGCCCCTCCTGGGACCGCAGACTCCGAGAACCTGTTCTGGAGAACAAAGGTGGTGGCCGCACGATTGGGGTTCTGAGGCCGCAGGCAGCAGGATCCACGCTGAGCTCTGAAGCAAGGACGAGAGGACGTGACCAGAAGGATGTGGGGAGCAGGGCACCAGGCTCGGAGGGCGGGGACCAGGGCATCCTTGGGATGCGGGCAGCAGGAGTGCACAGGAAGTTTGCTGTCGGGCAGACGGGTGAGGTTCAGGGTGAACTAAACCCTTCAGGGAGAACTGATAGGCCCTCACTCACCAGAGGCTTTGGCCCCAGCACCAATGTCCACCCCAGGACCTGTCCCCTATCCGATGCCTCTTCCCTGACCCCTGTTGGGACCAACACCTCATGAATAAAGGTCAAAACTGGTGGAAACTGGGGGTCACTTCCTCACACTCTTCATCTCAGGGGGTGGCAGGCAGCACGAGGTCCCTCTGTGTTATGACCTGGGCAAGGAGCGGGAGATGATGGCGGACTAGGGTCATGGTCACTGGACTCTAGACTCCCGGATGGCCACACTGCCTGGACTGCTCCACCATGGCCCTCCGGAGGAGGAGGAGGGGGCTCAGATACTGAACCAACTTTAAAAAAAAATCATGTTGCGTGCTAAGGGGAGAAAAGAAAAGCCACATAATTGCTATATTGCATCTTTACTGAGTGAGTCAATAAACACAGATTCAAAAGAAAGAAACAACATTTTTATTGAAGTCTAGGATAGCCTAAGGGGTTTTGGGAAAACTGACTGGGCCACCCTCCTGCCTTTGTCACTGTTTTCACGTCCTGCAATGTATAACTGCTCGAGACAACAGCAAGTGGCACTTGCAAGTTCTCTAAGACTGGAAATTGTCCTGTGTGACTTTACAAGTCCCCGGAGGGTACGTAGGTACATGTGACCATGCATGCCACAGGTGTTTGTGGAGCACCCAGTGTGTGTGGGACCTGGAGTGGGGGTGCACCCAGTGTGTGTGGGACCCGGAGTGGGGGCGGGGGTTCTGTGGACGAGACAGGTGGGGAGCTGCTGTCCTCACGGGGGGCTGACAGACAAGAAACAGGTACACAGACATGGGACCCGGAGATGTTCAGGGTGACTGGGGCATCAAGGAAAGTGACCTGCGGGGGCGAGATGGGGGGGGTGTGTCCCGTTAGATCGGGAGTGCCCCGAGGAGGTGGCATGGGAGCTGAGACCCGGGGGAATGGGAGGAGTTGCCCTGGGGAAGTGTGCGGGGAGAGGACTCCGGGCAGAGCGTACAGGGGCAGCAAGGCGCGCCCATAGACTCTGTGTTCATCACGCGTCTCTTCTGGGGGAGCAGTGCCCTCTCGAGGGTCCTCTTTCCCTCTCCCGTCTCTGCATCTTCGAACATGGGCTGCAGTGGCCAGTTCGCTGCCAACTCGCCCCCGGCCTGAGGGTGTTCCACCGGGTAATCCGCATTTCTCAGTCTTTCCCTCCAGCAAATGGAGCGACGCAGATTCTACCACTCTGCCTGCTTTATTTTAGAATGAACAAGTCCTTCCACGTCCCAGGGGTTTGCCCGTCAGTGTAATTTTATGCCTGGATGCATTCACTCAGGCATTCCAAGAAGATTTAGGAAGTGTCTACTCCGTGTCAGACACCGTTCCAGGTACTGGGCACAAAGCAGTGAGAAAACCAGACACAGGAACAGAAAGATCCCTGCCCTTGTGGGATCCTTCATCCTGATGAAGAAAGACAAACTCTGCCATGAATGTAAATTATCGGAAGGAAGGGTCTGTAGGTCCTGGCCAGTGCTTTGGTGGGAAATAAAGCAGGAAAGGGGCAGTGAGTGTGCAGGATGTGGAGGGGGATGTAATTGTCCAAGAGCTTTCCCTGAGAAAGTGATGGAGAGGGAGAAACCCTGAGACTCTCTGGGAGAGGTGCTTTCCCAGCAGAGAGAACGGCCATGCAAAGGCCCTGGCGTAGGCCTGCACCTGGTGTTTCCACGTGTGGCCAGGAGGGCAGGGAAGCCAGAAAGGAGGGAGAGAGGGGTAGGGGCCAGGGGAAATCAGAGCAGTGATGAGGGGCTGAGTCGGGCAGGCCCCCAGGTCACGGTAAGAACTTGACTTCTACTCCGAGTCAGATGGGAGCAGCAGAGGGTTCTGATCAGACAAACGACAGGACCTCATTCCACTGTTGGTTTGGGGGAACTCACTTCTTGAACAGGACTTGGCCTCGGCCGTCTCCGAGTCCCTTGGCTGCTGACACGTCCGCTCCCGGCACCTGCGTGGCTCGGTGGCCCAGGGCCTGCTCTGCCCAGGCCTCTCATTTGTGGCATTTCTCATGTTCACTGCCTCCCGAGCCTGGCCCATTTAGGAGCCTCATTACACCTTGGCACAGAGAATGAGGCTCAGCAAATGGCTCATAAAGCATCTTTTTAAAGGTTAATGGTCACTGGCGCGGGAAGAAAGGGCCACCGAGCCTGGATGCTCTCTTTGATTTTCAATTAAATCAAATGAGAGCCACGCCTCCTTGTAGGTACCTGGTCTGATTACCAAGCAGCCGGGGAGGCCTCGAGGTGCCTTGGAGGCTGGGACCATCAGCCCCCTGTGAGCCACAAGTGCGGGTAGGAAGCGGCTCCTGGGTTGGGGGGTGGGGAGTGGGCCAGGGGTCCCAGTCCTGCCGTCGGCTCTGGCCACGGGAGCTGCGCATGTGCACAGGCCATACTGGAGGGACCACGCTTGGGCCAGTAACTTCCGGGAGGGCAGGGATGAGGTCCATCCTCAGGTTCACGGGGCGTGGGGCTCGGCACCTGCTCTGGCGCGGCAGGTGTGCAGGTGTGGGGTCGATCTCAGACAATGGGCCCCAGTCGGTGGCCCCAGGTCAAGAAGGGAAAGGAGCCTGAGTGCGCTCCTGGCCGCGCCTCACCGCGCCTCACTGAACCTGGACAGCGTCTCCTGCTTAATTCTTCCATTCATTCAGTTATACAGTGACGATTTATTGAGGACCCAGTGTATTACTTATCTATTGCTGAACAACAAACTATCATAAACTTAGCAACTTAAGAAATACTCATTCATCATTTCATACTTTCTGTGGGCCAGGAATCTGGGCTCAGCTTTCCTGGGATCCCTGCTCAAGGGCCAGGAATCTGGGCTCAGCTTTCCTGGGATCCCTGCTCAAGGGCCAGGAATCTGGGCTCAGCTTTCCTGGGATCCCTGCTCAAGGGCCAGGAATCTGGGCTCAGCTTTCCTGGGATCCCTGCTCAAGGGCCAGGAATCTGGGCTCAGCTTTCCTGGGATCCCTGCTCAAGGGCCAGGAATCTGGGCTCAGCTTTCCTGGGATCCCTGCTCCAGGATTCTTGCCAGCTATAATGAAGGGGTCAGCTGGGATGGGGGTCTCATTTGAAGGCTCAACTGGGGAATGATCCAGTACCAAGCTCGCTCACGTGGTGGTTGATACAACCTGGTTCCTTTGGGCTATTTTGCCGGGTGTCCTGAGTTCCTGGCCACATGGGTTCCCCCGTGGCCAAGGCATTGCACTTCATCAAATCTAGCAAAGAGAACATCTTCCAGCAAGATGAGAGTCACTCTCTAAGAGAGTCACTATCTGTCACCTAATCATGAGTCAGCATGCCATCAATGTCAAGGTATCCCCCTGGTTAGAAGCAAGTTACTAAACTGGGAGGGGATTTGCAGGTGGCGAATCCCAGAAGATGGGAATTAGGGGCATCATGTTAGAAGATGCCTATCACAGTGGATCATGGTGGACAACCTCTAAGATAACCCCCAGTGTTCCCTGTCCCCTGGCATTCACACTCTTGTGTGATGACACCTTCCCCTTGAGTGTGTGTGTATGTGGAGGGGGAACCTAGGACTTCATTCTAAGCAATGAAATATGGCAAATGTAATGGGATGTCATTTTCATGATTCTCTGGCTTCTGTCTTGCTCTAGATCATTCCCTGGCTTGGAGGAAGCAGGTTGTCATGTTGGAGAGACTCATGTGTTGAAGAGGATGGGCTCGGGTCTCCAGCCAGCTAGGAACTGAGGCCCTCAGTGTAAGGCCTCCGGAAACTGGCTCCTGACAACAGCCACGGGAACTTGGGGGTCAGACCCTTTCCCAGCCAAGCCTTCAGATGAGGTCCCTGCAGAGTCAACAAGTTGAATTAGCCTGGGAGACACCATCGAAAAGAGGACCCGCCGGAACCAAGCCCGTATTGTTCCTCACAGAAACCGTGAGGTAATAAGTATGTGTTGTTTTCAGCCATTACATGTGTGGTCATTTGTTACACAGCAACAGAGAACGAACACACCCACTTAATGTCAGTCACCGAGCTGGGCCTTCTAAAAGGTTTCCCTCCAGAGAGCAGCTTCAGGGATGTTCTGACATTTGCTACACACAGGCAATTCCAAAATGAATACCCCTGGTAACTCCATTTCATGTTTGGGCAGAAAACAGTGATTAACAAAGCCTGGGAAAGCGTGAGGCATTTAAGTGCCCCTGGAATTTAAAGGCTTTTGGAACTAGTTGTGAGGGCTGCCGGGAAAGGTGCAGGCGATGACTCCTGTGGGACGTGGTCTGTGGGAGGGACGATGGAGAGACAAGGGCTTCAGGTCAGTGGTGGGCTGTCCAAAAGGGCATCAGGTGCCCAAGGGAAGGAATGAGATGGGCCAAAAGGATGCCAGCCAGACACTAGGAAGCCCTGTAGGTCAGCCTCCTCCTTGCTGTGACCACCCAGACCAGGGGACCTGCCTAATGTCTCCCACAGTCTCCTCCACGGTCCCCCAGAGTCCTCTCTTGTCCCTCGCTGGTGAATTCCCAATGCTGTGGCCAGAGGTTGTTCTAAACTCCCCAAGTCCCTTAGGACCCACTACACTTGGGACAAAACTTGTGTTCCTGACTGTGGGTGATGTGTCTCTACATGGCACGTCCTGCCGGCTCCTGTGGTCTCGCCTCTGACGACGGTCCCCTGACCTCTGCAGCAGCCTCCTCTGTACTTTGCTGTTGGGTCATCTCCTGCATCTGTCATTCTGGACTGCCCCTCTCCCGCTTTTCTTCTCAGCATTCAGATCTCGGAGCGAGTTCCTTCCTCAAGCACCACCTCTAACTGGAAGTCCATGACCCCTCTGATGGCTTGAAGCTCCTTTGTTCCACGGCGTTGGGACCACTGTGCTGCTCACGTACTTCGTCATCTAATGACAGTCTTCCCCAGTGGAATGCGAGGCTCCTGGGGACCAGGAACCTTGTTCCCTGTGGCCCAGTGCCAAGGATGCTGCCTGGGACAGCACGGTCATCAATCAGCTTTGGTCAGATGATGAATCGTCCGTCTTCAGAACACACTGTCAAGAATCTCCCAAGAACACTTATAACTAATAAGGGAAAATCTGTTTTTCCCAGAGAAACAGGCAGAACGCTCGCTGGCTGGCTCCATCGCTTCCCAGTCTCCCTGCCCCACACCCCCCGACCGGTGTTGTCTGGGCTCACCTCCCAGATGAACTGCTGGACCTTGAAACCTCACCTCAGGGTCTGCTTCCGGGGAAACCCACACCAAGACGCGGAGTGGAGGTCTGGGTTTACATTCTGCACACGTGATGGAGGTGTGCGTGTGCACGCGTGACGTACGGGTTTTCCCTAAGTGGGGGGATTTGCAAGACCGAATCATGGCTACACGCCTGTGTCGAGGCTTCTCTGTGCGAGGCGGGGAGGCTGCGGTCCTCTCATCGCATCTCCCTCACGGGGCTGTAGTGCAGGACAGAAGCTGTGCAGAGGGCAGCAGAGGGAAGTGGAGGGGGAGGGCAGGCGAGGGAGGGGCAGAGGAAGGAGGAGAGGGAGGGATGGCCCCCGGGAGAGGGAGAGGAGGGGATGAGGTGGTGTTTCTGGGGTTGGGGGGCAGAAGCCGCCTGATGACAGGGAAACACGAGGGTCCCTCAGTAGCCCCTCGGAGCTGACGAGCTCTGCGAGGACATGAGATGTGTCCATCAGATCTCTGGGGCCAGTTTCCAGGCCAGACCCGTAGGGCCCGGATCTGTGTGTGTGCAGAAGACTGACACACATACACATGCGCACACGCCTGTACATGTGCACACACGCCCCACAGCCGCACACACTCGGGCACTCAGAGGCAGCATGTCCCGTGTCATTAGAATGCCAGGACTGGCCCCATGCAGCCCTGCGGACCAGAGCCCAGTGTCCAGGGGGTGAGCCCTGGTGCCAGGCCACCTGCTCTCCGTGGCAACCGGGCCTCGTACTGGCCCGTTAGTATGAAAGCTCCAGGGCTGACTGATCTCGCCCGTTTGCCTGTGCACTTCTGCTGCTCACTATGCGCCCCCCCCCCCAGTGATGGGGGCAGTGAGGCACAAACCTAGGTCTGCTCTGCATGTGGGGTGAGTGTGGCCTGCAGTTAGGATGGGGTCGGGGTCCGATCAGCCTGAAAAATACACCAATAGTCATTGGGGTACAGCTGCCGATTGCTTTCCAAGTGCGCAGCATGGCGTGTGTATTAATCCCAAAGATCCATCACGTCTGGCGGGTTCTGAAGAGTCTCCCTGGCGGAGTGGAGTGCGGGGAGGAGCGAGAACCTGGCAAGTTCCATCCCACCTCCCACGCAGTCCTGGAGTCGCTGTGGAATGCTGGGGTTTGGCATCGGGGCACGAAATGTGGGAGAAAATCTGAATGTGTCTGCCCAGGGTATGTCTAGGGACCGGGGGTGACAAGGACTGTGGAAACCCCGGGCCCCACATGGCAGGACTCCAGGCTCCGCACGGCTCCTCTCAGGGTGTGGGACCCGGTGCGTGGGGGTCTGGGGCGGAAGGTGGAGGCAGAGAGGGCTGGAGAGAAAGGGCCGAATTTGTTCCTCCATCTCCAGCAGGGTCTCAGACTCCAAGCCCTCACGGGCTTGCTAAGTGGTAAAAGGAGGGAGGACCCCACCCCAGCAGCCAGCATCTTCCAGGGGATTCCCACCTGCCAGGCCAGGGCCCAGCTGCTCTGGATACAGACTTGGCCCATCCCCAGCCTGAGCAGTGGGTCCCATCATCACTGTGGTCACAAAGGGGCGGCACCCAGGGAGGCCAAGGGGCTGGCCCAGGTCACATGGCCAGCCAGGGCCCATGGACGACTCCGCACAGGAGTCTGGGGGCAGGTCCTGGGCCTCGTGCTGGGATACGATGGGGCGCGGTGGAGACCGTCCACACTGTGGGCATAGGCCTGTCTATAGGGACAGTGGGACTCGCCCACCGATCGCCACCCAAGGTGGTGTGGGCCCAGGGCCGCCCCTTCTCCCACGACCTCAGGAGAATCAAGCTATGGGAGCCTCGGGGGGAAATCTCCAGGTTTTCACACATTGACACTGGATTCACGTTTCTCGGAAACACAAAGAGGGACAGGCCAGACTCGTCTGCCGGCTGCTTTTGGGCCAGCGTGACCTCTGGACAGGGGGATCATCAAGGGTGTGGATGTTGTGATCATCAAGGGTGCGCTGGGTGATGTGGGGGTTAGGACACAGTTACAGGGATGTGACGGGAACTGTCCCGACAAGCTTACGGTCCCAGAGTGGACAGCGACCCCTACTTTTGCGGGGTTGCCCTGGCTGCTAAAAGGTCAGGAAGCAACAGGTCCCAGTTCTGTGGCCTCCACTGGCTGGAGACAGGGCTGGTCCTGTGAGTCAAGCCCCCTACCCCCACCCCTGCACGAGGCCCCGCCCCCCAGGCCTACAGCAGCTTGCATCTATAGATCTCCCCACCTCGCCCACGCTGAGCCCCGAGTCCTGCTGGGCCAGGGCAGAGGCGGGCCTGGACACTGTCCTCCTGGCGCCTCGTGGGCAGAGGGACCCCTCCAGAGCCCGATGGAGGCCCCACAATAACCGTCTCCCTCACAACAGCCCTCCCGTCCTAAAGGGTCACTTCCGGAGAATGCCAGGTGGTGGGCGCCAGATTTCGGCCTCTGATGTCGCCTGTTCGCTCCCTGGGAGCAAAGCAATCATCCTTTGTAAGCTCTGATGGGGAACAACTGGCCGCTGTCCTTTAATGAGCAGGGAGCGTGCTCAGCGACAGCCTCCCGCAGGGCTCCGTAATGTCCATTAAACCTGCCTGTGCGCCCCGTGGCTCCCTGCAGCCGGCCAGGGGCCACGGAGGCCACGGAGGCCCCAGCCCCGACCTGGCTCCCGAGCCTGAGAACAGCCTCCAGGAGAAAACGCCAACCAGCCAAGATTCCTGGCAGCCGCTCAATCCGGCAAATTATTTCTTGCAAATTACTTCTTAAGGCTGAAATCCGGGCAGGACCGCGCAAGTTCGCGGGCGTCTGTAATCTGCTGGTGTTCAGCCGCCTGGACACATCTGAGGGCAGGCTGCTCATCTGTGGGCGGGGGATGCTGTGGAAACCGTGGCCGCCCTGATCAGCCAGGTGCCTTCTCTGCTCCTTCCCCTCGCCTTGGGAAAAGGTGTTTATGGCCAGGAGGCCCCACGCCAAAGCCCCTCTGGCGCATCACCAGGAGACGGGGTGTCAGGAGGGACAGGAGCGATTCAAGCGCCGCTTCCGCTGGGAGGGGCCCCAGGTGTGTCCCGGGCCCTCCCTGTCCCGAGGGGCACCCGTCTGAGGCTGGGCACGGACACGAGGCAGGCAGGGCTGCAGGGTGCGGATGAAGGGTGTCCGGTCACCAGGCATGGGTTGTGGGCAGGGGACCAGGAGCCCAGATGGAGACCTGATGCTCACCCCAGTCACAGGAGTCAGAGAGCAGGGGAGGCCAGAGCCCTCGTGCGGGGGGGCTGAGACTCGGACTGCGGAGACCACGAGTCCCAAAGTGGCCACGTAGAGCCAGCCCTGGACATCCTACTTGCCCAGCACCCCTGTATACGGAGATCTCGCCGGACGGGACCCACACCCAGGAACACACCAGTCTGTGTCACTTTGTCTCCCTTTGTTCCCTGCAAGGACGGAGGCTTGGTGGCCCGTTGGTGTCTTCTGCTCACTGCCCTCTCCCTGTGCCCTGACCCACGTGCTTGGTGTCTGTGCAGCAGCAACAGCCCAGGCTTGCTCCCAGGGCTGCATTTTCCCTTCTGCAGAAAGCACCCTGTGGGGGTGTTTGTCTCCCCTGCTTCCCCGTCTCCCATAGACTCCTCTCTCAGAGCTTCCCTGCTGAGTCCCAGGGACTCCCACGTCTCATGGTTGGAAGGCCCCCAGGTGACATCCCTCCCCTGTACTCAAGGCTTCAGTTCAGCCCACCAAGGCCAGCACATCCTACTCGGGTCTGCTGCCTCTCCTGAACACCCCTCCCAACAATGACCCCCTTCTCCTTCCCTTCCTGCCTCCTGGGGGAGCGCAGGGCTTTCCCAGGGGAAGCCACAGGTCAGACCACAGAGGACACCAACATCCCTGAACCCCAACTCTACTTATGCCCACCCCCATCTATTTCCTTCTGTCTCTTCTGCAGAAGAGGTCTCTCTGCTGACACGCCCCCCTCCCCAGTGCTTTGCACTGACTCACTGGGCTCTCTTCCTGGGGCTTCTCCATAGAAGGGGCCAGAAAACAAATTCATTAAGAGACCAAGAAGTGGCTGGGGATGGGGAGCCTGAACAGCTGGCTGTGCTATGAGTGGGGAACTCTGGGATCTCTCTGCGGGTGGGGATGGGGGGGAGAGTGGGTTCGACGACACAGGGGAGGGGCAGGCTGCAGGGGTAATTAATTCATCTTGAAGGTTTATCACGCTGTCACGAATTTCCTTGTCACATGTAAAAATGTAGGCAGAGGCTCAATGAAGAGTCATGTTCTGGTGCCAACCATGCTTGTCTTTTCATCACGCCCTCTGAGTATTGATTCTGACGTCTCGGCTTAATCTCCGGCTCTTTCACTGCTGTGGTGGAACCCCTGTGTGGCTCGTGGGGCTTTTCTAGGGACCAAGGACAGCACTCAGCTGGCAGTCTCCCTCCACAGCGGGGTTTCTGTGCAGCAAGGCTGTGGCGATCCTGCTGGAGAGCGGTCACTCTCTGAGGGCCACAGGGAAAGAAGGCAGCTGGAGGCTTGTCGAGCAGTTCGAACTGGGAAGTTTGCAAAGAGGACTCCAGCAGGACGGGAGGAAAAGACTGACAAGGCAAGAAGTCTGACTAGTTGCGGTCCCTACAGTCTGTGGGAGGGAGGGGCCATGGCTGCAGCAATAGGGACAAGGTCCCCCAAAGTGCAGTGTAACCAGAACGAGGAAATACACCTCCTTCTCAGGTATGGGCATTGGGTAGGGGCCGTAGAAGCTCAGTGGGTTCTTGCATGGCCTCTGTGATTTCTGGACTGGCAAAGTCCTCCCTCCAACACTTCTGAGGCTTGCGTGCAAACCACAGAAGCATTGAGGACTTCAGGCTGTTCTCACTTGTCTTGGGTGGGGATGATCAGATGAGTGATGAGAACTCACGTTCCTGTGGTGCTATGTCAGATGGATGGATGGATGGATGGATGGTTGGATGGATGGTTGGATGGATGGATGGATGGATGGATGGTTGGATGGATGATTGGATGGATGGTTGGTTGGATAGATGGTCAGATGGATGGATAGATTCAGGAGACATCCTCCTTATAACTGCTCTATGATTATTATCCCCACTCTACAGATGAGGAAACAGGTTTAGGCAGGTTAAGAAATCTACTCAAGTTCACACTACTGGTAAGTGGTGGTGTTGGGATTGGAACCACACCTAGTCTCAGAGACCTGACTCGTAACCACCATGATAAACCCCCAGGTCTTTCCTGCTTAGGGTCTGCGGTTCACCAACCCCTTCTTAAATCCCACAGTGAAGACAACTATAGTAATACCCTCACCCATATCCCCAGTGAGGACAAGCCTGGCATTTACTGTCTCCAGTCTGAGGGCAAGTACTGGTTTTCAAGAAGACCATTTGGTGTCAAGACAGTATACAGATGTTTGCACGTCTGAGCACTAATTTCCCTGCTCATTCTGAGAAGGAGAAATTTTATCATTGAAGATGCCCCAGACGTCTGGTTTGAATGTGGGTTCGTTTAAAAGTGCCTGCCTGCTCTGACCTCCGCAGACTTGGTGTCGGGTCACACAAATTCCACCGTGTGCCACCCTGGGCTGAGTGCTGTGTGGGAACTGATTCATTGGATCCCACAACAGCCTGTTATAGCATCCCCACTTCTAAATCGGGAAATAGGCTCAGAGCAGTCGTTTCGGTTAATAGTAAGTGGAGAGAGCTGAGATTTGAAACCAGACAGCATGGTACCAGGGTCCACGTTCTCAACCACTATTCTAGACAAACAAAATGAACCCTGGATGTAACTGAGGGACTTTTGTATGGGGGCAGGAAGAATGATGCTTCTTCATGGGTCACACAAGGGCCCACTGGGAAGGGCGGGGTCTACTTTGGTCTGTGCCCAGAGCCCCCTTCCTGACCCCTCCCAAGATCAGCTCCTTCTTCTTTAGGACAGAGGTCAGATGTCCCTTCCTCACTCCTTGACTCCCCATCCAAGTCTGCCTGCCCGTCCCTCCAGTCCCTCAGCCTGGTTCAGTTCCTTCTTTGCACGTTTCAGTCTCTGAAATTGTCTGCCATGTAGGTCATTGTGTGTCTCCCGCCGTGAGTGCAAGGTCTGTGGGAGCAGGACTGGGATCACGGCTGCATCCCCAGAGCCTGGAGCTGGGCCTGGCCCAGAGCAGGTGCTCAAGGATGCCTGTTGGATGAGTACCATGCGCCGGAAGGAATCTCCAGCATCGCCCCGTCCAACCTGCTCTCTCGACAGAGAAAATGAGGGGACGGGGGAGGGTTCCCAGAGCCACAGCCCTGACCATGCAGCTGCAGAGCCACATGGGCACACGCCACGGACACACCTGACAGGTGTCATTGACCTTCCAGCAAGGGGGAAGCCACCTGTCTCTGTCTTGGCTCAGCTTCCAGAACCCACTCCGTGAGGGTGCCCCAAACCCACAGACCATGGGACACAGAGGGGGAAGGGTGGTGTGGGAAAGACCTCTTCCTCACACACCCCTGCATGGGGGGGAATGGAACATAAACCGGGGGTGGGGGGATGCTCGCCCATCCCCAGCCAGGACGGGGTCTCCATCCTCCCTGTTTCATTTGGCTTTTCTCTTCTGGAAGAAATCCTGATACTTCTCTCTTCTTCATCTCCTCCTTCATCTTCTCCTTCCTCCTCCTCCCTCTTTTTCTGGCTCTTTTGCTAAACCCCCGGAAGACTTGCTTCCCTTGCCGCATCTTGAGCTCAAACCAGGCGGCGTCCTTGGGAGCTGACAGTCGACTGCACTAAAGAAAAGCGTGGGCAGTTCCAGCAGCAAGATTTTCTGGCAAGAGAGGAGCGAGGGAGTTTGTGCCCGTGCAGTCTTGGTCAGGGAGTCTCTTCCAAACACCCAAACTGAGTTTTCTCAACTACCTGTTGTTCTCATTGTAGAGCCGCCTGGAGACGGTGGGCTGTGGGGAAGCCTCATTCTGGGGCACCAGGGGCAGAAGGACCTCCCGGGTCAGAGTCTGGGGGGATACCTGCGGGACCCAGGCCCGGTGCTCGAGCCTCTCAGTGGGGGGGTCCTCTGGAGGGTCTCTGGGCCTTGCTAAGTCTCCACTTTCCTCATCTTTGCAAGGAGAAGAAAGATCTCACCCTGCTGCCTCCACGGTTGTTGGAGAATCATGTCAGCGGATGTGGCTCTATAATTCCCTATGCCTGCACACGATTTCCAAATCTGCTGTTGGGTTTCCAATTCATGACACGTTTTTATACCTGTTTTAAGACCAATTATTACAGAAGCAGCCCCTTGCTTACACTGTGTCATGTAAATTAGCTCTTTATGTTTCTAAGCATTTTTTTTTTGTCCATGAGCCACAGGATGAAGTATATTTTGTACGAATATATACTCACATAAGCCAATATATACTCATATCTATATATCTGAGATGACATATGAACACTACTTGCTTTCACTATCTGATAATATTCACTCTATTCTACCCCATCCCATCCCATCCCATCCCATCCCATCTTTAAATGACTGTCCACGAAGGCATCCGATAGATGAGAGACCCATAACCGCCTGCCTGCCACCTCTGCATTTACGAACACCACGTTGTCACAGGGCTCTCTCTCATGGCTGTTGCTGCCGTAGACGACATTTCTGTGTTGACCACGAGCCCCTGAGTCTCGGCAGTGACTTTCATTCTTTGCGTTGCCCACACCAGGCACAGTGCCTGACACAGAGCAAGTGTTCCAAGAATGCTCGCTGGCTGGCTACCACGAATCCTTCTCTCCTTTTCTCACATTTTGTTACAACGGTCTAATTTTGGGATGCTGAATGCTCAGCAAATAGCATCCCCTTCCCCTTGCAGAAATGGTGAGGGATGAATGGGATTCTCTGACAGGCTCAGGACTCAATGTCCTGGTATCCTGTGAAGAGCCTGTTCCGGGCAGGGATGCCTCCGGGACCGCACCCTGCCCCCACTCTCTGATTCCCACCCTGGCCTCCTTCCCACACTGAGTCTTAGAGACATTTGGAGCCTCAGAGTTGCATGCCAGCCCGGTCAGTGGAAATGAGTAGGGTGTTTTGGGTTGTCACAGTGGCTAGGGAAAGGGGTGATCTCCCGACCTCTGTTGGGCATGAGCCAGAGACACTAAATCTTGCCATGTCTCTGATGGTGCCACACGATGACAATGACCTGCCCGTGATGCCGGGGGCACTCACTGGGGAGACAGGCCAAAAGAGGCTCATCTTCACTCTGAAACAAGTTAAGCCGTAAGAGAATTTGTTTCATCTCTCCCACTCTCCACCCCCGTTCTCTGTCTTCCCACATATCAGAGTCCATGGGGTTCACACCCCAAAAAGCTGGCCCTGGGACAGCTGGTGGGTGCGTTTCAGGGAGCGGCCTGGCCCTGACACGCCAGCCAGGTTTGGCTCCGGGAGCAGCAAGTCCTGGCAGATCCAAGCTCCTCGGGTCTTCCGTGGCTGGAATGTGCCGAGGGCTCTAATTACCGTGAAGAGAGCGAGACACACACCTTCTGGGTGACTCCGCTGCAGTCACACCTGGACATACCTTTCTGATCCATGTCCGCCCCCGAGGATCGCGTCCTGCCTCCTGTACACGGGCCCGGGGCTTTCTGGGGATGGTCCCCTGGGAATGGGGGAGTCCAGTTTTGCGTTTATTTCCTGTCCTGGGCTGGGCTTGGAGGGCAGATGCACTGGCCCCTCCCTGGGTGTCCCTAGCACAGACAGTGCTCTCCCACCGCTCTTGAAGTCAAAACCTTGGCCTCTCTGTTGTTCCTTGTTTCACCCTTAATCAATTAAGTCTGAGGACGAACCATCTGGGTTTGCCCGAAACCCAGTGGGTTCCCGGGGTGAAGGAGCTTCCGTGGCGACATCAGCATGTCCCGGGCAAACCAGGATGAGTTGGTCCCCCGGTTGTGCACAAAAGTCGCTGAGCTGGAGTGTGGCTGGAGGGCAGTGACCAGGCAGAGATGGAGCCAGAGTAAAGGATTTCATTCTAGACGTGATGGGGAGACACTGTAGCAACTTATGTAGGATCCAGATCTGATGTGCCATGATGGACAGCCCTAACTGACCTCTGGTATCCGTGGGGAAAGCAAACTGCAGTGAGAACCAGAGTAGAAAGTGGGAGACCAGTGAGGGGGCTGGTGCTCATCCCCAGAAGCCAGCCTGGTGGCTGGGACCAGGGTGGTTGCCGTGGACACTGTGGGATACCACCTCACATCCCCTCCAGGAGCCTGGAGCTCGTTCCCCTGCTGGCCAGGAGTGTTGGCTGAGGACAGCTCACTGCTGGGTCCTTTCATGGAAGGAAGCTGCTGTGCTGTAGGTTACGTCCTCCCCCCAGAAGTACCCCATGCCCCATGACTGGTTGACTTGGCTACAGATCCCCGGGGTCCCTGTCCTCAACTGGGCACAGCTCTGCAGAGACATCCTGATGCCAGGGGTCCAGCAGGGGATGCTGAACCCTTCCCCGCTTCCTTTGCTTCTTCACAGGTCCTCTTCTGGAGACTTCTCCAGCAACTCTTCTCCTGGCTGACCCTGATCTCAGCCTCCAGCTCCTGGGAAGCCTGACCAGGGATGGAGGTACAGGGCAAGAGATGAGAAAGGGTGTGTGTGAGTGTGTGTGTGTGTGTGTGTGTGTGTGTGTGTGTGTGCCTATGTACACACACACATGCGTGTATCTATACACACATTTTTGAAAATGATTTTATTTGAGAGAGCTAGCAGAAGGAGGGACAGAGAGAGGGAGAGAAGCAGACTCCACATTGAGTGGGAGCCTGATGTGGGGCTCGATCCCAAGACCCTGAGATCATGACCTGAGCCAAAGTCAGACGCTTAACTGACTGAGCCACCCAGGCGCCGTCCCCACATACATTTTTTAAGATTTTATTTATCTATTTGACAGACAGAGATCACAAGTAGGCAGAGAGGCAGGCAGAGAGAGAGAAAGGGAAGCAGGCTCCCTGCTGAGCAGAGAGCCCTATGCGGGGCTCTATCCCAGGACCCTGGGACCATGACCCGAGCCGAAGGCAGAGGCTTTAACCTGCTGAGCCACCCAGGCGCCCCCCCCCACATCCATTTTTTTAAACACACATTTCATAAAGTAAAATTTGTAACAGTAAACCAGTCTTAAATACAAAGCATGCTGAGTTTTGAAATATGTGTTTATCTTCATAACGCCCACTCAGATCAAGACACATATTTCCTTCATGACTAGAAATTTCCTTGTGTCCTATTCCAGTCCATGACATCCCCCCAGGTAACTACTGTTCTGACTCCTCTAATGGTCTGTGATCAAAAATAAGTTTCTGTCTGTCCTTGAACTTCGTATAAATGGAATTTATATGTATAGGCGCTCTTCTGCCTAACGTCACGCTTTTGAGATTCTTCAATGTTGCTGGGTTTATCAGTTTTTTAATTTTTTAAATTTTTGCGTGAAGTGTGTTTCTTGTACACAGCTTATAGTTGCGTCTGGTTTTTTTTGGTTCATTTATCTTTCTTGACGATCTCTACCTTGTAAGTAAAGCATTCAGTTGTCTCATCAGTTCTTTGTTCCTCCTTTTCTGCCTTCTTTTAATTCATCAAGTGTTTCTATGATTCCGCTGTGTTTCCTCTCTGGTCTTTGCACCGAGCCCTTAAAATTAATATTTCTGTGGTTGCTCTGGAGACCACAATATACATTCTTAAGTTATTACAATCAATTTTAACTTGGTCTCATAGTCATTCCCGTAGCAAATAAGAGCTTTATAGTATAATTCCACTTGCCACTCTAGTCTGTTCTGTAATAAACCTTGCAATATGTCACTATTGTTACTTGGTCAATAATTAATTTATTTTAAGTAGTCTTTTATATTTACCCATGTCTTTATCTTCCTGTGGCTCTTCCTCCCTCTCAGTGGATCTGGGATGATTTCACCTCAGCCTGAAGAACGTCCTTTACCATTCCTTATAGTGTACTTCAACTGGCAACACATTCTCTCAGCTTTTGTTTGTTTGCAAATATCTTTATTTCATATTCATTCTTGAAGACTAATTTTTTGCCGGGCATAGAAGTCTAAGTTGGCTTTCCCTACCCCCCCTATTGTTTTTAAACACCAGCACTTCAAAAATATTCTTTGCTTCATTATAACCTCTACTGTTTGTGAGAGAAGTCAGCCATTTTGATTAGCCTCCTGAATATCACGTATTTTTTTTAGGGGTTTGTAAGATTTTTCTCTTTACATTTGATTTTTATAAGTTTGACTATGATGTACCTAAGTAGGATTTTCTTTGTGTTTGTCCTACATTGTGTTTACAGGGCTCCTTGTACCTGTGGTCTCTTGTCTGTCATCAATTCTGGGTGCCTTGCCACCATTATAACCACTGGTATCGTTCCTTCACTACGGCCTCCTCTCTTGCCTTCCGAATCTTTGATCACATGTATAGGGGACTGTTTGATGTTGCCTTACATGGGTCTGGGCCCTCTTTTTTTTTTTTTATTAGAAAGTTATTCTTTTTTAAATTTTTCTTTCCTTATTTCAGTTTGGATAATTTCTACCGACCTGACTTTAGGTTCACTGATTTTTCTCTGATTTCCAACCTGCTATTATACTCATCAAAGAAACTCTGATTTCAGGTACTGAATTTCTAAATTCTCCAGCATATTTTCAGCTCTATTGTAAGGTCTTTGATTGCTTTGTTGGAATTCTCCATCGTTGTATCCATTATATCTCTCTCTTCCACTAAATTCCTTGAAATAGTTATTCTATCTCTCTTAAAGACCTTGACAACACCACGGTGAAGAACTCAGAGTTTGTTGGACACTACCCAGGTTCAAATGCCATTCTGGCGTTTATTAAATGAGTGATTTAGCGAAAGTGAATTCTCTGATCCTGTTTCCTCATCAGTTCGATTCAGATAATGATAATCTCTACCTGATATGATTCCTGTGGGGGTTAAATGAGTCATGGGTGATTGATAAAACAATGCACAACACATATCGGTAGTCAATTACTGTTAGTTGCTATTATTACTATTTTATTATTATTAACCTTTTTTTTCTATTGAGATTGCCCAGAGATTTATACACATCACTAGGCTATTTGAATTCAAGACAAGCGTATATGCTTTCCTTGATTTCAAATGTCGACAGAGGAATTTATTGTGACTTGGACTCACATTTCCTCTTCTTCATGTGTGTGTGACATTGAACCTCTTTTCTCCCCTAGGGTGAGTCATTAGTATTGTCTCCAGAACCAGTCCAGGGCCTGATCTACTTCCAGATTTCCCTGACGGAGCCATTTGTCCATCTCTTCCCTTTAGAATAAAAACGGGCAACCTGTACAAGTGTGTTCAGAATCATCAATATCATCATTTGCTCTGCGTTTCAAATGCTGGTCCTCTTGGAGGTGTTTTAATAGCAAATATTTCCAGAGCACCTACTAGGGACCAGGGAATGTTCTGTGGGTTTGGAGATGCAACCGTGAACACAACAGAGCTCCCGCCTTATGGAGCCCTCCTGTCCTCCCCCAACCATCCAGCCTAACTATTCTCCCCCTAACTGGGTCACGGTATAGATCAGGTGCTCCCTAAGTCCTTTCTGAAGGAATGATGCACTAACGAAAGTGCAAGCTTTGAGGAGAGCAATGGCCTAAAATCCTCAAGGGAGATAAAACTGAAGCCTGCCTCCTCCCCCAATACGGATAAATTGGGGACTCTCTTGGCACTTACAGTGGCACTGGTGTAAGTGATCTTACCGGGAGCAGATTTGCCCCCCCAGGAGACAACGGCAGTGCCTGCAGACGTTTCTGGTCATAACAACTAGAGGTGGCCCCAGCTACCGGCATCTAGTCGGGAGAGTTCAGGGGTGCTGGTAAATATCCCTCAGTGCACAGCAGGACCTCCCGCAACAAGAATTATCTGGCACAAATGTCAGTGGTGTCGACGTTGAGCAGCTCTGGTGTCCTACAAGGGGCTGACCCTCTCAGAGAGTTCATCCTTTCACTAGACATGAAATGCATACCCCAAAGATGGACCAACCCAAATGCAAGGTAAACACATCCCCAAAGAAAAATGACACCACTTTCCATGAACAAAGTAATGAATTCATTCAACAAATATTTATTGAGGATCTATTTGACATCAGCTACCAGGCTAGGTTCTAAGCAAACATCAGTGAATAAGATAGACGAGTTTCATCCCAGAAGTCAACGCAGACTCACCCTCTATGTCCCAAAGGATCCTCCCCTGTGTCTTGTAACTCATTCCAGAACAGAAGAGTATTTCTCAGGTCCGCAAGGCCCAGAGAAGAAAATTCATTTTATGATCTGAAGGGAGATGAAAAGCATATTTTAACAGCGCATTTCAAATGCACTCCGGGCTCATCACAGAAGCATCCAAGTGCCTCCATCATCTAGAAAGCCGCAGGAGAGCGAATAATAAATGTGGAATATGCGAACGATCCATTTTGCTTTTTACAAAATGCAATGGAGCCAGGGAAAAGCCTCACAAAAGATCTAAAGTCAAAATAAGATCTCTGCTATTTGTAGACACAAAATTAAAGAGATGATTAAGAAAAAGAGAGTTTTAATTTTTAAAAGGTGGTAAAAAAATATATAAATGCCATAAAAGGTTGTCTGCGGGTTCAGGAAACCGCTAGGAAAATGAGAATGCTGCGCTCTGGGCTCGTCACAGCTCTGTCCCCGGAGTGTGAAATTAGCGACTGAGGTGGATTTCACAGGCACTCTGGGGGAGCGTGGCGGTGTGGTGGCGGATTTGCGACAGGGGCCTCCCCGCCAAGTCCTGCCCACTTGCAAGCTGCTGTCGCTATTCATGCAAAGCACAGATAATCCCAGGTGTCTGGGGCGTTTTGCATTTATATCGAACGCAGCCTCCTTCCGTGGGAGTGAGGCTAGCCCACGGGTGGAGTGGCCCGGGGAACGCGTCGCGAGACGAGCATTCTCATCCAAATCCTACCTTTCCCCCTCAAAAAATCCACATGAATTACATCAGGAATTATATTGAGAAATCTGTAGGAAATAAGACTATAGTTGAAGGGTTAACTATGAAAGTCTTTCCCAGGGATTCTCATGGTCTGGGGCTCAGGACTAAAATTAACAATGACATTCTTTGTGTCCCCCTCACATCACCCCACCTGGGAGTGGAGCTGGACGGGAAGTTTAACAGATGGTAAGCCCTGGAGGCCGGTGAACGTGGGGAAATGAGCCGCGAGGTTCTTACCCGCCTCTCTGTGTACCTCGTGCTCACTCATGCCACCCGTGGCCCCACAATCAAATTGCGGGCATGATGAGAGCTCTTACCTTGTCACACTTGAACTACTGATTGTGGTCAGCTGGACTGACTTGAAAAGGGCGCAGAAAAAAAAGTGATCATTTTAAGTAAGGAGCCGCCCGAGAAAGCTCTGGTCTCAGTAAAAATCACCTTACTCGGTTTATCATTTTAAGAAGCACTTGTGATTCTTTTTATGGATTATTTCTTTAAAAGATTTATGTATTTATTATAGAGAGCATGCGAGTGCCTGAGTGGGGATCGGGCAGAGGGAGAGAGGGAGAGAAAGAATCCCAAGCAGACTCCCTGTCCATCCCAGGACCCTGAGATCATGACCTGAGCCGAAATCAAGAATCAGAGGCTTCACTGACTGAGCCGCCCAGGCACACCTTGTTTTTATGGATTATTTTTTAACAGCATTGTGTTTTCAGAATTCAACCCGTTCTTGACCATTTAAGAATCACCTCTTTGTAGGGCTCTCTCTTACATGACATTTATGGGAACAGACAGGGGAACAGCACCTTGCAAACATGGTCCTAGGCTTTCTTGGTACTCGCAGAGATTAAGAAGCAGATAACAAGAGCCACCTGGGTGGCTCTGTCAGCCGAGCGTCCGATTCTTATTTCCGCTCAGGTCATGATCTCAGGATCATGAGATCGAGCCCCATGTTGGGCTCCACATGCAGGGCAGCCTGGTTGAGATTCTCTTTTTCCCTCTCCCTCTGCCTCTCCCCCCCTGCTCATACTCTCCTCTCTCTAAACTAAATAAATAAATCAATCTTAAAAAAGAGATCGATCTTTCTTTCTCTTTCTGTCCACAGAGGCTAAGCATGGTTCAGGGGAGGCTGCCCTGCTCTGTCTCCATGCCCTCAGCCTCTAGTCCAGGCTCTCCTGTCTGCAGAACCACCAGACGCCGGTATTTTCCTTCTCGACCTGTCCACCTCCTTCCACATGTGGCATCACAGCCTGGATTCAATCTTCTTTCATGCTGTTTTTACCTCATCAAGGATCATGATGTTTAAAAAGAAGATAAAAAGAGAGAGAGAGAGAAACGAAACTCCCGTTGGAACAAACTGGGATAATTACACTGACTATCTCCTTGTGCCAAATATTGAAAAGAGACCAACAAAGCCCTTTGGGTCTCTGGACGTAGACTGTTTTCTTATTTCGTTTTGTAGTCCTCTCCGTGTCCTTGACATCCCTTATGATTTATGGGAAACAGATTTAAAATTAAAGTATCAGCAGATTTACATCCTGGTGTAAGTGACCCAGGCCCAAGATAAGAGAAGCCTGAACACAATGTAAATTTATTGTTGTCTCATGTAACAGGTTAGGAGGTGGGCAGGTCAAAGGCTTGGTGTCAGGGTGTCGGGCTGGGTGCTCTACTGAGCTCTCAAGGGACCACATTTCTTGGTTTTGTTCCTCTGCCATGAGTGGCTTTCGCTCCCTGGGTTACCTCATGGTCTCAGACAGTCTCCCCAGCACCAGCCATTACACCCACTACCCGGCCAACAGGAAGGAAGAAGAGATGAAGTCAAATGGGTGCAAAAGACTCACAGCAGTTTTCTTCTAAGGAAGGTTCTATTTATTCTCCTTCAGTTACAGACCATACTTGGCTGCAGCATTTTTTTCTGATGGGTGCGATATTTTAAAAATCAATTTATGAACACTCCATAATCATCATCATATTATTAATAGTTGATACTTAACTAACGATTACTACGTAGCAGATACACCTCACAGTCCTCAATGTAGTTGCCCCATTGTGGTCAATGAATAATGTCCCCCCAGCGATGTCCATATTCTAATCCCTGGAATCCATGAATATGTTATTTCAGTCGGTGGAAGAAACTTTGCAGCTGTGATTAAGTTAAGGATTTTGAGATGGGGAGAGGAGCCTGGATTACCCAGATGGGCCCAATGTAATCACGAGCGTCCTTCAAAGAGGGAGGCAGGAAGTCAAGGAAAAGAGAGGATCCCATGCCGCTCGCTTTCAAGTTGGAGGAAGGGGCCTTGAGCCAAGAAATGCCTCTCATCTCTAGAAGCTGGAAAAGGTAGAGAAACAGATTTCCCCTGAGAGACCCTAGAAGGAATGCAATAATGTGGGCTGATTTTAGACTTTTCCCCTTCTGCACTGTAAGATAATAAATGTGTGTTGTTGTAAGTTTCTAAGTTTGTGGCGATCTGTTACAACAACCCTAGGAAACTAATACTCCTATCCTGTGGATACTATTATTGTCCCCGGTCACAAAGGAGGAAACAGAGCACAGAGAGATTAAGCAACTTGCCCAAGGTCACACAGCTTGCTGATAGGTGGAAAGTCTAGATTTGAACCCAGGCAGTCCTGCTCCGGAGTCTACCCTATAACCACCACTCACCATGTAGAATACATGTGCTTCCTGTTTGGGATTTGCTTTGATTTATAGTTTGGGGTTTATAATTTGCCCCTTGACACTTTCATTGTATAGTTTGGAAGTTTTCAGACATACATGATAGTAAAAATAATGCTGTTATGGACCCCCATGTACCTACCACTTACCCTCAACACCAATGGCCAAACTTGTTTGGTCTACGAGCACCCCTTCCAGGAGGAAGCTGGAAGGAGGGGTCAGGCCAGAAGGGGCAAAAGCCCTGAGAGCTGGACATGGTCCTGGCTGGGCTCGGCCTCCTGCAGTGAAGGGTTTTGCACCCAGGAACAGCCTTGGGGGAAGTGTGGGGGTCGTGAGAGCAGCCTTGGGCAGGTGCACCTGGGGAAGGGTGAGCCGTAGCAGGGATCTGGGGCTGAGAAATTTTCCTCCCCTCATGCAGCTCCACTCCAGCGCAGGGACACAGGCAGACATCCCCTGATGCTTGTTCTTCTCTGTAGTGAAGTCTGCAACTTTATTTAAAAGAAGCTCACTTTTTGGCTCTTACACCACGAAAGTCACGCCCCCGGGGGGACACACTTCAGCATTTACGGGAAAGGGAATTACATCCTGTGTAATTCTAATCTTCTCAGCCGGGGTTGTTTTCTTCGGGTCATGGGGGTATTTTTAAGCATCACAAAGGAAAACGGAGGAGAAAATCTGCAGAGACCACTCCCCAAGTCTGAAATCCTGTTAAACCTCCAACAAAACCGAACCCACCAGGGCTTGACGAAATAAACTCATACCAGAAAAGAGCAGAGTCGCAGTGGCAAGAATTTGCGGGTTCTTTGTAATCCCAGGTCCTTCCATCTGGGTGACGGGACAGAGAAGGGTTTCCCTTTTCCGGGTATTCTGGTCAGGTTACCTGGAACGGAAGTGACCGTGCCTTGATCACTGGATTTTGTTCTTATTTTAAGTTACCATATAGAATGAAATTTATTCTTTGCAAAACCTCTCAGGTCCTTTTAAAAAGAAGGGGGCAGAAATGATTGCCTCAGGTATGTAGTAGAGCTGGAAATGGGGCTTGGAAATATTTTGTTCTCTGTTTAAAGTGAACATCCTGACAAATTCGGGGCTCGCCATCAGGAGGCAGGGGAGGGGTGGGGAGAATCTTCCTAAAACCCTCAGATCTTCATCCCTGCAAGGACACACACCCGATGCAGAGCTCTGCTTCTCCCGGAAGCACTTTTCTGTGGCGCATCGCAATACCCAGAGTATAATTGTTGTGAAAGTCTCAAAAGTAACCCAAAGATATGAGAACCCCAAGGCTGGAGAGAGCCCAAATGTCCTCCAGCAGGTGGATGGATGAACAGACCGTACCACGGGACACTACGCAGGTTAGAGGAAGAAGCTATTGATATGTGCAACAAATGGAAGGCATCTCAAAGGCATTGTGCTGGTGACAGAACCCGTCCCCAGATGTCACATATTTTGTGATGATCCCACGCATGGTTCTCAGAAAGACAAAACCATGGTGATAGACAGCACTGAAGAAATCGCTGAAAGGATAGGGCTCGACGGTCCTCCTCTTTCCTGCCCTAGACTCTGCCCCTCCCACCCGCTCTGTCCACGCAGAGACAGCTCCCCTCTGATGCTGAGGCCCCAGGCCACCCAATTTCCTGTGTGTTATTAAAATCATTAAAACACAAAATCCAAGCAATGTTATCTTTCTTGCGGATCATGGAAAGAATAAACAGGTGGAGAAAAGAAGAAAATACGACCCTGTGATGTTGGATCCTATCTGCCCAGCCCAGCGAGACAAAGGCTGTGCGAGTCCCCGGGGGTCACCAGGTGCTTGGCACAAGGACGCTCTGAAACAATGACACCACGTGGAAGCACTCATCCCCCAGGCTCACAGAGCCTGAGAGGGGACCGCTTAGCTACGGGCTTAAGTGTATCGGCCAACATGGACCAAATGCATTTTCACTAAAGTATTAAGACACAAAATTCAAGGGCAGCTGTTATCATTCTTGTTTGTCCGTACAGAAAACAGGCAGAGAAAAGAGGGAAAGGCAGTCCTGTGACCCTGGATCCCAGGCACGCTCCGAGCACACACACACCGGTGTCGCCTAATCCTCACAATGGCCTGTGGAGAGGCCCGTGGTCTTGGCCTTGAGGCCCAGACCAGGAAATCACAGCAAGCGAACTCCACGTCGAGCAGAGCCTCGGCCTCCAGACCACAGGGAGCATTACCAGTACGATCTGGAAGGTTCCTCTGCACGGACGGTGTGTGACGGGATTTCAGCTCTTTGGCTTTAACCCCCTCATCTTGTATGTGCCTACACGTGCGTACTTGTCATACAATGCACGCATGTGTGTGTGTGTGTGTGTGTGTGTGGGTATGTCTGTGTAGCAACATACATATGTGTGTGTACGCACATGCACGCATGTGCAGCAGTTCGGAGGACGGGCTCTGGAGTCAGACGGTCTGGACGGTCCGGACCCCAACCCTGGCTCTTCCACTCCTGAACCCAAAGCCTTGGGAACATAGCTTACACCCTCTGTGCCTCAGTTTCCTCCTCTGTCACACAGTGACAGTCAACCCCCCCCCGCCCCATAAGGCCAAAGTGAGGATTAGGTGAATTTGTCCGTGTGAAGCTCTTGAAAGGGGACCCGGCACAGGGTGGGTGCTGGAAAAATGTCGCTGTGATTACTGTCTTTCGTTGTTCACCAAGGCTCTGTTGTCGGTGCAGCTCTGCTCAGGGCGCTGGGGTGGTGCAAAGTTGTTTCTGTGGGAGGTGGTCCCAGGAAGCAGGGGAAGGGGAAGCAGACAGGGCGTTCTCATGTGGGCAGCTAGAACTGAATCCTGGACATTTAGGCTCTGATCTCCAGGCACCGTTGGCTGAGCAGTCTCAGGACCGCCATTGCCGGCACTTCTGGCCCCAGACCAAGAGAACACGGTCAGGTGGCTGGTCTCAGGACATCCATGATGGCAGGACCATGTCTGTTTCTTCACATTAGCTCCCCGGAGACTGCTTCACACATAGGAGACATTCCATAATGTTTGCGGAAGGAGGGAGGGTGTGGGGGCGTGAGAAAGAGAGGTGTCACATTTAACCAAATGGACATAAGGCATCATCAGGGGAAGAATCCATTGTCTCTGCCAACTGCCTTAGAGTTCAGAAAGCCCGGTCACGTCCATTGTGCTCCTTTAGCCATAGAAAGTTCACATGGAAGACATTTTAAAGGCCATCTCATCCAACTGCTTAATTTGTTTGAAATGGGAGCCCAGAGAGGAAAGTGACTCACCCAAGGTCACCGGGAGAGTTAATCACAGACGGTAGGCCAGAATCAAGGTCTTCTGATTTCCCAGTAAAGTCCCCTTTTCACTACGGAATTGGTTAGGAAGACGTTTTCTCTGTGGGTTTCCTTCTCTTACTACATAGTGGAGCACCGTCACCTGCCTCAAGGACCACTGCCCCAGCCCACACGTTGTCCTTGTCCTTCAAAGACCACCTTAGACACCTCTCGCACCAAGAATCTTGTCCCCTCCTCCCCCACTCCACCAAGTCTCACTTAGGCAAGTGCACAATCTTCTACCCAGCAAATCCTACTTTTGGGAATGAATTTCCTAGAGGCAAGAGCCCAGAGTACAGGGATATATATTCAAAGGTATTTATTGCAGGGCTGGTCACAGTGAGTTGATTACAGGCCATCCTAGAATCCAAACACCACCTGATCAAGGTATAGGGAATTTCCGGTATGGGATGTTAGCTATTTCAGAATGCTGAGTTGGATCCTGTCTTGATACCGTTTTGGTAATAAAGGTAATAAAGTCAGCAAACTGATTAATGGAAAGGGGCTGCAGGCGGAGAGCATTGAGGGATTTAATAAGAGGTACAAGAGGGAGGCTTTGGGGCCCCTGGGAGCTGAGATCGAAGTTACTAGGGCCTTCAAGCACTGAAAGGCTGCTCTCTCTATAGGGACCCAGTTTGAGGACTCTGCTGTTCTTTGCTTTGGGTGGGGTAGGGGCAGGGGAGGCCTGAGGCTGTTGGGGTGTCCTGGGGCTGCCTGCTTCCTTCTGGGCGCAGTGGACAGTTAGCCAGGGAAAGGCCACAGGCAAGGGGAACAGGTGGGCCAACAGTAGGCATCCAGCCTCTGTGATACCTATGAGCCACTCTGCAGTGGTTATCAGCAGAGGGGTGGCCACCTAAGAAGTGACTTTGGTGGCACAATGACAGGATGATCAGTGAATGGAGTTGGGGGTACCAGATCCCCAGGCTACCCGGGACAGTCCCACATCTTGCAGAACTGTTTCAAGTGTTGCATCAATTCCAAATGTCCCAGTGGACATTCATGGAAGGGAACCTTCTTTACAATGACCTGAGGTCCAAACAGAAAATTATTTGTCTTATATTTTTTCTCCATATTGTAGTTAAGCCATTAAATTGAATTAAACAAGATATTTAGGTGACTGATATTGTCTCTAAATATTATTTCAAGATACCAAAGTGGAAATAATAAAATACTTGTTTAAGAAAACAAAAAGAGTGGCATGGGGTCTGACAGAGTTGAGAATTACATTTCTAAAAACCAGCAATGCCTTCTCATTCCCCAGGGAATCGGAAGCCTTGTTTAGGGACACTCTTTGAGCTTTTTGTTAAATCGAGCTATGTTTTTGCCACAAAAGAGGATCTCTTCTTTCCCTCTTAACCATCAGGCCTCCCTTTGCCAAAATCCCTCTTCAGGAGTCTGCTGGAGACCAGTTTAATTTTGATCCTTACTCGGCCCCCTGTGTAAGTTTCCCCTGGAACAGTTTCTCCCAGCACAAGTCAGGCTGTCTGGCTCCAAGTTCACTGCGGACACAGCTGAAGCTTCTGTCAAATTTAGGTCACTGCCCGGTGGGTAAATAATTTGTCCCTCCATAGGAGACAGATCAATAATCAACAAACAAACACATTAAGAAAAAAAAGGGAAAAGACAGAAACGCTTAGTCATGCAAATCAGGGCGAGCAGAGGGTAAAGAAAAGAGCCTCATTTGCATGCAGCAGCTCCCGGGGCCCTGGCCCACGGGGCCGCTCTCTCTGAAAACCCTGGGCCCAGAGCAGCAAATCCCCAGGCACATTAATGCGCATTAATAAAGGTTTGTCCCAAGCGGAGTAAACACCACCCGTTCCCAGGACACCAAGAAGCAGAAAATGATCCCGAGGTTAACTGGGTCCTTAGCGGTGGCACAATATGGGTCATGCTGGATGTAATTTGGTTCCCTTCTGCTCCAGGCTCCAATAAAGCCACCGGTTCTCACGGCGGGGGGCCAGTGACTCAGTGGCAAGTTGAGGTCTCCTGGATACCAGGACCTTGGAGCTGTCATTATGATTCATGGAGCCTCTGACATCACTGGCGTTTTTGTGATGCAAAGTTCCGTGTGGTCTAAACACATTGGGGGGACCCAGGAATTTGGGTGTCCTTGTTCTGTGCACGCCCACAAAATGGGACTCACAGGCGTGCACATGCGCACCAGGGACTAGATGAAGAACTAGCTAGAGTGCCTTCCATTCCTGCCGTCTTACCTAGATCGCTTTCCCCAAAGAGCGGCTCCTTCTGCTGCCCTGTCCTTTTAACTATGCAGATATTTGGGAAATTGCAGGGATAAATAAACACCAAGCATGATAATTCTGTGTTCTGCCCATGTTCTGCCTTTACACCTTGTTTGGAGAGTTTGAGAACCAAACAGACAGAGAAAGGGGCTTGGGCAGGTGGATGTCAAGTGGGCTGAACTAGAAGGGAATTACAGGGGAGGGAACCCCCCCACCCAGGCATCAGGGTCACCTCCACAGGCACAGGATGCTACCTGGGTCTGGAAATTGGGAAGTAGGTGTTCACCTGTGACAGTCATACTTCCCGCTCCTCGTTCTGAGGTGCGCCAGCAGGAGGGCAGAGGCCTAATGAGGAAAGGAGGCTGGGCTGAGGCCACTGGCAGCCAGCCCTGGGCTTCCAGCCAGGATGGCAGGGTTTGCCTCCCATGCCCCAGCACCCCCACCTCCCCACCCCGAGCAAGGCCTTCCTGCCCAGAGTGGGGGCTCTCTCTGCCCTGAGAACATGCTTGAAGACTCAGAGATGTTCCTGGAGTCACAGGCCCTGGGGGCACGTGGAGGCCTGTGCACCCCTCTCCCTCGTCCCCCTCTCCCTCATCCCCCTTCCCCTGGACTCACGGAGCTTCCTTCTGTGCCACATGCGTGCCTTGTGTGTCCCAAACCAGGGCCCTTGTCTGGGCCATGCATCCTCCTCCAGGCTGTCCCCCCCGCTCTCTGCACAGCTGCCCCTGATCACCTTCCAGGGCTCTGCCAGGTGTCAGGTCCATAGAGGGCCCCCGACCACCTGCCCACAGTCAGCCCCTCCACCCAGGCCCTTCCCAGTGCGCCGCCCTGTTTTCTCTTCTGGGTACCACTCACCACCATCAGAAGTGACCCCGGGGGCATGTTTCCCTGGTGTCCTCTCCCTCACCTCCTTTCTTAAGTGTGAGCTCCAAGGACTCAGGGACCCACCTGTCCCATGAAGCCCCATGTACCCGGCACCTACAGCAGCGCCTGGCCCAGAGGTGCTGCCCGGTACATGGCTGGGGGGCGGCTCGGTGGCTGAGCCTGGCATCGGAGTCCTGGGCTCAAGTCCCGCAGGCTGTTCACTGACCCCTGACTGTGGGGCAGGGACACCTGCTGTCTGGGAACAGGCTTCCTCCTCTGAGAAGCAGAGCTGACACCAGAACACTCGTCTCACATGACTGCTGGGAGGTGCAGGGACAGAGATGACCGACATCGGAGCTCTGCCCCCGGGGCCGAGGGGACAGGAGCGGTCCCGTCACTGTCACGGCCACCCCTGCCCCGACCCCCCGCAGGACAGAGCAGCCCCGGGAAAACCCAGGCAGAGGGGAACACACTTCATCGTTGTGTCTGCCTGCAGAGGCCCCGGTGTCTCTGGGACGCCATGAATTCTCTTTAGCAGTGGTTTTTGTAAGTTCTCCAAGGGAAATCTTTTGATTTTGCAATGAGTAAGGGTGTGTTCAAAAAGATTTCACCACATATTCAACACGAGGCACGGAATGTTCCAGATTGATATTCTGCATGAGAATGGAGCCAGTTGGGGCTCAGATGGAAAGGATCACTCCTCCCCAGGGCGAATCTGCCTTGTGTCCCCCAACTCCAGCACTCCAGCACTCCTGGTTTCTCTAGAGGTGGTTCAACCAACCAGAAGCTTCTGTTCCAACGACTGCTAATATCCATTCCCCCTCCCTTAGGACGAACGGACTCTGACTTTTGGAAGCGGGCATGGCACCCCCCGAAGAAAGCGGACATTTCCCAGCCTCCCTTGCAGCGAGGTGTGGCTCCGGGGTGGCCGTGTGGCTTGGCCCTTCCAGGGGGTTCTAAAGAACAGCAATCCGTGCAGCTTCCAGGGGACGCCCTTCCAGGCGACGGTCTCTCTTCTCTTCCTCCTTTTTACCCACGTCCTGCTGGCTGGGTCCGAGCAAGGCGCCGAGACACGACGGACCACGGAGAGGACAGCGAGCCCCCGGGGGTGGTGAATGGACAAGACAGAAGGAGCCTGGACCTTGAGCTGCCGTGCCAGGCTGGGCTGCCCCCTCTGATGGTTCCAGAGAGAGAAAGGAGCTCCCGCTGGAGCAGCATCCTGACTCATGAAGATAGAGGCCTCACCACAGGGGCTGGCACTCTGACTCCCAAGAGCGCGGGCAACCCCGGCCTGGGGTCTTCCGAGGGCGGTGTCCTTCCTCTCCCATTAGACCTTAGCATAAGTCATGCTTTTCCGTGTCATTTGGTGTCTGCACCTTGTCCGTCCATTAGGAGTTGAGGCTCGTCTCTCCCTCTTCCCGCACGACCTCCCCTGTCACTGGCCCCAGGGTTGAAAGGCTCTGCTCCTGGCCTGTCCTCCAACCAGCCACAGTCCCTGCTCCATGGAGTGACCAGACTGCAGCTCATGGCCCGAGAGACCCCGAGGAGCCTGGGGGTTCCGGTTCCCCTTCCCGGAGTCATACCAGCCCCATGTCGGGGGCCCTGGACTGGTACGGAGTGGACGGTTACCATCCGGGGGAATACAGACGCAGAACAGTTTCATCATTGTAGAACATTCTCTTGGATGACACTGGCTGGACAGACAAGACTCTAAGGAGTCATCGGGTAGGAAGGAGGCACCGGGCAGGAGGGAAATGAGACATAAAGGGAGCTTTGACCAGAAGGTCCTCCCTGCCTCATTCATTCGGTCCTTTCTTCACTCTCGGAATTCATTTCACATCTATCGAGCTCCTTCCAGGGACTGACCGCTGGGATGGCCCCAGGGAGACAAAAGAGAATTAGGCAGACGCAGCCCCCGACTTCGGGGAGCTCGTGGTCTAGTCCGGGGAGACAGACAAGAGAGAAGGAGGTCAATAAATCAGCAAGCAAGACAATTCCAGAAAACAGCAAATGCCACAAGCAAATCAGGGTGGGGTCGCATCCTCGGGACTCAGTGTCTGCAGGGGGAGGCCAGGGCTTGGTTTAGGGAAACAGATCATCTCTCGGCAACCTGAGATTACAGGCCGGGGGTGATGTCAGACTCTCAAAAGGGTGGGTGTGAGATGTTCCAGGACCCATCTCTTGAAAGGCGGGGAGGACCTGGGGCCAGGACACCCCTGAGATCTGGGAATTAGTATGTGCCCCCAACCCTGGGGCCTGGGGGTGCACCAGAGTCCCCAGAAACCAGAGAGGATGTGAAATGCAGCAGTGGTCCCTGTTGTACGCGGAGATTTTTCCGAGGACGCATCAGAAAGGCTGTCAGTGGCTGGGTCTTGACCTGACCCTTGCCGGGTGAGGGCTGCTCTTGTTTCCAGGTCCAGAGGCCTTAGCCTCCCTCCCCCTCAGAGCCCATGCACAAACTGTCTCCGGGCTTTTGGGCTCCCTGCCCTGCCCAAGAGACCATTGGTTCCCGTTGAGCAGAGGCCCGGTGAGCCCTGCTCCTGGGAGCTCCCTGCACAGAGCCCTGAGGCCATCACTGTCATCTTCATTCTGGGGACAAAGCTCGTGGGAAGCCAGAGCCTGGGACGGGGGTGCCGTGGCCCCTCCGAGGGCCCAGGGAGGGCGGGAGGCTGGGGAGGGACAGCCCCTCCCACCATGGACCTGGACGCGGGGAAGCAGGAAGGGAACCCGGAGCTGCCCCAACAGCTGAGTGCGACATCCGGCAAGGCGTGTCCTGCAGGGTTGTTTTCCTGGAACAAGACCTCAGGAAAAAAGGTGCCCTGGTTCCCTCTGCAACCAGAACTTTCCATTTCGGCATGTGCAGGCACCACGATGTCATTCAGGCTTTAGCACAGACCGAAGGAAATGTGTTCTCCTGCAGGAAGTGAGGAAACCAACCCCGATCACGGTTCCTGACAGGTCGATGAATTCAACCAAAGACAGTGACCCCACAGGGCAGGGGGCAAGGCCCACACAGCGTGATCACGAGAAACAACTGAGCAGGTTTCATGCTTCCTTGGTTTCTGGACAGGCTGTTGGTTTCCCAAGGGGCCATGGGGGTGTGCCCCAGGTTGAACCTTCTCCTCCTGATTCTCCAGGGGTCGGACACCGGGCCTCCTACAGGTGGCTCAGGCCGAGGGCATCCGTGTCTCATGCCTCATGCCTAGTCTTCAGGCAGGGCTGGGTCTGGGTGCTTTGATGCCATCCCCGGGTTCAGCTGGTCTCCCTTGCCCCCAGTCTGTCCCCTATGGTGCTGAGTCCCCTGCAGGCTCTACTCAGGGCCGGGCAGCTGTGGGTGCCCTGAGCAAGGTTGACCCATGGTTCCAGCTCCAGCCCCATACTCGCTCAGGTCCAAGTCCAGGGACAAGAGCATGACGCCATGGGAGCCCCAGAGTCACGGATGAGCCAGCTCAGGGCCCTCATGTCACTGAACCAATTGTTGGGCAGCAGTGGCTGGCGCGGCCCCCTTGGCCCCCCGGGGACTGGGGTTTGGGGTCAGCTCACCCCAAACACATGGATTGACGTAGGAAGGTGAATTCTCAAATGCCGCTCAGGTTCTGTTTACAGCAGAAGAGGAAGCAGAGGCCGGAGGGAAGGGAAGGTGTAGGGTCACGCACCACACCGCCAGAGCCCCTTTAGACCATCGGACGACTGGTGCACAGAAGTCCACAAATTCCGGAGTCAGTCTCGAATGCTCCAGCCCCGCTGGGAACTGATAACCGTGAGCACGGTCCCTGGATGTAGTGACGGTGACATTCTGTCTGCTTCAGAGACCAAGGGAGTTTGGGGACCCCACCTGCTGTGACACCAGCCCACAGGGAGGGGAGGAGGCCCTGCGGTCACTGGGGGACCGTCGTGCTCGCCTCTCTCAGCCAGGACCGTGCTTGGCTCTGAGTCACGGAAACCAGCTCGGGGATCCTGGCCATGGGGGGTTGGCCTTGTTCCTGGCGAACAGGTCCTGGGCCTGTGCGGGGGCCACAAGCTGTTCCCAGGGGCCACTCCTTCCACCCTGAGGCGCTCCGTCCTCCACTTGGGCCCTCCCTCTGGCCTCTTTCATGGCTGCAGATGCTGCTGCTCCTTCCCACCAGGATGGAGGAGGAGGAGGGGGAGGGGAGAGGGGAGAGGGGAAAGGAGGATGAGGCTGAAAGCGGGAAGCAGTGCTTTCCCAGGACCCCCCAGCAGCCGCCTGCTGCCCCTCAGGGCCAGAACAGTGTCCCGGGGCCCTGAGGTGGGGGCTGGATAAGGTTTAGGGCACTCATGAAGGTCGGGTCCCGTGAGCGAGAAGGAAGGCCCTGCCCTGGGTGGACACCTGGCGGTGCGCGTCACCGTCCAAAGAACCGGCTCAGAGGACTGCGTTCGTGTGCAGAGGACACGCGCAGCTGTTCTCAATCAAAGGCGCATAATTCACATCTTCGCAGACACAAATTCCTGCTTTTGAGTAATGAAGGCGACCAGACTGCATGGTTCTGCCTGCAAATATTCCAGCGGGCCCCGAGCTGCCCCAGTGAACCGTCACCTGGCTCAGATCCAACAGCGGTCCCCAGAGCTGCTGCCTCCGGGGGGTGCGCAGGCACGCTCTCTGCAGCGGCCTGGGTCGGCTGCCTCTCCGTGCCCGGAACGGATCAGCCCAAGCCCTGGTCGCCTGCGCACACGGAGGCTCAGCTGTCCCCCATCTGCAGACCAGCCGGCGAGGTACGAGAACCTTCTTGCCGGCCAGGGAGCCTGGGATCGTCCTCCAACAGCTCCAGCCTGGATGCGGTCCCAGAGATAAATCATACCTCTTTAAAAAGCCACAGCGGCCCATTATTTCTGCTCGAAAATACCCCTGGATCTTCACTAGAGAGCAGGGGTGACAGGCCCCGGCTGTTGTGCTCAGCTCTGCATAAAATCGCCATCAGCCGCTTGACTTCTACAATGAGCAAGCTGGTGGCTTCCGACCGGGGTAGATGAAACCCTTCCCGTGCACTCGGGGCCTGGCGGACGTTTCAGAGCCCTGTCTGCAGCAGACGCGGGAGTATGCACGGTCCCGGGCGCGGGCCCCCGTGAGACGCCCTGTTGTCGCCGGCTTAACGTGGGGATGAGCCAGAACGACCGAGTGGCGATCGCTGGTCTGCCTTTTGTGATACCTCCTCAAGTAAACAGCAATCTCAATAAATAAATAAATAAATACATAAATAAACTGAGCACATTTAAACAGTTATTACTGCGATGTTCCCCCAGAATATAATGAGCCGCCATGCGCCCGTCACCCAGACCCCGCAGTGACCGCGATTCACCCCACTCCCTCCAGCGGCCTCCCCTCTTTCCGCCACAGTATTTTAAAGCAAATCCCAGACTGCACGTGGGTTTTTTATTAACATAACTGCAATGTCCTTATCGCTGACCGTGGGCGGATTTCTCTGTCTCACCCACGTGTCTCTCTCGTTGCTTACCCAGGGTCAGGACTCAGACTAGAGCCGCCCGGTGGCATCTGGTTAAGTCTCTACGGGCTCTCGGTGGAATGTGATCGGCTCCCCCTTTTCTTCTGTAGCTCGTGTCGCTGCCGTGCGGAATTCGCAGGATCAGTGGCCCTGAGGGGCCCCACAGTCTGGGCCTGTTGGTCTGCTGCCCCTCGGTGTCACCTTACAATTCCTGCACCTGGAAGGAGAAGGGGATGCCGCAGAGCAGCCTTGGCAGGGCCGTGGTCTCCGATCAACCCAGCCTGGGGTGCCGGAGCTCCCCGGAGCCAGCCTCAGGCAGTCGCTGCGGAAAGTGTCCTTCCAACATTTCCCGGGTTATTGCTGGCTATCGAAGTCCGCGTTTGCTCCCAAGTGTTCCGACCTCATTTGGTGTCCTCTCTGTTTCTTCATCCTGCAGGTGAGGACTGAGGCTCAGGGAAGATCAGTTAGCTCAAGGTCACTTGTCTCGTAGACCTGGGGATCAGCCTGACCCTGTTTCCACGAGGGCCCCATGGTAGGTTGCCCCCCACTCCAGCAGTCCAGCTGGGCTAGTCAGCCCTGATGCACCTTGCCCTCTGGTTGCTTCCCACCATTTTTCTTGGGTCTCACCTTGGTCCCAGAGGCCCAGCCCCCACTTCCTGCCTCCCTGCACCTCACTATCCCCCACTGCCCCAGTCTTGGGCCTCCTCTCTGTTCCTTGTCTGGCCCAGACCTGCCTCCAGGCCTTTGCACGTGCTCTGCCCTTGTCTCCTGACAGCCTCTGCCTTGGCTGGGCTCTTCTCTGTTCATCTCAGCTCCTAGTCACCTCCCAAAAAAGGCCATCCCTGACCTCCCCATCTAACGTGGTCCTGATTCCCTGCTTTCTTTCAATTCTCAGTTTACTTTCTGTAGAGCAGTTCTGTCCTCTTTATCAATGGGTTTCTTCTGTAGCCGTTCACAGTGTCTCCTTTACTAAAGTCTTCTCCCTCTGAGGCCAAGGACTAAATCAGTCCTGCTCAGGGCGGTATTCAGGGTCCTAGAGCAGTGCCTGACACAGTATTTGCTCCTCCAAAATGGCCGAGCAGCTGAACGAAACAGACTGTCCTTACATATACACAGAGGCACACACTGAGCCCTCCAGGGGCATCTGGGCCCTTGGCTGTCTGTATTTCACTTGTGCTTAAATCCCGAAGGGCCTGGACAGGTCCCTGCCCTTCCCTCTGTCTCACTGGCCTTTCTCGCCCACCTGTCTATGCGAGAAGGTGTCCCAGGACTAAGGAAGCCACGGAGGGCTGAGTAGCAAAGGCCGATCCCCAGTCTCAGGGAGCTGAAGCCTGGGGTGTTTGTTTCTGCCTCGCCTGTGTATCAGACCAAATAAAAGCAGCTTTTCCTTCCTGCTTGTATCTGCTCTCTGGGGCTACCCTAACAAATTACTACAAACTCCAAGCCTTAAAACAACAGAAAAGTAGATCTGGAGGCTAGAAGTCAGAAATCGGCAGGCTCCCGGGGGAGTCCCTTCCTACTTCCTCCAGCTTCTGGTGGCTCCTGAGGGATTCTCGGGCGTGTGCTGCCCCTCAGCCTTCCACACTGCCATCTGAAGTGGCTTCTCCTGTGTGTCCTACAAGTCCCTTTGCCTCTGCCTTGTAAGGCTACTCGTGATGCATGGAGGGTCCCCCTGGGTAATCTAGGTGACTGCCTCATCTTAAAATCTTTAATTACACCTACAAAGTCTCTTTTTGTGAATAGGGTCACATTTCCAAGTTCCAGCGATCAGGGACCTCGATGTCACGGTGTCACCATTACTCAGCCTGCTTGTCAGAGGCCGGACCCGTCACCTGCCCTTTGGCTTAACATCACATTCACGATGTTCTAGTCCCTAACCCCTCAGTACCTGAGAGAAAGGGGAACCAGTTGTAAAAAAAGAAAGTACTTCCCTTAATTACCTTTCACTGAGAGTGTGCTCTGGACAGGGAGCCGAGGCGGTGGCGTGTTCGTGAAAGCAGGGGCTGCCCATCACGCTGGCTGAGCTGCCTCCTGCAGACCGTGTCACTGGGGCCCTCGGTGGCATTTGATCAACCGTTTTTCCAGGAGCTCTGAGTGATGCTGTCTCCTGCGAGCTGAGACTCCACTGGCAACGGCCTCTGGAGGGAATGTTCCAGAAGGGGCTGGCCCCAGATTCTCTCTCTGCTCAGCATAGCGGGAGCTCACAAGGGATGTTTGATCCACCAGGCAGCCCCAGTGTTCCTCAGACTCTACGGAGGCAGCAACGGCACAGAATATTCTATAGAGCACTTTCCTCCGTGTAGGCAGGAGGGAAGAAGTCCCTGACAAGACTCCCAGCTCCCTCCCTGTCCACTCACAGCGGCTCTGCCATCACCTCCCTGCAGACCACCAGGCTGGTTAGGTTTCACCTTCATCCTGTTCAGCTCGGTCGGTGAAGGCCACCCGGGATCCTGGTCCTTCCTGCTCCCCAGGCTGGCCTCCCCAGGTGGGACCCCCCATTTTCCCAGACCCCCTTTCTCCTTCCCAGAGCACATCCACCTTGCACACACCAAATGTCCTGCTCGTTTACCTGGCTGAGTTCTAGAACGCAAGCTCTTGCAGTCAGAGCTTTTGTCCAGAGATTTTTATCTCATGAAAAGCCTCCAGCAGCTCTAGGAGAGGGAGTAGCCCCCCAAGCCCAGTTTACAAACGGGGTTCAGAGCGGCAGGAGGCCCACGTGGAAGGGCCGCGTGGGGTGAGGCTGTCTGCTGGGGTCGGACCGGGGCTCTGTGCCCCCTGAGCTCTGCATGTCCCTGCTGGCCCGGGACAGGATGAGTGTGGGGACACAGGAGTCACAGCCTGGAGCACCACTGGCCCGTTGCTTCTGGACAGGCCATGGGACAGGCACCTGCTCTGAGTGAGCGAGGAGTCACCGGACACCAGGGTTCCCTGCGGTCAGGTTGTCTGTGACCACACAACTGTCTCAGCTCCAGGAGCCCTGAGATCAGCGCGGGGACAGGGCTCCGCACCTGACGGAGGTTGGTTGTGGCCGCAGCCCCGTCACAGAGGCTGTGAGACAGGAGCTGCGGGAATCTGTGTCGTCCCGGACTTGGTCCCCGAGCCGCTGAGGCCAGGCTGCCGCGAGCCCTCCCTGAGGTCTGAGCCGGTGACAAGGCCGCAGTGCCCCGAGGGTGTGGCCACCACGCCTGCTGCGTTCTGCATCCTGGCGGCTCTGAGCCCACTCTGTGGGGCTTGTCCTCGTGTCCCCAGACTACCCAGGAGACGCAGCCCAGGGATGGCGTGCTGCCTTCCCCCGCGGACTTCCACACTCCCAGGCTCTGAAGGGACAGACACACGCCTTTCTTTTTCTTTTTCCTTTTTTCTCTTCTTTCTCTTTCCTGTTTGAGGTAGTTTGGGTTTTATCTTCCCTGAAGGGAAGCTCTACATGGAAGGGTGCTCCCCGAGGGCTCTCTCCTGACGGCAGGATGCGGGCGACAGTCGGGATGGGGGGACAGGGCAGGGAGCCCGGGGCAGCCACTCAGTGGGCTGCACGTAACTGTAAAGTGATGTGAACCAGCAGGAAAACTGTAAAAGAGGAACAAGTTTGTTAAGCGAGAGATCAGTCTAACCCTGAGGCAGTTGCGTCAATGCCCAGCCCGTCCGGGCTCCTGGCGGCGCACCTGGTGGCCTGCTCGGTGCCATGAGACTACGCATTGCCTCCAGTGCACACGTGAGCCACCCAGGGGTCCGGCCAAAGCTTGTGTCCCTTCAGTGGGACCTGGATGGGACCTGACATTCTGCATTTTCTGGACGCTTCTAGGCGAGGAAGACGTTCCTGGGCTGTGGACCACACTTTGAGAAGCAAGGCCTTATGTTTTGACTTTGAACCTTCATGACCATCCTTGAACTGAGAGAAACTGGTTCAGAGAAGATAGGTGACCTCCTCAGGTAGATGACCTCTCAGGTAGGTGACCTCTTCAGGTAAGTGTCCTCTGAGGTAGATGACTTCCACAGGTAAATGTCCTCTCAGATAGGTGACTCCTCAGGTAAGTGAACTTTCAGGTACGGGATGCTCTCAGGTAACTGACCACTCAGGTAAGTGGGCTCCTTAGGGAAGTGACATTGCCAGGTAAGTGATGTCCTTGGGTTAGTGTCTTCCCTGAGGTCACGTGGCAGGTATACAATGGAGTCAGGATTTGAATATGGATCTCCTCAATCCCAAAGCTCCCGTCTTAACCTACACACACCCATAACTACTATTACATGGGTGATTTGCCTATAATTTTTCCTTAAAATCTGTCTTGCATGATGGTTCTACTAATTAAAAGATATAAGATGACTTCTCAAAGTCACTGGACTATGAAAATTGCTCTCATGTTAAAGCGCTCTTATCAGACTGGGAGAAGTGAGTGAACGTGCAAGTCGCCTCGGAAGGAGGGCACACGCAGAAACCCTGTCACTAAGCTCTCCCTGTCAGTAGCTTAGCAGAAACCAAAGGCATTTTACAAGGACTGAAATTTGTAGCCGCTTTCACCGTAACGTTTCAACACAGAATCTCTACTGTGAGAACGCTCAGACTTGAAGAGGCTGCTGTTACCCTGATGAATGTTTTCAATCGGGTGAAGCCCCAAGAGGGAGAATTCTCATCTGGACACTAACCTTGACAAATATTTTAAGTCACAGCCCATGTCTTATATCCTCTGGGCACTGGCAGTGGGATAATCGGGGGTGAGTCTCCCCACCTTCTTCTGTGCTCAGCCTCGATCTGAGCTTTCTGAGGATCCTGATATCATCTGTACAGAACCCACTGGACACTTAGAAAACTCTGGGCCTTTCTTCATTGCTCGGATCTCCTCGGGGACTGAGTCAAGCGATATGTGTCAGGAAGGAGCTGTGACTCCTCATTGGGTGTAGGGAAGGGTCTGGAATCAGAGTTTGATATAAGGGTTTGTCAGGAACCATTTGCACTGGCCAATGACTGTGCTGGTCCCATCAACAGCAGAGCTCTGAGCACTTACTCCCTCCCCCTCAGATGATCTCACTGGAAGTCCTTCCATAAACCTCTGACCCTCCACCCCATTTGGTGGTGGGGGTGGGGTGGGCGTGGGTAAAACAACCATGAAACCTGGAAGTGCCCTCAGGCTCTCATGCTCATGGCTGGGAGGGGTAGCCCCATGGAGTGGTCACCCATACGCTCTTTTCTCTGGAATCTCTGAAAGGCCACCAGGCAGTCATCATAGACTGGGGACCTTGTCTGCCTCCTTCACTGCTGGGGGCCCAGAGCCTAGGGCTCCCGCGGAGGACAGAAGGGGTCCGCTGGACTCTGCGGGTCTAGGTAGGAGCCAGCCCGTCCCAACCACATGAGACAGTGGCAGGGGGCAGCAGTGGCAGAGACGCAAGGACGCAGGACTGGACCATTTCATTTGTTGAAAACAAGGAGATCTTAATGCTCTCTGACGCCTTGGGAACTGTTTGGTAGGGTCCGCCACAGTTATATATAGGTGCATCTGGTGGGGGCGGGGCTAGTTTAAGAGGAGGGGCCAGGCCAGGGGTGGAGTCAGGGCAAGACTAGCAGTGGCCTGGCTGGGAGTGGGGTCCACGGATGGGGGTGGGGGCAGGCTGCAGGTGGGCAAAGGTCTGAGCCCACATCCGGGCTCTGCTTGCCCAGGGCCTTCTCCAGGTGTCTCCTGTTCCCACCACTGACATTTCAGCTGACAGTTCCCACGGCCTCTGCTAATGTTTTTCGTTAGTCTCAACAATTGTGCCAACATGTGTCCTTAAAAAACACATTGGAAAAAGGCACGACTTGGGAGCAATTTGCTCTAGCCTTGTCTGCTTACAGTTTGATTGTGGGAAATTCCTGGAATAATTCAGGTTTCTTTATAATATAATATAATATAATATAATAATTCGAGGTTTCTTTAGCATAGAGAGAGAGCACTGAGACCAAGGAGGTCCCAGCTCCTGACTCCTGTCTCAGTGCTCTCTCTCTCTCCCGGCCCCTCCTGGATCAGACCATGCTGAGCGCTTGGAGACGTCAGCCCATTTAGTCCCGACCATCCCAAACAGGATACTGGGATTCTACCCATTTTGCAGATGAGGAAGGGAGCCTGTGACTTGCTGGTGGTCCCACAGGAGTTAGGTGACAGGCCTGGGCCTCCAGTGCCCTAACCTCTGCTCTCTATTCCTTAGACAGGATCTTCTGCCCTGTGACTGTTCGCTGTCCTCACAGTAAAAGACAAGGAAGTGTAAATTGTCTGGGGAGTGACACTCTAATGAGACACTCGAGGGAATGTGTGCAACTCGGGCATTAACAGGAGTGCTCACAGCTAACACTGGCTTCTGCCCGAACTGTGTCCGACCCTGCTCTGAGCACTCTTCTGGCCTTTGCTTGTTTCAACTTTAAATAAACGTATGTGATACGATTTGATGTGACATGTTATCCCTGTGCTACACGTGTGGAAATTTCTGGAGGGAGAAAAGAAATGTTCCTCCAGAACCATCTGAGGGGGAGAAGGGGAGCATGAGTGGGTGAGAAGCCTGAAGACAGTTGTTGTGAGATTGTTGATAATTGTTGTAAAAATGTCTGGGAAAATCCTGCAGCTCTACAGCTCTACGGTTGCTCAGTAAAATCGAGCTACAGTTCAAGGAGTTTCTAGAATCATCTCTGTATAAAAACACTTGTCTGCACGCTGGAGCACTGAGCAATTATGTAGTCATTTCAGTGTTGCCTTGTTGCAAGTGTAAATATAGGCTTTCAGGAGGAATAAAGAATAGCCTCAGGTTCAGGAAAGGGAGGAGCACTTCTGGAGATCAGCAGCAGGGATGAATTGCTCTTCGTTTTGGATCCGGAGCTGTGAGGGTGAAACCCTAGAGCTGCCAGCAGTCATTCTGCCACAGCGGGAAACCATCCAAGAAAGAAGCCCAAACCCATGAAGTCAGAGCCAATGATGGAGAGAGTGTGGGTCCTGGATCCACCCATGCCTGCAACCCACACTCCTCCTGGAGTTCTCTGCTCATGAAACCAATGCATTTTTCATTTTTCCCCCCTTAAATCTAGGTTTAGTTGTCTTCCTAGTACATACAAGCAACGATTTTGACTTATACCCACCTGAACTGTCAGGAGTCATGGACTAACAAAAAGGGTGTCATGTCCAATTAAAATGGCTCATCCCCTTAGGATCCACGACAAAGGGTGTAAAGACCGTGAAGCTGCACAGAGCCTTTTCATCTGGAAGAAGATGAGAGTGACAGTGCGTTTGTCCCCTTAGAGGCAGACCCAGGGCCAGAGCGGCTGGTTGTAATAGGAAAAGACACCTGTGGACAATCATCCAAGGGTAATTCTGTGAAAGGACAGTTGAGTATTAAGCGCTCAGGCTGAAATTTTGATGTTATATATGAAGTGAAACGAGCTTAGGAATATGTGAGCTGGTTTCTTAGCAGAGAGAGCCTTGGTGAAAGGCCAGTTTTAAACTGGAGGTTTTCTATTCCCCACCATTCTTCTGTCTGCTTTAGGAAAGCGCATGAGAGGCATGTCCTGGGTGTGACGGCTTCCTGCCAGGCAACCCCGAGGACGCCCCACGTCTCCTCCTTCCACTCACGGCAGAGACGCAAGGACCAGAGACTGGTCTCTGTCTCAGCGGAGCCTCTGTTCTTGGATGGTGCTTAGAGCCACCGGAGGGAGCAGATGCGCGTGCCTACCTGGGTTTGCCCTGAGTGGGAGGTGCTGGGGGGTGGGCCCCTCCGGGTGACGGCTCATGGTGCACACGTGTGGCCCCTGCATGGCTTCTCCGGCTCCACGCACACTTCCCCCCACTTTCACCTCTGCAAACAGAACCCTGGGAGAGCGTGGGATTTACTTCCAAGTTAGGCTTTGGTTTTCCCTCCTCTCCATCAGGAACTTCAAACATCACAAGAGTTATTCCAGATTCCCAACTGAGGGTGTTTGTTTGTTTAACAAAGAACAACAAAAAATAGAGAAACCACTGTAGAGTCCTGCAAAGTGGTGTGGGGTATTCTCAGCGGTTCATAGTCACGCTTCTGTCATCTGTGGCCGCAGGCTTGCCTGTGACACGATGTGAGGTACAAATCCAGGCAGGATCTGACGAGAACATATTCCGACTGAACCTTATTTTATAAACTAAGGAGACTTTTATATGTGCAGTAAAATCCTGGAGTTGGAATTTATTTTTTCTGTCTTTGTAGGAATATTTCATAAACTGTGCTCTACCTTTCAGATCAGAAAAATAAATGAACATCATTAAAAGCGAAGCTACAGTAAAGGCATCGAGAGGCCCCCAGCCATGATGTGTCACTGTCTTTTCAGTTGGAAAATTTTTTCAGCTTCACAGACTCTCCTTTCTCCCGCCCCCGGGAAGCTCCCAGGGCAGGGACCCTGTCTCCTTTCTGTCTTGGTGGCTCCAGGAACATAATTAGGGCTCCATAAATAATTGATTGTCACAAAGACCCCAAAAGGAGCCCATTCACTTCACCAGGGTGGACTGCTAACTCCTGAAGGCATTCTCTTAAGTGCATTTCATTTGTTTTTAATTTTGTGCTGCTTCGATGGATGGACGCGGAAGCCAGGAGAGAGCTGTTGGCTTGCCGAGAGCCGGCCGGGACAGGACTCCGTGAATGACAGCCGGGTCCCCGCGTGGAACCCGACCCCACGCACCTGCAGGACCGGGGGCCCTTCTCAGGGAGCTGGGGGCCTTTCCTGTCTGAGCCAACACAAGGTGAAGTCAACTTCCAGTTTCCTGTTTGAAAACGGGTGCTCTGAGGCTCTATGATCAATAAAAAGAGGGCATGATGTCTGAAAGCGATCCGAAATCAGCATAAGAATGATGGACCCAGGAGATCAGAGGCAGAAGTTCCTGCTTCTGAGTCATTCACTAACAGGTGTTACTGGGCACCCGCCCTGGGGACATTGCTCTGGATGTTGGGACAGGGGCAGGGAACAAAACAAAGTCTCTACTCTCACAGACCCTACCTTCCAGTCTGAGGACAAGAAATAGCCATTGAACCAATCGTTTTATGACTTGTAGGGAGGTGATCATTGCTAGAAGGGGAAATAGAGCTGCTGGAGGAGGTCCCATACATTGGCAGGGAGGGTCCTATATGCAAGGAGGTGAGCCGGTCATGGGAAGAGCATAGCAAGCAGAGGGAAGAGCAGGTGCAAAGGCCCTGAGGCAGGAGAGCCCTTGGTGATCCTTGGTGAGGAGCCCTCAGGAGGCCAGGGCAGCTGGAGCCGTGTGAAGGACAAGAGAGGAGTTTGGTGGAGTTAGGGCATCCTGTCTGCCACACCATAGGACCCTGCAGGCCAGGGAAGGGCATGGAGTGATGCAGAAGGTAAGTGGCCTATGACTCAATGGTCACCTTTGGGTAGACAGCCTTGAGTGGAGTGGCTCTTGGGGTGTCATTCCAAGGTCAGCAGCAGCAGTGTCCACTGGAGCCTTATTAGAAATGCTGGATTTTGGGCACCTGGGTAGCTCAGTGGGGACCTGCCTTCGGCTCAGGTCATGATGCCAGTGTCCTGGGATCGAGTCCCGCATCAGGCTCTCTGCTCGGTGGGAAGCCTGCTTCCTCCTCTCTCTCTGCCTGCTTCTCTGCCTACTTGAGATATCTGTCTGTCAAATAAATAAATAAAATCTTAAAAAAAAAAAAAAAGAAATGCTGGATTTCACGTCCAGTCCAGCCCCGCTGTTCTAGAACCTCTGGCATGGGCTCTGGCCAGCAGAATTATTAGTAGCCCTCCAGCAGGGCCTGATATTGGCTGGGGTTTGAGAACAGCAAGGAGTGCTGGACCCCCGGCTCTGATCGTCCCCTGGGAAAAGAGAGAAATTAGGGTTGAAATGCTGGAGGGGCCGGGGGTCACTGTCAGAAGGAGCTTTGCAGGAAAATGTTCACATGGGGGCCTGGCCATGAGCATGCTCTGGAAATCTCCTTTAGGGTTTCCATGGTGGAAAGCAGTTCTCTGGGCTGGGTGGCCTTTTCTTCTCAGACCTTCTCAGGATCCCCAGACTCATCACCGTAGCTCCCAGTTGCTGTGTGCTGGTCCTCTGTCTGGTGCTTCATGGAGGCAGGGTCACCTTGGAGACTGGGGTGCATGTGTCTCTCTACCCATAGTCCCCCCGTTTGCCTATCCCCAGGAGGGAACCAGCTGTGGCTACCTCGTCGCAGGTACTTTCCCAGGGCAGAGGTGGGAGCTACTTGGGGGCAACAGCCTTTCCTGTCTGGGAAGGACTCAGCTCACTGGAGAGTTTAGAGTGGGTGGGAGCAGGGCCGAGAGAGCAAGGAAGGGAGAAGATTCCTGAAGACAGAGAGAGGTCATGTTCCCGGATGCTTAGGGCAGGTGCCTGGGGGGCAGAGGGTGGCTGGAGGTCCCCCCATCTGCAGTGGGAGCCCTTGGATCCCGCAGAGGGCTGAGTCCCTGATGACGGCGGGAGCTAGATTTCTTGTCTGCAGAATTGGGTCTGGCCGTGGCTCTCGACCTGGGCTGCACATTAGTGTAACTCCTGGGAAGGTCTGAACGTTCCTGACGCCCAAGCTGGATGGCAGACTCATTCGGTCAGAGTCTATGGGAGGGAGACCCAGGTGCTGGTTGGTGTTTAGCTGCCTCTCTGGTCCATACCCGGCAGATACCGGCAGCACCCCCGCACGGCCTGTGACAACCCAGAATGTCTCTGGACATTGCCCAGTGGCCCTTGTTTGGTGGGGGGGTGGGCATTGTGCAAAATCGTCCCTGGTTGAGAGCCTCTGCCGTGTCTGAGCTGAGTCACTCAGATTTCTCACTGCGGCATTTAGGTCTGTTTTCACATTTATTTAACTTTTTGTGTCTCCTTATTGCCTTTACGAACAGACTGTGGCCAGCCAGAAGGGACCCACTCTGACCCCAGCTCCACATTTAGGGCCACCCCTGTGCTATGTGGTGATGGCTCAGGGAAGAGGGGACACTGCAGGCCCGTTTTTGTTTGGTGGCTTTGAAGCCGCTGCTAGCCTGGGAGCTCCCAGGTTGGTTCCACGCTTGTGGGTTCCTCACCCAGGATGGGCTTTACCTACTCAGGACCGCCTTGCTGGCTGCAGTGTACGGCAGTGGAAGCCTGAACCTCCTGCCACCTTGCCGCAGTGACAGTCACCCCTGTCCCCACCTCCTCATCTCCAGGCACAGCTCACTGCAGCTCTATATGCTGTCTCATTTACAATGAATGGGTACACAGGCCCCATTATTAGAGATTAGGAAACTGAGGCACAGGGCGTTTCAATGTCCTGCGCATGTTCTGAGTGAGTGGGGCAGAGCCTGCTTTGTCCCGAGGAGCCTGAATCCAGGGCCAGTGCTCCATGGGGGACGTCACTTGGCGGAAGTGGAGGCATGGCCCACCTCTGCCCGTATCCGACTCTAACTCGGGTCCTATTAGCACGGAGCCTCTAGGACATTAGAGCTTCCTGGTGGACACCCCAGTCTATTCTGTCATCCCTGCTGTGGGCAGATCTGTGTGCTGCTCACTGCTGTGTCTCAGCGTCTAGCAGAGTCCTCGGTGCATGGCGGGAACTTGTTGTCGTTTGCCTCGTTTGATGGAACTGTATTACACTGCTTTGTATTCTTCAACACACCTGTCCATGTTCTGCACAGACTAGTTAAAAAAATACTTGCTGAATGACTATGTGACTGATCAATTAGTTCCTTCTCAATTGAGCAGTTACATTTGTCTTTACAAATGAATGAAATAAAATGATTGCAAAATGCCTTTATTTCTGTGCCTCCATTACCCTAATTAAATGCTTTTTTTGGCTTCAGAGAGCTTGATGATTGGGTTCTTTTGATATTAAGCTCAAATCTTTTCAGTTCTCATAAATGCAGGTTTGCAAATTGGTATGTGGGCCGCTGTGTATCCAAAATGCTGGAGGTCAATATCAACAATTTTTTTTTAAAGATTTTATTTATTTATTTGACAGAGAGAGAGATCACAAGTAGGCAGAGAGGCAGGCAGAGAGAGAGAGAGGAGGAAGCAGGCTCCCCGCGGAGCAGAGAGCCCGATGCGGGGCTCGATCCCAGGACCCTGAGATCATGACCTGAGCCAAAGGCAGAGGCTTTAACCCACTGAGCTACCCAGGCGCCCCAATATCAACAATTCTTAAGGTGATTTGTATGTTTTTGCCCTGATGGCACATTCTGGAAGGGGACCCTACAGAGGCAGAGTTGGGGAATTTGTTTTCCTGGAGATAACCAAAGAACAGCAAGCTGAGAAACCAACTTGGATGTCACATCCTTGAGAAGCAAAACACTGTGGGGACCAGTGCTGAGTTTGGTAAGTGCTGAGAGCCTGTCCCAGGGGGGCCGCTTCTCTTCTGACAACCGGCAGCTCTATCTGTGAGCTACCAGTGCATTGTGGGACAAGAAGGCCAATCGTCTTCAGCCCTTAGAGGATGAGACAATTGTCCTGTTGGCTTCCACACCTTCCTGCTTCTAGGTGACCCTCCTGTATTTGGGGTGAGATCTTTGGCTGTTGAATCGCACGGTTGTGTGAGCTGAACCGGGGCGTCTATGGAAAGTACTGCTGGGAGATGGGAGAAGATGGGAGATTGTCTTCCCCTGAGCACATTCTCCAAAAAGGGTTTGCCTTCGTTGCTGATGTCCTGAGAGTGGTGTGCTGACAGGAATGGAGTCAGGCCGGGATGAAAGGGCAACCGAGAACAATATGACGTAAGCCCCTGTACCCCCATAGGAAGGATTTGGGGCGGCTTCCGCGTGCACTCACTCCCTCGCCGCCCTCCGGGCAGGCAGGCTCTAGCCCGTCCTGGCCCAGTCTGCTCTGTCCATGGTGGAACTGGCCTGGGCCTCTGAATCTGACACAAACTAGAGGAAGACCTTGGAAGCATTAATTGCCCCTTTCCAGAGGAGAAAGTTTTGCCACACCAGGTGATAGCCTGGTTCATGTGGACGTTGCCAGTTGAGTGTAAGTTTCAAAACACTAATAAGGGGCTTCATGCTGTCCATCGTTGATGACTAGATAAGCCATTGTGGTATATCCATTCAATGGAACATTCAGCCATGAAAAGGAATGAACCAGATTAACCTTGAAAACATTAAAAGAAGTGCATCTCAAAGGCCACGCATTGTGGGATTTCACTATTGGGAAAAGGTCTTTTCATAGACAGGCATCCTTGTAGAATTGCCAGGGGCCAGGGAGGTGGGGTGCAGAGAAGAATGGAAATGACAGCCAACAGGAATGGGGGTTCTTTTTTGGGTGATTCAAATGTTCTGGGATTAAGTGGTGTTATAGCTGTACAACTTTGTGAATATTCTAAAAGCCATTGAACAGCACACTTCAACATGATACATTTTATGGAGTATGAATTCTTTCTCTATAAAAAAAGACTTGAAGGGGCGCCTGGGTGGCTCAGTGGGTTAAAGCCTCTGCCTTCGGCTCAGGTCATGATCTCAGGGTCCTGGGATCGAGCCCCGCATCGGGCTCTCTGCTCTGCGAGGAGCCTGCTTCCCTCTCTCTCTGCCTGCCTCTCTGCCTACTTGTGATCTCTGTCTGTCAAATAAATAAATAAAATCTTAAAAAAAAAGACTTGAAAAGAAAAATTGAATGGTGTACGGTCAAGGCAGGTATATTAAATAGCTTGAGTTAGAACAGAGGGGAAAAGGTCCCAATTTCAGGCGCTCATTGAGAAATGATGACTTTTGGAACGCGGGCCTATGTTCTTTCTGATGACACGGCTGGAGCAGACGGGCAGGTGCCCCGCCAGAGGGGGCCTGTGCTCCCTGGTTTGCCTCCGTGCCCACACCTCTCTGTACTCATTCATTTATGTTACCACCTGGTCCCTGAGGGTGTCACGTTTCACAGGGTCATCATGTGGGACACCACTGACTCTGTGTTCCATGGGAGCCGTGCCCCACGGACCTGTCCAAAGAGGTGGCCCTGGTGAGTTACTCCGACGTGTCCCTCCCCCAGAATCTCTTGCTGCAGTTCAAGCAGGATCCCCTGGGATGGTAGTAAGAGCCACAAGGAGGCCAGCCTGCATCTGTGTCCGGCTGGGTGGGGACGGGTCACACCTACTTCTCTTCCTCCCCTGGCTCATTCTCTCCTCCCCTCCTTTGTGTATCCTGGGATTGAGCTCTGTTCAGCACACAAACGTTTTCCTCACCTCCGTTCTTTGGAGAACTCTAGAATGTTTATTACCACTATCGCCCTGTCCACACTGAAGGGGGTGGTCAAAAGGATTCTAGCCCCGAGGTGGCTTCTTGGAAACAGCACTGAATGAAGGTTTGGAAGATGGCCAAGAATTTTCAGTTTCTCTCCTTAGAGGCTGCCTATTTTTTAAAACAAACAGAAGTAACCTCTTCGTGTGGCTCTGAATGCAGCTGGGGCCCTGGGGGCACTTTGCTTCCTCCCCACGACTCTCCAGCCATGGATCCCACTGCTGGGATCTCACGTCTCCATCCTCTCTGCCACAACGAATCTATCCATTTGGCTGATGGGAAGACTGAGCTACGAAGGAGAAGGCTTGAGCTGACCCCAAGCAGAGCAGGAGGAAGGAGTAGGGACCAAGCTGCAGGTGCTGACCCAGGAGCCCCTTCCTCCAGGCCAGGCAGACGGGCAGCCACAGGGACGTACTGATCACCAGGACACCTGCAATCATTGGTGGCTTCCGTGGCTGCTTGGCCACTGGCCTAATCCTTGCCCCATCTGTGGGGAGGACCCCTGACAGGCTGAGGAGGACCCCAGGCCCAGATTCAGCAGGTCTATGGAGCGGTCAGAGGCACACCAGGCACTAAAGACGACGGCTGTTAATGCCCAGGGAGTTAGGACCCCACGTCCCGGAGCATCAGCCGGAGGAGAAATGAACACCACGGCCTCCAGGACTGAAGAGCCCAATATTTCTTGAGCAGCTGAGGGCTCGGCTGATGTCTGGGCCACTCCTGAGCCTCTCACTGCACAGTCATCTCTGAGTGACCCAGTCAAGACCCGAAAAGGTGCAGAGAGGCCCCGAGTGTGTTTCTGTCTGATCGGGCTTCCCTGGCAGGCCCCACTTCAGAAGGATGGCCTGTCGCCCTTTCTGGAGTGCTGGCCTGAGAGAGACAGCCACAGGTTCCCACTTTTGTGCAGAGGCCCCCGGCTAGTTAAATCACGTCTAACTCGGACCGGAGTCACCGAGACATCAGGCTGTGATCATGCCCGCTCAGCCAATGGCCCCCAGAGCCCCTCGTGCATTTCTCTTCTGGTCCTGATGCCACCCCCGGGGGTTTGCCGGCCGCACAAGTAGCAGGAAATGGTCACTGCGGACACTGCGGGCTGAGCTGATCAATCTCCTGACAGCTGTCTGGGACCCGTGAGCCGGGGGACGTGGGGGACCAAGAGAATGGGAGTCCCGGCTCTCTTCCCAGAAGCCACGATCCAGCTGGGAAGAGGAGATGTGGGAAATAGCGTCTTCGTTCAGTCAACAGACACTTGCTGAGCCCCCAGCACGTGCCAGGCATCCCCCTGGGCAGCAGGCCAGGAGGTCGCCATCCTTTGCTTGTGGGAACAAAGGGAGTGGCCAGCAGGGCCACATCGGGGGTAGTCAGTGTGTGGGGGACAGGAGGGAGGAGAGAGTCACCCCGGAAAGGCTTCCAGAGAGAGGGGCAGCTGCCCTGGGGCTTGGTGGGACAGCGAGGATCCCGCCTGCTGGAAAGAGCAGGGGAGCGGCTGCAGCAGGGGCAGAGCGCCGGGAAGGCTGCAGGCCATGGGGGTGCGGCGGGTTCGGGGCAGAAAGCAGCGTGTGGTGGCCACGGCAATGCATGGGGATGCTGAGGACAGAAGGCAGGCAAAGGGGCCGGAGAGGCGCCGGAGGGGGAGAATGTGGGGTCTGGGGTCACACTGGGAGCACCGAGGGTCCTTCGGAGCAGCTGGGTGAGCTTTAGCAGGGATATGACACGGTGGCCATATCCCCATGGTATGGGGGGGGGTGCTCACAGCCAGGGCGATCCATGAGAGGGGCTGGTGGTCACTTGGCAGGGGAGGCAGTTGCCTGAGCTAGGAGGGTGATGGCAGTGGTGGCAGAGTGGGGCTGAGTCCACAATACCCAGGAGCTGCCACATTGGGAATGAGGTTTGAGATGCGAGGGAGAGGAGGGGACAGGACCTGGCCAGGACTCAGGGCATGGTGTCACCAGCCACTGAGGTGGGGACATCCAGAGAGGCCACAGCTGGGGTGGGGCGGGGGAGTTCACCAAGTTGGGTTGGAGGCACCTGTGAGAGTCACGTGATCAATGCTGGTCCAAAGCTCAGGAGGACTGGATGGGCTGGGGGCGGTGCGGGGGTCCAGGGAGTGGTAAGGAGGTCACTGGGGGTGGTGAGGGGTCACCCACATGTACATGGCCCCTGAAGTCATGGGCAGACTGAGACCCCCAGAGGGTGAGCAGAGTGAGATGGGGAGGCAGCTGGATGTGCACAGTCCACTGTGGTGGCTCCAAGCCCAGGAAGGTGTTTGTGTCTAGGGGTGTGTGTGTGCGCGTGTGTGTAGGTGTGTAGTATATGTGCACATGCGTGCGTGTGCATGTGTCCACTGACGGGAAGGAGCCTGGAGCCCCTGTGCAGTCGAGGCAGGAAAGAAAGAGGCCTGAGCTGCAGGAGGAAAGCCTGGCAGGGGAGCTGTGGCCTGAAGGAAGTGACCAGAGCTCGGGTTGACCGAGCTGGTCCCTACGCAGGCCCAGAACTGAGCCTTGGGCTTGGAAAACCCCAGGAAGCCCCCCTCTGCCCCACAGAGCCCAGCATGACACCCACTTAACAGAGGAGGAGACTGGGTCCACAGAGGGTAGTGACATCCCCAGGCTCATGGAGCGGAAGCCGGAGCCCACAGCCCTCACCCGTGCTCCGCAACCCACTGCAGGGAGCTGGGGAAGAGGGCAGGGGTCTGAGAGGTGGGGCTGTGGAGCCTGGAGCTTGGAGACACGGGGGCTGGCGGACAGAGGGGTGGGGAGAAGAATGTAGGGGAGCAGGGGTGCTGAGGTGGCGCTGGGCTCCACAGGGACTTGACATGGGCTGCCTCATACTCTACTTCTGGTGCTAAGGTAAAGTTCAAGGTCCGCTTCCAGCCTCCTGTTGGGGGCCCGTACCAGGTAAGAAAAGGAGTTGGAACCACCTAGCAGAACGGCTCTGACTGCCCAGGGACTACTGTGGCCTCAGAGTCTTTGGTCCTGGGATTTCTGCTCCATTCAATCAAGGTGGGGATGTGTCTAAGAGTCTGTGTATGTGTGTGTGTGTGTGTGAGAGAGAGAGAGAGAGAGAGAAAGAGAGAGAGAGAGAGAGTAGGGCCTCCAAGTATTAATATGGAACTATTTCTCTCCTTTTTCCTTGAGTCGAGATTACAAATCATTTCAAGGGACAGGACCTTTTCCAGCAGCTGCCTCTGGCCAGGCTCACACGGCAAACTGAGCCCACGTTTGCATTCGGGTCACTCTTGGCCTCGACATGAACCCTGCGACATATTTCACTCATGGGCCTCCTGCCTGAAAGTAATGTCAGCCTCTGAGAAAATATAACCCCTGTGCGAGGGAACATTACAATTCCTCATGAAATAAAGACTTTTCCTTTTTTTAAACTCACCCAGCCTACAAGAAGATCTCTCTTCGTGGGCTTTCTAGAATCATCCATTAAATTGTGGGCCAGACCTGGCTGAGGACCACTTCTTCTCCTTCTTCTCCCTCTTCTTCGTCTTCTTCTCCTCCTCTCCCTCCTCCTCCTCCTCCTCCTCCTCCTCCTTCTTCTTCTAAGATTTATTTACTTATTTTAGAAAGGGGAGGAGGGGCAGAGGGACAGGGAGAGAGGATCCCAAGCAGACTCCCTGCTGAGCACAGAGCCCTAAGAGAGATCCCACGACCCTGAGATCACAACCTGAGCAGAAATCAAGAGTCTGATACTCAGCCGACTGAGCCACCCAGACACCCCCAGCTGAAGACTTCTTAATCTCAAGTTCAAGAGACAGTAGATGCTCTGAGGTCTATTAAAAATTAGACTCTGGGCGCCTGGGTGGCTCAGTGGGTTAAGCCACTGCCTTCGGCTCAGGTCATGATCTCAGGGGCCTGGGATCGAGTCCCGCATTGGGCTCTCTGCTCAGCAGGGAGCCTGCTTCTCTCTCTCTCTCTCTCTCTCTCGGCCTGCCTCTCCGTCTACTTGTGATCTCTCTCTGTCAAATAAATAAATAAAATCTTTAAAAAAAAAAAAAAATTAGACTCTGACTTCCCAGCCTCTGCGATCTAGCTGGGAAGCAGGAACACTTGATTAAAACCCACAATGTATAATGGAAGCACTTGTCTGGAGTGGGACCTCAGGGAATCTGAATTTTTAACATGTTCCTCTGGCCCAGTAAGAAGACACATATCCTTCTTGTATGTTTTAAAGTCTTGTCTTTGTCTAAATCATGCAGGCGCTCTGGAGAGAGAAATTTCTCCTTGTGTTTCTTTCATATCCCCTAAAACGTTCCCAGGACACTTGCTAAACATTTCTTGACTTGTCAAGATTCTGACAGGTAGCCAGAAAGACTGGCTCTCTTTCTCTGTTCCTGGGAAAAGCTCTGAAAGAGAAATCATTCTCAGAAAGCCCTGGAGATTCGTTTGGCTAACAGGCTTTGTTGGTTTTAGTCTCGTAATGGATATGCTGACTGTTGCTTTTCTGCTGCTTCCAGGCCCCATATCTTTGCCTCCAGAGAGCTGGAAATCGGGCCATTCCTGTATCGGTGACTCAGCACTAAAAAAGTTCTCAGTCTCAGGTTTAAAACTGACTGCAAAATGCAAAAGAGACAATTCAGTGGAGGGGAAGGTAAGCAGTAAGCACATTTTGCAACATCAAAAAAAAAAAAAAAAGAGAGAGAGAAAAAGAAAAAAAAAAACCTAGCAACATCCTGGCATGGAAATCTGGAAATCTGGAAACTGAAGGCTGAAGCTACCAATTGGGGGTAGAAAATGTTTTGTAGCTTAAAACCCTTTACGAATATTTTATCAAAAGATCCATTCCCTATGATGTTATTTTGGGTATCTCTTTATAACCAGCTGACGCACTTCTACTTAGCATTTCACTGACTTGAACACCACAGAGCTCTAATTACAGTCTCTGGCAAAAAAGGAAGCAGGTCTATGAACGGCACCTAATTGATACATTCATTTCTATACCCATTTCTGTCTTGTCTCAGATGATCAGGGTGAATGTGTTCATGAGTTATTTATTTTAGGAGCAAAGAGCAGGAAGTTGGAGATGGAGTGAGCCAGAGAACCTTCTCTTTCTTCCTCATCTCTTTCTTCCTTGGTCATCCAGGGCAGAGGCAAGTCACTGGACACCATGTGGCTCAAGGCAATGATTTTGTGAACTTGGCTGATCTGCTTTGAGGTATAAGGAATGAGAAAACTGAGCAGACCTGTGGTTTTCTCCATGGGAGCATTGGTGTCAGGTGCCCAACAACCTCCTGTCCAACCACAGTGTGAGGGACTTCTCTGGAGCCCGTCTCCAGTAAGGGCAGACAAGGAAAGGCCCATCTTCTCAGTAGGAAGGTATATTAGTCAGTTTTCACCACAATAGTGAGGTGTACCAACTCAGAATTCAGTGACGTGAAACAACAATGTTTATTTTCACACTCAAGGGTCTGTGTTGTTGACCATGGTTTGGCTGATCTCAGCTGGCCTTGTCGGGTCATCTCTGGCTCACAGTGCAGGCTGGCCGGGGTTTGGCAACAGGCCATGGCATGGTTTCAGTTGAGTTTCATGCCTCTGTTGTTCTGGGATTCAGACCAGAAGAGGAAGAGCTACCTGGTTGTACTTATTGGTGGAAGGTCAGAGCACAGGCGACCATTGCAAGTCAGGCACGCGGAGAGCCTCTGCTCAGCTGTGGTCTACACCAAGTCTGCTCACATGGGCCAAAGCAAGGGCATGGCCAAACTCAAAGTGAATAGGACCGGGTTGTCTACTCTACCTACAGGAGAAGGTATTGCAGAGGGATGTGGCAAAAAGTGTCAGAATATTATCCTATTACAAAGGCATAGAGATTAGGACCTGGGCTTGGTTTTCTCTCCCCAGTGTGTCTTTAAATAAGGACTCCTTTCCCCAAATTACTTTATAACTGACCCACTTTGGTGCTGACATCCCAGATGATTCTCTTTGGACTGAGACAATAGGTTTTGCTGGAGACCTCCAGGAAAACAACTCTGGAGACACTTGTTCAGAAGAACACAACCTGGGAAGCACCATATTGTTTTTTTTAAGGTTCAGCTGGGTTTCTGGCCTTAGGAGCTGGTTAAGTTTCTTAAATTAACATTTTAAGTGATTACTCGAAAATAACTCAAGAGAGTTAAAATTATAATCAGATTTTTCCTAAGGAGTCCAATTAAAATAAGAAATAAATATTTTGTATCCTACAGTAAGAGCTTATATGTCTAATATCTTTTATTTCAAACAATTGTTTCTAAAAGGGTGTTATGTATCCACTGTGACACGAGAGATAATTCGAGTATTATTTGGATAGTTTTTTTTAAAAGCAATATGTTCTCCTTATAGTTACCTGCAGTTAATAGCAAGGGGTCGTGGTTTCACTTTTGGAGGCATGATATCAAGTCTTCTACTTTGGATTCAATTATTTGTGTAAAAAAGTGAGTCAAACTAAAGAAAAAAGTAAGAAAATCACAGTATAAGTGTGGTCTAGGTAAGGCAACAATTTTGAGGAGGTTTTTTTGTTTTATTTATTTATTTGTTTGTTTGTTTGTTTATTTATTTATTTAACATCTAATGTGTTATTTGTTCCAGGGGTACAGGTCTGTGATTCATCAGTCTTGCACAATTCACAGCACTCACCATAGCACATACCCTCCCCGATGTCCATCACCTCACCACCCTGTCCCTCCCACCCCCCTGCACTCCAGCAACCCTCTTTGTTTCCTGAGATTAAGATGGTTTGTCTCCCTCTCTAGTTTCGTCTTGTTTCATTTTTCTCTCCCTTCCCCTATGATCATCTGTTTTGTTTCTCAAATTTTGAGGAAGATTTTGAGACAGCTCCCTAACTATACAAATACAGCATGGATTTAAGTGACCACTGTCCTCTCTCCGGGATCCTGGCTATTGTTTTCTTTCCAGAAGTAGCCACACAGTTCAGGCAGTTCCTTCCAAGTCCTTTTGGTCTTGTTCCATCATCCTCTTCACGGGTTGCCATGGTGACCACTGGCGTCCTGTAGGTGACGCTTACTGTTCTGTCCGAGGTGCTCCCTGGACCGCTGTGTGCTGGGCTAGGTTCTCCGCCCTGAAGAGCTAGTCACATGTCTCTCGCCAACAGGCACCATCTGTTCCTTCCTTGTTACAGAACGTAAAGTTACTGGACACAACTCAGGACCATGCAGCCTCCGGGAGACACTTACATGAGAGCTATGCATTGTTTAATTGGGTGGGCATCGTGTCCTTTATCTGCCAGATCTGGCCGCTGGAACTGAGCCCCTTTTGATGTGCCCATACAGATGATGGGTCTTACTGGTCCGTGCCCTGAAGTTGGAGTTCTGGGTTCAAGGTGAGGGGCCACGGCCACCAGCTACTTACATGGACGCTCTGGATCTTGGTTTTCTCCCATCTGTGCTTGAAGTAGAAGATAACGGTGTCCTCCTCAGAGAATGCTGAAAGGATCAAATACGTTAATACCTGCTATATAGCAGGGAAGGTTTCTGGACACAGAGTAAACACAACATGATGTTGTTAACAAGCTTCAGGTTTCCCGATATACCGACCAGGTAGTATCCTCCGGACCCACAGCACCATTGGTCGGTGGATGAGAATCCAATCAGCATGCAGACCCTCTACCTTGTGTCTCTTGCACTGGCGGGGCAGGGGGGGTCTTTGTATCCTGGGGGACTCCAGCACTCTCATGAACTTACAACAAGCCAATTTTTTAAATCACTTCCCCTAAGTAAGAGAAAGTAAATCAGATTGAAGGGGGAAAAATATCAGAGCCTAGGAGGAACCCTGAGCAAATGGTGAATACTTTGAAATAAAACAGCTCTGTGTTTGACCTCCCGTTTTGAACTTCACGTGTTCAAGGTGGGGCGGGTGGGTGCGGGGGCGAGGGCAGAGAGAGCCAACGTGAACTCCCAGGGGCTTTGTTTTTAATGGGGCCACTAAGATGTGGTGCTGTGTGAGCCAGACCAGACCCTGTCATGCTGTGACGAAAGGCTTGTGAAGCCAAATAAATATGAGAGAGCTGTGTTCCCCCTCCCTTTTATCCATGCTGATGCATCAGACAATTGAGAAAGAATTACAGGATAATTAAAAAGCTCTTCTAAGAAATGCAGGGTTTGGGGAATACAGGCAGCTGTGAATGGCAGAGGGTTAAAAAGTGAAAGATAAAGTAGTCTTGCAGAAGAGAGTGGAGTGTGTGTTTACGTGGATATCTAGTTCTGGGGGAGTTTGCTTTTCTCTCAAAGATGATCACATATTCCAATGAAAGCAGTTTCAATGTACATACAGCTCCTATCTAAACTCATCTGATAAGCCTGGGGTCCCAAGTTGCTTGGGGTTGAAGCTATGGACAGAGTTGTCCCTTTTAAACAGCAAAGCCTTGCTGCAAAAATTTGAGTCTGGACTTTTCTGCTGCAAAAGCCGTCGGAGTATTCCTTGCCCTTGGCCACAGATGTTGGATAAAGGACAAACATGGGATTCAGGGACTCAGTTCCAGGACTTCTGTTGAAACAGAAAGGTCATTTTCTCCCATGGCTATGAAGGGTGAGAACAGGTGCCAAGGCAGAAGAGCCTGACTGAATAATGGGACCCACAGAGCACAAGGCTGAGTCAAGAGGTAGGAGGGGATCACTTCCTGATATCATCACTCACGTACCCGGATCCAACAATGCCTGAAGCTGTTACCTTGGACTTTTTAATGACAAATAGCCCTTCCTCCCTGCCTTTTTCTTCTGTTTTAGTGATTTTTATCTGGACTCTGCCTGTTGCAGTCAGGATAGTCTGATAATACAAAGACCAACTTAGCAAAGATCTGAAATACACTGTTAGATGCTAACTTACTGGTTGGGGACTTCAACTGCAAGACCCCACAGAGAACATCCTCTTGGGTCAGAACAAAATGGTGCTTACGTGGGCTGTTACAGGTTCTTAACTTAATGTTGTTCTCATTTCAGTAGGACTTGGTTTGGGCCATGGTACATTCGATAATCCCGTGTGTAAAGATGGGGTTTGCAAAGGCTGAAACAAACTTGGAATATATTACCTCTATATCCTTTATTTTTTCCTATGAGACAAAGAAAAATAAATACAACATGTGTAATTATTAATGTTTGGCAGAAAATGAATCATAAAACTAAAATAAAAATTATCTTAATTTTTTCAAATCTTCAAAATGAGTGCTATTTTATTTGGACTTGCTTTTTATGGTCCTTCTGTTTTCTTCTCATCCACTATGGAATCAAAAATTCAGGTTTTAATGCTTTCCTAAATATTGCCTTTAATTCCCTGATGGTTGCATGTCTACTAAAGACATTTGAATGTGTTATACTCAGGGTTAATGGCGATATTTCAAATATTTTCTTAAAAACCATTTTCATCCTGGCGAGATGTGGAATCCATAAACACATTCTGTTGTACATTCTCTTACTGTTTACATATTTCCTTAAAACACACACACACACACACACACACACAATGATTTCCCTGTTTTAGAGCTATGTTCATGCCCTTTCTCGTAGGCCTCCTGGCCTGCTGCCATGAAACACAACTCTGTTTTAAAGAAGAATAGTTCCTATCTCCTTCCTCAGTGACCTCTAGGGAATCTAGTATGATGAACCCCCCCTTTTTTTTTCTCAAGCAAATACACTGAATATTGTTATGTGCACACAAGAAGGGAAAAGGCCTTCAAACATTCGTATCATTCCATCCAGCGCGGGCAGGAGGCACGGTCATGGGAAGCAGGATGGTAACCTTCCCGGGAGAGAAAGTATCATAAAGCCAGGCCTGAGACAGTGTGGAGAATGATCTCTCCGTTGAACCTGGAATTTTGCTTAACGTTAATAACGATGACTCCCCTTTTGTGCAGCTTATTGTGCGTGATTAGGAAGAAGCCCTCCTGCGCGGGGTCCTGGGCACCTGCTTGGTTTTCAGTCTTTTCTTCCCCAGGGAGAATGTAGGATGACCCCAGGGTCAGAGGCTTGGGCTCCTCCCATGGGGCCACCTTTCGCTACCGGATGCTGTCAGGAGGTTATGTGGAGGAGATCCTGACTTGGGGCGGTGACAAGGGAGGCCCCACTACGGGCAGAGCCCATCCTCTGCTCCTCTCTGCATGGGAGGTGGCAGGGTGGGCAGCTGCGGGCAGGCGGGGTGGGGACCTCACCTGCGGGGCCAGGTCCCTGCTCTGGCTCCATGCGGAAGTTGGACTCGTGACAGAAAGCCAGTCCTGCCCTCCTGTGAACCCCCTAGTTATGTTCCCTGGAGACCAAGTTCAGCCAGGAGCAGACCATCTATTTGCCCAGAACTTGTAACACCTGCTGCTCAGGCTGCCTTCTGGAAGGAAGAGGGGCTGATGGACGGGAGGTGTTGGCCTCCCATCCCTGCTCCCCGAGCCACTGTCCCCAAGGAAGTTGTCCCCGTCCCTGCACTTTCCTTCCCAGCTGGGAGAGGGGCTTCGAACAGTTCTTCCCTCCCCGGGCTCCCGGGGGCTGCCTTGGCAGATGCGCGCAGAGCATTTCCATCGGGGGCACAGTGGGGCTCCCGGGTCGGGCCGTTACTGTGCAGGTAAGCCTTGCAGCCAGAGCGGGGGTTTCTGGTGCCGATTTGAGAAGTTACCCTCGGCCAACAAGGCCAAGTGTAGGCAAGGGCTCCGTTCTCTGGAGGATGTTGGCCCCACATCCAACGTCAAGCAGGACTAATGTCTCAAAAACTTAAACAAGCAAAGCTGGCTGGCTGGCTGGGGCCCGTTCACAGCCCGTCGGAACCGACCTGACACCCTTGTTTCTCGTGTGGATGCCGAGAGTCCGTTTCCTCCTCTGTCCCCTCTCTCTCCCTCCCTTCCATTCTCTTCCTCTTTTTGTTCACACGCGCCTCAAAGTGCCTCGGTGGCTAATAAAGGCCGGAGTTCTCAGAGAAGCAGAGCAGCCTGTCTAAGGGAGAATGTGTCCTTGATGAAGACAAGTCGCTGAGATGCTGACAGTTTTCTGCAGTAAAGTCATCCCCCGTGTCCGGGGCGGGGCCGAGAGAGCAGCCAGGTGCATCCACAGGGCAGGCGGGCAGGGAGGTGTTCAGGGCAATCCCGCCATCGGAGGACCCCACCCCCTGTGGTTCGGGCGTCAGGGAGGATCGTGACGGGGGAGGGCTCCTGGAAGGATCGCCGGCCCCTCAGTCTCCCCCAAGAATCTGGGGCTTGGCTCTGCCCAGGCAGCCACCCGACATGGGGCTCTGTGCTGCTCCCATGTCCAGATCCGGGTCAGTCCTCAGGCCGAGGCCTGGTGCCTGGTGACTGCACGCGGGTCCCTGATGTTCATGGCCTCTAGGTTCCCTCGGCCCTGAGGGAGGCATCCCAGCTGCTCTGAAGGTGGAGCCGCTCCTGCTTTCAGATCGTGAGTTTTCAACAGAGCTGTGGAAGACCCCATGTTCCCTTCCTCGGCAAGTGGTGCCATCAAATGCCTGTCACCCAGTGTTACCCTGTGGGCCTCCCTCTTCTTCCAGCATATGTCCGGTCTGCAGAACCCAAACTAGCCTCTGTCTCTGCCGTTTCCATCCCCCTGCTGTCACGCACGTCCTCACTGTGTCACTGCCACGGCCCCTGACAGGTCCTCCTGCTGCCCTCCTTGCCCCACACCCAGATCGACACTCCACACAGCCCCAGAGTGAGAGCGAGCTCCGTTATATACATGAGACCTGTCACCCTGAATCAGTGTGTCCGTGGAGAAAGCGGGCCACCTCCTCATCGCTCCCACAAGGCCCAGCACCATTTCCACAGGTTCCCCCAAATCACCTCCTACCACCTGCCTCTCACTCCCTCCATCACAGTCAACCAGCCTCCTGCTTCCTGCAAACCCCAAGTCTTCCCGCCTCAAGGGCTTTGCACATGCTATCCCCCCTTTCCCCAAGACCTGCTTTCTCAAGCTCTTCTATTTTCTGCTCAGGTGTCACCTCATCAGAGAGCAGCCCTGACCACCTGTACCTTATGTCACGTCCCCATTTCCTGCACAGATTCTGTCACCATCTGAAGTGCATTTACCCATTTTATGGCCTTCTATTGTCTTTTGTGCCCACAGGAATGGCGACCACGTGAGAGTGGGAGCCCTGTCTGTCTGTTGGCTGTTGGATTCCTGCTCTGGGAACAGGGCCAAGGCAGAGTCCGTTCTTGATCTGTATTTGCTGAGGACCTGAAGGCGTGAGAAGAATAATAGATGGAATCTTAAGAATTCAAAAATATTTAACTCATAGAATATTTGAGTCAGAAGGAGCCCTCGGGAATCATTTAGTCACGCCCATTCGTTTGGCAACTGGGTAAACCAAGTCTCGGGAGGACAAGGGATCTGCTCCACACTTGCGGCCCCTGGGCTGCCATTCGGTCAGGACAGGGACCCACTGTGTGTCGGGTGATGAGCGGCTGTCGGGCTGCTTCTCCCCTTGACGTGCGGCCGAGGGAAGCAGGGACAGAAGGCACAGACACACCGGAGGCTGAGGGACTGAAAGCAGGGAGGTTTGGGGGAGACGGAGCTGGTGGTGGGTGGACGGGGGCACAGGAAGGCTCCCCGAGCATGAGGAGGTCGAGTGGCTCGAAGAGGAGGTGAACCCCGAGTCTGATGGTCACCCCATGAGAGGGTCTTCGGCAAGGACAGGGAGAAGCCCATCCCTGGAGAATTTACCTCACGGACTGAGGCACTGCTGACCGCCGGCCCGGCCAGAAGGTCCTTTAGAAGGTCAGTCGGCTTCTGCCGGCTTCTCTCTGGCTTCCAGGGCCTTCATAAAGCCCCGCGGACCAGCGGCTTGAAATCAAGCAAACTTGTCCTCTCGAGGTTCAGGAGGCCCAGAGTCTGGAATTATGGGGTCGGCAAGCGGGTTCCTCTGGCGGCTCCGAGGCGGAGTCCACCCCTCGCCTCCCAGGCCAGCCAGGAGGACAAGGACTCTTTCTCTTGTGTTCTCTGGGGCGTCTCGGGCCTAGAGCTGCCTGACCTGTCAGAGGGGTCAGTCACCCCGGCGAACTGGTTCTGAGGGTCCTGCCGGGCCTCGCTCCTCAGGTGAGCTCCGTCCAGCCAGCCACGCCAGACACCTGCCTTGCACACGGCACTCTGGCAGGCAGCGAGGGGACAAGCAGAGCGGTCCCTCCCCTGAGGGGTCCCTCATTGGCTGGGATTAAAGGACAGGAAAACGAGAGGGGCTATGACCCCAGGTGGTGATGGTCGCCCAGAGGCAGGGGTGGCAGGACGGCGAGAGAGTGACAGCTGCAGTGCAGGCCCCATAGGCCCTTCGGGCAGGGACTGGTGGCCACAGTGACACGGAGCCAGGGCCCGGAAGGCAGTAGCCAGGCATGTGTGGGTGCTGGGAGCTGCCTAGGAGAGGGCACCGTGGTGCCAGGCCTGGGTGTAGGTGCAGAGCAGTGAGAGCCAGAGGGGCTGCAGGGACATTGGAAGGGGGACAAGGGTCCAGGACAGGGAGATGCTGGGATCAGTCCCCCGAATGTTCCCCTCGGCCACTGAGAGGGTGCTGGCTTTTCCTGAGCCTCATAGGAGCCACTGGGCAGATCTGAGCCATAGAGGGTGGGTCACCACGACCCTGGGGCCTGTGAGGGACAGTCTTTGGGGCCCCTGAGGAGCACAAGGGGTGGGGCAAGCAGGTCCAAGACAGGGTCCCCAGGGACTAGCTCGGGCCCCACATGGGAAGGTCGGGCTGGTGGCATCTGCTGCCCGAGGGGCAGAGGCAGTAAGAGCCAAGGATGACCCAAGGACTCAGGCTGAGCAGCCGGAGGACCCAGGAGCTAGGGAGTCAGGGGTGGGGTCTCGGGAGCAGCAGGTGGGGCAGGGAGGGGCTAAGAAGCAGGGACAGGCGGCTGGTGCTGAGCCACCCAGAGATGCCTTCTGGAGAGGATGGGACCCGAGCCCACTTGCCCCAGGCTCCAGAGCTTCCTTCTTTCGAGCTGTAAGCAAGGCCACCTGTGTCGTCATGGAGCAGGTGAAGCCAGCCAGACTCTGCGGGACAAAGGTCAGTGTCATAGCAGTCAGCTCTGATGTTGGCTTCAGGCCAAGATCCTTAATATTCAATGAGAAATCTGCGCTGATGAAATTTTCATTAAAGAAACATTATCCCTTCCACTCTCCTTGTCATTCTGCTCTTTGAGTACCAGGCTAATTTGGGTTTGATTACCCCGATGATCTGAAGATTGGAGCATTATTAAAAATTTAGATGAGCAATGATATGTCTGGACCTCCCTCTCCTCTCTCAGCCGGAGCACAAGGGGCTCTGCTAATGATTGCAATGAATTCAGGGCAGCCGTGGTAATTAGAGAATTATCTATAGTTTGAGGGAGATTCGACCCCTCTGCCTTCCATGGAAATGAGTTGCTTGGCTTCCAGGACACACAGATTTAATTGACAAAATGCATCAAAAGGAAATTCCAGTCCTGGACGCCGTTTTAGGGCTAACGAGCTATATGTTTGCCTGAGCAGTTCTCTTCCCCTGTCTGTGACTCACACGTATCCCGTCTGAAGAGAAAGGAGGCTGGACCAGGGCAGATGCTTACAAGTGGTGGCGTGTGGGCTGAAATCAGCTTAAGGAGGGAATCTGTCCTGCACACTGTTTTGTTTGTTTGATGAGAACTTTCCCAGACTTGTGATTGGTAGATCTATGAGTTCCATGTATGTTACCTTGACTAATTCTCCCACCCATGAGATAAATACTTTTTCCCACTTCACTAATAGGGAAATGCTAGCCAAGATGGCTTAAGTGACTTTCCCTGGGTCACCTGCCTGGCAGGAGGAAAGGCAGGATTTAAACCCAGCTCATCTGACCTCCAGAGCCATGCTTTACTATCCGTGTTACAATTCCACAGTGTTTCAAATTAATTAATTACCAAATTTAAGACCTCGGTAATTTCTGAAAAAATAGAACTTACATATTAAAAACTTGGAAGCTGTGGCTAGGTGTTCTTTAAGTGTGTCTCTCTCTGAAATATCACTATTTTGTGCTTCTACAGGGAACTCTGACTAACAAAAGAGGGCAACTTTCAAAAAGAGAGCTCCAGCTTTGAAAGTGTGCAAGGGAAAAACTGGTAATAGGCTGGGTGGGGAGGGAAACTACTGGAACCCTCAGAGAGCAAGCACCTCTGTCTTCTGGGACTTGTGGAGCCGACAGCTTGGACAGAAGGGAGAGGCACTGAGGTCTGTCCCACATTCTCCACCTGTCTTCTCTTTGAAGAAATTGCCAGTATGAATGTGGAGAGGGGCTGAGAATCACCCAAACTGAGAGCTTTCCAGCAAGCTCATTGATCAGGGGGCATAAAACTAGGAGCTGGGGATTCCAAAGGAAGCCAGGGTTTCAGGGCCCACGGTCTCAGATAAAATGGAAGTGAGTCTGATTTTCTGTAGAATTTTCCCTCTTGGAGCATTTCCTGATTCCACAACAGGACCAAAAAAAGACACAGGAGACAAGTAGAAAGTGAGCAGCCAAGAGTCTAAGAATCTCAGCAAAGTTTTCACCAGTCGCATGATGCCAGAACCACAGGACCTGGAGTTAGTGGTCACCGAATAGGTGAAGCCATGGACAAGAAAGTCCTTCGAGTCCCTCAGAGGAATTATTGTAGGAAGTAAGGAGAAACCAAAATTAACCATGTCTCATAAAAATGGAAAATCAGTCTTGAGTCATTACAATCATGGTAGTCTGTCCTCACAAGAGTGGTTGTCACACACACAAAAATAAATCAGAGTTCTCTGGGGAGAATATAATATTATCTGTAAACATGACATCATCTCACACAGAATGCCTAGCCAGTATTCATAAAAATATTAGTAGGAAAAAATATTAGTAGGTACATCAGAAAGAGGACCAAAGATAAAGAAGATGTGGTAAATATATACACAAGGGAATACTATGCAGCCATCAAAAGAAATGAAATCTTGCCATTAGCGACAACATGGATGGAACTAGAGGGTATTATGCTTAAATAAGTCAATCGGAGAAAGACAACTATCATATGATCTCCCTGATATGAGGAAGTGGAAATGCAATGTGGGGGGTTTGGGGCGTAGGAAAAGAATAAATGAAAGAAGATGGGATCAGGAGGGAGACAAACCATGAGACTCTTAATCTCACAAAACAAACTGAGGGTTACTGGGGGTAGGGGGGTAGGGAGAGGGTGGTTGTGTTATGGACATTGGGGAGTGTATGTGCTATGGTGAGTGCTATGAAGTGTGGAAACCTGGCGATTCACAGACCTGTACCCCTGGGGCTAATAATACATTATATGTTTATTAAAAAAATTGGAAAATTGTAAAAAAAAGAAAGAGGACCAAATAACCAAAACCAAGGGGAAAAATAGAAAAAACAAACAAACAAACCTCACAGATGATGGGTTAATGAGGCTATCAGTTATAAACTAAAATATCTATTAACACATTTTAAAAAATGATGAACGGATAGAGTATTTTACTAAAGAAATGGAATATCTAAAAAAAAATCACATAAATACTTGCTAACAACAATATACTGTAACTAAAATGAAAAATATAATGGATTGACATAAGAGTATATTAGACAAAGCAGAAGATAAGTTTTGTTGAAAATGTCCATATTGAAGTATGGATACCAAAAAAGGACTACAATTACACAGAAGAAGATTAACCCATTTAGAGCATGATAAAGAGGTCTAACATACATATAATTTAAACCCTAAAGGGAGGAAAGAGAGCAGAAGTGCCAAGTGAAACTATGTAACTGAGGATTCCCCAAAGTTGATAAGAGACAGTAAGTCACAGATGTAAGAACCCCAAGCACACCAAACACAAAGATACACACCCCTGAAAGAAAAAAACTGTCAATCTAGAACTTCATTCCATTACAATTATCCTTTGAAGGTGGACACTAAATAAATGTTTTTACAAAAGCAGGTAATTCATTGCCAGCAGATCTGTATTAACATAAATACCAAATGGAGTTCTTCAAGCCAAAGAAAAAAAATTATTCTAAATGAAAATTGCAGGAAAAAATGAGAAGCATTAGAAAGTATAAATACATTGGGACACTCAAATTAACCTGAGCACACAAAATTGCAACAATAATAATAAAGTATGGAGGTTCACAGTATATGTAGAACGAAATTACTTGTCAAGGGTGTCACAACAGGTGGAAGGAGGTTAAATGCCTTTAAGAAATTCTAAAGCTTTTTCATTGTCCACCTGGTGAGGTTGTAATTTAAGGTAGATTCTATTAAGTAGAAGATCGATGTTGTCATTTGCAGGATATCCACGAAAGAATAATAGAATAAGTAAAACTGACAACATAATGTAGGGTTATAAAATAGAATTAAAAATTTTTAATTTTAGGGGCGCCTGGGTGGCTCAGGGGGTTAAAGCCTCTGCCTTCAGCTCAGGTCATGATCCCAGAGTCCTGGGATCGAGCCCCGCATTGGGCTATCTGCTCAGCGGAGAGCCTGCTTCCCTTCCTCTCTCTCTGCCTGCCCCTCTGCCTAGTTGTGATCTGTGTCTGTCAAATAAATAAATAAAATATTTAAAAAATTTTTTTTAATTTTAAAAGAAATTTTAAAAAAATTTAATTTTAAAAAAAATTAAAAAAATTTGTTTAATACAAAATAAGGCAGGAAACAAGAGAAAAAGTGAACTAATGGGAAAACCAATAGAAAAAAAGATAAGGTGAAATTATAGGAATAATTACATTAAATGTGAACAAATTAAATTTCAAAAGAGAAGGATTAGTCTAATTTTTCATCTGTAGGGAAACACAGATCTGTTTCTCACTGACTGCAAATGTTTTAAAGGTCGATGTGCTTGTGAGTCACTCGAGGAGCTATTGAAAATATGGGACTCCTCTAGGCCCAAGTTCAGTACTTTGGGGTGGGACTTGAGAAGCTGCATTTAGGATAAGCACAGACCTGTCTTTGAGGGAATGAGAGGGGACAGGAATGAGGATAAATCAAATGCATGTAGTTAGATCTTGCAGAGCTTAGAGTTCAGCAAAGGATAATGCAAGCACATAAGTAAATGCAGGAAATTGTAAAAGAACCGTCTTCAGCGAGGGACCTTTGCCCTCATGCAAATGACCCAGAGTCCAAGATCTTCCGTCATTTCACCAATTCAAGTCTTGACCACTGGGCACAGAGCAGCTGTGAGTGGGATCCAAAGTGGGCAGGGACCCATCCCTGTACTCGCCTATGACTGAGGGAGCTCAAGCACAGGAAGTTAACCCAGGGCTGGAGAAGGCACCTGACACCATGGGGACACCTGGCTCCATCTCGTTCGGGACACTGGCTTCCCCGAGGCCATCCGTGCACCTGACCAAGGCCCTGCTGGGGACAGAACCCAGATGGGGAGTTTCAAAGCCAATAGCAGCTGGCCTGGTCACTGGCTCCTGGTGTCCCCAGGGTCCTAGTCCTTGGAAAGTGAAGGTGAAAGAGGGATTTCATCCTAGGGCAGGAGGGGTCACACTAACCTTGATGGGTTGGGAAGCTCTTTCTGTGACCACCCCTGACATTTTGGGCTGGGCTTCCAGATCCACAAAGCTGGAATTGAAAGGGGTCCCTTGAAACAGAGACCACAGGGGAGGGGGGGCGCAGGCCTGTCCTGTCTCAGGCTGCCCAGGGCACACGTCCACAGCTGTGAGTTTCTCCTGGTGAGCCTACTGGGGTTGGAGGAGCAGCTCCAGAGTTCACCGTAGCCCAGTGACCTAGGTCTGACCAGGTTGGTGTCAGTGGCAGTGAATCTGACTGTGCTAATTTGCTTAACTCTGCTAGGGGAAGAAAGAAAAGAGTAGGATATAGGCGATTTTACCCTTTTGCCATTTTTGGAATTCTACAATTAATTTTTATTTATACAACTAACAGATAGATGTACTTTCTAGGCCCACATATTGCTCAGAGCAATTAATTTTAAAAGACCCAGCACCAGAGACATCATCATGAATTCACAAAAATCTGGAAGGAAGAGAAAATCCTAGAAATCTCCAGAGAGAAGTTGCTCTTAAATTCAGGACCAGAACTCAGGATGCTATCCTGGGGCTGGAAGAGAGTAGTTCCTTCAAGCTTCTTGGGAAATTTATTCCCAGTGTAGAGTGTGAATCATGGCCACATTATAGATTAAGGGCAAAGTCAGAATAGAGACACTGACCCACAAGATCCCAGAGAATCATCTCCTCTGTGCCCTTTCTCAGGGAGCCATGGGAGGAGGAGGGGCTGTGCCAGCAATGGGTTGGTCAAGAAAGTAGCCCCCATGGGTCCCAGACAGGGATGCAGGAAGATCCTTTCCCAGGGAGAGGGGCAGGGTCTCCAGGATGAATCAGAGCACCAAGGGACATTGGGATCACTGCTCTGAAGCAGATCTGGAGAGCACCTCTTCCCTGGAGGGAAATGCCAAAAACGCCATCACCTTGTCTCCTTCCCTGACGGTGTGAGCCTGCTGAGGGGAGGGTTACAGGCAGGGCAGAGAACATAGGGATGGATGACTGATAGCAAAGTGGAAAACATACGAAGTGAAAGAAGATCAATTGTTTCTAGGGAAAACAAAAAAGCCATACAAGCAAGGTCATTACGGTATATGCCATGTGGCTCGACTGTGGATTCTTTTTACCCCATGACAGCTGTGTGAACACTACACGTTCCTTAGGCACCATGAAGTCTTGATTTGACTCCGCCAGGATGATGGGGGAAGGCGAAGGTGTGAGCAAGGTTGCTCTGGGAACTAAACCCTCAAGGTTTTATAGCAGGCGAGCGACGGGCAATGTCTAAAGTAGAGAGAAACAAGTAGCAGCATAATTATATCATTTAGAAGCATGCAGGGAGATAGACAAACAGCTAAAAGAGCAACACGTGGTGGTTTCTGGAAAGCAGAGATCAGTGGGGAGAAGGGAGGGGTAGGGCCTGCAGATTTTCCTTATGAAATGTGCTCTATTTTTTTTTCCCCAGTGTGTTTTCTCTCTCTTGCTCGGAATAAGTAGTTTCTATTGTCTTATCATCTGTTTCATGAATTCTTTCCTCCATCCCCTCCATTCTGTTATTGAACCCAACCCCTCAGTAAAAAAATAATTTTAGTTTTTACATTTAGTAAAAAAATTTTAGTTTTTACATTTTTTCTTTCAGTTCAAATATTTCCACTTCATTCCTCTCTATATTTTTTCTGTTTTGTTTTATTTTATTAATTTTTTTTTTTTTTGGACACTTTATGTGTCTCCGCTGAGACGTTCTTTATTTTCATTTGTTTCTGGTGTGTTTGTAATTACTCACTGGAGCATTCTTATAATGGCTGCGTTAAAATAATTGTGAGATAATCCTGACATCTGTGTTGTCTTGATGTGGGCATCTGTTGTCTTTCTCCATTCGAGTTAAGATGTTTCCGATTCTTGGCAGGAGGAGGGATTTTTGGGGGGAATCCCTGACGTGTTGGGTGTATAGGCTGGGAGAGCCTGTATCTTCTTTAAATCCTCCCCATCAGCAGGCCTTCCCAGATCACAGCAGTGGGGGAAGAGGTCACAGTGCCTAGGTATTGCCAGGTTGGGGTAGAAGCCCTATTTCCTTTCTGCACCTCTCTTGACAGCCTGGGGTATGGGGCACCTCATTATGCTGGGTGGGAAGGGGCTTTGGCTCCTCACAGTTTCCGCTGATTGCACTCTGGCTTGGAGGTGCAGGGATATCTCATTAGGGCTCCTCTCTTGGCCTCTGCTGATATCACTTGGGGTTGGAGGTCTTATTATACCAGGCAAGTATGGAAGTCTAGGCTCTCTACTCTGTCTTCTCTGACAGCACCCCTGTGTGTGTGTGGGGGGGGTGCTTTGCTTGGGGCACCTTGCTACCCCTGTGCGCAGCTGTAAGTTCAGGTTCCTTGCTTGGTCTTGGCTGGCGTGGGTGGGGTTGGGGCTGAGGGTTTTCCACCCATTGGGCTGGAGTGCTAGTGGTTTATTTGGAAGTTTTCTGCCTTGCTCAGCTGCTCCATGTCCAGTTCTTTAGCCGGAAAAAGCAGGATATCTTGAGATTTTCTTTTTGTCTGTACCTGTTTCTGTTTCTGGGTCCCCAGCTTCTCTAGCACCCTACCCAGAGTATGTGAGGGAGTTCAGCATCGTGTCATTCCTCATAGCCCAGCCAGCTGGTCTTCTTCTCTCCATCTTTCAGGGTCTTGTATCTATTTTATGTATAATTTCCAGGGGTATTAGTTGCACTTAGAGGGACCAATAGGGAAAAGTGCACTTGTTCTATCTTTCTGGAAGTGAACGTCTGCACACTGTTTTTTTTTTTTCCTTCTTGTGTCTTGCCCCCAGTAGTAATTGTGTGTCTTTCATGGCTTCAGCTTTTAAAGAAGAATTTGTGTGTGGTACTATCTTCTTCTGGGTGACCCCCCTCCTGGGTTCCACGAATACACTTCCTCATTTTCTCATTATCCTTGGAGCTGCTAGTGGCTTCCTTCCACTCTGATTTGGGTCACCCCGTACATTTCTCTCATCTCCTATGTAACTGATGCTTGCTATTTGTTTTTCAGATTAGAATGGTTTCATTTTCCTGCCTGGAGCCTGATTTACACAAAGGTAGGATCATTCTTATTTTAATTTGATAGTGATTGCCAAGTTACCCAGGATAATGTCTGTTCCTATTTGGTTAGACCAATAGGAGTATCTGCTTATCCACAGCCCTGCTAACTTTGCCTTTGCAATCTGATAAGTGAGAAAAAGGATATTTAATTGCCGTTTTCATTTTCCTAATTAAAGGTCAGATTCTCATCTTTTCAAATTTATTGGCTATTTGCATTTCTCTTCTAAACCATCCATTCATATCTTTTATCAATTTTTTCATTGAATTATTTATATTTTTCTTATTCCTTTATAGGAGCATAGTAAATTAATCCTTTGTTATGTATAAGCTTGTTATCTCCTCTTTGTCTTTGTTTATACAATCCTTTGTTATGCAGAAGTTATAAATTTTGATGTTTCCAAATATGAGAGAACCCTAACCCTAACAAAAGTAGCAAAGAAAATTGTATTGGCTCATGTAACTGAACAATTCAGAGAGAAGGCTTCAGGTGGAGATGGGTCCAGGGGCTTCAACAAGGTCAGGAAGGACTGTTCCAGCTTTGCTCTTCTTCATACTAGTGTCATTCTTGACCTCATAGGATAGCAACAGGCTCTCAGTAGCTTTCTCTACAAGAAAGGCAGGGAGCCCAATGCGGGGCTGGATTTTAGGACCCTGGCATCATGACCTGAGCCAAAGGCAGATACTTAACCGACTGGGGACTGGGCCACCCAGGTGCCCCCAGCACAGGTGTCTTTAAAGAACTTGCTTCCTGGCTTTGGGAGGTGCCTATGTCATTGTGAAGATTAGGGATGATTTATAAAGCTTTGGTTCAGATTTCCATTTCTGCCCTCCTGAAGGAAAGCCATCCAAGCTCGCCTTGACTCTCCCCATGTAACCATCACCAGCTTGTACAGAATCTGAGCTGCACAAAGGATCAATTGCTGTGTTCTAGGATAGACTCATCCCAGAAGCAATCTGAATGTTCATGGCTTTAAAATGACTTGACAGTCTGTCTACAGCATATCTTGAAAGGGGGCGAAGCTGTGTTTCCATGCATTACTGGTGATTAATTGATTTGCTGATGGAACTAGGTAACCTTTGTGACAAAATTGAGAGAATGGCTCAGACTGGAGCCATCCAATCAGCCATTTAGAATCCTGCCTCGTTCCCAGGCCTGCTGTACCTTGGGATTCCTGGGGAGAAAAATGAAAGGGAAGGAGGTTTAGCTGTAAATGCAGGGGCTGTGCAATCAGGCTGGACAAAGGTTGGTGGGATTGAGGACTGTTCGTTGCACTGGTGATCTATGACTTTCCCTAACCCCTCCTGGGTTAAATACAAGGGCTCAAAATGCAAAGTGACATCGGGGCTCAGAGACCAGGGGATACCATGCAATGGGCCTGTCCCGCCGTCTCCCGCTGCTACAGAGATCAGTGCAACAAAGGAGCACTCGTGTGGTGGCAGAAACCGGGGAAGGACCCTCTTAGCTCATCTCTTCTCAGTGAGAGGTCCTGTGTCTGTGAGCTCCTTCAGGCCAGGTCTGAGGAGTTCTCTTCCTTGGGCCAGCCACTAACTGTGACTGCCTAATTCACCAGCAATGTCACAGGGAGAATGGATGGCAGTTTCTGGAACTTTATATTAAACCAGGAGCGATGGATTAACAAGTGGTATTGTATATTTAAACTCAGGCATATTGCATAATTTAGATGAAATTTTGTTTAGCAGAAAGTTCGTTTTCACTCTTTAAAATGAAAGCATGGGGCACCTGGGTGGCTCAGTGGGTTAAGCCTCTGCCTTCGGCTCAGGTCATGATCCCAGGGTCCTGGGATCAAGCCCTGCATCAGGCTCTCTGCTCAGCAGGGAGCCTGCATCTCCTTCTCTCTCTGCCTGCCTCTCTGCCTACTTGTGATCTCTCCCTCTGTCAAATGAATAAATTAAAAAAAACTTTAAAAAGATAAAATGAAAGCACAATTTTGTGGAAAATATCCTTTGTTGAAAAATCTAAATTTGAGGAGTGCCCGGGTTGGTGAAGGCTCTGACTTTCAGCTCAGGTGGTGATCTCAGGGCTGTGAGATCAAGTCCCATGTCAGGCTCCATGCTGGGTGTGGAGCCTACTTAAGACCCTCTCTCTTCTGCTCCCTTTGTCCCCGCCCCCCCCGAAAAAACCAAAACAGAACAAAGCAAAAACTCTCAATTTGAGAAACAACCACATATGTCAAAGAGGTGGGAAGATGTTCCTCGAACGCTGTTTGTTTTACAACAAATGTCAGGACACATGCCGGTTTCTTATTCCCGTACTGTAACAGGTTACCACGAACTTGGTGTCTTAAAACATGAATTTATTCTCCCACAGTTGTGGAGGTCAGAAGTCTGAAGTGGGTTGGCAGGGCTGCTCTAGGGGAGAATCCATTTGCCTCCCTTTTCTGGCTTCCAGAAGCTGCCTGCGTTCCTTGGCTGGTGGCCCGTCCCCCACACTGACGCCCAGCAGCATCTTCCTGTCTCTCTGCACTTCTGAGGTCACATCTCCTTGTCCAGGACTCTGAATCCCCGCCCTCTAATGAGGACCCTTGCGATGACACTGGGCCCACCTGAACCATCCAGGTTACTTTTCCTATCTCAAGACCTTTGAGTTAATCACAGGTACAAAGGCCCTTTTGTCATGAAAGGTAGCGTATTCGCAGGTTCTGGGGGTTCAAGTGTGGACAGTTTTGGAAGGCTGTTAACTCAGCTGACCACAGAAGAACCTGCATTGACCAGACAAGATGTGCCCTTAAAAAGGCTTCTCATCAATGTAATATCCCTTCTTCAACCCGGGGAGAGGGCAGATGGGGTCCCCGCCAAGGGCCACACAGCTGGGTGCCGGCAGCTGGACGCCAGGCTGAGTCCTGGACCCGACTCCACAGCTGTGACTTGCCCTGAACATGCTTCCCTCCTGCCCCTGCCCCCACGTAATTCTGTCACTCTAAAAAAATAAAGAACAGAGTCGCGCTGGGTAGCTGGACGCCCTCTGCTCTATTTATTTTCCAGCATCTGCTTCATAAACCGTTGGACGCCCATGTTAATTTTCCTTGTTGCTGTTAACCTCGCCTTCCAATTATGCAAAGTGATCAGGTACGGCAGCCCCTTGTTACCGGGCCCCGTCTTCGGCTGACATTTGCTGCTGTGTATCTTGGCCTTGACTGACGCAGCTAGTGATTTCTCATGTCGGCCTCATTTTCTTCAAAGTGCAAATGACTCCATGACCAGATGGGTGTTGGGGGGGCCCAGGAGCCCCAAAGCCTGCAGGGTAGGCAAAGAAACATTATTTAAAAAAATATCAAGGCTGATGAAACTGTGTTTATTTGGTTTCTTCAAAAAACATGCCAACCCACTTCAGACTTCTGACCTCCACAACTGTGGGAGAATAAGGGAGGTACTAAGAAAAATGTTGGAACACTGTGGTTTGGCTTTTTCTTTCTATGGACACTCTAAAGTTCATGTGGACCATTTCTTTTGGCATCTGAGGCTCCTATGACGGCTTCATCATGCCTGGTTTCCCAATTAAACCCTGAGTCATTCATTCAATGAAGACCTAGTTGTGACTGTGTGTTAGGTTTCAGGCACTGTTCTAGGCTCAACATATAAATCAAAAGATCAATGAAAGTCTTGACACTCTGGAGCTCATCTTCTGGTCAAGGACCATCAATAAAAAGATGACATGTATCTAGAATGAGTCAGGAGGTGGCTTGTGCTAAGAAGGAAAGTGTGGCAGGGAATGGTGGGGCTGGGGTGCAAGAGGGGCTCCTCAGAGGAAGTTGACATGGAATAGAGACCTGCAAGCTGAGAGGGAAGAAGACAGGCTAATGTCTGGGGAGAGAGAGTATTCTGGGCAGTGGGAACAGCAAGTGCAAAGGCCCTGGGGCAGGAGCATGTCTGGCATGCCTGAGCAGCAGAGAGTGAGCTGTGTGGCCACAGCAGAGTGAAGGAGGGAGACAGGTGCACAGAAAAAGCCAGAGGGGTGGGGAGACCAGACCACGCTGGGCCTTTTAGACCATTGTGAGGATTTGGATTTTATTTGAGTGAGGAGGGGGGAATTTTGAGGGTTTGAGAAGAGAAGTGACTTGATCTGACTCATACTAAAAGGAACACTTTGACCTTCTTGTTTCAAACAGACTGGAGGAAGGGCCACGTGCAGACCCCTGGAGACCAGTGCAGAGCAGGTCTTTATGGCAGCCTGAACCCATGTGGTAGCAGTGGGGGTTGAAGCTGTTGAAGTGGTTGAAGCTGAATATGTCTTTAAGGTAGAACCAAGAGTTTCTGTAAATTGGATTGGATGGGCTATTTGCAAAAAACAAAATGTAAGTTTCAGGATGGCTCCCAAGTTGTTGGTCTGAGCAACTTGCCTTCTGAGCTGTGAGAACCTGGTATGAGTTTATCCAGAAACACACGGATTTCCAGAGAATCGGTTTTGGATGTAAAGGTCGGATCCCACTTCTGTTTTGGGTTTTCTTTAAAAAACAAACAAACAAACTGCAGTACAGAGGTGCCTGGGTGGTTCAGTCGGTTAAGTGTCTGCCTTTAGCTCAGGTCATGATCCCGGGGTCCTGGGATCAAGCCCCGCATCAGGATCCCTGCTCAGCGGGGATCCTGCTTCTCCCTCTCCCTCTGTGTGCTCTCTCTCAAATAAATAAATGAATCTTTAACAACAGCAACAAAAACCCTGCAGCACATGACTTACAGCAGATGGACACTTGTCTCCCAGGGATTCCCGATTGTCATCTTTCATTTAAAACAACATGAGAAAGGAATATGAGATCTCCTCTAACATCATCTGAATGTTTTCAGCTGTCGGAGCTTGGAAAAAAAAAATGTAGCGCGAGAGAATCAGCAACAATAATTTGTGAAAAAGGACACAAACAGGCCAGGAATTGGCTTTCCTAATAGACTTCAACTTGAATTAGATGTGAGACAGATGAGTGGAATCAGGCCGTTACCAAGCAGAAAGATTTGCAGTGTCAGATAGAGCAATAAAGGTGCAGAAATTGAGCAGAAACACATGTTCCGCAGATCTGAGCTGTTAGGTATGCACTTTCTCTTGTTGATGTTCTCGGTATGAAATCCAATATTATCCCAGGGAAAGGCAACAAGGCCGCTCGCTGTCAAATGGCAGGGCATATTACACTTCATCAAGTCCCCTTAGTAACCTGACATACAGCTTGTACTGCTCAGGAAGGTGGGAGAGATGGTACCTCCGTTTCCTCGCAAGCAGCGAGTTTGGGAAGGATGCCATCATTGGGGCACGGTGTGTGGCCCTTCACTATAGTCCTCTCATCAGCACGATGTTCGTCTTCCCCAAAACACAAACAAAAATAAACACAGAAACAGAAACAAAACAGCAACAACTAGCACCAGGGAGACATGCGGGATGGGGTCACACAGGCGGTCCTCTGTCCTTGCTGCCCTGGGAGCATCGTGTGGCATGCCCAGCAGGACCAGCCCCATCGTGTCCTCCCCAGGTGCGACCAGCGACACGGAGTGGGACTACTTGGGGGTATGACCTCTTAAACGTCTTTGTAATATAGATGGTTTTGATCACAACAAATTAGACAGATGTACCATTTCTTATGGACCAGATGGGCAAAAATTTGAGAAATTGACAGTATTCTATGTTGATGACGCTGTGGGGAAACAGGGCATCCCCACATGTGGTGAGTGGGGGGTGAAATCGTGCTCCCCCTATGGGGGACGTTTTGGCAATACCTAAAAAATTGAGACATGCACTTAACTTTTTATGCCAGCAAATCCCACTCCTGGGAATCTCTGTTGCAGGAATTCGTGCACAAATACTTACGAGCAAGGCCATGTGATTTATCGTAGTGTTGTTGGTGAGAGCCAAAACTAGGCAATGACTCTACCGTGTCTCTACAGGACACTGGTCAGATACAAAAATATAAACAAATGAAGACTGAAATCCCCATGTACCGAAGCATTGGGGAATGGTTAAAATACAGATATGGGATTATGGTAGAATGATTGCTGAATGTATGTGAGATCTTGTAAGTGGTGAGAGGCAAGATGTACGGCAGTACAGACAGAAGGGTGCTTTCGTGTATGAGAGGAGCCAGGGCGAGCATAGGTAGGTTTATATTCCTGTGTTTGCGTGAAGAAGCTCTGAAAGATATTGAAAGGCAAGAATGTGGGCTCCTATGGGGGGAGTAGCGTTCTCAGAATGGAAGCAAACCCGTTAAATGCATATCCTTTTATGTTATGCTGATGTTTAAGTCATCTGCTTATATAGCCTAAAGATGACTTGGGAAGGTGGTTTATAAATGAGCCCTTTCTGTTTTGCAGTCAACAGTAGTCTTAGGACCCAAAACATAGCAGGGGTCTGTAGAGGCCAGGACAGGGCGAGCCCTTGCGTGTCTGTCAATCAGGAAGCAAAGGCCGGGCTGACCACCCTGACCCTCACAGCGGGGTCTGCTACTGACCCACAGCCCTGCAACCCGGTCCCAACAACCCTGGGGTCAGGTGGGAGTGACTCTGTGCAGCTCAGAATTCCCATTATGTGTCAGGGAAGGCTCTAGCAGGCAAGTCACAGTGCTGTTTCAATTCCAGAAGGGAAGTTCCCAAATGCAGGCAGGGTGACCCAGCCCACATCAGAGTAGATTCAGATCTGATCTAGGGTGGGTGCAATGGGTGGGGAGGAGGAGGCTGAGCTGCTCTCTGTTCCATCCCCAGTGTCTCTTTGACTGGAAGATGAGGGGTTTCCATCTCTGAGGCTCCTGGGCTGAAATTCTAATAGTAGAGGGACAGAAAGTAGCTCAAATATTAAACCATGGCTGGCCTGCCATTTTTACTGGAAGGGCTGGAATTTTTTGGTCGATGCCGGAGGAGGGAAGAGGTCAAGTCCACTGGCTCAGCAAACCATCATCTCTAAGTGTTAACTGAACAGACGCAAACCCCGAATATGAGCACAATTCAGAGAGGCTGCTGAGTGGGTGGGCTTTGGTGTCTTATGCTGAATTGTGGTTTTAGGTGTTTATGTCTCCTACAGTGAGCGCTGGAGGAGGGGACCCGTGCCCTAGTACCTTACTCATCCAGGAGTTCTCCATGTCGAGTGGAGCTGGGCTCTTCGGACACTCAGGACTTGGGGTGAGCTGGTATCCTGGTCTGAACGGGGAGGTCCCAGTGTGCGCCCTCTCATCTCCTTCATTGCTAACAACAGCCTCCTTCCCTCTCCGAAGTGGCCCAGCCCCTTCTTGCCAACCTATGGATAAGTCACAGAGCAGAACCTTGGGTAACTCAAGCAGAAGAAATGATTGTGAGGATATGGAGCTGCTTCATCAAGAAGGGGATTTCTTATCTCATACAAATGGGAAGTCAGTCAAGAGATAGCCCAGGACAGCCCTGATTTACGCCTGCTAATCAACAACTATAATAATTATTAATAGTGCTCCTGTTCAGTTCCCCAAGTGTCTTGAGAACAAGGCTCCAGTGTGCCTTGGCACTTGGCAACTTCTACAAACTTTTGCTCTATTCCACAAGCAGATTTCACCTAATAACTATTTAATTATTCTTAAAGTTCCTTCCTGATCTTGATTTCATAATTCTATGATGCCCCTTAACAAATGCAAGCAGTTGAAGGTTATCTGAGGGCTGACATGGATCAGTCTTAGGAAAATAACAGTGAAATCTCCAGGGCTTAGCACAGATGCCAATAGGCATCTCAGCAGGGGTAGCAAATTAAAATATGTATCTATTCAAAAATATGATGATCAGGAAGTTACTCCTTAAATGAGCTCTCTGGTTACTGACTTCAGAAGAGGATCTGTTAGCATGGTGAAATGAAAATGATCCATTATAATTCGACATTTTCCATGCAAATGGAAAAGTAGTAGCAATATCTGTCATTTCCGTTCAAAAAAGAACCCACCTGGAAAGAGAAGAACTAGACACAAGCTCACAGTGGGAGGTAGTTTGTTATGGGTGGTTGAAAATAGGAATGAAGTTTCTTGAGGCTTGCTTTGGATATGTTACAGAGACCTCCTCACCTTCCCCACCAAGCACAACTTGGGAGGTTATTTTTCCTCATGCTAAAGAAGTCTAGAGGTATGCTGTCCATAGATGGTACCGTGGCTCCATGATAACACCAGACACCCAGGTTCTTTCTGGCTTTCTACACCTCTATCTTTATTGTGAGCTCTGTCCTTATGGTCTCAAGATGGCTGCCAGAGCTCCAGCCCACGAGACCAAATTTCAGAAGACAGACAATAGCAAAGAGCACTTGTCAGCTGAGCTAGCTCCTTTTCAAGACTTCTTGAAAGTACCACCCAGTAGCTTAGATTTTGTAACTGTTGGCTCGATCTATGTACCATCCCAGGATGAAAGGGAGACTGGTAAATGTTTTTAGCTGGGACTACAGCTTCTGGAAAGAAAAATAAGGGTTCAGATAAAAAGGAAGAAGGAAAGAAGGAATATTGGATAGACCTGGAGTCTCTGACACAAACCTAATGAATTATGTGTCTGGGTGGTTTTTTCTGAGATTGGATAGTGCTTTTGATTTCTTCCCCTCTCTTCCTCTTTCCTTTGTCTTTTGTAAACTCCCATCTTCCGTTAAAAGAAAACAAGCAGCAACCATCATGCTGCTACTACTGATTTTAATAGTAAAATCACCTACTGAGTGACCATATGTGAGAGAAACCCTTCTAGGCACTCTACTTATTCACTGAATTAATCCTCGCGATAACACTGTAAGTACTGGTATCATCTCCATTTTATCAATGAGGATACTGAGGAACAGAAAGGAGAAGTCACTTGCTCAGGTCACATGGCTGGGAAGTAGAGAAGCTTCCATTCCAATCCCCAAACTCTGGCTCAGTAACAGTGGACAAGTCCTTCCTACTTGTGGCCATAGCTCAGCTCTCTGGTTTGCATCCATGCAGTAAAAAATAGCGTCAACAAGAGGATGAGAGGACTGTGTACCTCGGTGACCATGGGTGTCTGGAAGGAAGAGAAGCTCCTTTCATTTTGTAAATCTTTGATTCAGTTACTCCCTCAATTCAGGGTGGCCTCCGCCTGAGGCTGAATTTTCTGATGTTCCTGCTCATAGCTGGAGGCTGGTGTCCAAAGACCGCTTCGAAAATGAGAAGGGTGATAGTCTAAGATTTCATCCTCCCCTTTATTGCCATCTGTCATCGATCTTTCACCAACTTTCTGCTCCACTTAGACAGTCTCTGAGGTTCTTCTGAAGGAGACATTAACACGTGTGTGAGTGTGGCCAGGAGCTAGGCGACCTACCCAGAGTCTCAGCCAGCGCCTTCTGTGTTGAAAATGGCATGACATGCTCTTGTCACTCAATGGTTCAGAGCCATGTGAGGGCAGTAGGTTGGATTATTTATCCCAAACCCTTCCCTCTGTCATGTTGTTTCTGGATGCTTCCCTGGAGAGTGAGCCGAGCAACATCCTTATCCCACAGACTTCTGTTCTTGGCCATGTGATTTGCTTGCCCAATGGGATATGAGTGGATGACATGAGAAGAGCCTTTAAAAATACTCCCATGGGATGTTTAGGCAGTTGCTCTTTTGGTACAGGCACGAGAAAGGCAAGCTCCCAGCATCTTAGGAGCCTGGGATGGAGACATGTAGACCTGAACCTGACCTGAAATCTGAGGCAAAGATATGCCACTTCACCGGCAGACCCACAAGTGAGGAAAATACGGATTACCTTTTGATGACCCTCCAGGACTGTAAGACTGTTTGTTATGCAGCTCGTTGGGTTAGATGTCCTTCTCCGAACCAATCACCAAGACTAGACAGAATAAAACAGGTTTCTGGGCTAAGCCCACAACAACTCATTCCTGGAGCTGAGGGTAGAATCCACGCTTTCTAGTGTGGGCTGGGAATTAATCCCCAGCAAAATAAAAGAAAGAAGGCACTGCCTTATTAAAAGTCGTGTGAATGAAGGCTGGTGAACGAAAGCAACAATTGCCCACCACACCGAGATGATGCTCATAATTTTAATGCTTTCTACTTGCAACTGTATAACCTACTCACATCCTTTCACAGCTCTTACTTATTATGGAAACAAAAGCAATCTGTCCTCCTTTGATTTTTAAGGTTGTAGTTAATGAGCAATTGTCCAGTCTCTTGTGTGGGACTTTTTTCTCTTACCTTCTCCTTTGTATTTTTTAAACGATCAAAATAGAAAATATACATCACAATGTGTATGACAGCAATTATTTAGCTCAAATAATTCCCAAATAGCACCATGCACCTAAGTCCTACAGGTTTATTCCTTATGTCATTTCATTTGAAATATAGATCTTGAAAGGCGAGCACTTGGCTATTTTCAACTTTAGGTTTCCATCGACAGAGCCATTAAAGTGTCTGTTCCCAATGACAGAGCTTTTTTTTTTTTTTTTAATATTTTTTTAAAGATTTTATTTATTTATTTGACAGACAGAGATCACAAGTAGGCAGAGAGGCAGGCGAGAGAGAGAGGTGGAGGCAGGCTCCCTGCGGAGGAGAGAGCCCGACGCGGGGCTCGATCCCAGGACCCCGGGATCATGACCTGAGCTGAAGGCAGAGGCCTAACCCACTGAGCCACCCAGGCGCCCCCCAATGACAGAGCTTTTAAATGCTCCTTTCCTTTTCATTATGTGTGAGTTTGGGGGCAGCAATTTCTGTTCGCTGAAGTCAGCCACCATCTTGTCTATAACAAGTTTTTATTTGGAGGAACTTGAGAAACCAGTCTTTATTTGAGGGGACGTTCAGGGGAAGTTGTAAGCTTTTCCTGTACCTGTACAAACAGAATATTGGGGCTCAAGATGGTGGATTTACTAGTCAGGACAGGCAAAGTTATGTGGCAATAACAAATCACACCAAAATCTCCTTGGCTTAACACAACAAAACCCATTCTCTACTTCTCATGGGGTTGTTAGGGGACTGCGTTCATCATAATCTCTCAGGGATCTGGGCCGATGGAGGCTCCACCTTTTGAAGATGCCATCATATGAATATATGCTCCCACGATCACCAAGGCATAGCAAGAGACCATAGGGAATGGTATATCAGAACTAATGATTCTGCCTGAAAACAACACGTGTCACTTGCTATCAGATTTCCTTGACCACACAAGATCCTGTCTGCACATAACTTCAAGGGCTGGACAGTATGACCCTCCTGTGGGACCGGGAGAGGAGGGGAACCTTGAATGTTGCTGAGCATTGATGATGTCTACCCCTAGTGCAGTATTAGCTGCAGAAAGGAAAGGACTGACTTAAAAACTTAACTAATGTGATAGTTTTCTCTTTGACATTTTGCATCTCAGCAAATTATTGGGTTTCTGAGTGGAAGGATTAAAGACAAGTATCATTTGAAGTTGTTTTTTTTTTGCATTCAATCTCTTATAATCTTATTTTTGTCTGCATGAAGGCATTAGCATACATGTTCTGGGCCCGGAGCCAAGATGAGTCATTTTGTCTGTTTCCTCGTCTCCATGGTGCCCTGGTCCTTGCCAGAACCAAACAGCCATCCCAGCCAGGAACTGCAACAGAGATCTTGAATCCCCCCAAGCCTGGTGCTCGGTCACCCCTCTTGCTTGGTTGATGGAGCCCACCCTCCACAAATGCCACTGTCAGGGCCAGGAACCAAGGACAATGTCACTTGGAATCTGATAACTGACACTTGGTGCCCTGCCCAGATCAACTTTTCATCACCTTGGAAAGGGATGGGCTTGGGACCTTTCAGTCTCTCTGAAACCCTCAGACATGCCTTGGGTATTATTGGGTGGGATTACTGTAAGACTCTGCTGGGTGGACCCCACCCCCACCTCAGGCTATGTGAAGATTCGAGAGGCTGAGAAAGCAAAATGAAAATGTCAGATTTCTAATGGGGAGTAGGAAGCACTCAACTCTAGCCAAGTATTTTCTCCTTAAAGAAAGGGGAAAAAAAAAAAAAGAAAATCCAATCCAAAGTCTCATCCTCTTCAACATTCCATAAAAGCATGAGTTGAGGGGGAAAAGACACAATTCAGCTAACAAGTGAGAAACACTTGTTTAAATGTCACATTTAAAAAAATGAGTTTGAGGCCAACAAAGCACAAAAATTTTTGTTCACAAACATGGTGTGAACAAGGGCTATTGCCAGGAGAGAGATACATTCTAAAATTGGGAAATAGACAAAAAGGCAGTCTTTCAATTATTCACAATTTAATCTAACTATCCCACAGTTAGTCATACATTGGTGTGGTGGGCAGCATCTAGTATTGGCTCCCGATGATTCCCACCTCCTGGTGTTATGTCCGTTTGTAATTTCCTCCTCGAGCATGGGCTGGACCTAATTACTTGCTTCCAACAAGTAGAATACAGCAAAAGTGATCGGTGTCAATTCTAAAACTGGGGTGGAACAAAAGACTGTGAATTCCATCTTGCTCACCTCCTCTTTTTTCTGTCACTTGCTTGCCCTGAGGAAGCTGGCCACCAAGTAGTGAGCTCCCTTTGGCGAGGTCCCTGGGCTAAGGAACCATGGAAGCCCTCCAGCTAATAGCCAGAAGAGAACCAAGGCCCTCAGATCAACAACAACCTCTGAGGAAACAAATCTTGCCAACAGCCACTTGAGCTTGGAAGCTGATTGTCCAGCCCCAGGCAAGCCTTCAGATGAGTCTGTAGCCCCAGCTGTCATGCTAATTGCAGAACAGCAGAAGCCTAGAATCAGAAGACCCAGATTCCCGACTCACAAAACTGTGGAGATTAGACCTGTGGTACTTTAAACTGCGAAGATTTGAGGTAACATGTTTTATAGCAGTAGACAACTAACATGTGGGGGCTAAATTGAGGGGGCATGTGACTCTAGCTAGAACAATAATTTCTGGTGAATATAACAGTTTTGAAACTCAGTAATTTGAGCTTAGACTGAAGCAGCATTCTCAAAATTTTTAGTTGTGAAGACGTTCTTCAAATGAAGTCTTAGAGAAAAATTCAGTTTGTTAAGCAGACCAAGAGGAATGCTGCTCTGGCTGACCTGGGGTTAGGGGCTGGTTCTGACACCCCTGCCCCACCTTATGCCCTCTGAGGACCCTCCCATCAACTTTAAAGCCTCCATAAGAACCTTGGGTTGGCCAGTTGAAAGTCCCTCCCCGCAGAAGACTCAGTGATAGGAGGGAACATTAGCTATTGACTGAGATAGAGCAATTTTGCCCCTGAACCCCTCCCCTGCCCAGCATAGACTTATGTAAGCCCCCAGAAAAAGCAAGGGTGTAGATGGAAAGCTCGAAGAGCATCCTGAATGTATAGCTCCCCGACTCTGCACGCTGTTGCACCCCAAGAGACACACCCACATCGCTGTCCAGAGAAGCCCCTGGCTACAAGGCAGGCTCAGCCATCCCACCTGGGAGAGAGCCCAAAGGGGAGGAATCTCTGTGGATGGAGCCATCAGCCTGCAGGACGTGAGGGGGACTCAGGGTTCTGCCACCCTGGGTCCTGAGATAGAGCCAGGGCAGGGACACTGGGTCCTACTGCACTTCTCTCTGTGAGCATCAGAGCCCCTGTGTCCTGTGCATATCTGGGGGACCCTCACAGATCCCAGCACAGACAGGATCTGGCCATTGATCTCTGGTTCTGTGTGGCTGGACGATATCTAGTTCCCCGTGGGGAGATGGCCGCGCCTGTAGCTCCTTCCTGAATCCTGACTGATGATCAATAGACAAATTACAATGCAATCCAGCGCTGTGGTGGGAAGGGGATCTTCAGTCCCCGGCAGCATAGCACAAATAACCACACGGATCCTGAGAAGTGGAGTAGTGGTGAGGCCGCTCGTAGTCAGAGGTATCTAAGGAAGACATGTAGACTCAGGAAACAAATCATTTCAACGCAAAGCAGACAATACCCTGGCCATGGGCTGGGCACCTGTGGCTTCCTTCCTCCCCTCCCTTCCCTTCCCTTCTCTCCTTTATCCATCTGTCCTTCCCTTCCTCCCTCCCTCCCTTCCTTCCTTTCTCTCTGTCTCTATCTCTGTGTGTCTCTCTCTCTGAATTTGGCCTCTACTATACTAATGCTTATCTTCTCCACTTTTATCGTATTTGCACTCACCCCCATATTTCCAGCATACCTTACCCTCTGTGCAGTATGCCATGCTTTCGTCTCCAGCAGACGCATATCCAGGTTGGCTCCCAGGCTCTCACTATCACAGACAAAGCTTCAGTGAGTGTTCTGGAGCCTGGGTTCTTGTGCATGTACCCAAGATAGGCTCCAAGGTATACACGGATGAAAGGAAGAGGTTTGTTTTTTTCAGGCTCTGCCTGTGCAAACTAAGGAGAGTTGGCAAATAGACATGGGGATCCGGAGCAAAAGCGGTCAACAGTCAATTGTGGTTTACATCTCCATTTTTTCTTCTTCTTCTTCTTCTTCTTCTTCTTCTTCTTCTTCTTCTTCTTCTTCTTCTTCTTCTTCTTTTTTGGCAGGCCGGAATCTATGTCCTGACTCCCTCACCAGTTTTTGATAATAGCACCTTCATTTTTGTTTTGGGAAATTACTTTCTGCACTAGTTGGGAGCCACTTTGGTGGTTCCGTGGAACAAGATGGCCTTTCTCTCTTCCACCCTGGCCACAGGGACCAGCATTCAATCTTGGCTAAGAAAATCAAGCATCCTCACACGTGAGACTTTGGATCTGTGGAGGAGAGACATACATTCTGGTAGGAGCTGGAACCCTTTAGAGCTCCCTGAAAAAATGGCCCGTCTGTTACTTCTTCCTAGAATCCCAGGGTTGACTTGGTTTTTATCCTTCTCGAAAATGTTTCTTTAGATTTTCCTTCCAGTCTCTGAACTTTCCATAACTTTGTTTAGTTTGGTCAGAGTTGGCTTCTATTGCTTGTAACCAAAGATCCCCAACTACAGAGTCATTTGTGGAGGGTGTACTGAGGGGCAGGTGGAGAAAAGAAATCTTTTCACATGGGAATCTGGGTATTGTAGGCGTTGCTTCTCTGCCTCCCACATTGCTTTCCCCTCATTTTGGATACATCATCCCTCTATCGTTTTGGAAATAATATCAGTTTTCTTGGGAAACCATCCCCCACTCTCGCCTACATGGCTTGACCAGCCCTTGGTGTCACGTGGAACAGGCTCATCTGGGTTTCCTTCCCCGGCAACTGTGACTGGTGCAGGAACGGGCATGTGATGTACTCAGGACCAATGAGATGCCATGAGACGGCTGTAGTGGCTTCCGGGGGACGTGGCGGACTCTTGTCTGTCCTGCAGTCAAGGACAGGAGATTCTAGGGGTGAACCTGAGAGGGGAAGGAGGAACCCAGAGACCAGGGGACCCTAGTCAGGACCTGGTGACATCATCTGAACCGCGGGATCCAGTTGTACCCAAGACTAAATACTCCTTGTGCTTCGTAGTTACCGGATGGTATAAATTCCTTTAATTCAAAGCTATTTAATTCAGGGTTTTTTGTTGTATGCAACTGGGAGTCCTGACTGATAAAATCTTTGGGTTATATGATGTTTGCATTTAAAAAAGAGTATTTAGTGTCTCAGCCTAGAAGGAGCAGTCAGATAGGATTACAGACGCAGGGAGGAAGACGACGATTTGTGGAGGGTCTCAGATGTTAGGCAGGTTAGCTGGTTACTGTCAGTCTCTAGATTCAGCTGGTTCTGCGAGAAGAGACATCAAGTGGTCTCCATTCCTCCAGAAGGTGTCCTCCTGTCCCTTTAAGACAGAGCACTCAAGTAGCTTTGTGTGGTTTCAATTAGGCCTACAGTTAAGAAATTGAGAGGAAAAATTAAAGCCAGAGTCACCGGAATGTGGTGATGCATATTCTTAAGAATTTTTCTGGAGAAACTGACCTCATTTAGGACTTTGATGCCGGGTTGGGTGCTCTGGTCCCACTCAAGAGTGTGAGAATGCTGGGTCCCTGATCTGCCAAGGCTCAGACAAATGGGGAGACAATTACATGCATAGAGAGAAAAATATCATTTTGGTCACATAAAAATTTTTAATTATTCTGTAGCTGATGGTTGTCTAAATTAGATTTTTGGTACTTTCGTGGTCGGTGACTTAAAGATGTGAAGGTTCTCGCTAGCCATCAGGACTCACTATTCACCAAGTGAATGGACACAAGCCGGACACATGCAGGAAGTGTCTGAGTCTGTCACTGCTTAATTGGATTACCGGTCATGTCCTGGTACTGCTCATCTGATTTCCTGAGTTTCCAGGGCCAATGAATCTCTTTCTCTGGTCTCTGTTAGATGCACGTGGCATTTCTTTTGTAAAGACCTTCCTGTTTACATTCTTATTTAAATCCATTTTTGAGGGACCGTAGGCTTGCTTATTGACCAGGTTAGAGCAGAAAATGGAATTAGGAGAAATGTCACAGAGGTTATGGCCACTGGGATTAATACCATGAACACAGACCCAATGCTTAAAGGTCTTTGGTGAGCAGAACACATCCTGGTGGTAAACTCCCGGGCCCTTTCGGAAGTCATATGCCAAGGAGAGAATACAAGCTTAGCAATTCACAGAATTTGCTCCAGAAGGCAGTTGTAAAATTTAGACCCAGTAAAGGATTGAGCTTCTGTAGGTTAAAAAAAAAAAATTATGGGAACCAAAATGAGATGCATATAGTAGAACTTCTCAATTCACAGTTTTAACAAGCTGTAAATGAAACTTTAGCCAGTTATAAATGAATGTGTATTAGTCAGGATGGCCTAGCTTATGCTGCAATAACAAAAGATCCCAAATCTCAGTGGTTTAGAGTAAGAAGTAGTTAATTCTCATAAATGTTGCATTTCCATCTCTGCTACAGCAGGGATCTCTACATATCATGTTCATCTGGGGACCCAGTCTTCATCATGACACATATTTCTAGAAAACCACTATGGCAGGCAGATGATAATGTCGCTTAATGGACACTGGCTCAGAAAAGACACATACCACTTCTACTTACATGTCACAGGCAAAGCTGGTCACTTGGCTGCACCAAACTTAAAATATAGCAGAAGGAAGGAAGTCCTTATGTACTTAGCAAATAGCACTGAGGGAGGCCATCCACCCCCCCCATACAGCAACAGGTAGCTTTGCTGCGACATGAATTCGACTCTCCTCCAGCAAAGCTGGTGGGTGAGACAAGACGGTCTTAGCTGGTAAGACCAGCCTACCACTCAGCATTTGGAGCCCAGGAAGGGCTGGACCTGTCCCCCATCCATGTGTGCTCAATTTAAAAAAGTTGATTAAAATTTGGATTCTTGGTGAACAATGATTTCTGAACAGAAATCCAACTTCCAATCTGTTGTGACTTCGTTAAACGAACATTCGTTAAGCAGTGCTTTGTTCAACAAAATTTTGCAAAGAAAAGTGAAAGGGAGATGTTCATGACTCACAGGGGAGGTTAGGCAGGGTGCTGGTGGAGAGAGCAAGGCTGGGGCAGGAGCACATGTCATTATTCAGGGTCTGTTGGCAGAGCACTTTAGGGCTTCTCACTAAAGCTGGATTGGTTGATTCAAACCACAAAGAGCAGGGGTGTTAGAAAGCTTGCTGGGGAGGGTGGAGGGGGTTGTGATTAACGGGGTGCGCAAGAGGAAGGCTCTGGGCTGCAGGGAAGAGTGCTTCTCACAAGACTAGTGGAGGGAGTCATATCAGGAGCTTATATTTGCTTGTGACTCTGAGGGCTCTTGTCCCTTCAAGCCCCTGCAGGCTACTTGGCCATACAAAACAGACGCTCAGGCAGCAATATTAGGAGTAGTTTATTGTTTGTTTATTTTTTTCCCCTCACAGTCTATAGCTGTGTTCATCAGATAGTTTCCCACAGATTAATTTCATCAGGATGCTTTTTTATTTTTACTTTTCTATAATGAAACCTGAATCCTGGATATCATTTGAAGGATGAGCTATTTTACAGAGGTGTGGGGTGCATGAAAAACACTATATATACTATAAAAAACTATATAATAAACTGTATATGTATATATACTATATTGATATACTATGTATATATATAATATACTACTATACACACACTGTGTATGTATGTGTGTGTGTATATATATACATATATAGATATATATACACACATATGTATATATCTATACATATATACATATCTATATGTATATATAGTGAGTAGATCACATTAGTAGAATACTTGGATTCTAAATGACGGCAGGAACCTCAGATACGTGAACTTGAATGTGAGGGCTGGTCGGGGCCTCTGTGAGATTCACTATGACAACGCAGTCTTCCATGGGATTCCCAGCATCACGGAGAAGTTCAGGCAAAGTCTCAACACAGTCCTAGAAGTGGAGAAGTCTAAAAGATTAATGGTCTCAGCCAGGAAGTGGCTCTTCTGGAAAAAAGGAAACAGTGAAATGCAAATGCAAGCGAGATTCATGAAGAGGATGAGACCACATTATGTGCTGAATGGAAACTCGAAAAGTAGTTCGTGAAGTGGTTTTGGTAGGCAGGCCGCCTGTGAGGTAGCTGGGCTGTATGGGGACCTTGTCTGGGCCACAGCACGCCCTGCTAATGAGGGAGCTCCCAGGGGCCCCTGGAACTCAGGAGCCACCTGCCTATTGAAAAATGAATCTGGGGGCGCCTGGGTGGCTCAGTCGGTTAAGTGACTGCATTTGGCTCAGGTCATGATCTCAAGGTTGGGATCAAGCCACGCATCGACCTCCCTGCTCAGTGGGGAACCTGCTTGTCCCTCTCCCTCTGCTGCCCTGCCTGCTTGTATCTCTGGCTCTCTCTGTCAAATAAATAAATAAAATCTTTAAAAAAAAATTGTAGAAACAAAACATATCATTTAAAAAAAGAAGAAGAAGAAAGAAAGAAAAACGAATCTGCATGATCAGGTGACCAGGATGCCTTGGGGCAGGTAGAGAGAAACACAGTGCTGGGTGCTCTGCTCCCGTGGTCTTCAAATACATATGTGTGGGTGTATTATTATATGTTATATATAATAAGTTGTATATATAATACATATTATATATGATATGTATACGTATTATATAATACATGTATTATATATTATTTATTGTATATCATTTATATACAATGTATATTATATATAATTTATCATGCATATAATTTTAAAATTTACTGTGCACCTAAGTCTCTAAGAGTTTAAACATGTATTTTGGATTGAGTTGTCATGAGAATGATTCGTAGTGGGGTGCCTGGGTGGCTTAGTCAGTTAAATTTCTGCCTTCTGCTCAGGTCTTGATCCTGAGGTCCTGGGATCAGGCTCACTGCTCAGAGGGGAGTCTGCTTCTCCCTCTCCCTCTGCCCCTCCCGCCTGTGCATACTCTCACTTGCTCTCTCTCTCAAATGAATATAAAAGAAGAGTGATTAGTAGTGCTTAACCGATGAAAACAATATAAATAAAGAGCAAAATGTGATGTTTTTGAACATTAAAAGAATACTTATATCAGGAAGGCATCTCTTCCAAAGAAGAATAGAGCATCATTTAGCCTCTGTGAGAGTGGCCCTGGTCCAGATGCCAACGTGCCGCGTTGGCCCTTTGATGCCCAGGACATGTGTGCACCTCGAGGCAACCATGGGAAGGTTTGGGGTGGCTGGAAACCACACCTTTCCTTTGTGAAATGGGAGAAGAATTGCGCAAGGAAGATGGGCGGAGAGAACAGACATGTCGAGCACACAGCAAGTGTGTTCTCTGGCAGATCGTTTAGGCAACAAGAACACTGGGAAGCTTCGAGCTGTCCGTGCCCCTGTACCCCTTGGGAAGTGTGGCCGGTCCCCAGGTATGCCTTCCTTTGTCAAGTGATCTTGGCCTCACTGCAGAATTATGGTTATGACTTCTCTCTCTCTGCTCCCACAATGAGAGTCAAAATTGTGTGAGCTGTATCTGACCCTTTCAAAAGCATTGTATTACCCGTGTGCCCACGGCAGTGCTGTGAGGGGCACCTGACAGGAACTGATTTCCACCTGTCCCGCTCTGGGGACAGAGGTGTTCAGCGTGCTCCTGACAGTGCCTGGCTCCTCCTTTCCTGCCTCCCTTCTTTCTGTGAGCCCACCTCTCCTCCACCTCCCTCTTCCTTCCCCCACCTTTCTGCTTATCTTCATCCTTGATCTGTCTTCTCTTCTTATCTCCTTTCTCCCTAAACATTTCCAGGGAATTATGTCTTGAAAGTTATTTGCATAAAACCATTACAAAGGGGGCGAGAATGACATTTCTTTATGGGCCTGGGTCAATAGCTTTGACAAATGAGGCTGATCTCAGGGAAAACAAATTGTTAGTGTTATATTGAAGTTTCGCTGTGGGTATTAAATATTTGCATGAGGTAACCAGACACTCTAGGGTTTAGGCAGATGAATTCCATTCCAAAACCACTAAAATGAAAAGCCAACTGCAAATGAGGTTTGAAATGGACCTGCCTGTCCTCAGAGATTTCGCAGTGACTAATGGATTAGTCCCCAAGTGGAACACAAACCTACTTTGCTTTCATAGAAGCGAGGAAGACTAATACAGGCCGCGTCTCTGTGCAGCCGGAGTCACCCAGGCCCAGTCAACCTCTGTTAAATAGTCCGGCGCTTCTCAGACGAGCTCCTTAATTAAGTCGCGATAAGAGTTGGCCCTTGAGAAATGCCCAAATGCCTGAGTTCTTGGCTTAATATTCTTTACTGGTGGTAGTGCCAAGAAAGGATTGGAAGGAGCAAGTTAGCCACAGCCTTGCAGTCTCCATCAGTGCCCGCCCAGAACTTCTGTATGTAAAGTAAGAATAAAAGAATCTTAAAACTGTTTCATTTTTATATTATTTGTCTGCAACCCTCCACATAGAAACTGAATGCTCTGTCCAGTCAGCTTCAAGACAAGTATCCTGTACCCATCATCACAACCCCTTGTTGAACACACGAGGCCAGGCTCTGCTATAACAGTCCCCCGCCAGGGGTGCCTGGGTGGCTCAGTCAGTTGAGCATCTGCCTTTGGCTCAGGTCATGACCCCAGGATCCAGATATCGAGCCCCGTATCAGGCTCCCTGCTCGGTGGGGAGCCTGGTTCTCCCTCTCCCTCTGCCTGCCGCACTGTCTGCCACTCTGCCTTCTTGTGCTCTCTATCAAATAAATAAATACAATCTTTAAAAAAAAAGTTCCCTCCAAATTTCGGGGGTAAGCTCATCAGAAATTTGCATATTAACTTATGTGCTTATTTATGTGGGTTTTTTTTTTCTTTCGTGTAGGTCCACTGAAAGTCTAGACCACCCACGAGGGTGGGGTTCCCATGTGGACTCAACCATCCAAGGGGCTTCTGTCCTTCGGGGCAGACCTCGAAGCCCTGGCTGCCACCACCCTAGCACAGGGGAGAGCGCCCTAGGGCTCCCGCACCTGCCATGGAGCACGTGACCCGCGCAATGCCTCTTTCATCCCTTCCCCACTGTCCAGAGTATGTCCTGTTTAGCCTCAAGGGGATGGGAAGTGTCACACCTCTGTTTTTTGGAAGGAGGGCAGAATGCTCACGAGGAAGAGAAGCTCTCACATTCTCTTCAAACCCAATTGCCTTCTGCTTTGTAAAAATTCCAGAGCCACTCATAGAGAACCCAAACTTCTTTTTTCCAAAAAAATTAAGAATCATTTGGTTTCTTCTTTTGTCTTCTAAGCAGGCTGCTACCAGGATGAGAAGGAGCCCTTGGGTCTGTCTGTGACCCCAGAGGCAAGTCTGGGGTGCCCTGGAGGAGGCTGTCCCATGGCACATCTGCCACCATCTGGTGTGGCTGAACCAGCCTCCCTGGGGCCCAAGCTGGAGCCACCCAGCAGAGAGATGTAGGCAGCCAAGCCTCCCATTCCCCTCGCCATTATGTGGCCCTCCCCCCGGGGCTGGTCTTCGTCTGCTCTCTTCCCTGCTGTGCCCTCAGGATCTGGAACAAGAACCCAAGTGGGGACTTCAGAAACATCTGTTCGTGAGCGAATTCCCTGGGCCTCAGCTTCCCCACCTGCCTGGTGTGTATGCCAGTAATAAGAGTTGCCTTGAGAATGCGTTTTTAAAATATTTAAAATGTTTTGCAAACTGTAAAGGCCCGCGCAGGTTTAGGTTGGTGTCATGCTTACTCCGTGCGTGAGAGCTTGCGCATGGCTGTGACTGGAGACCAGCTCACATCTACGGTCCCTGATGGCCCATGATTGTGCTTGGGAACTCAGATTTTCCACATGCTGCAGATTTTATGGCCAACATTCCATTCAGTGCTGAACCCAGCCCTCCCTCCTTTCTAATTCATTAGCAGAGAGTTCTGTTTTTTACTGGGTTTCAAACCCTGGGGATGTTTCAGCTCTTGTCTGTTCTTCTCTCTGCTCTGCCCAGCGCCTCATTCCCCATACCCACCATCTGTATGCCGCAGTGCACTGGTCCCCATCATGGTAGCACTGGTCTCCATCACTGGTGGCTACCGTGGTCCTAGCCCTCAGAGCCATGGGACGCACTGCCCAAAGGTAGAGCTCCTTTGCTGACATTCCCACCAGTAACAATGTCCAAATAACAATGTCCAAACAACGTCCAGAGGCAGGAGAAGATCACGTGCCTGCTCCAAACCAGGCCCTATGTATGGCCTGGGATGAAATACTTCGATTCAGAGAGATACATCACCTATCCGTTCATTAAACAAATTTGTACCAAGCAGGTACTAAGCCTTGCTCTAGGCAGCAACAGTGGTGAAACTGACATGAAACTCCCTGACCTAACAGAGTGGGTGTTACAGTTGGTTGCATTAGCTTCCTTTTGCTGCTATAACAAAAGATGGCAAACTCAGTGGCTAAACGTCTTCTATTTATCTCTTACATTTCTCAGGGTCAGAAGCTCACGATGGATCTTAAGGTGATAAAACCAAAGTGTCTGTGGGGCTGTGTTCTCTGCGGAAGGACTGGGGAGAATCTGTTTGCCACCTTTTCTGGTTCCGGGAGGCTACCTGTGTTTCTGGGCTCAGGGTCCCTCCTCCATCTTCAAAGCAGAGGCAGGTTGAGTCCCCACACCCTGTCCCTCCCACGTTGCTTCCCTCTGCTGATCCCTGTCCTGCTTCCCTCCTGCACTTCAAGGATGCTGTGAGTACTTGGGTTCCCTTAGAAAATCCAGGACAATCTCCCTGTTCCCAAGATCGGTTATTGGGGACCTAAATTCTTCCCTCGCAGGTTCTAGGGATTAGAACATGATGCCTTTGGGGGGACTATTGTTCTGCCCATAACACTCTAGCACACTCACTCTGAGGGTCCTCAACACCTTCTGTATACTTACTTCCCTTAATCCTTGCTCCAAGACCAATCCCACTTGACAAATTAGGCAGGACGATGTGTATGTTTCCCAAGGTGACACAACCAGGAGGCAGAGCCTGCCCCAGAAGCTACATGCTCAGTCTTGTACCACTGCTGCCTTTGGCTGAAAGGAAACTTGCTGGGCACCTGGGTTGCTCAGTTGGTTAGGCATCTGCCATTGGCTCAGATCATGATCTCAGGGTCCTGGGATCAAGCCCTGTGTCAGGTTCCCTGCTCAGTGGGGAGTCTGCTTCTCCCAGTATCCCTACCCCCTGCTTGTGATCTCTAACTCTCTCTCGCTCAAAGAAATTGAATTAAAAAAAAAAAATAAAAGGAAACTTGCTTCCTATGGCAGCAGTTGTTCAGAATTAAAGGGATAGGGTAGACCACAGGAAATGATCTCCATTGGGAGGTCGTTGAGGAGGAAAGAAGTGATCTTGTCCTGCTCTGGTCTGATCTGCAGCAAGGACCTAGAAGGGTACGTTGAAGTCATCCATTGGTTTTCTCATGTGACAAGTATTTATGGAGAGCTTATTATGTGCCAAGAGCTGTTCTGAGCAGAACATGTCCTAACTTATGTAGCCTCCTGGGCAACTCTAGCAGGCGGTAGTCCTGAGTACAGTCTATCCCTTTTTATAGGTGATGCAGAGAAAATGGAGGCAAAGAGAGGCGAATGAGCCAGTGTGATGCCTCTGGGCCCCCTTTTGGACAGAGGCTACCTTACTCGAAAGCCCTTGTGTGTTCTTAGGTGCAGCTGAGAGGGCCAGAGGGAGGCGGGCAGATGGAGACCCAGGAGGAGAGTCATAGAGAGATGCAGGAAGAGACTGGGAGACCACAGAGATGGGGAAGGCACAAAGAAACTCCAAAAGAGGGAGAAAAAGGAAAGGAGAAATTTGGAGTAGGAGCCCCCAGAGCAGTTAAGCCCGCAGGGCAACGGCACCCACAGATGTTGCCCCACCCCCTCCTGCCTCTGTCCCCTCCCCCACTCTGCCCAGGCCCCACGGCTCCTTGTCGATAACCGCACATGCGCAGTCACTCCTACCTCAGGCTTGCCCGGAATCCTCTTCCCCTGGGTCTCAGCCTGGCTCTCTCTTTCTCATCGCCTGTGTCTTCATGTGTGTGTTGAGGGGGCTGCTCAGAGAATCTTTTCCTGATTCTGATTCTGACTCCTGATTCTGCAATAACTCACCTCACTCCTACAACCATCGCTGTTACTATTTTTCTTTCAAAATATTTAATACAAGCTGACAGTATGCTGTTTTTGCTTGTTTATGTTCTGTGTCCCCCATGGAGTATAAGCTCCGTGAATGAGGGCTAGACACATTCTAACTATGTCTGCTTTATCCCTGTGTCTGGCCATAATAGTGACTCGGTGACTATCTGTAGTGGACAAAGAGAGAGTGGAGAGGGAGAGAGGGAACCAGGGAAGGAAGGAAGGGAAGGAGGGAAACCCTTACCCCACTGTGACTGTATTTGGAGATGGGAAGGTAATTAAGCTTCAGTGAGGTCCTAAGGGTGGGGCCATAATCTGATAGGATCGGTATCCTTCTAAGAAGAAGAGGGGACATCAGGAGTGTGTGCACACAGAGGAGAGGCCATGTGAGGGCAAAGTGAGAAGGTGGCCATCTACAGGCCAGCAAGGGAGGTGTCATAAGAAACTGACCCTGCTGACACCCTGATCTTGGACTTCAGCCTCCAGGACTGAGAGAAAATAATTATCCTTTGTTCAAGCCCCCCTAGTCCGGGATTTTCTGGGATAGCAGCCTCAAACAGACCAAGACAAGGATGCTGTTCTGGAAGGAACGCTCTGTTTCTGAAGCAGGCAGGGTCCCTGGAAGGGGCAGTTCAAGGCCTCCCTTGATCTCTCACATGGCAGAGAGAGCAGAGAGCACTCCCCAACGACAGGAGAGAGGGCCAAGCACGCTCAAAATGCAAACCTCCAAGATGATGCCACTAGAGACAAAGGAGGAAAGGAGCTTGGAAGGAGAGGAAAGGAACCTTCTCTTTGTTTTCTTTGTTTTGAGTCGTGGAACAGCATCTGTTCTTTCTCCCTGACGGCTGAGGAATCAGTGAAGGGGCGGGGGGGGGGGTGTGTGTGTCTCCTGTCAGCGTCTCAGGGATCCCAGTCAACAGGAAACATTCCCCACTTCACACCTTCTTCCATCGTACTCCAGGCCCCAGGCAGGGTCACCTTCAGCGCAGGTGCCACTGAAGGGCTTGCCCCAGAGCCAAACCCACCAGAGTGACACCATTGCCTTCAGCCTGTGACTGTGGACCTCCCCGAGCCCTGGTTTCCTCATCAGTAAAGATAGACTGCTAATCCTCTCCTCTGTGAGAGGGTCAGTGATCACGTGCAGCCATGGGGACAGAGTATGGGTGGCAGGGGTGGGGGAGGGGCAGCTTGGGGGGCCAGACAGCTGCCTACAGCAATGAGGCCCCCCACAACTGAATCCCCATCTCCTTCTTTCTTTAAAGACAACTTAGAAATCTGGAGTCTCCCAACTAATTAAAAATAATTTAAATGTGGTTTGGATTGAACCTGGGGCCTTCAGTTTCCTGAAATCAGTGGAAGTGGAAAGTACAGTGGTCGAGGCCCAGCTCTGTCCCTTCCTCGTAGGATAACTGACTTTCATGATGCCATGACTCAGTTTTTTCATTTGTAAGTTGGGGAGACTGATCACATGGCTAAGTGGTCGATGGATTTCTGTGACATTCAAATGAAATAATGTCAATCAAAGAACTTTGTGAAGGGCCATTCATTCATCCGTTCATTCTCTCCTTCACTCAACAAATAATGACTGATGGGCGTTAGAGAGTGAGCACTGTTCCAGGTCCCTGTGTGTGGAAACATGGAGTAATATAGTAATTGAAGAGTGAAAAGCAAAGAGTGAAAAGTGAAGAACCTGGACCATGCTGCCTTATACCAAATCCTGGCTTCCACATCCACCAACTACGGGATAGTTCATTAATAATAATGCCTGACTCAAAGGGTTATCTCAAGTTTAAATGAGTCAATATTTGCAAAACATTTACAACATGCCTGGAACAGAAGCGTTGCTATAGAAGCTTTTGATAATTCATTTTCTTTGACATGAACAAGAAGTTGAGTTGTGCTTTTAAAAAAAAATAGCCAAATATCTTTAAAATATACAAGAGTTAAAAGTATAATGAACACCAGGATAACTGAATTCTTTCAATAAAAAATAAAGTTTAAATTATTAATCATAAGAACACAGAGGTATCTAGAATGCCTTAACTTACAAGGATTATCCGGTAAGGATTACTCCTACTGCCTTTAGAGCACCTTAGGTCTCTTTTTATGAAGTACTGTTTTAATGACACCAGTGATCTGTGAATACGTTGCGTTTATGAAAAATATGAAAATATTTGGACGTGGCTTCAGTGCCCCCTCCTTTTTAAAAAGATTTTATTTACTTATTTGACAGAGATCACAAGTAGGCAAAGAGGCAGGCAGATAGAGAGGAGGAAGCTGGCTCCCTACCAAGCAGAGAGCCCGATGCCGGGCTCGATCCCAGAACTCCGGATCATGACCTGAGCCCACGGCAGAGGCTTTAACCCACTGGGACACCCAGACGCCCCCGGTCCCCTTGATATCTGATGTTATTCTGCGGTAACATAAAAAGAAAGAGCCCAAATCTCAGTAGCTTCAAGTTAGGTCTCTTAGCCTCGCAAATCCAACCTCACCGCGCAGGAAACATCGATCCCCGCAGGTACCAGACTCCCCTTCTCACCGCGGGAGAGCTGCTGAACTTCTCTGTGCCTCAGTTTCCTCACTTGGGAAAGGAGAACCCAAGTACAGGGCTTATCTCAGAACCTTGATAAAAGAAGTAAATGAGATCGTCCATGTAAAGTGCTGGAACTTGTGCTCAGCAGAGCGCGCGATGTTGCTGCAGCTGCTGCTGGAGGTGACGATTTCTGCGTGTAAATAAAATACGGTGTGTGCTCCAGAGAGAAATCATCACGTTCCGTTATTTACACGTGGCTGAATTCTCAGCACTAGTAGAAAGAATGGTCTTCTATTATATTCCATAATTTTAGCATGTGCATGTATACATACATAGAATGCAATGCGACATAATAAATACAATATGATAAAATATACATGCAAACCACCTGTTTCCTTCTCTCCGTGTGAAAAGTTTGATTGGGTCAGAGCTTTACTGCTTTCCGCCCGAGGCTGCAGCGTGATTTATGGAGCGGGGCCGGCTTGGCATTTCCTTCCCCGAGCAGGAGACGAGGCTGTTCTGCACCGGCGGTTCTGGCCCAGCCGCCCGCTGGCCGGTGGCGTCTGACATCAGGGGGGACACGTGCATGAGGAGCTGGGGGGACCCAGACGCAAGGGACGGACAGACAAAGGAGGGCGAGTGGGGGTGGAAAGAGGGCCCGCGGGACACTCCCGGGGGGCGGGAGCCGAGGAAGAGCAGAGAAAGGGAGGCGTCTGGGCCGAAGCCGTGTTCTGGAAGCAGAGGCTCTGGCAGGAGGCAGGTGGCCGTGGTGGGGCGCAGAGGTCCTGAGGAATGAGGTCCAGGTCAAGACGGGCCCAGGAGCACGAGGGCTCTGGGCTGACTCTGGGGGAAAAACTGTCTGGTGGACGTGAGGCCGGCAGCTGTCTCCGTGCCCAAGCTCGCTGTGGGGACCAAGGCTCTGCCAGGGTCGGGCCAGCTCCAGGGGTGGCCATGGGACTCCAGTCTGGCCAACCAGACATGGCGCGCTTCTCACCACTGTGATTGGCTGAGGAATAGCATGTGGCTGCAGTCACAGCCAATCAGAGCTCACCCTGGGCCTGCGTGGGAGGAACAGGTGCAAGGCGCCAGTGCAGAAGGTCCTGAGACCCAAGGAGGTAAAACTGACGGTCGAGGTTCCCGTGGGGATAGTGTGCCTCGGGGTGATGTCAGACCAAGCCGACAGAAAGAGGGAGTCAGAGTCCTGATGGAGTTTAAGCCTCTAGAATTGGACATGCCCAAGGCAGCTCTATCCCTGACCTTTCCCTGGCAGGAGCCAATAAACTCTGCCAGAACTTTAAACCGGTTGGACCTGGGATTTCTGTCACTTAAAACCAAGTGTCTGCTGATAGAGAGAAGGTGCCTTCCTGATGACTGATGGTCATTGCCTTCGAGTGGACAAGAGGACTAGCCCCCTGGGCAGTGACACTCCGGGGGATTTCTTGGGCCACTTGAATAAGTTATGCCCGTGCCTCAAAAATTGCATTTTGCTTCAGTTGGCTCTGAGAAACCGCGTTAATTCATCCTTGAAGAGCACATCTTTCTGGAAGAGCCTCCCCAGCCACTAATATCTATTTCCTTTTTAAAAATTTCTCTCTGCATTATTAATGTCACACGCAGCTTTGTGCCTGAGCAGCCCCGGCAGAAATCCCCATGGCGGTCAGCCATTGTTTGGTTGGCTTGATTTTTTAAAAACAAATTAGAAGCCCTGATGGAACCTCTAAAATGTGTTTACTCTGAATGCGTTAATGTTGTACTTATCAAATCAGAACTGTATTATCCCACCCTCCCCCTTAAATTACCTTGAAAACAAAATCAATAGTTTATTTAACTGGAGTCAAGAAAAGAAAAAGGGGAAAAAAAAATGCCCTGAGGAATCCGTGTAATAAATATTACTTGGAATGAAACAATATGGATAAACATGGGGAAAGAATTTCAGTGTAAAGCCAGGAATATGGGTAGCTTGGAGGGATAAACGGGCACCTAATTTAATATTGTTCATTTCTGTGCACCTTTTAACAAATAGCTTGCCTGGGCTTGTCAAGTATCAGTTGCTTTCTGACCAAGCCATGGGAATAAACAACCTTACGGCATTTTTAATAGTGGCAGTGGTTGGATTTAATGTAGGTATTTATACCATTTCTTTAACCAAATATTTGAGATCATTAAAACACAAGGCTGCTTATCCATGCTTTCAAATTGGACTCCAGGGGCAAAGTTTGATCTAATTCAGATACCTCCACCTAAGCTCCCTGTGTGTGTTTTAAATTCACAGTTCCTCAGGGTTTTCTGCTCCAGGTCAGAGCTCCTCTGTACTGAAGAGAAATGACAATTCCCTGTGGAGTGAAGAATGCGGTCCAATACCTTGAAGATCAGAGACTTCCTACCGACTAGTCTCCTGCTGGCACTTTGAAGATATCTGATGGCAAGCAGGAGGCACACGTCTTCGAGACAAGCTGATGAACGCCTTCTGGGGAATGGATGGTGGACTGAGACTGAACACAGAGGAAATCAGAGGGTTGGTGGTTTCGCCATTTTCCAAATCTCTCCCACTTCCTTCCCTTTTGGGTCTCCTCATATTGGTCTTAGAAGCCATGGAATTCTAGAGTTTGAAGAGAATTAGAAATTCTGGAAATCAAGTCATTCTTCATTTAATCATTTGTGTACGTTTTCATCACACATTTGCTGAGTGCTTCCCCTGCACCTGGCCTTGACCCTGGCACACAGTGGAGGCGGTGAGCAGAGAGCTGCGGTCTCTGTCCGGTCTATTTGAGGAGATGGAAAAGGAGGGAAAAGGACCAGCAAATAGGTAAACAAGATCATTTCAGGTGATGACAAGCACCACGAAGCATATAGGTCTGAGCATTGTGCCGCACAGTGAGTGGGGAGAGAGCATCCCTTGGTCCTAAGCTTCCATGGTTCTCCTCATTCCTAAAACCCGACTCACAAGACTTGCTTCACTTAATGGCCCTCTTCTTACCTTTCCAAATAAAGCTAATTTTTTGGCAAAGTTAATGAAAGCCAGCTTCTCCTGTTTATAATTAAAAAGCCCAAAAGAGGGGCGCCTGGGTGGCTCAGTGGGTTAAGCCACTGCCTTCGGCTCAGGTCATGATCTCAGGGTCCTGGGATCGAGTCCCACATCAGGCTCTCTGCTCAGCAGGAAGCCTACTTCCCTCTCTCTCTCTCTCTCTCTGCCTGCCTCTCCGTCTACTTGTGATCTCTCTCTGTCTAATAAATAAATAAAATAAAATCTTTAAAAAAAAAAAGCCCAAAAGACACAGTAATAGAGAGTGTTGGAGAAATCATAAAGAATTCTCCCCAATAAGACTGCCCTCAGAAGAACTGGAAACAAAATTGAGATCAGAACATTGACGAGAGAAGGGTAAAGACTTTCCTATTTGTAGGAGATGCTTAGCTTGGAGTTCACCACCCCCACGCATCTAAACACACTTCCTGTGTTTGGGAGAATTTCTCCTCTTTTTTTTTCTTTTAAAGATTTATTTATTTATTTATTTGACAGACAGAGATCGCAAGTAGGCAGAGAGGTAGGCAGAGAGAGAGAGAGAGGAGGAAGCAGGCTTCCCACTGAGCAGAGAGCCTGATGTGGGGCTCCATCCCAGGACCTTGGGACCATGACCTGAGCCAAAGACAGAGGCTTTAACCCACTGAGCCACCCAGGCGCCCCGGGAGAATTTCCTCTCTTAACAACCATCTCATCTTGACCACAGACGTGGGAGACTTGCCTCCTCCACTTTCCTGGCAGGTCAAGCAGAGTCCTGTGACCTGGACTCCACCAGTGGGCACCCACGTGGGGACTTCCACAAAGGGGAACAGGGATGTGAAGGAACAGGGTCCTGGCGACAAGGGCATCATTATGTCTTGTTCCAAAGGCCGCCATAACTGAAAGGCCGGACCCCAGGGCTCCTGGTCCCCACTGGAGACTTTCATGGTGTAATTCAGACATGATTCCCAGCTGCACAGACTTGGAGAAGCCTGAGTTGTTGTCTCGCCCAGAGTCTGGGGGTCCTGAACACCATTTACTAAATCCCTTTCCTGCTCCAAGAACTGGAGTGGACATTAGCGAGCATGCACCCCCTCACCCCCACCCCACGGATGCGGAGCTAAAACCTCCCACTTTGTGTGCTCGTCCTCTCCGTGTTGGAACGGTTATTGGCCTTGCATAGCCACTCCAAGTGTCTGATGTGGGCGAACCTCTCCTTGTCACTTCCCTGCAGTCACTGACAGACTAACGGAGCAGAAAACATTTATTTTTGCTTCAAAATATGAAAATTGGATCGTAAATCAATGGCGAGCCCATCTGTGAACATGTTCTCACAAATTCTAAATGTTACAAGCTGGAGGACACCATGTCCCTGGAGATTACTCAGCACCGATATTAGTAACGACTAAGGTAGGATTTTCTTGGGTGGGAGGAAGGTTGGGGAGGAGGGCTGGTCACAGATAGGGAGACGGTATGCTCTCTGGTCTCAACTCTGTGAGAGATGGGACAGAGTGGTGGGGGCTAGGAGAAGGAGAGAAGTCAAGGCCAAGTTGAAAGAGTGTAGGCTGCTGTGGCAGATCCTACTGGTTGCCCCTCAGTGTCCATGATCTCTTCTGTAGTCATAGAATCCCAGATCTTTGGACATTCAGAACACATTTTTACTACCCTTAAAGGTAGTAAAAATGGTGGCTAGCTCATAAAAATCGTGGCTAGCTCATAAGTTCTAGTTAGTGGGGTCATATGCCTCAGTGTTGTGTTCCAATTCTGAGAACTCTCTGAAGGAGAGAGAGAGCGTTCCCTCCCTCCATTGCTCTGCCCTGCTCCCTGCAGATAGGAGTGCAGACGAGGGTGTCTAGTCAGAGTAGGACCTGGATTCGTGAATGAGAAGCCTTAGGCTGAGCACGGTAGGGCAGCAGGACAGAGGGCTCCTGGGGCCTTGATGTCTCGGGAAGCACACTGTACTAGCCCTGGATGGCCCACACGTAGATGAGACAGAAATACATATTTTTTTTTTTTATCTTGTTTAAGGTACTGCCATTTTGGTTTTTGAAAACTCACAGCAGAATGACAGCTCAACCAACACACAGACCACTTCACTCAGCACTGAGCCAGAAACTTTGAGCTGAGGAAGGAGGCATTGAAGAAACGTCTGATATAGTTTTCATACAAAGTTTGACTATAAAGACAGTACAATACCCCACGGCCTGAGATGGGGCTGTGTGGACCCCCAACTCAGGGACTGGCCACGGCAGGTGGAGAATGGGAGCTGGGCCCTGAGATTAGGGAATGACAGACAGGAGAGCAGAGAGGGGGGCTTACCTTCTGGGACCCAGAAGGACAGTTGTCCCTCCTTGTCAAGTCAGGAGGGGAGAATTAACCCACACCAGGGGGAGTTTCTGCAGGAAATCATGTAGATGAAGACTCACCAGAAACTGACATGTATCATAAGTGCCCTAAACAGGGCCCAGCACACAGCCAGTGCTCAGTAATTTTTGGTCCTATGAAAGGATTGAATGGTTATGTGAACAGTCGACCAACCAAACAACAGAGAGGCAAACAAAGGATAGGTGCTAGAATCTGAGGACGGGGGGGTTAAATGTTTAAAATCTAGCCTTACTATTTAGTTGTTGCTGAGTGATGTGGGCAAGGAACTTAGCCAGTCCCCTTGTGTAGAATCTGGTGCTGCTGGTGCTAAAACCTTTTAGGAATGAGGGTCAGTGGGATAGATACACACAGGCGTAGAAATAAATATGCTTTGCTTAGCTCAGTGCCTGGAAAACATCAGTGTTCAATAAATGCAGAATCGTAATGTCATTGTTGTTAATGGTTGTGAACGAGAGGATCTCAGGGTCGTTAAGCCAATTTCCTTCCCAAGATGTCCTGGCAGCTTCCTTCCCGTGTTCTCAAATCTTACCCTTCCTTCCAGCCATGGGTAAGTCTCTCTTCCTCTCTAGGAAATCTGCAACCTTTTGTCCTGCTGACATCACATGATTGCTGTGTTGTCGGGCACCCAAGAAAGGCTGTCCTAGACATCTTGTCGATTCTTCTCTTATTCCCTCCCCTGATTTCTTGGCTACATGAAGGGCCAAATCCCTGATCTCTGAATTCTTAATTCTCCAGACTTATCCCTTCCATTTCCTCCCAAATGTAAAAATCCATGGACTCTCACATTGCTAACACCTAATTTTTTTTTCATAAATTCAAATCTTTGCATCTGAAGTATTTAACATTTACATTATAAAAGAAAGCTGTGCTACCATTTTTTTTTTTTAAACTGTGTGTTCAAGTGGAAACTCAATACCACAGTCATTTGAAACTTACCATCATTGGTTTTAAAAATACATGAGAAGCTCTTCTCTGATTGTTGGAAACTTTGCATTATTTCTTCCCCTGGCAAGATTTGATGCAAATGTGTCATATTTTTGGCTGGCAAGTCCTTTATTCCAACAAAAACAACAAAGCAGCATGTATATTCCAATAAAAACATGTATAAATTATAATTGAAAGTTTACAAATGTCTGTGGCCAGAACATTTTAAATGTTAAACGCATGACTCTGAATTTAGTTCTCAAAATTATGAATAGTGCACAATTGATCAAAGCCATGTGACTATTGCAGGACTGTTTTTCAATTAATTCATGTATTCATGAATGAGTATGACTTACTGTTATAATGGGAAGTTACAGCATCAATGCATCCCACTCATTTTTCTTTTTCTTTTTTTGGTTGGGGTGATATAAGCGTGGTAAACCTTGCTCACATAAATAAGCAGGTGGCAATTGAAGAGTTGCTGTCAAATCTCAGTCAGCCCTTTGAATGACCTTCCGCCAACATGGGCTGCCTCGCTTTCTGGTTCCTGATTGTGTTGGCCGTTGGGTGAGGAGAGGCAGTGGGAGAAGAGAGAGGCGGGTCCTCATTTCACTGGCTCCCACTGTGGGGTAGCTCCGGCTGCCCGTCCCCTCCAGGTCACCCCTTGTGTCGAGGGTCACGGTGTACAACTTCTCTGCCCCCAGCTTCCAGAATCCTTCCTCCCCCTGGTACTAGCCAGTGCCCTGCCGGAGCCTTTGTAGTCCCCTTTCACCCTCTGCCCACATGTTTGGAATCGTACCTTTGTGAAACTCTCCTCAAGTTAGTGGACAAGACCGGGCCATCTGTTCCCTGTTGGAATTCTGACTGATCAATCTTTCTTTTATCAGCTGGGAGAAGGGCATGTGTAAAAGAGGATGTGGGAAAGAAGAACCCACGGGGCGCACATGTCAGTCGGGGACCTAGAAATTGATTCTCTTAAAGCTGTCTGCGCCCGTGAGCCTTTAGAAAGTCACCACGTCCCCCCAGGGGTCTGAGCACTTCGATTTGACGATGGCTGATCTAATACATGACCATCTGCCCTTCTCTCGCTCTCTGCCCCATAATTGCAGGAGCGGTGCTGGGAACCAGAATGTCATTAAGAAAGCTAGTGAGGTTTTTTAGCATTCCCGCTAAAGGATGCAGAGAGAGCAGGTAGCCGGGATGACCCCCCGCCCCCGCCATTGCCCTCATAGTGGGGAAGCGATGTCGCTCCTGGACCTGATGTTTGGGAGGGACTGACCTCAGAAGGCCAGTCCCCTGGGGTCACCTACTTGAGCTGAGCACTCGTCCCTTTTGTAAGGCAGCCTGTCTTGTTTTGTTATCAGCCAGGCTCTCTGTGGTGCTGATTTAGAAATTCTAGACAACTCATCGAGAGTTCTTTATTGCAGTGGCGGGCCACCGATCTACAATAACATGTATAGAGATAGGGGTCCCCAGGCCAGGCTGGCAGCTGCTGTTTAAGTCGTAATTGGAGGTAAAATGTGTGTTAGCCGAGTGTGGGAGGGGGGTTGTGTGGTGCTGCAGGCAAAGGGATGGGGTGGTGATCTCTGGCTTCCCATCTCTGAATCCTGCTGGAAATCAGCTGCCCAATTTTCAAGGCATCGGCACCCCTGCTGAGACTGGAGGCTCCAGGCAATGGCTGCGGGTGCGTTTGCATTAGCCCCCAGTGGCTCTTTTCCTTCGGGGTCACTCAGATGGGAGCACTTCTTCCTGCCTTCTCATTTAAGGGGAAAAGCTCATGTATCTTTGTCCATTGGGGTTGTCCCTGGGTCTTCAGGAGGGAAATGGAGTTACAGATGTGCACATTCTTAGAACACTTAGCTGGGAAGGCAGGTTATAAATCCACCTGTTACCTGGCCCGTTTCTCCCACTCTGCTCGGTTGGCATGACATTCTCCAAGGCCAGGCTGAGGTGGGACTAGTGGAGAGGAATGCTGCCCCTGCCTGGGCAGGCTCAGAGGTTCCCCCACCTCCTTCCCCTGCATTCCACCAGAGATTGTGGGGGAGAGGGGATGGAGGGAGGGGATGCTCATGGTCTCCCCTGAGGGGAGCAGGTGTTCTCACCTCTGGTCTGGGTTAATTGGTTCAGCCCCTTTGTGGCTAGCCTTGTTTTTGTTTTCAGAAAATGAAATGGAAGCTCAGAGAGAGGTAGTGACTCACTCAAGGTCACACAGCTGGCACAGGGTAAGAGCAGGGCTTGCACACAGAACCTGCTTATCCATCTACCCATTCAGTATTTCTTGAGCTTCATTTAGGGGACGCTGGAGAAAGAGCAAGGGACACAATCAGCAAAGCCCTACCCTAGTGGGCTGGGTTGAGGAAGACAAAAAACAATATGCAGTCCACCAGGAAGTGATCATGCCTGTGGGGAAAAGTAAAACAGAATAAAGGGGATCCTTGGGAGTGGTGTTCTTTTTTAATAAGGTAGTCAGGAAAGTGATAGTCAAGAAGACTTGGAGGAAGTGAAGGCATGAACCAAGCTTCTAAATGAGGAAAGAGAGTTCTAGGCAGAGGACACGGCAAGTGCAAAGGCCCTGTGGCAGGGTTACATCTCACATGTTGGAGAAACAGTAGGGAAAGGCATATGTCCTGCCTGGAGCTGCACATTCAAGGGGACGGTCAGCGAGGAGTGGTGGGAAGAGTCTGCTCCCAGTACAGGCAGGATGGGGGTACATTATCTATAGAAAGTTTCAAATCAATAATAAAACAGACTCAGATTTAGTGAGAAAACCCTCCTCCCCACCAGAGCCAATGGAGCCTCCCCACACTGCATGCCCGGAACACTGCATCGGGCCAGAACATTTTTTAGGTCCGAGTCTGTTTGTCCTGTATCTTGTCACATCCCAAGGGCTGAATAACTTGGTCTAGAATCCAGTTTTTGTGGAGGGAATAAACACAAAAACCCAGGTGTCCACAGAGAGCTGTGAGCATGTGGGCAAATATGAGGCGACAGGCTGGATGGGGAAGGACAGCCTAACAATACTGTGTTGGGCCCACTGACCGGACCTGGACGGGGTCACTGGTGGGGGCTCCACGAGGGTGGTTAGCAGGACCTGGGCCCCTGCATGGGCTGTCACACGTCACATGTACGCAGGTCAGCCCCATCCTGCCTGCTCCCACCCCCCAATGCTGAGGCCACAGGAGGCCCCCAGCACAGAAGCCCCAGCCCCGGTCTCTGTCCTGGGAAGAGTGATGACGCCTCTGGACCACTGCCTGTCTCCTGCTGCCCTGGTAGGACCTGGGCAGCTGGTGAGGATGGTAAGTGAGTGGGACCTTGGAGTCCCCAGGCCAGGTTCAAGTCCTGGCTCCATCAGCCACTGGCTGATGGATGTGTGACATTGGCCAGGACCTTTTCACCTTCTGAGCCTCGTTCGTGACCTAGGGCTCCAGACTGGGTGACCTGGAAGGAATTTTTTTTTAACACCGACATCACAGGAATCCAGATATTTTCCCCCAAGGACCAGTCTATGCAAAGTGCTGTCGGCAATTCAGAGCCTTGGAGGACGCAGCCCTTCCTGAGGTGACGGGGGTCACCGCAGACAAAGGTACACACCTAAGTGCGGTGGGCTCTTCCACTGTTAACTGAACAGCTTCAGTGCTCTCTCCATTAGAGAGGAGGGGGTGGGGACAGCAAACAGTGACATCTATTTGCCTAGGAAACCACCAGGCTTGTGGCTCATTTGCCAGCTCATTAACAGCAGTACTGGAGGTGGGTACTGTGATCGCGTGCATTTCACAGATGGGGAAACTGAGGCACGCTGCCCAGATTTCTTCACAAACTTCTCAGGAGCAGATTTCCCACCATTGCCGGCTTTCCAGGTCTTTCCCCCAGGCCTCAGTGATGGTCCTTATGTTCTACCACACCCCAGGGAGCTGCAACCACAAAGACGGGTTTTTAAACAAACGGACCCTAATGTATTATGCATCCAATCAGTCTTACTCCTCACAGAGTGCTCTCCAGGAAGAATCAGACTTATTCCAACAATGGCGTCGTTGTTAAGGTGACTGTGGCCTCCTCCAGGATGCTCAGAGCTGGGGTGGGAACCATAGGGAAATCTGTCCCTTTAGTCACACCTTGCCTGGCCCTCCAACAGTACTCAAGCCACAGCCCATTTCCTTCCTGTTGACTTTGAACCTGAATCACCTCCAGACATTTCTTTTTTTTTTTAAAAGATTTTATTTATTTGTCAGAGAGAGAGAGAAAGAGAGAGAGATCACAAGTAGGCCCAGAGGCAGGCAGAGGCAGAGGGAGAAGCAGGTTCCCTGCCAAGCAAAGAGCCCGATGTGGGGCTTGATCCCAGGACGTTGGGATCATGACCTTATCCGAAGGCAGCCGCTTAACCAACTGAGCCACCCAGGCGTCCCACCTCCAGACATTTCTAAATGCCACCCTTACTCTCCAGGCCCAACTGGGTGGGCACGTGACCTGCACAGTTGCACAGAGCCTCAGGCTCGGAAGGCCCCATACCTGGTTTAATGCTCTGCCAACACTGACTTAAAATTCTTCTTCATTTTTTCTTTTTAAAAGATTTTATTTATTTTATTGGTGGAGAGGGGAGGAGCAGAGGGAGAGGAACAAGCAGATTCTGCGCTGAGCACGGAACCCGACACAGGGCTCGATCCCGCAACACTGAAATCGTGGCCTGAGCCAAAATCAAGAGTCAGATGCTCAACTGACTGAGCCACCCAGCTGCCTCAGCTGACTTGAAATTCTCAAGAATTGTTGGGCATTATTTTGCACAGGGCCCTAAACATTATATACTTGGACCTATCACCAGTTTGCCCCTTCTCAGCCATTGGGAAGCACAGAGTCCAGATCAGAGCAACTCCCTTCCCAAGAGAAACCTCCAAGTGTCTGATCAATCCATGTGCCATCGGAGGTGCCACTCAGAAAAGATTGTGGTCACTGAGATTCGTAGGTGCCCCTGAGCTGACTGAATAACACAGGTCTCACCACGCTCAGCTCATACCCTGAGAACCAAGTCATGCTTTTAGTATCTGAGCTTGGCCAGGGGTGGAACGTCACTGGATTGTGGCCTGGAGGGCCCTGGTTAGTTTCTTCCTCCTCATTTTTTTGGCCTTGCCCTTCCTACTTCAGGATAGGTTTGATCAGGGTGCCACTGAGCTCTGCCTACTCTGTTGATAAGTTTGGGGCTGGGACAGTTAGTGTTCTGAGCTCTGGATTGTCTATGCCTGGGGAGAATGATGCCTCTCTCCCTTGGTTGGGTTATCCTACAGGCTCACTCAGCTGAGGCCGCTCTCCTGTCCCCAGGGCCCCCATCCTCAACCACCCGGAGGTGTTGTGAGAACCCATACCCTTCGCCATCACAGTCCCAGGAATGCCCCCCACCCCAGGTCATCCTTCCCTCTGAAAGACTTGAGAGGAGGGTTTCTGCAACTGGAATGGAAATGAGGATGACCGTTTCCCAGCACAAAATGAAAATGTGGGGCCTCTTGTTAAAAAATAAAATTATTAAGAATTTCAAGAGAGCAGAGCATTGAATCAAGTGGGAACCCTCCTAAACGCAGGCCCTGCAACACTGCCCTGTGACACTGCGTGTAGCCAGTGAGGTTTCCAGGGGCCTGAAACTCGTCCTGGGGCGAAGCCAGACTGTGTGTCTTTGGAAAATAATTACAAACCTCATTTTCCATTCATCTCGATTGCGTGAGTCCCAGGCAGTCGAGCCACACATAGCTAATGAAAGCCAGAGCCGAAGGCTGCCTGGTTTGATCTCCGGGAATGAGCAGAAGGAGGAAGCAGAGGCTCGTCCATGAACTTCTTACCATCCGTGTGCACGGCCCAGGATGCCAGCGAAGTGACTTTGCCCCCCCGCCAACCCTCCCATCTCTGGCTTCTGAGCATTTTCACACCTCCTACTAGAAGGCAGCCTCTCAGTATTATTATTTCAAATCCCAGCTACGTGGTTCTAAGTGTCCTGATTTCCCCCTTATCTTTTGACTATGGGTAGATTGAGTCTTTATCCATCAATGTGTGTGTCTACATCTCGGTGTGGCGAGCTGAGGGGACGGGTCGGAAAGGTGAGGCTGCTCGGGCACACGGATTTTGCTTAGCTTTTATCCGTATTCTGGGTGGTTTATTCAGAGGGTATGGGGAGTCTGGGAGGGCAGGCGAAAAGTCCTCCAAAGCCACCTCTTCTATTGTTTCCGAGAGGAGAATTGAGAAAATCCTTTACTTTATCAGAAAATTCTGTTTATCTATTTTTTTTTTAATCATTTGAAGATGTCCAGATTCAAACTGGCTGCCCATGACCTCCAGCCCTGCCGTCCCAGTCCAAGCCACTATCTACGCCCCCGGGCTCCTCTAACTTGTCTTTCTGCTCTCACTCTTGCTTTTTTGCCCTACAGAGGCCAGCCATCTTTTTAAAAAACCAATAGTCATTTTTAAAAACATTAAAACGTTCCAGTGAGTTCTACTGCCGCTGAGGTGGGGATTTGGGGATTTTGTTTCTCCTCTCTGAAGATGAGATGCTTGAACAGAGACGGATAAAATGTGGTAAGACTTGGACGGGGAGAATGCCCCAGCATCCTGGGCAGAGGAAGCAAATGCAAAGGCCCTGAGGTGGACATGTTCTTGCAGTGAGACCAGCAAGGCTGGACTGGAGTGGGAGGGGGAGCAGACTCTGCGGTTTGTGTAGACACAGGAAGCCTAGAGATGAGGACCTCAGAGGGTGTCAAGCAGAGGAATGGCGTGATCTGGTTGTCATCTCCTTCTGGCTGCTCTATGGAGAATGAGCTGTAGGAAGCGAGGGCAGAACCCCAGGGACCAGCTGGGAGCCGGTCAAGACACAATGGTGGTTCATCTCAAGTTTTCTGACCTTGACACTAGTGACAATTGGGGTTGGTACACCGTCTGTCGTGAGGGTGGTCGAGTGTGGCGTAAGAGGCTTAGCAGACTCGCCCGCCCACCCGGTCAACGACAGGAGCTCTTCCAGCCCAGCTAGGACAATAGTGTCCTCAGACATTGCCAAATGCCCCCGGGGGACAAAATCACCCCGGGTTGAGAACCACTGCCTCAGCTGACCTCCTCCGGCTGGTTCTGGCTACATCCAGCCCAGATAAGGCAGTCACATCTTACCCTGCAGGTGCCTCTTTTTCTCCTTAGGTTTTGGGATGGTTGGTTGTCCTATTGGAATCTAGAAAAGTCATGCACCTGCTTCCTGCCTGGTTTCTGTCCTTCGCAAGGTTTGGGGCCATATTCTTTCCAGCCGTGACTGCACAGAAACAGGAAGTGGACCCTCTAGTTTTCTGGGAGCAAAGCATTTCCCAGAAGCCCCCCAGCCCACTGGCTCTCACAGCTCTTTGGCCAGAAGTGGTTCAGTGACCACTCATGGGGTTGTCATGATTGGCAGGGCTGATCTGTCCCCTTGAGTTGGACATTTTACATCCCAAACAGATCCAGTTTCTATCCTCAAAGAAGAGGAAAGCAACCAGCAGTCGGACACAAGCTCGGCCGTACTCACTTGTTGGAGCTGCTTCACCTGCTAGACTGGAAGCAGAGGTGATATTCTATTTATAACCCCTGTATCCGGGGGCACCTGGGGGGCTCAGTTGGTTGAGCATCTGCCTTCAGCTCAGGTCATGATCCCAGGGTTCTGGGATCGAGCCCCGCATCGGGCTCCCTGCTCAGTGGGGAGTCTACTTCTCCCTCTCCCTCTGCCTGCTGCTCCCCCTGCTTGTGTTCACTCTCATTCTCTGCCAAATAAATAAATAAATAAAATCTTAAAAAAATAAATTTATAACCTCCGTATTTGTTTATGACCTGGTGCTTAATTTAATAATATCCGTCAAATGAACAAATACATGAGCAGGGGTCTCACCAGAGACATCCAGGGCTGCTCTGAGAACCCCAAACCAAAGCATCCTTGAAGGACTGACACGTGGCTTCCGTGTCCCCGTGGGAGAGGTCTGTCCTCCTGCTCTGCGGTGACATCGGGGGATCGGAGCTGTCCTCTTCCCTACATCTGTACTCGCGTCAACTCTACTTAATCCACACGACAGCCCTGCCATATCGTTGCTATTATTCCTGTTCTGCAGATGGGGACACTGAGGCTGGGGGAGGTCAGCAAACAGGTCATCGCTGGCCAGGGAGACAGAGCCAGGTTAGAGCCCCAGCCTTTGCAGGGCTCTGTGCTTTGATTAAATCAGCAGCCGGACGAGTCAACTCGCAAGTGGGTTCTCTGAAAGGGGATTGTCAGAAAAGATCCACTGTCCCAGAGAGACACCTCCACGGACTTGCCCTTACTGTCAAGTGGCCTGGCTTCTTGAACCATTAGAACACCACTGTCCATCAAATACCCACAAGCCGTACGGGGCCCACAGAGACCTGCAGCTGGACTGTCCAGAGGCTGCACGTGGTGGGACACCAGCATACGTGTGTGCAAGTCCTGCTTGCGGGGACCTGTTCGCCACACAGAGCCACGTGTTTGACCTCCCTCCTCTGCTCACCCACGAGAGAATTACTGATGGGCACAGATGACTGACCGACAAACAGCCCCCTTGATCTGTGTTCTCAGAGCGCTGTCCTAACTGGTCACAGAGTGAGAATTTAGCTTCTAAGAGTGAGTGTTTAGAGGAACCACCGCCTCTGTCTGGGGTCACACATCAAACAGCTCACGGTTTATAATTCTCCCACTTGGGGCACCTGGGTGGCTCAGTGGGTTAAGACACTGCCTTCGGCTCAGGTCGTGATCTCAGGGTCCTGGGATTGAGCCCCGCATCGGGCTCTCTGCTCAGCCGGGAGCCTGCTTTCCCCTCTCTCTCTGCCTGCCTCTCTGCCTACTTGTGATCTCTCTGTCACATTTAAAAAAAAAAAAAATATATATATATATATATAGTCCCTCATCGACGACCTCCACAGCCAGATGCTGAGCAGCTCTGCCATCCTGGACCACCCCCCCTCACCCATGGACACCTCGGAATTGCACTTTGCCCCTGAGCCCAGCAGCGTGGGCCTGGACCTGGCCGACGGCCACCTGGACAGCATGGACTGGCTGGAGCTGTCGTCGGGCGGCCCCGTGCTCAGCCTGGCCCCGCTGAGCACCACTGCGCCCAGCCTCTTCTCCACGGACTTCCTCGACGGCCACGACTTGCAACTCCACTGGGATTCCTGCTTGTAGCTCTCGGGCTGCGGAGCCGGGCCGGGAGGGGCTGGAAGTTGAGGGGCCTCGGGAACTCTGGGAGCCCCACTCCCTCGGCCCGATCCCGCCTCTAGGTGGTCACGAGTCCCGACAATCAGAGGCCCCGCTTTCCCCTCCCTGGGAGGCTGGAGCAGGTGGAGCCGCCGCCTGGCCCAGGCTCAGGCTCCCCAAGGAGGGGAGCCGCCCGGGACCAGCTCTGGTGCCGGCCTGCAGTCAGGCGGCCGGGACAGGCCAGGGCCATGCTGCCACCCTCCTGTGCGGCCGGAGGCGCATCTCCTTCCTTCTCTCCCCTCTTCCCTGTGAGGGAAGAGACTAGCTGGGCCTCTACCTCCCTGTTCCCCATGATGCCAACCCCAGGGTCCCAGGCTTCCTGGGAGGGGAGCCCCTTGCCATTTTAGCGTCTTGGTGTCGTGTAACCCTTAGCGGCTGGCAGCGGCCGGTCTCCGTGCAGGTATATATATCGCTCTACCCCCTATCGCCGTGCGTACATGTACATGTCCGTCTCTCCTGGGGGCTGGGAGGGGGCTTGGCGCTCCCTCCCGTCCTGTGCACAACATCGCAGGGCCTGGAGACCGCCGCAGCTTACCTCAGCCCCGTCACGCGCGTTTGACATGCAGACACCCTGCCATGGCCTGTGCCCACCTGTGTCCTGCTCCCTACTAGTGCCACGAGGGCAGAGGTGCTTCCTGGCCACCCCCCCACATTCCGTCCCGCTGCCTCACTGCAGCCACCGTGGCCCTGGGATAGGAGGGGCGGCGGCCCTTAAGCTGTGGCCTCCTCTTGCCCTAGGGCCCAGCCTCCCTTCTGGCCGGTCACTGTCATTAACGGGCTTAGGGATGGAGCCCCAAACCAGGGCTGGGACAGAGGTTGGGAAGCTGTGTGGACTTTTTAAAATAAAATTAAAAAACAAAACAAAACAAAAAAAAAAAACCTCCCTTTGTGAAGATGCACTGTGCACTGTTAGGCAGTGGGTGTTCGTAGAAATTAGACTGCACAGTTACGCATAACCAAGAGGGGACTTGGGTGCCGAGCTACACGGATGAGCCCTGTTCAGCCGGAGAAAATCCATCTCGGTGCCAGCAAGCTGGCCCAGGGAGTCAGCAGGAAACACAATCATCTCTCTTCTGACTGAATGGGGGTTTATGGTGCTATTTTTCATTATCATAATTTCTCAAGACATACAACCCTTTTTTTTTCTAATGCAATTGCAGTTCTACATACGAGATGGCTTATGTCTAAGAGAAAACTCAGGCAGAGTTAACCACAAGAGTGCAATGTTATAGATGATAATGAAATTTCTATATTTTTTAACATCTTAATTTTATTTTATTTGTTTTCGGTGTTCCAAGATTCATTGTTTATGCACCACATCCTGTGCTCCATGCAATACGTGCCCTCCTTAATACCCACTGGAATTTCTATTTTAAAACATGGGTATCACTCTTCTGCTCGAGAGCTGCGGCGTTTGGCCCCGAACCAAGTTTGGACCCAACGTCATGACTCTGAAAGGCCCCTGGCCCCTGCTCTGTGCCGTCTCTTCTGGATCCTCCAAACACATGCCAAGCCACAGCCACCTTCCCCACCATTAATGGCTTCTCCGTTGGACACTGGTATGTTTGACTTGCTGAAAGTGTGACTTTTACAACCTCATCAATCCCTTCAGCTCCAACCCAAACTGGGCCAGCAAGTGCTCAGACAAAAATGGTACAGGTTGTATTTCAGCCCTTGATGGAGATAAACACACAGCATGAGTGATTTATTTTTTTTAATTGTTGTATAGGAGTTCTGGAAATAAAACAGCCTTCTGGCTTTGCAAGGGGGATAGAAGGAACCAGGCGCTTCGCACAGAGGGCAGCCAAGGAACTCAAAGAAGGATGAAATGAGGCGTGGGGGTGTCAACAGAAAGGTCCCCTCGAGTTTAAACCAGCAAGGGTGTGGGGAGTTAGGACCGGCATGAAGAACCAGAAAAGCCCGATCATCCAGCCAGGACGCTCAGGGACAGAGGTGCCATCAGGGTGACTAGGGACAGGAGGGGAGAAAGGCTGTCCCAGGTGGGCAGTTGGACACTGGCAGGGGCTGGAGTGTCGGGAGGTCAGGGGATCCTGGGAATCACACTGGGGTCCCACCCAAGCCCCCAGCTCCGTGGCTGAGCGACTCCCCAGACTGGGGGACATTGGAGCCCCTGAGTCCCTTCAAGGCTCCCAGGCAGACCCTGAGCTCCCAGATGGGGCCAGGTGTCCCCTCCCACCTGGAGGGAAGCCGGAAAAGTTGGGCCGAGGACTCAGACCCAGAGGACCAGGGAGTCTGCTGTGAACTATGGGACTGAGACGGAGCCAGAGGGCGCTTTGAAGCCCCTTTGACCCTGTGAGCCTCTGAGCTGGTGAGTGAAGTCCTCACCTGAAACCAGATCCACAGTGCCTGCCCACAGTGAGCACACACACGTGTGCCTGCACACTCACGTGTGCTGCACACGTACGGGCACACACAGAGGCACTCACATGCAAACACACATGCGTGCACATGTGCACACAGGCACACACCCAGTGCACACACACAGTCACTGCTTGCACAAGAGCACATGCATTCGCTCCGTGAGCATTTTGGAGCTCCTCCCCTCGCCACGCTTTGCATTATGTTCCAGGAAGACTCAGATGGACACCAGAAACTCTTGGTCCACGTGGGGCACCACTGGGAAAAGCAATGGGGTCTCAGGGTAGAAGACTGCGAGGAGACAGTGAACATCCTAGTTTTGCCCAGTGGGCTCTGTCAGAGATTGCCCACCTGCCTGGTGACTGAAGACCACACCTCCCTCTTCTGACCTTCCCCCCCACCCCCACCCCTGCATACAGTAGGCACCTGTGCCCAGTAGGACAATGGCAGACCTTTCTGTTGACAATCCCCTTCCGCCTCTTTCCCTTCCTGAAAGTTCTGATTCTTTTCCTGCCCTCTCTATGCTCTGGACAGTCTTTTCTGCAGTTTGTTTGAATCACTTTTTGAGTTAAAAGTCAATATTTAATTAACCAAGTAATTACATTCAGCTTGCGTTTGAATCTGGGTATTTGCTCATCTGTGCCTGCTGGGTATTTGCACATCTGTGCCCTCCATCTGCCTCTGCCTCTGTCCCACAGCGCCATCCTCCCTTCCTTCGGGGCAGAGAAGGGGAGGCTGCTCTTGAGCCCGATCTCTGGGGACAGGGCAGCAGGTAGGATGGGCTTTCCCTGGAGGACAGCGGTGTCTCTCCCCAGAGCAGTAAGAGTCGCTCTCATCTCGTAGTTAATAGTGAAGGGGATTTCTTACTGCATCTCTGACACCCGTCACAGAACCACTGGAGGGTTTTAATTAAATTAAAGCCATTCATATATATGAAAGGGGGTGGGGGGACCAACTGAGACCACTCACCCTGTAAGAGAGGTTCTCCCAGCTCTGCTTGTCCTACATCATGGAGGAGAGAACTCTCATCAAAGCAGCCCGCCCGGGGGTGTGATTTAGTGTTCTAATAAGCAGCTCGAAGGGCGACCATGACAGGCTTGGCTGATATGAGGCTCGTTGGATATTTGCACATGAAGGATCTGCCTTCTTTGGCCGGGCTCACGTACACGAATGCACGGTGTTGGCATAACTGCGTGGCTGAGGGGTGAGGGGTGAAGGTGTGTGTACACACCCACAGGGGTGTATACACACACACGCGCACGCGCGCACACACACACGGACATGCTTTATTTGAATGTAGGGCCTTTCCTGCAACATAACAGCAGATGCGTGAGTTGACATGTCATCTGGAGGAGGACAGCGTCTGCCGGTGTGTCCTGTATGTGCACATGCACATGTATGTCCGTGCATCCATCTGCCCGGGATGTGAGGCACATGCAACCCTCCTTACCTGAGGATCTGGGTGACGGGGAGCTGCGAAGCCACTGCCAAGGACACTGCCTGCTAGTTCAAATGCCATTTGCAGAGCATTTTTGAAAATTATCTCAGTAACATTTCATCATTCAATCGTTCTTTCTGAAGGCATCAGGAAAAACCACTTTGGGGAGGTTCCTTTGGACCCATTTTAAGCGCCAAGCATCCCAGAATGATTCCCAAAGCGTGGGGCAGGGATACTGCTGAACAAAGCCACTGGAGGGTCCTCTCCGCTAGTTAGGGTAGTTGAGGGACCACATTAAATACTGCCGAATCGGGCTACGAGTACTTCACTCTTCTCTCCTCGGGTAACATCTTGGATTGGGAAATCGGTATTGCCACAATCCACAGGGCTCATTCAGACTCACCAGTTAGATACGCACTCATGCACGCGCACGAGTGTGTGTGTGTGTGTGTGTGTGGTTCCACGATTTTATCCCATGTGTAGCTTTGTGCACCCGCAACCACACTCAAGGTGTGGAAGTGTTCCGTTACCAGAGGGACCCCGTGCGCTACCCCTTTATAGCTACGCCCCCCCACCCCTAACCCGTGGCAGACCCCTAACTGACGGCCATCTCTCGAGTTCTGTCATTTCAACAATGCTGTGAAAATGGAACCCTACAAGCTGCAACGTTTCGAGACTGGCTTTGTTTTCATGCAGCAACATTCCCCTGAGGTTCGTCCAAGTTGTGTGCACCAATAGTTTCTCCTTCCCTTTGTTGGCATATTCTGTGGTGTGGGTGTCCTACCATCTAGACCACTCACCCCACTGAAGGACATTTGGGCAGTCTTGAGTTTGGGGTTGTTATCAATAAAGTTGCCGTGAAATTTCCATGTACAAATGTCTATGTGAATGCAAGTCCTCCTTTGTCTAGATAAATGCTCAAGGGTGCAGTTGCTGGGTCTGGGTAAGGCCATTGTTATTTTTTTCATTTTTATTTTTCTAAAGATTTTATTTATTTATTTGAGAGAGAGGGAGGGAATGAGAGAGAGAGAGCATGAGAGGAGAGAGGTCAGCTGGAGAAGCAGACTCCCTGCCAAGCAGGGAGCTCGATGTGGGATTCGATCCTGGGACTCCAGGATCATGACCTGAGCTGAAGGCAGTTGCTTAACCAACTGAGCCACCCAGGTGCCCAAGGTTAGTCCACTTTTAGTTTTAAAAGAAACTGTCCTGTGGTTATGGGACAAGATGGAGTAGAGTCACTTTTCTGTGCTCTCCCCCCTAAATCCAGCTAAATACTTGCAAAGAATTGGACTGTCCTAAAGGACGCAGAGAGGTGGGAGGATGATGAATAGGCAAGAAACCTCAGGACGTGAATGACACCTCATGTGAGTTTCAGGGTTTTCCCTTTACCTGCGTGTGTCCTGCCTGGGGCTCTGCAGAGACCTCAACCCAAAGCCACCAAAAGGCATAGACAAACAAAATAAATCAACTAACCCAAGAATGGGAAAGAGAAGACCGGATTCAGTGGCTGTGGGGTGAGCGGAGTGGTTAAATCTATCAGTGACCCCAGCAGAGCTGGGGGGGGCAGTTAACACATCCCCCACCCCATCCTCACCGGCAGGCCCTCTGCCTACCTGAGGAGTACCAGCAAATCTGGCATCTCGTGTTCCTCCGCCCAAGAGCAGAGGGTCACCTAGACCCAGTATCCCCCCCGTTCCTTCCTCCAGCCATAGAAGGTGAACGAAGCCCATGGTCTTCCACCCCTTCACCCACGGCAGAGAACCACTTCGACCCCACAGCTCCACCCACCAATTAACCAAGTAAGGAGGAAGCCAGGTGGGAGCGTCCCTCCCCCAGCGGCATCAGCAGAAACAGAACAGAACGCCAGTGGCTTGTCTATGCCTACAAAAACCTTGGGATTTTAATAGAAGATGCTTCTTCTAACATGTAGATCAACGAGGAGAGAACTGACATTTTACTCTGTTGAGTTTTCCAATCCATCAGCAAGGGCTTTCTATTTGGTTCTTGAATTCCTTTCATTAGCATTTTGTCATTTTCAGCACATGCATCTCATACATGTTCTGTTAATTTTGCATCTAAGTACTTAATTTTATTTGGAGCAATTACAAGCGGTATTGCATTTAAATTTCAGTTCCCATTTGTTCATAGTTAGGTATATGCATATGCGATTGGCTTTTGTGTATTGATCTCGCATCCTGTGACCTTGCTGAATTCACTAGTTCTAGGAGCTTTTGGGTAGGTTCTTTGGGATTTTCTCTGTAAGAAATCATGTCATCTTCAAATACAGACATTTTCACTTCTTCCGTTTGTATGCCTTTGTTTTCTTTCTTTCTTTCTTTCCTTTCTTTCTTTCTTTCTTTCTTTCTTTCTTTCTTCCTTCCTTCCTTCCTTCCTTCCTTCCTTCCTTCCTTCCTTTCTTCCTTTCTTCCTTTCTTCTTGTCCTTCTCCCTTTCTCTCTTTCTTTTTTCCATTTTATTGCACTCTCTAGATCTTCCAGTACTAATGTGCATAAGTGGTGAAAATGGACATCCTTGCCTTCTTCCTGGTCTTAGAGACAAAATATTCAGTCTTTCACCATGAAGTATGTTGTTAACCATAGCTTTTTTTTTTCTTTGTAGGTGCTCTCTGTGAGACTGGGAAAGTTACCCCCAGTTCCTAGTTTGCTGAGCATAGATACTTTGCTGAATAGATACTTTTTCTGCATCCGTTAAAATGATTTTTTTTTTAGCCTGTTGATATGGTGGATTATACTGATGGATTTTTTAAATATTGAACTAGTCTCACAAACCTGGAGTAAATCCCACTGCGTCACGTAATATAATTCTCCTATACATTATTGGTTTAATTTGTTAATCAATTGGGAAACTCTTATTTCTAAATTCACAAAAGAAGTCTGCAAGTTTTCTCTTTTTTGTACTGTCTTTGTCTGGTTTTGGTATCAGTATCATGTCATGAGGCCAGTATTTATTTTCTTCTTTTATTTATTTATTTATTTTTGGTTTTCAAGGTTAACATTTATTTTTTAAAAGTTAACATGTGCATAGTAGAAAACTGAAAATCACAAGAAGCAAAGAACAAAGCCTAACCTGGGATGTGTTCCTTCATCTATTTTCCGGATGAGATTGTGAAAAGATGGTGTTAATTTTTTTTAACTGTTGGATAAAATTCTCCAGTGATACCTCTGGGCCTGGTTACTTCTTTAGGAGCTTTCAAATGACAAATGCCATTTCTTACATAGGTCAGGACTGTTGTCTACTTCATCTTGATTGAGTTTGGTAGTTTTTGGTTTTTGAAGGATTGGTCCGTTTCTTCTAAAGTATGGAATCTATGAGTATAAAGTCATTCACAGCACTCCTTTACTATGCCTTTAATAGTTATAGGATCTGTAGTGTTTTATTCCTGGTATTGGTGGTTGGTTTTTTTCTCTCTTTTTTCTTTGTCAGTCTTGCTAGATTCTTGCTGATTTTATTGATCTTTTCAAAGAAATTCTTGTTTCATTGATTTTCGCTTTCTGTTTTTAATTTCACCGAGTCTTGCTCTTATCTTCATTTGGCCCTTCCTTCTGCTCACTTTGAATTTACTTTGCTCTTCTTTATCTAGTTTCATAGGAACTGAGATAAGTGATTTGAGATCTCACCGTTTTTTCCCAGTGAGCATTTTCGTACTCTAAATTCCTCTCCGGCATGACTTCAGCGGCAGATCACACATGTTGTTTATGTGTTTTGTTTTCATTTTCATTCAATTCTGTGTATTTTTAAAATGTCCTTTGAGGGCGCCTGGGTGGCTCAGTGGGTTAAAGCCTCTGCCTTTGGCTCAGGTCATGATCTCAGGGTCCTGGGATTGAGCCTCACATTGGGCTCTCTGCTCAGCAGGGAACGTGCTCCACCCCGCGCCCCCCTCCCCGCCTCTCTTCCTACTTGTGATCTCTATCTACCAAATAAATAAAATCTTTTTTAAAAAAAATGTCCTTTGAGACGTCCTCTCTGACTCACGGTTTACGTAGAAGTGTGCTATGTGATATCTGTCTGTCTGAAGAGTTTCCTGCTGTCTTTCTGTTACTGATTGTTAGTTTGATTTCATTATAGTGAAAGAACATACCCTTCCTTCATGATCTGAATTCTTTTCCACTTGTTAGGGTTTGCTTTATGAACCAGGGTATGGTCTCTCTTGGTGAATGTTCCGTTATGAGCTTGGGAAGGAGGTGTATTCTCTTGTTGAGATGAAGTCTATAGTCTATAAATGTCAGTTAGATTCAGTTGATTTACGGTGCTGTTCCATTTAACTATATCCTTACTGATTTCCTGGCTGCGAGATCGGGCTTCTTGGTATGTCAATTACTGACAGAGGGTATCAAATCCTGGTAAGTCAGGTACTGAAGTCTTCACCTTTAATTGTAGATTTATCTGCTTCTCCCTCCAGCTCTATCAGTTTCTGCCCCCTGTGTTTTGAGTCTCCATTCTTTGGTGCATATGTATTTAGGATTGCTGTATCTCCTTGGTGGAGTGGTCCTTTTATGGCTACATAATGTCCCTCTTTGTCTCTAGTAATCTTCTTTGCTGCAAAGTCTACTTAATCTAATATTAATACATCCCCTTCTCCTCTTATTAAATTCATGTTTGCATGATACGATTGTATCCACTCTTTTACCTGCAGCCCCCCTATGTCATTATGTTTGAAGTGAGTTTCTTGTAACAACATGTAATTGGGTTGTATTTTTCAATCCAGTCTGCCGGTCTCTTTTAATTAGTCTGTTTAGAACATTGGCATTTTAAAATAATTATTGATCAGTTAGGGCCAAAGACTGCTATTTTATTATGATTCTCAATTTACTCCCTCTGTTTCTCTTGCCTTCTTATAGTTTCTGAGTCCCTTTCGTAATTTCGTTGTGATTTTTTTAAAAAGATTTTATTTATTTATTTGACAGAGAGAGATCACAAGCAGGCAGAGAGGGAGGCAGAGAGAGAGAGAGGGAAGCAGGCTCCCCGCTGAGCAGAGAGCCCGATGCGGGGCTCGATCCCAGGACCCTGGAATCATGACCTGAGCCAAAGGCAGAGGCTTTAACCCACTGAGCCACCCAGGCGCCCCTGTGATTTTTTTTTTTTTATAGGGTTTTAGAGTACATTGTTTTATGTGTTTTTCTCAGTGGTAACTTATTCTGTATATGCATATATGTAACTAATCACCACAAATGGCTAGTGACATTTTAACTCTTAGATATATTAAAACCTTCCTGATATTTAAGGTCCTTTCCCCTTCCCACTTTTAAAACGTAATTGTCCAGGGGTGCCTGGGTGGCTCAGTTGGTTAAGCAAGTGACTCTGGATTTCGGCTGAGTTCGTGATTCCAGGGACCTGGGATCGAGCCCTGTGTCAGGCTCTGCGCTCAGTGGGGAGTTTGCTGAAGATTATCTCCCTCTGCCACCCCCCACCTTTTTTTCTCTCTCTCAAATAAAAAAAAAATCTTTTAAAAAAGTGCAATTGTCTGAAGGGTTTCCTTTCTCACCTCGAGCACCACACCACCCGATGTGATTATGTTTACGTGGCTATCACACACGATTGAAGCCGCCCAGGAACTGAAGAATAGTCTATTGTACTCACACCTAATGTCCGTTCCAGTATTCTTTTTTCATTTCTCAATTTCCAAGAGTTCTTCTGATACTGGTTTCTTTCTGCCCGTGATGTTATATCTGAAGGGAGTTTCTTGTAGACAGCATATAATTGGGCATGTTCTTAAATTCAGTCTGCCAATTTTTGTGTTTCCCATGGTGTGTTTAGACCATCTGCATTTAATGTAATTAATGATATGTTAGGGTTTAAGTCTGTCATTTTATTTTTGTTTGTTCTTTCTGGAGTTGCATTTTGTTTTGGTTTTCTGTAAGTTATTTGAACAATTTTTAGCATTCCATTTGGATTTCTCTATGGTGCTTTTAAGTATATCTCCTTGTATAGATTTTCTTAGTGGTTGTTTTCGGTATATACATAATTTACCACGATCTATGGGTGTCAAACTTTACCAGTTTGAGTGAAGAGTATACGTCACAGGATCCAGTAAGATACCAAGAAAAGTGCTTAACGCAGGAATGGCAGTAATAAAAGAATCATAGCAACAGCCAACCCTTACTGAGTGCTTATTATACAGCGGACACTGTTCTAGACACTTCCTATGGATTCACTCATTTAATCATTACAATAACCCAAGAAGGAAGGTGCCCTTATTGTGCACATTATATAGATCAGGATCGTGAGGCACAGTGGGGAGAATCACGGGGCTAGTCACACAGGGACTAGAAACTGAGAGGGGCCCTTCCCAGCCTCAGGCCTGGAGGGGAACCCAGGGAGAGCAGTCACTGTCGAACAGGGCAGCCCGTGAGGAGCTGAGGCCACAGGAAGACGATCATGGCCACTGTCATTGTCATGACCCAGCAGGGGAGGGGGACTCCTCTCTTCTCTTGTCTAATCTGCTCAGCCTCTTGCTATGGACCACAGGGCAGGGAAGCCCAGACGACCTGACCATAGAGATGGGACTCCTCTTGTGCACGGAGCAGACAGAGTGCAAGCCGAGAAGGGGTGAGCAGAAATATCCACTCCCTCAGGTTGGGCTTCTTCCTTTTCTTTCTCTGAGGCTGATTTGTCTGTTGGATTTGGTTGGATGGTTCAGAGACAGGCTGGTTATCCCACTTTGGTCTTAGGCTGCCACCAGCACATCCTGCTGGGTGCAGGGGAGAAATTCTGTCTGCAGAAGTGGTCTCAAAAGGCTTTTCTACCAGTTTATTGACTGAGAAAATTGCAAATATTTTTCTTTTGACTTTAGCTAAGTTAAGTTTTGGCTCTGCTGTAGCTTCAACTCTTCAAAGAAACTCTCATTGTTCATGCCAGAAGACATTATACAAATCGTTCTCTGAGCGCTGGTGTTGGGCCTGCCTTTGTGTGAATATCCACATGATTCTTTTCCTTTAGACCCAGGAATAGCAAGGCAAGGAGAAAAAGAAATAAAACAACAAAACGCTACTCCTGCATCCTGAAAGAAGAGATCACCCCTCCAGCTCCTGCTTTGCTTGCTTTCTCTCTGCTAGAAGGGGTGGCTCAGTTGGTTAAGCAGAAGACTTTTGATCTCTGTTCAGGTCTTGATCTCAGGGTCATTGAGCCCCGCATTGGGCTCCATGGTGGTCCTGGAAAAGAAGTTCTGTGTTTCTGTCACACCACCACCTGAAAGGCAGGGTTCAGAGGGATTCTCTTTGCATGTGCAAAGGTCCTGAGGCAGAACAAGGAAGGCAGGTATGGCTGGAGGTCAGTGAGGCTGGGGAAAGGAGGTAGAGCGTGAGACTGGAGGGAAAGGCAGGAGACGGATGCTGGAGTCTCTCTGGCCATGGCTAGAAGTGGTGGCCATCGATGAGCTGGGGGTTGGGCCTTTAGACTCTGTCCATTGTCAGGGACAGCGGAGTTTGGAATATTGTTGCTGGCAGAAAAATTTAAGATTTTCTGGGAAAGATTTTGCGATCAACTCTTAAATTATGGTGATGATACAATAGCAAATCTGTAGCTTTTTGGAATTCATTATTAAAAACATGAATCAGTCTTTTGGCTGCCAAAAATAGATGATTAGTATGAAACCAAAGGTACTGCTCATGTGACGATATGTATTAATGATCACGCACACAGATATTTTTCAGGCAGTGTTCAAAAAGAATTTGCAGTAGGGAAGCAGTCAGAGCCCCCAGCTTGTGTTGACAATTTGACAGCTAAGAACACGATCATGTTTAGAAGGGGCCACAGGGAGCCATGGGGGTCCTTCCACACCAAGGATACTGTGGTGGGAGTTTTGTGTCCAGGCAGAACTTTGTATAGTGGACTTGAACTTAGAGAGGGTGGCAATGCCATGATGTGGGGGTCCTTGAGCTGTGCTGAGGTTTTCTGGGCTTTATTCCAAGAGAGAGAGACATGGGTTAGGGGGGTTATTTATTTTTTTAAAGATTTTTAAAAGATTTTATTTATTTGACAGAGAGAGAGTCAGCGAGAGAGGGAACACAAGCAGGGCAAGTGGGAGAAGGAGAAACAGGCTGTCCGCTGAGCAGGGAGCCCGACACAGGGCTCGATCCCAGGACCCTGGGATTATGACCTGAGCTGAAGGCAGATGCTTACTGACAGAGCCACCCAGATGCCCCATGGTTAGGGGGTTTTAAACAGAGGAAGGACACTGCCTGTCTCAAATGCCAGCAAGATCCCGCTGTGTTCACATGGAGAGAGAATGGATGACGGCAAGGGCAGAGGCAGGAAGATGGTGGAGGAAGCCACCTAATAATCAGACAAGAGGTGAGGGGCGCTGGCCAGGGCCTGGGCAGAGTGAGAAGGTCCTCGACCCAAGAGGAGTTTAGGAGATTGAGGTCCAGAGAAGGAGCAGGGATATGTCTTAGAATTTTAACCGGAATCACTCAGGTTGGTGATTGAACACCAGACTTTTTCTCTTGGGATCAATAAATGTTTTCTGTACAATCTGTGCTTGAAATACACTAAATATCAGGCTTGGATGGTGATGTGACATCAGTGACTCGATGGAAACCAGCAGACTATGCCGGTATAAGGATGGGATCCGTTGGCGTGATGGGGACACAGAGAAGAGTAGAGCAAGGAAAATCACGGAAGGTTGAGGAGGCATCCATGCGCGTGTGTGTATATATATACACGGTAGGTATATATGCATATTAATTTATATGTGTATATTTTATAGATATATTGAAATGGCAGAGCCAAGATTTGAACACATGTTCTTAACCACTGCACTCGTCAACGAGTCTGGTAGAAGATACTGAATTGTTCCAACTTTAAAGGTTATTTTTCACTGTTATAAATAGTGTTGCTGGCAATGGCTGTGCACACAGATCTTCACACCCCGAGGCTTTCTGAAGATGAATTCAGAGAGAGGTGGTGTCTGAAAGCCCCTCCCATCTGTGGCATCCGTCCCCCACCCGACAGCCCACCCTCTCAGATCAGTGCCCGAAAGCTTTTCCTGTCACCAACGGCTGCGACTTCTTCTCCAGCAGCTGAACTGGGCTCTGAAGGTGGCTAAGCTCCTTCTGCGACGTGGGCAATGGGAAAGTGGATGGGACTTCTGAGCCTGGCAAGAGACCCAGGTCAGTGATGCTCTTCCCCGCAAAGTCCCACACATTTTCTCACAGCCAAGCACATCCAGCATGCAGAGGTGAGGCACGGGGAGAAACATGCCATCTGCGTCTGCTGCTCAGCCGTGAGGCAGTTCTGACGGCTCTAGGGACCACATCCTGTTTCCTAACCGTGAGGGGGGGTGGGGATGGTGCCTTGGATAGGTAGAATCTTCCTTTCTCTGCAGAGAGAGAAGCACACGGAGGTTCAGTCCTTGTCTGCGTTGTGTCCTCTGGAGGTGAGCCAGTGACAAGGGTCAGCTTTTCCAGGGACACCTGTGAACAGATGATACTGGCTTAATTCAATCCAGACAAATCTTGGGTGAGTGTCTCTGGGAGCCAGTGCTTGGCCAGGCCTGGGGACACTCGGATAAAAATTCCTGGCCCTGCCTTTCCATAGCAGCCGATGTAGCTCAGCGTTCCCCACAAACAGCCCGGTGCATACAGCGACACCAATAACCCACTGGCATCTCTACCATTAAGATTTGTCTGAATTGGACTTTTTATTTTCATGCTTAATTTTGTTTTAAAATAAAATTTATGTCCTGTGTGCAGGAAACCAATATTCATGGAAATAAGCAGAAGGTTGTTGTAAAACCAAGTACAGTGAAAACACATTAATCTGTAGCAAGTTACTCCCTCCTGTGATGGCTGATGTGTCTTCATTCAATGAGAGAGAGTCAAGGAGAGGTGTTTAAGAGAAAGTCGCCCCTGCCCAGGACTTTCTACTTGACCAGCTCAGCAGGTTGGAGACTGGGAAATGGAAAACATTTCTCCAGGGTGAGTCACGGGCTTCTCGTGTTGGGGCCGTGCATCCATAGGTCCACAGAGTAGTGGCTCTCTTGTCTGGGGCTAGGTAGACAGACCCAAACCCTAGAACATGGGGCATCGCTTCTCCATGACTTATTTTCCTGGATGTCCAGACCAGGTAGACATAAGGCGCCTTTCAGAGATCCTCTCAGATTGAAACTTTTTTGCCTTTGAGGATTTTCTTAAATGTCACACTGAAGGGCCATGTAAGTTTGTGACCCAGGCCTGGCCAATCCTTGCTCCTTCATTCATGCCTGAGGGGCAGGGGAGGACAGGGGAGAGACCAGGGTGGACTGGCCATGGAGGCAGGTCATGAAGGGCCCAGAGGCCATGAAAGAGCTTTTGGATTCTAAGAGCAGAAAGCCACTGACGCATTCCCAGTTGAGTAACATCTGCTTCGTGTTTTCGAAGGCTCACTCTGGCTGCCGCTGTAAAGAGACCTGGGGGCTAGATCAGAATGAGGGAGAGCTGTGGTCCACGGGGAAGATGACGGTGGCAAGGGCAGGACAGGTGTGCTGCGGAGCTGGGGGGTGGAGCGATCAGGTCTGGTTGATGGTCCACAGGGCTTGCTGATGGATGAGATGAGTGGTGGCAGGCGAGTGGGGAAGAAGCCTAGGTTTGGCTGAGCAGCTGGGCAGATGGCGGTGCTGGTTAGAGATGGGGACACTGGGGGAGGAGGAACAGATTGGGGGGCAGGAGGGAGGGCAGACATGAAACTGCTCTGCAGACACGGTCCACAAGTCGTTTCTGGTCCACTGGCCCTTGTGGGGCTGACACCCCAAACCTGGAAACATGCCTTACAGGCAACCCCTCATTAAATAAAATCCTGCTCCGAGGACAGCCTTACGAAGTCACAAGTGAAATAGTTGGGAGAGGACAACCTGTGGGTGGCGCTTCCCAGTGAGAAAGCAGAAATGACCAGCGTTGCGGAGTGTGCCTTGGGATGGCCATGACCTGCCTTTTCCCAGGCCCTCTGCCACCTCCCCTCCAATCAGAATGATCACATCCCACTTTTCTCCCAGAAGCTGCTGCAACCAGAACCAGCAGAAAGCAGAGGAACACATTACCTCCTGATTTTTCCATCCAAGGTTCATTAATGAAATGCCAACACGGCCTCTCCAACACCTGCTTCCTTGATGTCGGGTTGAGGAACCGATTTCCAGCCTCAGCTTCTTGGAGCTGAAACCAGCAACAGCATTTGCCTGTATTTGGTGACATCCCCAAGTCAGGAGCAGCTCCCCCTTTGCCCCACTGTGAGGACAAGTGGTCCGAGCAGCAGGTCCCCGGCTACAGGCGTGTTTCTTCTGGGTCGAGCTGGAGGCACGGTAGTCACCAACTGACAGCAGTGAGCCCATTCTGGTGCGAGGAGGGGCATCAGATGGCATTGTCCGGGAGACAATAGAGTCCCTCTGCCCAGGTGTGGCCTCTGTTTCCGATGCTCACCCCCAGCCCCTCCCCCACCCTGCTGGACACAGAGCTATCCGGGGCAGGGGGATGGAGGGGGCCCAGGCTCCGTGGTTGTTAAACAGTCTGCGGGGTGCAGGCCGCTCACAAGCTGATCCGGTCACATTGCGGGCATTCCAGGGACACTCGAGGACCTGCTGAGGGCCACACAAGGGCCGCCATGAGAATTCCAGCCTGGTGGGCCCTCCCCAGTGTTTGGAGGATCCAGATGTTTTTCCACCGTGGCCCCAGCTGATGGCCCTCCTCTGCTGCCCGTGGGCCCCCCAGTTCCGAAACTGCCCCTCACAGTCCCAGACCCCTAGCTTCTCTCCCCCCAACCCCCACAAACACCCATGAGTCCCATTTGGGACATTCCCTGGGTCACACGAGAGCACTATATTCGCAGGGATCTTGAGCTCAGGCTAAAGTTTCGACCTCAGGATCTTTAGGGATGGGCTGGGCTCATGTGAATTAGAGACTTGGGCCGAGCGGGATCTGGGGGGCACAACATTAAAAATGCCAAAAGGAGACCATGGATTAAGTACTTACTGTACGCCTGGCATAGACACAGAGGATTTACGTATATTTTCTGAATCAACAGAACAACCTCCAAAGCGGTGACCATGTGATTCTTCCCCTATTGCAAATGAAGAAACTGAGGCACTGGATCCTTTGCCCAAGGTCACATAAAGAGCAGCAAGGTCAGGACTCAAGGCCAGGGCGTCTGCCTTGAAAGCCCACCCTCCGGGGCGCTCCGACCTCTTCGCCCTCCTGAGTTTGATGACTTAGAATATTCTGGAATTATCCTAGAACTTTACAGTTAAAAGAAATCCTGTAACTAGAAAGACATGCCATACGTGTCTGTAGATGAGGAAAAGTAAGGGATTTCCTGAAGACGGAAAACTGCCCGGTGGCAGAGTGGTCCAAAGCTGGGGGTGGGAGGGGGCTGGCGGTTCAGTCTAGACCATGTTTCTCTCCCGCTCACTGATGAAGATACCCAGACCTAGACCCAGACGATAAACCCATCATTACAAACAAAACAAAACAAACACATCAAGACGTTACCTGCAAGATACCACTTCCTTTATTCCCCACCCCAGGCATCTCTCCTGGCGCTTGCTCAGAGGGGAGGCGCTGCAGGAATGTGGCCTGAGGGGGGCGCTGTGCACCATCTGCTCCCAGCTGGGGCGCCTCTCCTAGACCCGACTGTGAGCTGGAAAACTGAACCTTCCTCTTCGAATCTTCAAAGCACCTGACACCCTCTAAGTCCCCAGTCCACACTGCCTGCTCTGAACCTGGGTAAATGGAGTCAACTCAGCATATGTCAGGTGAACGGCCCGTCACAACAGGAGAGCATGGTACGCTGGCCAGTATTATGATTATTATAAGATTTATTTATTTGAGAGAGAGAGAGAGATGGCACGTGTGAGTGGAGCTGGGGGGGCAGGGGCAGGGAGATAGGGAGAGAGAATCCCAAGCAGACTCGCCGCTGAGCGCCGAGCCCAGCTTGGGGCTGGTCCAACTCATGACCATGAGATCATGGAGATCGAGAGCTGAGCCGAAATCAAGAGTCAGAGGCTCAAATGACTGAGCTACCCAGGCGGCTCCCACGTTGGCAAATGTTATTTATTTCATTATTTGTTTTTTAAAGTTTTAAAGATGAGCATTTATAACTAGCACAGCAAATCTATGATTTCATAGATAATATTGCTCAGTTTAAGGCTAAAATTTGGACGAGTGAGCCCATTCAGAGAAATCTATTAAATGGTAGCAAGGAGGAGAGCACGGAGGTAGCCGGAGCGACAGTCATGAGGGGCCGTGTGAATGGGCGTCCCTTGGGACACACTGAGTGTCTGGCAGACAGGGTGGTCTGGGCCCTGAAGTTTAAGTCCCATCACAGTGGCGGGAGGGGACCCTCCCCAACCCATCAGAGTGACAGAGAAACATGTCAGGGTGACCTCAGCCCCAGCCCAGCCCAGTGGGAACATTTGGTCACGGAAAGAAATTGGGTCTGTTTTTCTCCACATGTTCCCAGGCTAACATCGGAGAAAACAAATTTTGGTTGGCTGGCCTGGCTTCATTTAAAATATTTAAAACGGGCTCCTTTGGCCCTTCATGGCGCCACCTTCCAGTTCTTACCTCTCATCCGAGCTGTCTGTCTGCATCAGGGCCCAGCGGCGGGAGGAGATTAGATCATATATTTTTGTGTTAATGATGTTGATATATAAAGCTTGGTAGTTACAGCATTTTTAATAAATCAGGTTAGTGTCCCAAGGGGAGGTTTACCATGTGCTATTTATGCACAGATGCCTCTATCATTTAAGAGTCTTATTAAACATTGTAGTTCAAGAGCAGATTAACAGAGCTCTTCACAGCTGGCCTAGCTGGGCAGGAATGAGCAACTAAACAAGCTGACACGCCGAGCTGGAGCTGGCGGGCGAGAACACCCAATAGCTAATTGCCTCCCGAATTAGCAGGATGGAAAAGTAGGCGCTTTAAGACCCTGGTTTTGAGTAGATTAAAAATACGAAAGGTTCCGCCGGCTGCTTGCTTTTGGGGCTGCTGACTGCAGGTGAATTACTCACCAGGTGGCGGCCTCCTGCTTTCCAGAAAGGTCTGGCAGGACTTGTGGGTGGCCGCCTTTTGTTCTTTTTACCACTAAGGTGCAGGAGAGCAGATCCAGCCTCCAGGATGACCCAGCGAAGCCGCTAGCGATGGCTCCTGGTATCTGAGAACCCCATCTGCCCATCAGGGCCCCGCAAAGCTCTCCCTCTAAAAGCAGCCTCTGATCATCCAGTAAGAGGGACCCAGTCTAGGCCTTAAGACTTGACTTCTTTCCTTCCTGCCTTCCCTTGTCTGGACTCTGCCCTCCAGGGCCCCAAGGCCCCTTACAGACAATAAAAACACAAACACTGGACGGAGACCGTTTCCGACAATGAGAGGAGACATGGAGAATGGAAGAACAGGCTGATGGGGACAGAAAGGGAAGGGGGGAGGCGGTTCACCGTAGATCAGATGCTCAGAGAAGGCTTTTCCAAGGAGGTGACTTTGGGAAGGGATCTTCGTGAACTTAGGGAGTCACTTATAGTGATATCTGAGGGAGACCCTTCAGGCAGAGGGAGCAGCAAGTCCCTGAGGGCCCTGAGGCTCAATGACCTTGGTGTGTTTGGAAATGAAAAAGGCCCCGTGTGGCTTAAGTGAAGTGGGCAGGGGCTGGATTCTGCAGGAACTTGTAGACCAGTGTCGGGGGTGGGGGCACTAACTTGACTCTGAACGCCATGAAGGAGGCATTCAGGAGCTTTTAGTGAGGAGGTGACATGGCTGATATCCACATTAGAAATTTGCTCCCTCTTGTTACCTGGAAGATGGAAGGTGTGATGGGGGTGAAGGGAGATGGAGGGGTCTGGAGAGGGTGACAGGGGATGAGAGATGGAGGGGTGTAAATGGGGTCAAAGGACAGGGGAGAGGTGGAGGGGTGGAGGGGGTACAGGGAAGAGGGATGGAGGAAGGGATCAGAAGGGAGGTGGAGGAGGTCACAAGGGAGGAGGGAGGGAGAGGAGAATGAAGGGGGTCGCGGGGGAGGTGGAGGGTGGAGAGGGTTTCCAGGGGAGGGGGAGGGGAATGGGGGGCAGTCCTGACCAGATGTAATAAGGTGTACCTCCTCCTCACACCAGTTAATAGCTCTATTTACCGATCCCCAAATATGGGAGAGGCATTCTTTTAAGTCCCCATAACAAATCACCTTATTTGATCCTCAAATAACCCTCTGAGACAGGCAGGCCCTATTATTATTTTCATTTTATACAAGAGCCACCATAGACAGGAAGTAATTTACCTAAGGACTCTTGGTGAGCAAGTGTCACTGTCAAGATTTAAACCAAGGTCATCTTGCTGTCCTCTCCTCCACGGAGCCACAGCCAGCTGAAATCGAAGTACTGAGGAGCCCTATAATTTAACATTCAGGACCCTGGCGTGGCTTTCCCAGTCCTGGGCGCAGGAAAGGAGCCAGGACGTGGTTGCTAAGCAACCTACTAGTTCAGTGGCTCATAGGGGCAGAAGGTGGGGCAAAGTCACTGGACCCAGTTATCACATGATTAAGATCCGACCAATCAGAGCACCCCCCTTCTCTGACTACAGTGATTCGCTCAGAGCTGCACGTGACCCAGATTGGTCCTGATGGAAGTCTGTCAGTGCCAGGACTTTGGCAGCAGCGATGGGAGAGGTGCCGTCTTTGGGCTGGAGGGGCCGAGATGGGAGATGACACTCTAGAAAGTGTCAGGCTGATAGTGAAACTGACACACAGGCAAGGCGAGCCGAGAGTTGGGTAAAGAATCCTGACAAAATTCTCAGAGTACCAGGATTGAGCTGAGCTCGATGAAGATAATACAGATTCTTTTTTTTTTTTCTTATGCCGATTTGAGTGGATTTTTCTGTCGCTTTTAACTCAACACATCCTAGCCTGTAGTATTTTTATCTGGGCTGGCTTCCCACTCGAAGCTCCAGACTTGGCATCACTCTCATAGAACCGCAGGGGAAGGAGAGCCTCTCTTCCCCTCTCCTTCCAGCTGACATCCCCAGTCTGTTTCCATCGGATCAACTTGAGCGCATGCCAGTGTCTGACCTGTCGCCGTGGCTGGAGGGGGGACACACAGGGTGGAGAGGCTGGAAACCTGTCAGCCCCAGGCACCAGGAGTGTGTGCGCTGGATCGCACCAAGAGGGGGCTGGTCAAGGAAACAAGGCAGTGGGAAAGCATGAGTTAGTCTGGGAGATACCGACTTTGGGCATCCTGGGCGAGGCCTGGCAGTAGGTGGATCTCCTGAAGGAGGAGCCGGGAAGGGTGGGCAGGTGCGCAGGATTCAGTGGCAGAGGCACGAGCCACGTCCCTCCTTCTCTAAGCACCAGTGGTCACACACAGAGTCTGGTCCCTGGATGACCCTCCAGACTGGGGAGAAAGGTCATTCTACCTGGCAGGGAAAAGGTGAGATGGGCCTGTGGAGGCAGGAAGCCTGGTTCCTTGTCCCCAGCCCTGAGCTGATATATGCATCATCTTTTCTCATCTGCAGAATGGGAGATGTCAGCCCCTGTCTGGACCTCAGGCGTCCCTTCTGTCAAGGGGTGGGGTGGGGTGGGGAACCTGGCTGGTCCAGAAAGCCTCCAGGTACCCAGACCAGCCCGGCAGGTGCTATCCTTCTGGAATCTGGGTCAGCAATTTCAAGTCTGTGAGTGCCTCAGGAAGTCTCTCGCCTCCTTGTTGGAAGAATGTCATGAGCTGTGCTAGCCTGACGATGGGGGCTGTGTTTGGGTACCCGTCGCCCCTTGAAGAAGGGAGGTCTCAGCGGGGAGCTGCTAATGTGATGATCTGGCGGCTTTATTAGCATCTCTCATAAATAAGCTGGGCACTTAGCACAACAGACAGTGAGAGAGCAAATACAGCAGTGGGTGCGGGAGGGGTGGGAAGGGGAGCACTCGAGTCGGGCTCCAGGGAAGCTTCTGGAAAGAGTGAGGAGTAAACATTAACAAGCCTCCCCCCTCCCACAATGTGACGGCCTGGAACACAGGTCCTTACAGAGGAAGGGTTGGTTCCCATACCCTACGGGCTGCTTGTTCTCCCTCTGATTTTCCAAATGTGAGTGTCCAGGTGCTACTGGACAAGCCCACTGGGAAGTCTGTGGGCACCTCAGACATAGCATGTCCCCACCTGAGCTCCGAGAGTCCCCACCTGGAACCTGCTCCTCCTGCAGGTGTCCCCATCACAGCTGATGGCAAATGCCTGAGATGATGGGTGAAAAGGGCCTTAGCCAAGATATGAAGGACAAGCAGAGATCCAAGATGGTGCCCGGAGGAACACATGAGTGACAGTATTTAACTGAAACCACCTGCCTAAAGGGGAGGGAAGGGTGAACAGGCATAGCACTGAGGATTTTTAAGGCAATGAAACTACTCTGTATGACCCTATAATGATGGGTACATGTCATTACACATCTGCCCAAACCCATAGCACAGACACCACCGCCACAATTGAGCCCCTAGGATCAACTATGGTCTCCGCGTGACTGCAACGTGTCCACACAAGCTCATCATTTGTAACAAACGCGACACTCTGGTGAGGACTCTGCCAGTGGGGGAGGCTGGGCACATGCAGCGCCAGGGGTTTATGGGAATAATCTGTGCCTTCTACTCGATTGTGCTGTGAAGTTAAACCTTCTCTGAAACATGAAGTTTAGAAAATTCACAGTTATCATTTCTTCTTTTTTTTAATTTTATTTATTTATTTGTCAGAGAGAGAGAGAGGGAGAGAGAGCAAGCACAGGCAGACAGAATGGCAGGCAGAGGCAGAGGGAGAAGCAGGCTCCCTGATGAGCAAGGAGCCTGATGTGGGACTCGATCCCAGGACGCTGGGATCATGACCTGAGCCGAAGGCAGCTGCTTAACCAACTGAGCCACCCAGGCGTCCCCACAGTTATCATTTCTAAGGGGAGGGAATGGGACACTACAGGAGATAAAAGATACTGTAATTTTATCTTTAATTTTCATTACCTTTATAAGAAAAATAATTTTCCATTCTTCATGTTTTGGGGCATGTGGATTTTTCTCATTCTCTGTACTTGTATATCTTGTAGCCACTTCTCAAACACAAGCATGACAAACAAACAAACAAACGAATGAAGGAATGAACGACTTGTCACGGCAGGGACCCAGGGAACCAAGGGAACCATGGGTGGGAGGCTGGAGCCAGGCTCAGGGTCTGACAGTGGGATGCAGTGGGGGCTAGAACAAAGCAATGCTTTCACCAGAAAGGTCTGGAAGGTGGCCTGAACTGATCTCGAGGGGCAGAACTGGTGACCAGTGAGGGACAGAGAGCAGCTCACTGAAAGTCATTCTGTTCATCTTCCTAAGGGACAGATTTTGCACAGGTGACAGACTCTTAGGAAAGGCTGGGGGACCCCTTAGGTCCCTAACCCCGTGAATTGCTTTCTGCCCATGGGTCCATCCCAGTAAAGGATGGCTGTAGAAGCTGCTCAAAGAGCTGGCCCCATTCCCAAGACCAATGATCACTGCTTCTTCAAGATAACAGGGAAGAAGGATGCAATTTAGTTCTCCAGGAGCCTCATGTGCCATGAAACTGCTTTGGGGGATGCCCCTGTTGGAGGCCAAGCAATGAGGCTTCTCTTTATTTTCCTTCTTATCACACAGCTGATGCCAGTGCACTGAGTTGGAATCATTCCTTATGACCATCATCCCTGCCTCTGCCTCGCCAAGTCACCCTAGGATGCCCATACCCCAGCCCCCTCGCCTCCACGCTCTGGTCTGAGAAATGGGTTGAAGCCTGCAAAGCAGGAAAATCCCCACAATGCCTTGAAAGGTGGTTCCCCCCACCCTCACCCCAAAACACACACACAACACACACACACACACGTACGCATGCACATTCTCCATCAAGAGTACAGGGTAAGAAGTAACTACTCTGATTTCCACCGGGGTAGTTAGATATCACCATTCATTTATAATAATAGCAACAACAACAGTAATAATAATGATGATTTTTGGTATTCTTTCTTACTATCATGTACTGGGTGCAATCAATTTATTATTCAATCTTCTCTATCATAGCCACATGGGACAAATGTTATTTATTAGCATTTTCATCTTAAAAATGAAGTCACAGACCCAGAAGTATCATTTTCCTCAAGTCACAGAATTAGGAATGAATCCGGCCCGAAACTGCTCTCCTTTGCCTTTTGCAACAAGCTGTTCCACCTCTACTGTGTCCTCTGTGCCCTGGGGGGCCTGGTCCATGGACAGATTTCCTGGATATGGTGACGGTCCCCACCCTCCAGGAGGTCCCAGTCTTTACCAGCCAGGCTTTGAACACTCCACAGACTGGCCCTGAGAGGATCAGTTGATGCAGCGGTCTCCTAGGGCCCGGGGCCTCTGGAGGAAGACAACTGCATCTAACCCCCCAGTGCCTAGTCCAGCACCTGGCAAGAACAATCCTGTGTCATCTCTCCTGGGATTTAGGCTGGAGTCACTGTTCTGTCCGGTTCGATTTGGTGTGACTTCTCCATGTTCTGGACCCACTGCCTTGTTCCCATTGTTCTGGAACCTGGCTCTTCTCGTGTGTGTCTAATTCTTCTCCTCCTTCTCTTCTTTGCTGTCACCAGAAAAAGAAAACTAGGGATTTCCCTCTAGATTTTTGGGGTCCCTGTGATTTGCAGAAGAGTCAAACTCATCCTTCGTTGGTAGCACTTTTCACGCAGGGCCCGTGGGTCTCCCGACATAGCACGCAGTTGACTTGGAAGGGAGACGCTACTTCTGAGGTAGTGTGGTGATATCTAACTACCCCGGTGGAAATCTGAGGACTGTCTATCTGGATGCAGACTGTCCTTCCCTCAGACATCTGTCTGTCTTCTGTGCATTGGAGGAAACAACTGGAAAAGAATGGACTCCACCTGGAGTTGAACCCTACCATCCTTGCACATGCACAGCACACAGGGACAAGTGGAAGGACCTCGGGCTCCAGAGGCCTGTTTGTTGTAATTTATACAATGGTTAGTAGAGACTTAGGCCAGGGGCATGTCTGGATTCCTGTTTGTGGTGTCGCGGGTGTGCGCCAACTTTATTTATGCTGTAACATCAGTGATTCTTTGACGTTATGAAGGGAATGATCCTTTAGCCCACTTCTATGCATGCAAGTTACACACTTTACCTGATTTTCCTGTCTGCCGGGAAGGGCTCATGGCTCTCACTAGGCTGAGAAATCTACAATATATACATGTCTTTCCCCTTCTATGTCTAAGTCTTTGAATTTGATGGGATCTTAAGAAACATAACTTTATGCACTTTGGAACCCTTATAACCTTTCGTGTTCCTAGACCATACAATGCTTACATCCTATCTTTAGGAAAAGATAATTAAGTTATATGCTGTTGGATTTTGAGTCTGACTTGCCACCAGAACCCATTAGGTCATTCTATTATTAGTACTCCTGGAGCTAAAAACTGCTTTTTAATGGAAATATTTACATGGACTCCTTCTGTTGTTTGCTGATACATTTAATGAGTCAATAACATAAATATGATTGAATGACATCAGAAATAGAGTATTTCACTTTCTTTTAGAATGTTTTCCATTGACTCTTTCTCACTCTGTGTGTAAATATTTTTCTAAACACTTTGTTTCTCAGACCCCTTTGAGAAGCTGATAAGCTACTGACCCTCTTTCCTGTAATATACATATTGATATCTAACGGTTTTTATTGATATCCTGCTTCTTTATCACTCATCACTCCTGGGTTATACTAACTTTCTGGATGTGTACTTCATATCTGTTGCATTGCTGTCTTCTGATACTTAGTTTCTCATCAGTTTGTTCATCCTCTGACCAATTTTTCTCTCTTTCAGTATAACAGTTTTCTACTCCTTCAGTGTAACAGTGTAACAGTTAAATACTCTGAAACAGCTTTGAGCACAGTGCTATGGGCTCATGAAGTATGGAACAACTAACTCCACTCTGGGATCAGAGAAGATCACAAAGGGACGGCGATGATCTCGGAGCTAAAGCCTGAGAGATAACCCAAAGTCTCCCAGGCAGGGCGGGAGGAGGAAAAGACTCTCAGTTGGATGGAACAGCATGTAGAACAGTATGGAAACTTCCAAGAAGCTTCAGAGAGAAGGGACGGGATCAGTGAGAGGTCTGGGGTGTGGCTGAAGCAACAGAGGGAAAAGCAGATGTCAGCAGAAGCGCACCTAAGGAGACCTCCGCTTGAGCATGTATGTCATCTTGCACATGAATTTGAAGACAATTTTACTCTGGCATTGGCCTGCCAGAGTCAAGTCCTGCTTCTACCACTCACGGCCTGGGTCACTCACTGACCACCCTGTACCTCGGTTTCCCTATCTATCAGCAGTGAGAATGACTACTGAATTGGGCTTTGCAGGGGTGGGATGGGTTAAGTGAGATCCTGGGCATTAAGGTAGTGGTAATAGTGGCCCTGGTGTGGCAATTGCTCAACAAATGGCGGCTCTTTGATGATCATTGTTATTATTGAAATTAATGAGAGATGGAAGGACTCCAGTCCTGTTTGCCTTGGGGTTGCTGGAATTTAAGGGTGTCCATTCTTGGGTCGAGGAGGCACGGAGGAAGGAAGTATGGGAGGCTCCAGGCTTTACGTGGGTAGACGCAGCCAGCGAACAGTGGAGGAGAATTCATCGTCTCTCCCCAGAAGGCCGGGGGCAGGCAGGCTTTGGCAGCGTCTAGCTGGTGGCATTTTATCAGCCCTGGAGATGGTGCGCATCTGGGAAAGTGAATGCCGCAGGGACTGGTGTGCAGGGAGACGATAAAGCCTTTCAACGTGGGGTGCCTCCTGTATCCCTGTGCCCACGCTGTGATCGTGTAAAGATCCATGCCCCACCCCACAGCCCCAAACGGCACACACTTCCCAGGCCCGCACCGGCGCACGGACACCCGGCTAGTGCTCACCCCCGCACACCCAGTGCTGGACGATCCCAGACCCCGGGACTGGCCCTAGACTCTGGGATTCCGAGTCAGGCACTCTGGCCTCCAAGTCAGTGTTCAACCCCGTCCATGTGAGGTTGCATGGATGCGTAAGGGCTCTGTGCAAACGACTGTTTCAGGAAGTGCATGCATGTGTGTGTGAGATGGTGGGAAAATGCTGTGTGTAGGGGGGAGGGTGTGGCTCCATGGTTGTATGCATTTTGGAGGATATATGTGTGGACAGGCACGTGTGTGGTGTGAGAGGTTTTGCACACATGTGTAAATGTGCTCACACGTGTGTGTTTACCATGTCCCTGTGGGTGTGCACTTACGCAGACACACACGTATTTGGGGACGAGGTGTGGATCTGTACCCAGACGTGACGGAATCCCCATCGCAGGGCCCCCATACATCTCTAAGGGAAGCAGATGTCCTCCTTGCAGCCTCCACCCTCTTCCTCCCACACTCCTCCCTCCTCCCCACACTCCTCCCTCCTCCCCACACTCCTCCCTCCTCCCCACACCACTCCCCCCCGCCCAGGGCTCTCCTCTCCCTGCTGCAGGTCCTCTCAGGCCAGGAGCAGGAGAGCAGCCCGATGTGGGGAGGCCGCATTAGACGCTGCTCATCGGTGTTTTCCGAGCTGGGGGCCACAGCGCCGGGGTGGGTGTCAGCAGTCCCTGGGACAATGCGGGGATGGACAGAAGGGCCTCCTGGGGTGGCTCATTACTTCATGGGTTGCTTTTTGGGGTGCACAAGTGAGGACTGCCATTCTGAAGAAAGACCTCCACCCATGAGCCCGGGCCTCCTGCAGACCTGACGGCTGTTTGACATGGAAAACACGGGAGACCCCGCTCCCTCAGGAGCAGCGTGGGAAGCCCCGCACTGAAAACCCTTCTCTGGCCACTTGGAGCACGTGGCCTTGGCGGAGGCACGTCCCACCTCTCAGGCTCGCTCTCCTGCTCTGGGATAAGGAACCACGTGAGCACCCATGATTTCTGTCTGTGTCCACCCTCGTCCACCTCTGATTTCCCACCGGGTACACAGCCTCCCTCCCACTGAGTCAGCGGGCGCACTGAGCAGCGCCAAACCCAACCCCAGAACCAGGGGCCGCCTTGTGACCAAGTACACGCAAGCGGGGTGTCCATCCTCTTGGACGCTCTGATTGGCTACGGGGTGGCCATGTGACCCAAAATGGGCCAATGAGAGGCTGTCCTGGGGCTTCTGCGGCATCCGGTGGGGCGGGACCCTGGGCGCAGGGGCTGCTGGGCTGGCGGGAGGGAAGCCGGGAGCCGCTGGCGGTCACCGTGGTCGCTGCTTGGAGACAACCTGCTTGAGAGTGAAGCCGGCCCAGAGGAAAGCAGAGCCCAGAGAGGGAGAGGGACAGAGTCGTGACCAAATTGTTGGAGTCCGTGGATCCAGCTGGGTCAGCAGAGCTAATAAATGTTCTTTCTCACTTAAGTCTGTTTGAATTGAGTTTCTGCCATTCGCACCCGGAAGGATCCCCGTTAATGGAGCCCGTGGTTTTCCTCCCGGACCCCTAAGTGGCGAGACCAGGCAGGCCACGGAGGCTGTGTCCTCCGAATCAGGGGACCAGGCACGCCGAGGGACTCCTCCGGGTGGGGCAGTGCTGTGCTGTGGCCCCTTGTCCACCCCAAGGAGGGCCCCGGCTCAGGGGACCAAGGGAGCCTCAGGACCCGGCTCGGGGTCCCTCTGTCCGTGGGTCACACAAGTCCAGCCCAGTCCGGTGGCTCCAGCAGGGAGAGCCAGCGGCTTCCCAGAGGGCGTAGACTCTGAGCGGGATGAGAGGAGAGAGATGTGTAGGACATATTCCACACCTGAAAATGCAGCACGGCTATGCAGTGTCAGTCCCCGCGCCTCACTGGTCTGGATCATGAGCTCCGTGCGGGCAGGAGGGCGAATGGCCAGTTCGCCGCCAGTAGGGAGCACAGCCTCTCAGCATCAGTCGGATCAGGTCCCCACCCCCTGCTCCCGCTCTGCAGCGGCTCCATCTCGCTCAGAACAAAAGCCAATGTTCTCAAAATGACGCTTAAGACTCTGGTCCCACCCAACTATCTGCCCAGGCGACCTTTAACCGCAGAGCCTTTGCACCTCCTCCCACCCCCCAAAGCCTCTTCCCCAAGACAGCCACGTGACTCTCCTCTTTCAATTTTCACTCAAACATCACCTTGTCAGTGAGGCCTTCCCCGCCCCACCCGGATCCGACATGGCATACCTGTCTTCTGGTCCTGCTATATTTTTTCCATAGCATCATCATGATGATTATTATATAATCATTAATTCATTTGTTGCCTGTTTCCCTCTCTGGGATGCCAGCTTCAGGAGGAATGCATCCCTCTTTCTTCACTGCTGTGTCTTTAGGACCTAGCATAGTGCCTGGCACATAGTGGGCACTTTGTAAGAATATGTTAAGTGAATAAATGGATTCTCCCCCTGGGAAACTTCCATCCTCCACTCTCAGTGGACATTTTCTGGGTAGGATGGACCCCACACCCAACTCCATGCCAGACACACAACCCAGGCCTGTAATCGACATATCCAGAATGACTGGGTATACTGGGCCAGCTGTATCTGAATGAGGGGTTGAAATTTTGGCCACTGAGCCTGTGTCCTGGCATGGGGCTGTTTCTCCCAATAGGAAAGGGCCCCTTTTCTAGCTGGCACCAAGGCACTAAAAGAGCAACCTGGCCCTGAGAATATCCCCCACTCTGACTCCAGTGTTGGGTCAGAGATGGGCATGTGACCAGGATGGTCCAGGCAGGTGAATCCTGAGAAATGCACCAGTGCCACCAGGAAGCAAACTCTTCCCTCCAGGGTTGCTGGGCAGGTAGGTGGCATCTCCCTGCATCGAAGGGAAAGGAACAGAAAAATGCTGTAACCTGGAAATAAATGACAGGAGTCCCTGGATCCAGCCCTACCTGAGGCCCACACCACTCTTGGGACTTTTCAGTTCTATAAGCCCATCCACACATTCCCTTTATGCTTACGTCTCTTAAAGTTAGGTTTCCTGTCCTTGCAACTTTAGGCTCCCATCTGACCCAGGGGGCAGGGTAGTCATACCCCACAGGGCAGCCATGAACATGGGATGAGCCCTGCCTTTGAAAAGCATTTGGTCATTTTAAAGTCCTTCATGCATATGAAGGGCTGCTGGAGGTGCTGGTGAGTGTGACCTCATCTCCACTCATCCTCTCCCCTGGGCTGTCCCCCCTGCAGGAGTTCAGACCCCTCCCCAGGGCAGCCTCTGCCCCCTCCCCAAAAGGGGTGTCAGCTACTCACAGCTCCTCTCTTTAAGCCAAATAATCTTCTCCTTTCCCATTTTTCATCTTGAAAAATGGCAAATTGAAGCACTTAATTTTCCTCCTCCAACCCAATTAATGTGGACGTACTCAGCACCGAGACTCCGCTGTGAAAGGTGAATCATTTATATCAATTAGTGAAACTAACATGAGCTTTTGTGTAGGCAGACTCCAGCAGAGGCTATCCTCCAGTAAGGGATGCCCAGTGGGGAAGCCCAAGGATGAAGTCCCCACTGGGAGTGTAGGGTTTTGGGGGCCATTAGGATTGTGTTGTGACAATATTTTTGACAGGGCACTGGTCCAGCCACCTCTCCTTCCCGTGATGTCTCCATGAGAACGTATTCAGGGAATAAGAGAATTTCCAGACACAGCTGCATCTCACTGTAAGAAGTTGGGGCTTTGTTCAAGCAGACCCACACAGCCAAACTGGATTCATGAGTCTATCTCCAAAGGACATCTGAGTCCCCCACTAGCTCCCGCAACCCAGCCTGAGCCCCATCATTCACCACGGCACTCCTGGATCATTGCACCTGGCTCCTTCTTGGTCTCTGGTGTCCACTTCGGCTTTCCCAATCCACGCCTGCACCCTGTAATCAGAAGGAGCTTTTAAAATATAAATTAGGGGCACCTGGCTGGCCAGTCAGTGGGGTGTGCAACCCTTGATGGTAGGGTTGTGAGTTTGAGCCCTCCCCCCATTGGATGTAGAGATTACTTGAAATCTTGAAAGAAAAAATGAATCAGTCATGTCACTGTCCTACTCTGAAAATTTCGGTGCCTCCCTATTGCACTTAGAATCCAAACTCCCTGTAATGCCCTTCAACACCTTGCATGGTCTGGCCCCTGCTGACTCTGAGACACCTCACTCTTTACTCTCCTCTTGCTCCCTCAGTGTAGCTGCACTGAGCTCCTTCCTGTTCCTCCAACTCCCCAAGCTTGTTCTTGCCCCAGGCCCTTTGCACATGCTATTCCTCCACATCTTTTCCTGGTGGCTCCTTCTCATCGTTCAGGTCTTAGCTCAAATGTGACTCCCTACACCCAGACTGAAGTCACCCTCAGCTGCTGTTGATCCTTTTCCAATCCACGCAAACTCAAACACTTAGGGCACATCCACTGTATACCAGCCACTGTTCTGTGTGCTGGGAATACAGAAGTAAGTAAGACAGACAAAAACTCTCCACCTCCCTTGCACTGCTCTTGGCACTCTAGGGACCAGACAAGTCAGGGAAGAGATCCATTGTCTTAAGAAATTTTCAGTTTCTAACTCGGGACTCAGTTTACTCCAAGAGCTTCTTACAGAATTATGTATGGGTAAGTCATGCAGAGAAACACTACTTACAGAAAATTAGATGAAGCAAAGAGAATCGACTGGATCCATCAGCCAAGTGAGAGGGGGAGCATGTCTGGTGTGTTGGAGGAGGTGTGGCTGGAGCAGAGGGAGCAAGGGGAGAGCAGGGCGCAGGGAGGCAGAGAGATGGGGCAGGACACAAGGCCAGTGTCTCTTATGGGGATAGCGACTTGTCTTCTGAGTGAGGCGGGAGCCATGGAGGGCTCTGTGCAGGGCAGGCATGGCCTGATTGGGGCTTTCATAGGATTCCCCTGGCCGGAGTGGAGAATGGACTATAGGGAGTGAGGGCAGAAGCAGGGAGAACGGCCGGGGTGTTACGACAGTGCAGGTGTGATGCTCCAGGAGCAGGTGAGGAGGTGCGGGAAGGGGTCTCCGCTTCGATCCTGAATAACTTGGGGGGATTAGAAAGTAGGTATGAGGACATAAAGAAAGGCCTAGACTCTCCCTGGGTTTTGCAAAGCTCTCCTGGGATCCCTGCTTGAAGGGCCCTTTGAATGATGTGCATGTGCTCCTATATTCACTCATTCATTCATTCTGGAAACCATTCATTCATTCCAAACCTATGAGAGTCTTTGAATCCAGATGCATCTGGTCCAGGTCATGTCTTAACCACTTCCCTTTGGATACTTTTAGTCTTTCGGGGTCTCAGTTTCCACTTCTGTGAAATGGGGAAGCTCACACACCTTGCACCTAAAGGGTTGCTGTGAACTTCCAGCGGGAGAGCACGTCAGAGCCCAGCACAGAGCAAACTTTCAATACGCCGGTGTCTGTTTTCCTTCCTCTCTCCTCCCTCCCAGATGTCCATCGGTTTTCCCTTCCTCTTGTCTGATTTCACTTGATTAGAAGAGAGGGTCCAAGAGAGCAGTGATTTTTATGTTTTTCTGAGGGCTTGTTGTCATTCAGGGTTTCATTCCCAGTGCCTAGAACCTTCCTTGGAGCAGAGTGGGAGATCCCCAAGTATCTGTTGGATGAATGAATTCCCTTGAGTCCTGAACAGATGGAAAGGGCCTCCTCAGGGGTGGGGATGGATTCCAAATTCCAGAAAAGCAGGTCAAAGTGGGGGCAGCAAACACATCTATGGGGACCTTGTTCTACACTCTTAGAGGCCCAACAAATGAGCATTAATGAAATGTTTAATGTCTTCCTTAGCTCATGTGCAAGTTGTAAGTCAAATTTATGGGCCAGAGAGAGTTGTATTTCTAATCTGGTCTATGTAACTTTTATTACATTAGGGCCCATCGTGCAATTGCTATGCTCTTTATATATATCTAGGAGAATATTTTTGTTGTTTTAACTATTTATGAAGATAAAGACATCACTCCCTGGGAGTTCAGCAGTACCTGGTATATTGGGGGTGATCCCTGGAGGGTCCCCGAGTGGCTAAGGTAGCAACAAAGGCTTTTAGCTTCATGAGCAGTCAGCAGGGGCAGTGGTCCACACGTGGGACTCCACTGTGGCCTCAGGCCACATCAGTGAGGAAGGGTCCTGTTGCTATTACCGTTTTACAGATGAGGAACTTGAAGAGCAGAGGGTCTGAAGTTCTTCCCAAGGTGACACAGCCTTGAAGATCAAACCTGGACTTGACCCCAGGTCCCAGCTGACTTCCTCCAAAGCCTAGCCTTTGAATTAGCTTTTGTCACAAACTTGGCCAGATAAATGATTCCAAAACAGCGTCTGAAGCTCTAGAAAGACAAGTACATTTATTCATGTGAATAAAAGATTTAATGTCCATTCCAGCCCATATGTTAATTTTGTGTCATATTTATGGTTCTGGGGAGTTATCTTTTAATGTGTATGTTTTTATTATGCCAGGGGCCCATGATGCAATGAATGTTTTATAAGACATGGAGTATAGTTTCATTACTTTTCAGTATTTACAAAGGCTCAAAGTTGTAGGCTCGAGTTTTGTGGCATATTGTGACATAACACGTTCCTGTCTGTGACTTGGTAAGCAGAGCCCTTGGTGAGGCACAACCAGAGGGAGAACCGTAGGACTCAGGGGGCCGCAGGCAGCTTTCTGACCATGTGGGAGGAGTCAGGACAGTAAGTGGAAACAGATCCCTGGGGAACGGATAGCCAGCCCCGCTCCGGGCTCAGAGAAGATGTGTCCCGCGAACCAGGAACCACAGAGGAGACTTCAGGAAGGAGGCCAGAGTGGCAAGTGGGGCCTCAGGAGACAGGGGAGGTGAGGGCAGAGCTTCCCCAGAGGACGCGACAGTTGCCATTGCAGAAAAGCTACCTTCCTGCGAAGATGCTGCGGTTGGCGTCCCCAGGCTCTTGGAAAGTCAGGTTTCGTTGTGTTATTTCTTCCATGAATCTTCCCCAGACCCTCGTGGAGAAATGAGGAGGACAGGGCATAAATCCACAAGATTTGGCGATGCTCTGCCCAGAGGAGGGAGATTCTAAATAAATATCTTGTTCTAATTCAGCAGGTGTCGGCAGGGGGTGGGAGGTGGACCATGGCTCCATAGGGTGCTCCATTTAAAGCTCACAGGGACTGGGTCATGTCATTGGGAAAAGGTTCCCATTGTCAGGAGGCGTATCAGAGGATGTGTGTGTGTGTGTGTGTGTGTGTGTGTACACAGGTGTGGTTAGCTAAGCACATATATATTCACTAATTCACTTACTCATTCATTTAAACATTCAGGGAATATTTACCAAACACCTGCTGTGTACCTGGAATTGTGTTACACCTTTAAGGGTCAGTGGTTTAAATGGCCAACTAGAGGCAGAAGAAACTAAGTACGGTCCACTAATAACCAATAAAGTTAATTTTATGATGACATAAGGATAATGAGGGGACATAACCAGGCAATCTTTTAAAGATTAATGGGGAGGAGAGGTACTCCTCCTTATGCAGGAGGGGTGTGTAGGGAGATGAGGAGAGTGGACGTGGAGGACTAAGGGAAAACAGGTGACACATGCCAGAGTCAAGGCAAAGGTTACAGCATTGACGCAGAGTTAGCTGGGGAGCCTGTGGGATGATGAGCCGAGAGGTAACGAGAACCTATTTTCGGGGTTAATATGTCAAGTCACAGCTACAGGATGGTGTACTGTGCAGTGCTCACGGTGGAGGCAGGAGGTCAGGGGGATGCACCAGCAGCGCCCCAGGGAGAGGTGGCTTGACTCCAGCCAGGTGGGGACAGGGGAGGTGAACAGAGTCAAAGCAGAAAAGCCATGCTGGGGAGTTCCAGGTGACCTAAAGACCAGGGGTGGCTCCCTGGTGTGGCTTCAAAAACCCAGTGACAGCTCTGCCTGTGTATAGGAATGGCCTGAACCCCTGGGCAAATGGGGATTTGGGGCACTGAGAGACCGTGTGGGTCAGAGCTGGGACATGACCCAGAGCCTCTTGCCCTGAGCCACCCCCGGGAAAGTCCATCTCTGCCTCTGAAGAACCAACAGCAGGAGAGAGGCAGGCGCCCAGGAGGGCCCCAGGCCCGGGCAGTGCTGCTCCTGTGTTTGATTTTCCCCATCCATTAGCAAGAAATGCACTAGCGCCAGAGTCGATGTCCCGCTGGAAAATCAATGTCCCATCAGAGCTCACCTTTGCATGCCGCTGCTGCCCCGAGCATCCATCGACACTGGCCAAGACAGAGCGGGACTCAGCCGACGGGCAGGGGGAGCAGGCGCAGCTGCCACCTGCAGGGCCACATGGCGGGGCACCAGGTCAGTGCCTGGGGCCTCGGGCAGCCTCACCCAGGGCCTGACCCCACCCTGCAGGAAGGGCACCCGCAGCACAGGGATGGCAGCAGAGCCCCCCTACCTGAATCTGGGTTCAAACCCCAGATCCACACTTGCCAGCTGTGTGCCTGGGGGATTCACCTCTACTCTCTGGGACTCAGTCTTCCCATCTGTAAAACGAGGCTTTATGGTCAGAGTATCCGAGCTCTTCATGGGAGACCAGAGACCGCTGCATCTGGTCTGAGCAGCAAAAGAAAGGAATTAAGGTAGTCAGTCTCTAGAAGCCCTGGGAGGACCAGAGAGACAGGTTTCGAGGCTCCACAGGTGGCGACCAAGTCTGACTTCCCTGGCAGGATGGCTTCCTGGGACCCAGCGCTGCTGCCAGGGAGCACTGACACCCAGCGCACACCCTGACATCCAGCCCTGGGTTCAGCAGTGGAAACTCCTTGTGGCCACCCATGTGGCCTCATCCCCTCCTCATGGGACCCAGATCTGGCTGATGAACCTCCTCCTGGGGCTCAGCCGGACTCCTGGAGGGAGGTTTCTGGTTTCTGTGGAGGCTACTACGTTGGTGGATGGAAGCCTGGAACTGCTGGTGACCGGTTTGCCCCTACCTGGAAGAGCCTATCTGAGAATGCCACCAACACAGGGGGAGAGCAGGGCTGAGAGGAGGAGACTTGGCATCTTATTGACACTGTAGGAGCCCCTGGATGGAGCCAAGCCTGAAACCATCCTGCCAATGTGTACAGGTGAGCCATGTCCTCTTCAGGGAGCCCAGTCTCCTTATGTGGAGTGAGCTTAGTGGAGTTTATGGGGAGAGGACCCCAAAATGCCACCTCACAGTCTCACCACAGCCTTCTCTGAGCCAACAGCCTACATGGGGGCAAGCCTGGCCTTCTGGAATCTTCTTCCAACCCACATCTGCAGGAAATGCCAGGGGGAGATATGGGCAGATCTGGGTTTTGGCACCGAACACACCTGAGTGCATGACCACCCTCTGCCACTCACTGGCCATCTCACCCTCTGAGCCTCAGTGTGCTGATCTCTGAAATGGAGATGATGGACACATCAATCCTGCAGAGTAAGGGAGTCAATGTGTATAAAAAGCTGAGTATAGGGCAGGGGCTTAGAAAGAGCTGTGCATCCTGGTCTTTCCCTCCTGTTGGGAGGCCTGGTTGGGTGTAGGAATGACAGCAGAGTCTATGTCTGCCTTTGGTCAGCTTAACAAGGTGATACATGAGCATGGAATGTACCTCCTGGTCATATCAGGGCTCAGTAATAGTTCATTATTGTCACCGTGATCATCACCACCACCATCATCACTGTCATCATAACCATCATCATAACCATCATTATCACCACCATCATCACCACCATCACCACCATCATTATCACTGCCATCACCACCATCATCACCACCACCATCATCACCATCATCATCACCATCATCATCAGTTGCAGACATAAGCTGATAAGCTGAACTGGGTGGTGGGGGGGAGGGGGAGGTCTGGGGCAGTGACCAGAAGCATGTTATGTGAGGGAGACCAAGAACCTGTGGTGGTCAGGGAGGGCTTCCCGGAAGAGACAGAACTGAAGTCACATTAAAGTTCCAGAGGGACTGTTTAGATGAGAGGTCTCAGGAGCGATGGAGATCCAATCTCTACAGCTGTTGGCAGTGATGTGTTCGCTGGGGGCAGCTCCGTTCCCGGTGCTTGGGGTATAGCAGCTCTTTGACCATAGCTCCGGGAACTCACTGTGATTACCATGGTGCAGTTTACTGATGAGCTGAGTACCAGAGCTGATAGGAATGCACTCGAGGTCACGAAGCAATAAATTGGTGAAGCTGGGATTTGAACCCAGGCAGCTGGGCTCAGGAGTCCTCTCTCTTGACCACTTTTACCTGAATCCTCTGTGACTCAATTTCCTCCTCTGTGAGATGGGGCAGTAACAGAATTTTTACTTAAGGTACTGAGAAAATAAAAAACATTTTCCTATAAAAACGCTTGGAACAGTGCCCACCATGTTAGCTGTTTTTAGTTCTATTTGAGTCCCTTTTCTTCAAGAAGGTGGAAACTTGACCTCAGACAATTTGCTGCTGATTCTTTTCCTTTTCTGAAAGTTTACCTAGTGCAGGTGACAGGAGGACCAATATCTCTCTGAGCCATCCACCCTTCAGGCCGGGTGACCCACCCAGCCACCTGCTAAATGACCTAAGTGGTGAACAGGTGGGAGTGGGGGTGGGGCAGCCATGAGCCAAAGTGCATGTGCTCTGTGTAAGGGGTTTATGGCTGATCATCTTGTGAGGGAAGGGAAGCCCCATGCAGCTTAATTCTTAGCTTTTGAAAGAAGTCAGGGCTTTTATGTGAAATCTCCTGATTTTTAAAATATTACCAAAATGACAACTTAAAAAGTACCAAGTAGGTCAAGCATAAAATGCTTTGGGCCTGAGCTAATCCTACCTTGGGTGCAGTGGTCCTGTGTTTGGGCCTTGCTGCCTCCTTGGGCTCTACCCCGGCCAGTGGCCCAGGTCCTGGCTTCGCTCTAAGTCCACACACCTATTGGGGACTCTGGCCACCTCCCTGTGGCATTATGCAGGGGGGATTCCTCAAGGTTTATTTGTCTCATATAAGACCCAGGAAAAGCAGAGGCCTCCAGATCAGCTTGAAGGGACAACACAAAGGCACCCACCCATCTGTCCATCCATCCATCCATCCATCCATCCAGCCATCCATCCATCATCCATTCACCCATCATCCAATCAAAAGAAAATGAACACCAGTTGCTATGGCCATAGCTTAAATAAACAAATGTCCCTGTGCTTCTGGAGCTGATACTCTAGTGGGGGATCCAGACAGGAAGTGAAGTAAATAACATGTGGAGTTGTGATAATTACAAAGGAGAAAAATAATGCAGGTAAAGAGGATAGGGAGTCTGTGTGTGTGTGTGTGTGCAGGCCCACACAATTCTAAAGTGGGTGACCAAGGAAGGCCTCACTGATCAGATGATATTTGAGAAAAGACTGGGTTAGTTGAGGAAGAAAGCCACGTAGGCAGGATATCTGGGAAAGGACATTCTAGATGGAGGGAGCAACAAGTGCAAAGGCCCTGAGGCTCAGTTATGGCTTGTGTGTGTGTGTGTGTGTGCGTGAGGCCCAGCACACAGGCCAGTGTGCCTATGGAAGTGAGTGGGGAGGAGAGTGGGGAATGTGTCTTCCCATTGCACTGGGTCCCAAAGTCAGCTACTTAAGAATCTTGACCTTCTCCTATAGAAGACTGCTTTCCCTTTTAATCATCTCCTAATCCCACTGTTGCACATGCAAATAAATCTGCTTTGCATTGTAACAAGTGTGGATGAGAGGTAATTGGGAAAGATCAGGCAGAGCCTGGAGGATGGCTGCAGGATGCTTCAGAGGGGGCTACCCTGCAGAGGTTGGTCCCTCTAGCTGAATGTTGAGCAGGAACTGTAGGGGTGGGGTGAGGGGGATGCAGACCAGAGAGTGGCCCACAGCAGTACTCAGGAGGGACATAAAGTGCCTTGAGTGCACCTTGCAGCCGGCAAGAGGTGATTGAAGCCTGGGTATCTGCAGAAGGTGGGCTGGCATGGTTTACTCTGGATGGAATTTGGGATGTGTAAGAAAGAGTCACTAGAGAGTTGGGACAACCAAGGACCAACTGATAGAAGCCTGAAAAGTACCTGCCCACTTTACCTCTTGTCGCTTGACAGATCCCAGAGCTGCACAGACTACATCCCTTAGCAGGAGCTCCTTCCCCCAAGGCTGAAGCTAGGGCAAGGGTGGGGTGGATTTCCTGCTCACCGGAGCATGGAGACGAGGGTTCACCCCAGAGCCTGACTTACGCTCGCACTTGAGGGGCTGAGCATCACCAAGGACGGGGACAGGGTCTGTTCCTCCCTGAGTCCCCAGCCACAGCTTGGGGTGAACATAGGCTACCTCTGTGTGGCACGTGCCAGCGAGGGCCACTACCTCCCCCAAGGCAGGAGCTGGAGCAACCCCCCAGAAGCCTGGGGAGGGACAGCTGCTGGTGACTCCTCATGTGTCTGTCCAGATCCCAATATCCCCTGATCTTCTGGGACTTAAGTGTCACTTGTGCCTGATGGTGGGGGGAGGGGCAGAGTGAGAAAGAGGAGACAAGCAAAGGGAAAATGCTCAGAGACCCTGGAAAAGGCCCGCCCTCAGCAGCTCTCAGGGTCCATGGTGCACTGTGACAGGCATCACCAACCTCGGCTTCTATCTCCCACTCAACAGATACTTTCCAAGTGCCCACTGCCAAGGTCACAGCGGCCTCCCAGGGTCACACGCTGCCCACAGCGGTGGGAGTGGGGCAGAAGGTGCTCCTCACTCCCGAAAGCAGGTACATCAGGAAGGGCAGCACTTGAATAAGCCGCGCGGCCCCGCGAGCGTCCTCTGCACGAGCACCTGCTCTCCGCCTGCGCCCCGTGCTCCTGCCCTCACTTGCCGGCAGATCCCGAGATCCTCCCGCGGGAGCTGATGAGGCCCTTGTCAGAGCCACTGCTGGACCCTGCGTCCACCCACCGTCCCGGGGCATCCAGAAAGCCAGGTCCCCCGTGTCCCTGCCTGTCACAGTCCCGTCTTGAGAGCCCAGTTCTGGGAATCGGTCCCCGGCCAGGAAGCTTCCGCTGACAAGAGTATTGATCAGCCTATTGGTCGATGGGGGTCTTGCACTGCCCAGACTTCCTGCAAGACCTCGGCGAACTCAGCTCAACGGAGCCCATCCTCCCAAGGCCCAGTAGAGCATCTTGGAAGCTTCCAAGGAGGCCGGCGGGCTGGCAGTGGGGCCCATGAAGAAGGGGGCCCTGGCGGAGTCAAGACCCCGGATTCTGCTCTGCCACCATCTGGGTCTCAACAAATGGCATTTTTGCTTTTCAGTCTTTACCACAAGTAATTACTGGGGGCTGCAGCTGGCTCTCTGCGATTCACAAATGCTGGAAGGCCCGGGCACAGTTACTCCGTGTCCTGGATCTCATGCTGCTGAGGCTGCAGCCCACCGCAGGGTCACCTTCTCTGCGCGGGGCTCCCTCCCACCGCCCCGCTGACACCCGACTTCTGCCTGGAGTCACGTGACCAGCCCAGGAGACCACAAGGGGCTGAGCCAGTGACAGGATCCACCCCTTGTCTGCGATTGGTGGGCAGTGACCACGCCTGACCAGTGGGAGTGAGGGGCGTGTCCTGGGCTCCCCCAGCACTTTGCATCCCTCGTGGGATGAGGCTTGTTAAGGAGGAAAACAGAACATATGACATAAAACAAGACCCCGCGCACACACTTACTCTTCTCTCCATTTCTCTCTCCGTTGCTCAATGACACACTGTCGTCCTGCCTGGGCACCACCTCCCCAGCCTCCGCCCTGGCCCTTCTTTCCCTTTCCCGCAGCGGCTCCACATGTGGCCCGAGGGGGACATCAAGCCCCGCTCAGGTCCCTCCTGTGCTGGGACATCCCGGCTGCCATCTCGCTCGAACCCCGAACCCGGACCCACGGGCGCTGCAGGAACGACCTCGCCCCTCCAAGTGCCTCTCTGTCCTCCTCCCTCCCCACCTCACCCCCCCCCCCCGAACGCCACCACCCACCTCTGTAGCCCCCCTACTCTCCAGACGGTGCCCACTGGGCCTTTGCCCTGGCTCTGTCCTCCTGTCAGGAGGAGCCCAACATACCCCCATACCTGATGACTCCTCCCAACACCCCAGGCCTCTGCTCACAGGCCACCTTCCCCAGAGGTCCCCTTCTCCTGCCTTGCCGACACAGCACACCATTACTCCCCATCCCCTTCCCCTGACATATTTATTCTCCCTCAGATTTACCCCAGCCGAACACTACTTTGTGTATTTAACCACTTACAGGCTCGGTGTCCCTCTCCTGCCCCTGAAACATACGCTCCAAGAGGACAGGCTCAGGCTTTTCTCCCCACAAGGGCCATATTCACACAGCGACTGGGAAGGGCACCTGATGCTTAGCAGGAGGTCTGGGTAATTGTTGAATGAGTGAGTGGAAGAAAAAGAACAGAGGGGAGCAGGATGCTGACAGCCACCTTAGCTAACATGCCCAAGGAGCCTGTCCTGTGTGGTCAGGGCTCTGGCTCTGCATCGCACTCATTCGTTCACCCTCTCCTCCATTCATTCTTTCACTGTCTCACCCAAACAAGGATTTACGGAGCACCTACTGTGCACCAGCGACTATCAGGGCTTCTAGAAGTGAAGCAATGAGCATGAGATCAAAATTCCCTTTATTCGAGGACTTCAAATTTTCGTGGTGGAAGCCAGACAAAGAGCAAGAGAGAGAAGTGAAATACACAGCGTGGGCTTCGGTGCTCGGTGCCATGAAGAGCGTGGACGGAAGTGAGACAGACACTGGCAAGGGGCTGGGTGGCGCCTTCAGGCAAGGTGGCCAGGGACAGCCTTGCTCACCACTGACATATGAGTCCAGATCTCAAGGAACTTGTGGAATCCCCTCAACAAGTCAATAAGAGAGACACCATGGTCATCCCTATTTTCCATGTGAGGAAAGTGAGACTCAGAGAGGCTTGGTAACTTGCCCAGGGCCACACAGCTGCTGAGTGGCAGAGTCAGTCCAACCTCCATGGCCTGATGGTAACTCTATTCCCCCTTGTCTCCCCCAGACCCTGCAGGTGCTCAGGTCTGGGGGTGTCCTGGGCTGTGTCTTCCCTCCCCAGCCCAGCACTGGGTGGCTGCGGCATCTACCAAAGAAGGAACCTCACACTTCCTCCTGGAGCCTTCTCTCCCTCCAACCTCCTGATTTCCTAACAAGCAGAAGAGATGTTGTACGGCGCAGCTAGATTTCATTGCAATATTAATTCTGGAACCTCGTCTTCAGCAGATAAATAAATTACTTTTTAATTATAAACAGAATATCTGTGCATTCCCTCTGAGTGAGCAGGGGCGGGTGTGCAGGGGAGAGAAGTGAAGACAGCTTGGCAGGAATGGCCAGGCATGGTGGTTCCCTTCTGCTCCCAGGCTGCCGTGCCCCGGCCAGCAAGAGGACTCCTGCCCTTTCCCTTCTGTGTTGGGGTGACCCTCCCTCCGGTCACCAGTCACACCCCTGCCGATGCTCCTGCGGGTTCCGTGCCACGCAGGCCGCTGTTCAGACTCATGTTTGTCACCAAGTTTCAATAAAACAAGGAAAGGAATCACTTTGAGGTGGGCAACGGGATTTGGGCTTTGGGGAGGTGTCTGCAGCCCGATAGCAGGTTATCCTTGTTAGGTCCATTATTAAACGAAACGAGACTGAGACAAAGTGAAAGTTATTTAAAGTTTTATTTTATGATAAGTATTAGAAGTCAGACTGATTGGCCAGGGCCGTCTCCGAAGAGAGCGACCCCTCCCCAACTTACAGGCTACCTTTTATTGGGTAAAACTGCAACCTGTATCTTGGTATCTCAACCCACCGGGCTTGTGTGTCTCTTGTTGATTGGCTAGTTTCATCTGGTCTGGTGACATGTTATTCAAGATTACTCCACACTAGGACAGTTACAAACAGTACTTTCTGGGAAAGCTTAGTCAGTTAACATATTCAGTGTGAATAATAAGATCGTCGTCCTTCCCAAGATGGAGTCATTTAGGTTTGGGCAAGACCTTCTCACTGTTACAAACAGTACTTTGTACTGATTAGATGTCTCTATCTGGCCTGACTCATCCTTGTATTCTGGGCTCTGTTATCAGGAACTAGCCGACTACATTTTATTGGTTTCCCAGACTTGTTTCTAAGTAAGTTTCTCTAGGGGGGAGAGTCCATTTAAGTTTCCTGCACAAACAACAAAATGGCTATTTACCCAAGATGGAGTCGCTCTGGTGAAATAGGTCCTTACTCCTGACTCAGGGGGTGGCCCCACTGTGCAGAGTCCCTGCAGAGAGAGAAGACCACAGACTCTTCCTTCTGGAAATTCAGGTGTACAGTGGCACTGCCAGAGGATGGTGGCATCCCCCCCCAACCTGTTTGCACCCACATCCTGAGCCCCTCTGGTTGGGGGTCCAGGGCTCTAGACCAGGAGGGTCAGAGCTGGAGGGAACCTCCTGTGGGGTCACCTCCTGGCCCCTGAGCAGATGTAGCTTGGGGACCATCCCCAACTCTTGGGCCTCCAAGAGATTGAGGTTGGATGGCGTGCGGGGCCCAGCTCGGAGCCAGACAGAGCTGTCCCATGGCAGCCTGCAGCTGGCCGCTGAGCAGGGCTGAGGCTCTGGGGGCATCTGAACAGCCTGGCCCCGGGGCTGGGGCGCGGGGGTGGGTTGGGGGACTATGAGATGGACTAAGCCCCAAGCCGCCATGGACAGAAACAGGCCCAGATGGCAACATAACCCAGAATAGCGCGGCCCTCCGGAGCCCCCCTCCATGGGAGCCGGCCTGACAGCACCTTCTGCTAGTTCTCTTCCCCTTGACCCTCTGGCCCCATGTGCCTCTCCACCCTTGTCGTGGGACACATGGCTCTCGACGTGGTGCTTTTCCAGAGCAGATGGCAGCCCCTGTCCCCTATGTCATGTCCCGCCTGCCTTTCACATGAAAATGGCAGAGAGCCAGACAGATGTCCACCAAGCTGGACTGTCCGAGTGGTGTGGACTGAAAGCCACGTCCATCCAGGGTGCTCAGAGCAGCCCCCAGAAAGAGAGCCTCCGGTCAGCGCCTCACCCGGGGCTTCGGTCCCTCCCGGCCCTGCCCCGTCCTCCTCGGCAGGCCAAATCACAGCAAATCACAGCCATTTGCTCCCTCCCCCAAGCCTTCTGAGGCCACAGGGATAGGAGCCCAGACCGACCAGCGGCCTGGTGCCCTGGTGCGTGGGAGCAGGGCCTTCCGTTTTAAAGTGACACCCAGCCCCCACACCCCCGTGGTGAAGAACAGAGTCCCTCCAGTGTTGCCTCTGGACCAAGAAGAAACAGCCCCTGAGGGAGGACTCCTCGCTCCCTGCACAGGGCACAGCCCTCCTTTGTGCATTCGAGAGCCTGGGGCAGCAGGAATGGGGAGTTGCCATTAGCTCCCCCCATGCCCCGTTCACTTGTTCATTCAACAGATTCTTGGGGGAGGGGGGGAGCTCCCTCTCAGCAGGTGGGGATGACAGCAGTCCTCACTTGGAGGCAGTTGGAGGATTGATTCGAAGGTGCTGGGAGGTCCTGGCCTGGGCTGGTCAGAGGGTGACGTCCCTAGGGTGTCCTCTCAGCCTGGGTCCCGTGGGAGTCATGGAAGTTCTGAGTTGTGGTCTCTGTGGCTACAGGGAGGTTGGAGGGAGGGTGGAGGCAGGGACAGGAAGGAGATTCCCACAGAGGGGAGATGAACTGCCCGGAGACTCTCAGTCTGCGTCTGAGCAAGGGTAGCCGAGCCGGACAGCCTGCTCTGACCGGCCTTCACAGCCAGGCCCTTGCCAGCGGCCCCCAACCCGCCCACTGCAGCCAAGAAAGAGGCCTACCCTCATGTTCCCAGAGAGCCCTCGGGCTCCTTGTCCCTGAAGTGCCTGCAGTGCTGGGGAGGGAACTTCTCCCTCCTGACTCTGGATTCTCCTCCTCCCAGAATCCTCTGCTCCTGTGGGGCAGCAAGCACAGGGCGGGCATTTGGTCATAGTCCTCCTGGGGAGGAGATGCTGCAGGAGGCTGTTTCTTTAAGAACCTGCACATTGTGTAAGATCCTCCCTCATGCCAGCTCTGGGCGGACAGTCTGCCTCATTCTCTCCCTTGCCAACTGCCAGACTCTATGGGGAGAGGCCAGAAAGTGGAAGCCAGGTTCCAGGCCTAAAGGAGACTTAGTTTTCTCATCTGCTAAATGGGCTTAGGGAGAAGACAAGAGTCACTCAAGAACAATGAGGAATTTCTACTGGGATCGTGGGCCTGGACTGGATGTTGGTGGGAAACACCTCAGGGACGTCACCCCCTACCACCCCCTTATGAGTCTATTTCCCTGCCCTGTGGTGTGTCCCTTATCCTCGCCAGGCCCACCTTCTCCACCTCCTTACTCTCTTATGCCTCCTGATCACTCTCTGAAATTACCTTTCTTTATTTACTCCTTTACTTATTCTCTATTTTCTACCAGAATGTGAGCCCCATGAGAGCACAGAACTTGCCTGTCACGGCTAGTGTTGGATTCCCAGGATCTAGAACAGCAAGTGCCGGGCACATAGTTGGGCTTTAAAAAATGTTTGTTGAGTGAATGAATGCATTGAGAGGTGAAATGAATGGGCCTTCTATGACCTTGGCCCTGCTCCCTGTCTGGACTCGCTGCCCAGTACTTTCCTTCTGAGTCATCCCAGCTGTACCTGCCTTTGCTGTGTCTCAGACACCAGGGAATTTTCCCTGCCTCAGGGTCTTTGCTCATGCTCTTGCCTCTGGCTGGCATGTTCTTCTTCTACATATTTCTCATGGCTCCCGCCCTCACTGCCTTCAGGTGTCACCGTCTCAGGCCCGCCTGGCTTGCCCTACCTAGATCTACACCTGATCGGCCCTCCTGGCATCTCTTACCCTCCCTTCCACCTTACTGCTTTCTGTTCTCCACAGCACTTGCCATTTCCCGGGCACTAATTTCTCTGTTTTGCTTGTTGTCTTTCACTTTCCACGGGCAGGAATCACCCTCTGCTCTGTTCACTCCTGTTTCCCCAGTGCCTAGAACAGAGCTTACCTAGCAGACAGCAGGTGCTCAGGAAATAGCCCCTCCACAAATGAGGCAACTGCAATACGAGGTCAGGTGATAGAGCACCCACAGCAGGGCAGGGCAAGCAGGGAGGGCTTTCTGGAGGAGGGGACTTGAGGTGGGACCAGTTGGACTGAGAAGGCAGAGACTTGAAGGGAGAAAATTCCAGGTGGAACCAAGTACGGCAAGCTAAACGCAGTTTCTGGGGCCAGGGACAGGGAAACCACAGGCCCGGACTCGGGTTATTTTGTGCTTTCTAAGCTGCTTAGATCACATGCCTGCTGGTGACAGTTCTTTGGCCATTAATTCAATGTTTTATTCATCCTTGAGTCCTTTAAAGCTGCAAATCAAACAGTCGCTGGGTGCTTTGCTAACCACGTTCTGGGCTCCTGTGTTGCAAATAACGGTGCTCTTTTGCATACCAAGCAGACCTTTCTCTGTCCCGGGAAAACGAATTTCTCCTGGTGTTCATTGCTCTAATTGCATCCACAGCAAGTCCAACCAAATACGTTTCCATCACGATTTGCATTATGCAAAACCTTAATCTCTCCCAGTTTCCTAAATCACTGTGAATGATTCACAACCTCCCGATGCCAGGAAATGCACTGTTTGATCTGCCAATCCATATAAACTAGATTTATTGGAGGGAAATAAAGGAGCCTTGATACTATAAACTATCAGGAAATAATCACCCATGTGCATGTATGCCCCATAAATTTGCTACTTAGGAGGAAGCGGGCCAGCTGACCAAGCACATGTTGCTGAATTTATGTCCTCAGCGCAATTATCAAAATGAGGAGGATGTTGGACTTCTGTCTTTGCAGACCTCTCTGCTATCTGGGCCAGCCCTATACTCCCTGAACTAGGGGCAATTGGCTTATGGAAGACCCTGCAGGGACAGCAGGGTTGCAGGATGGCTGTGTGACTCTGGGCAGGTAATTTACCTTCTCTGAGCTTTAGTTTCTCCACCTAGCATTGGGAGGATCACAACTTAAATAGACCATGTGGTTATAAGGACAAGATGAGGTCCTGGATAGAATCATGACTGGTGTCTTCTCTGGGCCAGGTTCTGGTCTACGCTCTGGGGACAGTGGAGAAAAAAGGCAAGCAAGGCCCCTGCCCCCAGGAACTCAGAAAGAACAGACCAGGGAGCAAACTCGTGTCCTGAATGTGCTCAGACAGTGAGAAGTGAGATGGCGCATCGTCTTTTATCATACAGACCACTTCTCGTTGGATTTTTCTATTACTTACAGCCCAAAGCCCTCTATCCTCCACTTTGCCCTTTATCCACAGTTCCTCCTTGGTGAGCAAAGACTTTGTAACTTAAAATACCAGGATTTTGTGTTTCTGAGCCCTTTTGTATATCTGAGGGCTGGGTTAGCATCCCCATTTACAGAAGGAACACTGAGGCCAAGAAAGAGGAGGAGTGGCTTGTCCACGGGTAGTGGAGCTGGGACTAGGCCCTGGTCCTGGCCAGACACCCACTGCAGAGCTGCACCTGACCCCCCACGCCACATCCAGGAGGCCTCCTCAGGTCTGGGATCCACGGTTCCCCCAGGCCTCCGTGCCCTAAACGTCCACACCCTCTCATCACTATCATTTTACATTCTCATTACTGGGGAGACTTCCAGGATTAAAGAATTAATTAAAGATTAATTAAATTAATTAATTAATTAATGATTAAAGATCTCTGGACATTCCTTGTTGATATCAGCCCAAGTCAACTAGAGAGAAGCAGCACACCTCCATCCACACAGAATTCTTAGATAAGGCCTCAGACATGGTAGGCCTGGGAAGACATGAGACAGTTCAATTTTGGGCAAAATCTAATAATCATGGTTGCCTGAATACACTTCTGTCCTTTCATCTGTTCATTCATCTACTCAATCATCCAACAACTACCTCTTGTGTGTCCCACATACCGGGCACTGCGCGTGACCTTCAGCACAACGGAAGCCCAGCCATGGTTCCCAGCCTCGCAGAGCTGATGAGCAGACAGAAGACAGCAATCATGCAAACAAGATGACTCGAGGTCGGATACCTATAAGGTCATAATAGCAGGCAACGTGACCGGGAGGGCTGGCGAAAGGGAAGGATCACCTGAGTTTGGGCTCCCAGAAGACCTCAGGCAGGGATTCAAGGGCAAGTGGTTTACTTGGCAGGTGATCCTCGCCACCCAGGTAAGGGGGTGGGGATGTGGGAGAGAGAAGGGAGACGCCCAAAACAGGGTGTTAGCCGCACAAACGTGTGAGCACCTGGTGCCCAATCCTGCAGGAACCTCTGGGAAGCACATATATACATCAAACACGCGTGGACAACACACACCTCTGAGTTGTCCCCTACAGCGGGAGCGGCGGGAGCATTCTTGTACTGGCTGCTGAGAGTCACTGGTTGAGAGCTGCTCCCGCAGGGTGGGAGTGTCAGGCATTGCCAGAAGCACAGAGTAGCCCTCCAGGGTTTTGGGTGATGCTCTCAGACACAGTCAGCTGGGAGTAGACACACCAGAAGTTCAGAGCTTTATGGGAGGGACACTAAGCATGCTGCATAGGGACCTGTAAGAGATGTCATGGGCATGGTACCAGGGTGAGATTCCGTTCCTTCGTCCCTGCACTCGTGCCCACAGTGAACACTGGCAAAGAGCACCCACTGTGCCCCACGCAGCGTGGGGTTCTCGAGCCATGGCCCTGGGCTGTCCCCAGTTCCTGTGCTCACAGACCTGGCCTCCTCGAGGGGGACAGTCAACAATCACATGAGCCAGATCATCGGAGGACTGAGAAAAACACGAAGGAAGAAGTCGGGCGTTCTGGGATGGGACTTTGGAGGAGACAGCAGTCAGGGAGGCCTCCAGGGGGAGGAGCAGAGACCCAGCTAAGGGCACCGGCCCCCCTCCTACAGCAATTCCAGCCTCTGAGCAGGGCCCTGAGCCTGGGAAGGCCAGGGTGAGGACCCCGTGACCACAGGTTGCAGGGCAGCAGGCGAAAAAGGAGGAGGCAGAGACCAACCTCTCTTCCACACTTCTCAGGGGGCTGGGGAATGTGGGTGCACCATGAGACCCGGTGGGAGCTCAGGGTAGCTCAGAGCCAGGCTCAACCATCCATGTCCTGGAATTTTCCATGCCGAGCTGCCATTTCCTGCGGAGTGGAGAGACAGCGTCCACGCCGGCTCCTTTAACACTGCCACTGTTGAGAGAGCCCGCATGTGTGCAACCGGGTCTCTGAGAGCCGGGACACCATGGGAGCTCTGTGTGAGCCCGGAGGCTACAGAAAATCTCTCATCTGCACATTTACACATACACATGACACACACATATCCACACGTACACACTCACACATATACATACACATACATGCATGCATGTACATACACACTTACACATATATACACATATACACACTCATACACATATACACACGTACACATATGTCACACGACACACAATCCACAAGTGAGATGTTCTTTAAGAATTGCGATCAGGCGGAGGCCCTTCTGCAGCAAACGCGTCTCTCTGGGACCCGAAATGTACAGACAGACGCCACCGCAGAATCAAACAGCCCCGCGTGCGCCTCCTGCGAGCTCCGGTGCCACCTGGAAGGGCCGCCCGGGGAAGGAGATCCCAGCGCGCCTCAGCTGCAAGCCCCGCGGCTCCCCACCGACGGGCTGCAGTTGAAGCCGGCTCCTGAGCGGGGACAAGAGTGGCCCAGCCTCCCTGGCCACGTGCTCGCACGCGCAGGATCCACCCTCCACGTGGATCTGGAAGTCAGGGCAAGTCCCCTCTGCCAGCACACACCCCTGCAGGGCCCAGTCCCGGACAGGGACGGGGGTGGGGGGCTGGCGTGGAGTGGCACGTGACCTGTTCCGGCCAATGAGCCGCGAGCCCAGTGGCTGCCTGCCCCCAGGCTGGGCGCTCTACTGCCAGGGCGAGGTCCCCCCTGCCAACCTGGCTTCTTTGTGCCCAGATCTGGGGATGCAGTGACGGGGCTGCCCCACCACCTGGGTCGCAAGTGAGAAGCCTCCTGAGCACAGCTCCCAGCCGCCCCTCCGTGCACCTGCACTTGAACAAGAAATCCGCCAACTGGGGCAGGGCTTCTTCCTGGGGGGCCGTCCGCAGTGCAGCCTCTCCCGGCCTATCCTGAGTGTGCATCAGGGGGTTCAGACCAATGCACTCCCCAGAGAAGAACCGCTCTGTTCCTGAGGCCCCACAGGTGCCAGGCACTGTGCTCCTCCGGGTAAAGACCATAACCTCTGTGACGAATGTGCGCGGGCTGAGTATTATTGTCCACTTAGCCAAGGAGCAAGTGTAACAATCACCTCGAGCGTCCCTGCGCACTCCAAACGCGTTGGGCATTTGCCAAACACCTTAAGGTAACTTTTTGGAGCCTCACAATTCCCCTGGGAAGGAAGTGTGTTATCTATTCCCATTTGACAGATGAGGACACTGAGGCTCAGCGCGGTCCTGCACGAACCTCGACCCACTCAGCCAGTCAATGGCAGAGCCCACGTTTGAACCAACGCCATCCGGCTCCTGATTTGGGGTTCATGCTGAAGTCCCCCTGGGCCATTGGTGGTGACCCTGAGAGGTGGGGCAGGACGTGGGGCACAGGGGCCACCTCCACCCCGAGGGTGCCGGCCAAGAGCGCTAGTGCAGGGGGCCCGGGCTCTGATCCTGCAGCTCCTGGTGGCCCTGGTGAGATTCCCCAGGGAAAGTTCTGGGTCGTCAGAGAAACCCTTCCCAGCTCTGCATTCAGCCCACCACCTTCATCGCCATGCCTCCCTGTCTGAAATGGACCCTCTTTAGAGTAAAGCACATTGATTCTGCCTAATTAGCTCCTCAGATGAAATCACCGGTTTATTTTGGGGGCAGCATCCTCACAAATGAACGTTTCCCTGGAGCAATCAGGTGGAAATGCAGATAAACACACCACTTTGTAGAATAAATGGAAGCAATTCATCCCCAGGGCCCTGGGCTATCACAGGCCCTGGGCCTCACTTTCACAAAAGGCTCACCTCTCAGGCTTCTGGAGCTCTCTCCGAATGAGGCCCCTGGCCAGTGGGAGAGACACCCTGGGGTGTGTGCCCCGTCAGCCAGAGAGGCCTCCCCAGCGCTCCCCGCGGCCCCACGCCCCCACGCCCAGCAGACACTTTGCCTGCGCTCCCCCAGCCAGCCCCAGTCCAGCCCTGGAAGGAACATGCTGCTGGAAGCCCCTGCTACGGATGGGAAACTGAGGCACAGAACAATCAACTGGAACGCAGGAAGTCCAGCCACAAAGCTCCACACTTGATCACGAGGCCCCCTCATTTGTCTCCACCCGTCCCTGCGTCCCTGTCCTCATGCCTGAGAGCAGCTGGCATCAGCATCTTTCTTGTAAGTCAGCACAGTTCTTGTTTTCTGCACAGCCCCATGATAAAGCCTTAGTCCACTTCGACATTTCAGCCTGCCCATGTCCTGGCAGGTCCGTGTTTTGGGATGCCAGAAGTTCCCCATGGGGGAGGCCTCCTGGGCTCCCGTCTCTGACAGACCCTGCCCTCCGCAGAGACACCTCCCCTTCCATGAGCAGCTGGCAGGCCTGAAGGTGGGGAGTGAGCGCCCGTCCCAGGCATCCTGTTCTCAAATCCCAGCTCTGACACCCCTCAACCACGTGACCCTGGGTTACCCCCTCCAGTTCTTTGCCTCCTTCCTCTCTACAGGGGAGGGGGTGCATGTGGTGCCCCTCACAGGGCTGTTGGAGGAATCCAGGAAGGGACAGGTTCATGTGAACACTGGGCCCAGCCCATAGTAGGTGTTCAATTAACCCTACACATCACAGGGACTCTCCAGTCCCTGATGGGCACTGGGATCCCTCTCGTTGGTCCATTTGGAGGAGGGAGGTTAGATAGATTTCCTTTTATGCCCCTCAGGCAGGGGCAGGTGGGCAGACTTTCCGGGCTCCACCCTTAGGCAGAGTCAGACTTTCTAAGCTGCCTCCAGCAGGTCGGAGAAGGTGAAACCAAAGAGGGGTTGGAGGTAAGGGGGACAGAGAGTGTTCCTGGCCCCGTTCTGTAGCCAAGTCTCTGCAAAAAGGATCCAAGTGTGGCTTGGTCCTGCTGGGACACAGACTTGGCAGCGCCTCCCCCCACACAACATTGCCAGTGACCCCTGCCAGCAGGTGCTGTGATGGATGGAGGCGCAGCTCCGCCACCCACACCAGGGCTCCTTGGGCTCTGATGGGCTATTGCCAGCAGCCTGAGGCTCCATTGTCCTTGAAGGTTGGCCACACACCATGGAAACAAGTCCCACCTGCCTGGGGGATTTTCGTGTTCTTTTCCAAAGCACCGTTTGAACCAAAAGCCAGAAAAGAGAGTGTGGCAAGTGTGTGGCCCCCGCAGAGCTGCCCTCCTCCAGCCAGTTGGCCTGCAGTGTTCCTGTCCTGGAACAGCTTATCCTGGCCCTACCATGATGTCTGAAAGCCCCCATTTGTCACCTCCACAGCTCTAGGGGGGCTCTGGTGAAACACAAATAAGAAATCTGAAATGTCTTCCTCTTACTCATTGGCTCCTCCGGCATTGTGAGCCACCTGTCCCTCGGCAGGGAGCAGGGCCAGTGGGAAGGGGACAGTCGATGGGTAGGTTTTGATTAGAGAGAGGGTGAATGGGCAGGGAGGATCTGGAAAGACCTGGAAGCTGAACCCAGGGCAGGAGGGACAGGCTGCATGGTGGGGAAGCTGGGACAGCCCGGCACTAGGAACATTGGCTTGGAAAGTGTTAGAAGGGAAACAGCAGGGAGAACAGCAGGAGGACAGAGCTGTTCTCTCTCTGCCTGCTGGGCAGAAACTGGGTAAGACCTGCCCAGGATGGTTCTGACCTGGGGTACTGCGCCCTTCTGCTGAATCTCCCAGAACTTCTGGGAGGAAAGGCAGAAGAACTGGATGCTGCTTGTGGGGGAGGATGATGGGAGCACGGATACCAGTGAGGAAAGCGTCAGAATATTCTAGGCAAAAGATGATGGTTTGGATCAGGGTGGCAGCAGCAGATGCGAAGAGAAGTATCCAAGTGTCCGATATCCAAAGCAGGAAGGGGCACGGGGAGAGGGGAAACATTCTTCATGATCTATGTCTTTTCAGTGAGAGATTTTCCTAGAATACCACAGAACATTACCCTTGCACCTCATTGGTCAGACGTGGATCAATGTCCACCAATCACAAGCAAAGGGAAAGGATCCCATGGTTGGCCTAGAACCTTCATTATTCACCCCTGGGGTGGCTTCAGGATTATGGTGGATAACTTGAGTGTTGTCCAGCAGGAGGCACGGTGAGGTGACTATGTTGGCGATAAGTCCACCCCAGCGGGAGGTGGCCGATGCAAAAGTTGCTGTCCCTGGTCTGACTGTCCCTAAAAGGAGACTAATGAGGTGGAGAGCTATTGGAACATTTAAATGAAAAGATGGAGGTAGAGAGCTTAGAACAGAGCCTGGCCCAGGTGAAGACCTCGATCAGTGTCCACTAGTATTATCCTTGTTCCTACAGGTACCCAGATCCCCCTCTTCCCTGGTCCAGTGGAGTCACAGAACTGTAACCCCAGAATTCCTATAGAATTTCTTCACCCCTGGTCCCCTGGTCCAGTGCCTGAAATCCCCACCAGCCACACATCTACCAGGAGGACCACAAGTGCCCTGCTTTGGAATTCACTCAAGAGACAGCTATGGAGAGTAGAGAAAAATGAAAGTTTATTGTTGGGGTCCATTATCAAAGGAATGAAACTGAGACAAAGTGAAAGTTATGCAAAGCCTTATTCTATACCAAGCATTAGAAGTCAGACTGACCAGCCAGGGGAATGAGACTGAGACAAAGTGAAAGTTATGTAGAGCTTTATTTACTATGCCAAGCATTAGAAGTCGGACTGACCGGCCAGAGCCACCTCCGAAGAGAGGGACCCACTTCCGATCTCACAGGCTGGTTTTATAGGGCATAACCGCAGACCCAAGGTATGTGGCTTCTATTGTTAAGGCGTTTACTCCCAGAATCAATAACGGGAACCATACCATGAACTACGGGGGCGTTTATTCACGGAATGAAGTCCGTGGATGTAAACAACAATATGGCTACCTAGGCAATATGGAGTTGCTCTGGCTAAGCAGGCCCTAATAGTTAAACAGGTTTTAACATTAAATTGGCCCTAACATTTATGTCACCATAACTCTAGGAAATTCAAACAATATAGCACTTGCCATGCCTGAACACACAGCAGGGAGGACATTCCTGTTCCTTTAGTGTGGATATCGTGTTGGACGTGGCACTGCAGTGAAGACCTGGTGTTCCCCCCGCCCTCCTTCCCCATTTCTCCTCTCCTCCCGACCAGGGCATGAGTATCTGCTCGGAGACCACACTCTTCTGTCTTCCTTGGATGGAGCTGACCCCGGCTGTTGACAGAAAACCTACGGCTAGCCAATCAGAGAATTTGCATTGTTCCCTTAGCCATCATGATTGGTTCACAGGTGGGCACATGAGTCAGGGCTATCCAATCAGATTCAAGGAGAGGCAATTCCCATCTTTTCACTGGAGAGGTTCAACCTAAGGCTCTCTCCTCCCTGCTGGGTTTCAAGATGGAACTGACAATGGGTTGGCAACTGTTGGCATCCATCCCGCCACCGCATGGAGTCCGAGACTGCAGCCGACGCAAAGGTATTCACAATGGGATGATGAAAGAGCCCCAGTCCTAATACCACCGTTTCGAGATTCAGCTGAAGGAAGACAACTGCTGACATTTCTGTTTGGCCGCAGCCAAACTGGGGATGGCTTTGCGGACACACTGTAGCCTGCCACTCTGTCCAGTCCTGTAGCATCCTCTGCCTCCCGTCCCCAGTGAGTCAGGCCCACAGAAGGGAGAGCTGGAGCGCTGGTTCAGACCACGGACCCGGAAGCCAGGCTGTCTGGCTGTGTCACCTTGGACGAGATCTGCATCTGCTCTGTACTTCAGCTTCCTCGTCTAAAGAATCAGGGATGCTAGTACCTACCCTGTAGGGTTTTTGTGCAGGAAGGAGTTAACACACTTAATGCACTGGCGGGCCGGCCCCATAGTAAGTGTCCTGCGCTTTAAAGAATGCTGAGCCCTCAGAAGCAGAAGCCTCCCCGGAGCGGGTCTCAGTCCTCACGGAAGCGGGAAGGCAGACCGGGAGCTGGTTGTGAACCAGCCGAGCTGGTTTGGGACTCCTGCAGGAGAAACCTTCTCCATGGCCCCTCACGCTGCAGGCAGTGCTTAGGGGAGCCAACCTACGGGGTGACTCTCACCCCGAATATGATGAATGCACCGCTTGGCTCCTCCCACAGGAATTCAAAGCCCCAAGGGCAGGAGTCAGGGGTGACATGGACATAACAATATGTAAGAGTATCCCATCATTGGGGACTTAAATGTATGACACATGTGAAGCCTGGCACTCTGGGAACATTCTGTGGGTATTGGTTGTGACGACGACGACGATGATGATGATGATGATTCCCTTGTTAAATGTTGTCTTGGATGAGCCTATCCTTAACAAATGAATTCTAAGGGAATGGATCAGTTCATTCACCCTTCAGACGGGCACGAGGACATGCTGTGTGCCATGCAAGGGGCCCGAGGGGTGGGGGCTCTAACAGTGAGCTCCGCTGACCGGACCTGCCAGTTGAGCAGCAAGTGCTCTGCAGAGGATGGAGTAAGCTGCTGGGGTCACGTGGCTGTGCCCAGGAGGCTGCATGACAAAAGGCTCCCTGTGGGGTGATGCTATGAACTGAATGTGTCTCTTCCCCAAATCCATCTGTTGAAACTGGATCCCCCAAAGCGATGGTGTCAGGAGGTGGGGTCTTTGGGAGATATAACTGCTTAGGTTGTGAGGGTGGGACCCTCATGAAAGCAATTAATGCCCTACATAGAGACCCCCAAAGAGGTCCCTCACCCCCTCCAGCAGGTGATCACACAAGAAAGTGGACGGAAGCCTTGATCTTGGACTTCCTAGCATCTAGAACTGTGAGAAATGCATTTCTGTTGTTTATAAGCCCCTCAGTCCAAGCTGGTTTGTTGCAGCAGGCCCAAATGGACCTGTGTTTGAGCTTAACCCCAAAGGACAGAGGAAGCAGCAGGGGCAAAGGCCCTGAGTAGGAGTGAGCTGGATCACAACACCCATGTGTGGTCAGAGGCTGCTGCAGCAGGTGGAGGGTGCAGGTAGCTGGAGGTTGGCTGCAAGCCCAGGGCTTGGGAGCTGGGGCAGCCAATGCGGGCTCCGGATCCTGAGAATTTTCCCATGAACGGCACCCCTTTCCCCAGCACTGTTGTTGGGACTCAATTCCAGGCAGTTTTATGAGAAATTAGAGAATTGGCCACTGATGCTGAGAGGCCATTAATACGGGCACTGGTTAAGTGGCCCTCTGGGAGCCACGAGGCAGACGGAGGGAGGGAGGGAGCCAGCCCAGGGCCCGCAGCAAAACCACCTCCATGAGGCCAGACAGTGGAGGCTGGGGAGCCATAAATCTCTCCAGGCCAGAGGGAAGAGAGCACAGCTGGGGACGAGGCTTGTTCCTGGTTGGGACCAGATGGTGGGGGCTGGAGGGGTCTGGGGTGGGCAGGGCAGGGAGCTATTCTGAGAATCCTTGAAGCCTGGAACCATCTGCATGAAGTCTAACTTTCCCCTCCAGAGAGGCATCGGGGGTTCCAAAAGGAAGGGTATTTTTAGGGGAATTTAAAAGAAGCCCCCAGGCCCTGAATTTGGAAATCCTTGTTTCTGGCCCAGATTGAATTAGAGGCAGAGCATAAGATCGTCACTGCGAGTGAGCTGGGCCCCTGTTTCCCACTGGAAAGACAAGCTCTTTGCTTTCTCTGGGCCCCAAGTTTCCCATTTGGAAAATGGAAATAATGATAAGACTAAATTTGTGAGCGTCCATTTGATGAATTCATTCTCAAAACCCTTCCTGAAGGCTTACTGCCAGTCCTCGCTCCAAGCACTGAGTGTGAGAGCTGGGCACACGCCGTGCAAGGCCTGGGCTGAGTTCTCCATCGTTCACTTCTGGAATCCTCCCCAGAGCCCTGGGCAGTAAGTACCACACTCTCTGAGGGGCAGAGAGCTGAAGTACTTGCCTCCAGCTCTGAAAATCAGGGGCAGAGCCAGGGACGGGAAGCCCAGCATCCTGGCCGCAAAGACCACACCACCCATCCTCACACATGGCCCTACCCTTAGTCTTGGTGCAGGACCAGCCATTGTTAGGAACCATGCTTGGAGAAGCAGAGGCCGCCGAAAGTCAGCGGCTTGTTGGCTGGTACAGAATGATCAGTCCCTGAGTGTTTTCATTCTATGGGAATCTGGGGGTATCCATGGCACTTTTTCTGAAGCCACTCCAAGGGACATGTTTCTGAGGCAGGATTTTTCCCTGGGCTCACCTGCCTCTGCTCCCGAGGGAATCCCAGCTGGTGACAGTGCTGTGGTCGCCGGATGTCCTTCCTGGCTCCGATGCTATAGCTCCACACAGAGCCTTCCTGCTCTACTTACAAATCCTGCTCCGAAGGAAGAGTCTGACCAGCTCATTCGCACGACCAGTGACAGCATAGTGTGGGACCATCCATCTGTCCATCTATCTATCCAGATATCCAGATATCCATACATACATCCTTCTGTCTATCTATCCATCCTTCCATCCACTTGTCCATCCATCTATCCAACCATCTCTTTGCCCGCCTGTCTATCCACTCATCCAACCACCTGTCCAATGCTTGGAGTGTTCTGCAAACAGCAAGGAGACCAGCATGAGCTCATGTGACAGGGGTGAGAGGTGAAATTGGAGGGATGCCCACAAGTAGCTCAATGACCCCAGAAAAATCTCTTTAAAAATTAAAGATTGATAAGACTCCAAAAGCTTCATGAATTCTGGCTCAGACCAAGACTCTCCCAGCATCCCAACAGACCCATCCCTGGGCGCTCGTGGGGCTGCGGCAGAGGCAGGAGGGGCCTGTTGGCTGGCAGCAACTGAGGGGTAGGGCAGGGTGGGAAAGGAGCCTGCGCCCCAGGCCAGGATAGTGAAGGATCCTCCCAGGGGAATGTCCTGCTCCAGCCTTCCCAGCTGCACATGTTCCCCTGGGGAAGAGCTGGCCTTGGTGCCTAGGCCCCTCCTGACTCAGGAGGCACCCAGAGACGGGCGTCTCCTCCTGCCCCCACTCCTGCCTGCCAGCTGCGTGAGATTTAGCAAGTCACATAACCCTTTATCACCCCATACTTTAGTTTCCCCATCTCTAAAACAGAGGTAATGATCCCTCCCTCCTTGAGTTTTGGGGGCATTACCTGGATGCCATACTTTAGTGTCCAACACCTAGTAAGCCCTTAAGATCCTATCTCATACTTCAATGAGAAGCCATTCTGGAATGTTGAGAGAACAGTGAGAACCTCCAAAAATCCACTCCCCCAGAGAAGCGGTGAGAACACTGCCAAACTGTCAAAACCAACCAACCCAGAACTCTGGAGAGTTAACTGAACACTCACAACAAGAGGAGGGTTTATTGAAGAAAAATGGCCAACTCTCAGGAAGAACAGCAGCTTCGTGCAGTGTTATCTTGCCCTAATCCCATCTCCCCTCTCCCCTGCTCTGTTGGAGCCTTGAAAACCAACAGCCTCATGGCTAGCTGTGAAAATCAGCAGCCCAGCAGCCATGGAAGGGAGACAAGAATAGACATTTCTGCAAAGAAGCCCTTCAAGGGACCAATGAGTTGCTCTCCATCATTCGTTGCTGGGGAAATTGCAAATCCAAGCCACAGTGAGATGTGACTTCACCCCTAAGAGGACGGCCATCTTCAAAACGACAATGGCAAGTGTCAGTGAGGAGGTGGAGAAACTGGAATCCTTAGACATTCCTGGTGGAATGCGGAGTGGCCACTTTGGAAAAGAGTCTTGCGGTTCCTCAAAAGTTTCAACACAACGAGTGTTACCAGGATCAGCAATTCCACACCTGGGAGCATCCCCAAGAGACCCAGGTGCCTAGGCACACACAGATGCTCACCACAACATTATTCATTCAGCCCAGAGTGGAAGGAACCTGAAAGCCCATAAGCTGATGAATGGGTGCACCTTGCAAACAGGATGCTAAGGGATCGAAGTCAGATTCAAAAGGCTGCATATGGTGTGAGTCCATCTGCCTGCCATGCCCCAAAGAGGCAGGTCCATATAGACAGAAAGTAGACTGGTGGTTGCCTAAGGCTAGGGCTGGGAGTGGGGAGTGACTGCTAAGGGGTATGGGGTTTCTTCTGGGGTGATGAAGATGTTCTGAAATAGATGGTGGGAATGTTTGCCCAGCTCTCTTTGAACAAGGAGGAACACCTCAGTTGTCTACCTTAAAGAGTGAGCATGATGGTATGCAAATTATATCCCAAAAATCTTTATTTAAAAAAAATTTTCTACTAACATGCAGTCCATGCACCACCATTTTGCACCCAGACCATCCCAGGGAACTTCTCAGGTGCTCTGTGCTGCCACTCTACCCTCTTCAACCCAAGCTCTCCTTAGTGAATGGAGTGGGTTTTTGGTGTCAGAAATGTGATCTTGTCTTCTCTCCCGTTTAAACCCTCTCCATCTCTCATTTCTTCACACCGACCCTTTTGTCACTGTGATTCTAGGACTTAGCATATACTGTTCCATGTCTAATGAGCTTCCCCAACCCTGTCCTGCCTACTCCTTGTGACTCTGCCAAAATTCACCTTCCCTTGGAGGTCATCCAGAAACCCCCAGTCTGGCCAGCCTGGCCACAGCTCACGGGTGTTTCCTTGTGACACATCGATCTCACTTGTCTGGTACCTGTTTTTCCACCAGCCCTGCTCCCTGTGGTTGGAGAGAGGTCTGGATTGTCCACAACTGTACCCTCGGTGTCTCTGTCAGTGTCTGGCACATAATAGGTACTCCATCAATACCTCTGAGTAAATGGCATCCCAGCTTTGGTGCAATACAGTCCCAGCCCAGGGGCCGGCCCTGAGAGGCTCTGCTGTGTGATCTTGGGCAAGACACACTTGCTCACGTGTGAGCATGCACTGGAGGTTTTCCTGGCAGAACTGGTGTGAAAGTCTAATGTAATCAGCTTAAATCACCTCTGCACGACAATACACGGTTTTGCAAGAGCTTCCCTTTATTCAAGCTTTAACAAAAAATAATCTAATCTCTCCTGGGGAGAAAGCTTTATATAATCAGCACCACTTTGCAGATGGGGAAAGTGAGGCTCAGCAAGGTGCAATGTCTTGGTTGAAGTCACACTCTTTATTCATTCACTCATTCATCCACTCACTCACTCAATAAATAGTTACTTACGGTTATGTACAGGTATTCTAAGCACTGGAGGACACCACGGAGAAAGGACAAAAGGGGACCTGCAGCTAGGTAATGGCTTCAGATTATGGCATGTGCTGAGAAAGAAGTTGACAGTGACTGAACTGGGTGGGAGAGGGGGATGGCTATTTTATTGGTGCTGGTCACTGATGGCATCACCAAGGAGGTGACATTCACCCGAGACCCAGGGAAGAACACTGCAGGGAGAGGGAACACCCAGCGCTCACCAACCCTGGGGGCCAGACAATGAGGAGATAAAAGTGAGGAGAACGGAGATGCTGGAGAGATGGGTTCCAAGTCCTTCAGACGCTTCCCCAAAAAGGTTCAAGATCAAAGGCAATCGATTTGAAAGAACTTGCAAGCAACCGTCTGTGGGCACGAGTTCCCAGGACAGCAGAGGCGGTCCTTCCTGTTCTGAGGGTGCACTGGGACAACTCTTGGAACCCTGAGAATGCCATGGGAGTGCTTCAGAGCCTGGCCACCCAGGTTCAAGACCGTGGTCCTGTGACTCCCACCCTCTGTGCCTCAGTTTCCTCACCTGAAAGTAAAGATCATGCTGGGATGTACCTGCCAGGGTTGCTCTGAAGACTGAATGAGTTCGTATTGCCAAGTAGTTAGAACAGCATCTGGCACATGGGTCAAGCCTGGTGGCAATCGCTGCTGGAAGTCATGTGCAAAGCCCCGATCTTTGGACACAGCCATAGTTTCATTATTAAAAAAAAAAAAAAAGCCAAAGTCACCGATTAAAGGAGGCTATTGAACTGCCAGAGCGGCACCTAGGGCTGGCAGGGAGGTGAGGCTGGGTGAGGGGCACCTGGGTTGTTTCTGGGGCCAGGCTGGGTCACATGCTCATTCCTGAGTCAATCACCAAGGCCATGGACTGCTGGGAGGGGCTGGCCCTGGGCAACATGGCCATGCCCCCAAGCGAGGGGGTGGAGTCATCCTCGCCAATCAGCATGAAGGATAGTGAAGGAGAGGCGGACCCTCAAAAGAAACCAGGCAGGTGGGACTAGAGGTGGGGAGGTGGGTCTGGGCCGGAAACTTTCTATTGCAACGTTGGTCCTAGATCTGTGAGCAAAGGCTGGAGTTCTTAGCCAGGAAGGGAGCCCATTCACTGGACTCTGAAATCAGCATTGGAATTTCTCAAGTGTGACAGTCTGGAAGGACACCCCCGCCTTTTGTGCGCCCCCCCCCCCCCCCCGCTCCCATCTTCAGGCCAAGATGAGAGGTTCCAAGCAAGGAAGAACTTTCTAACAGTTAACACTGTCCTTACTAAAACAGGCCGCCTTATAAAGAAGGGAGTTCTGTCCTTCCCAATGTTAAATTAGAGTTTTCAGAGCTATCGTAGGAGGGTTTGGCATCTTACGGGAGGCTCCTGCAGTGTTTTCCAAATACCTCTTGCAGTTTTATCTTTTTCCCTGTGCACCATCTGTACTATGACTTCTTAAATATTTTTATTTGGATGCATTTATGTAGTTTACTCTTATACATGTATTTTAAAGAATTATATAGTTGTCAGGGCCTAGGGGTAGAGGAGAATGGGCAATCACCGTTTAATGGGTACGAAGTTTCAGGGTCAGTTGAAGTTAGCTGAAATAGAGTTGACCCAGGAGTTTCCGTGAGTTTCAGGTGTACAACCTAGAGATTCCACTAGTCTACGTGGGTGTGCTGTGCTCACTGCAGCGGTAGCTCCCATCTGTCCCCAGACCATGTCATCACAATACCACCTACTGTAGTCCCTGTGCTGTGCCTTTTGTCCCCAAAACATATTCCAAAGTCTTAATTTTAAAAGTTGAAAATGTTTTGGAAATGCATGGGGTGATCATTGCACAACAATGTGAACGTACTTAATGCCATGTATACCTTCAAAGGTTTAAATGGCAAATTTAACATATGCATATTTTGAACCACAATAAAAAATATTTTTAACTCGAAAAGAGAAAAGTAGAAAGATACGCACACACATCACCATCATAAAATGGAACACCAGTATCATGTTCCCACACAGAATAAAATACTGAAAATCAAAGCAATTAAAACAAAAACATTTATGTTAAATTCAAGCCTAATACTGTGACCTGTGGAGGGCTCTGAGGCCAAGGCTTTGATCTCTTATCTTTCAAATGAGTATTTGCAAGAGCTATAAAGTTGATTAAAACATATTAATACTCAACTTTGACAATCCTTTTTGGCAAAAATCAACAAAGGTGAAGGGGAATGGAGCCAGAAAGAACCTCTTCTTGGTGCAGAGGCTGTGTTATTCTAGGGCAATTTCTACATAACCCCTGGAGTCAGCTGGGGATCCCCCAGTTTTTGGATGTCTTCCCTCACTTTCCGAGGAGGAGCTCGGGGAGAAGCGTTGGTGTTGGGAAAACTAAGAAGGCAGGGTGGGGAGTCTTTTCCCCCTCCCTTCCCTTCCTCCTTAAACCAAATAGCTCAGTGCTGATGTTTCCATGGTGGACATTTCCATAGACTTTGGGTTTTATTGGATAAAAAAGATTTGTTGCCTTAAAAAATATGTTTGGAAACTTGGTCTAGATCTGGGTGGTGCTTTCGACTTTAAGATTCCAGGATTCATCTTAATTATGATTGTTCTCAAACCAAACATGTCCATTTCCTTCTTTAGAAAAAAAAAATTTTTTTTTTTGCTGCGTTGTGTTTTTCAGACCAAGTTTCCCTGCCCCCAAACCCACTTCCTTTTCTCCTTGTCTTTAATCCTATTTCCTTTGGAGAGCCCCCCCCTTCCCTACCCTCTGTTCCTATAGCTTGGCAAAGTCCAGGACTGTGCCAATCAGAAATCTATATCCTGTGACTGCAGTGATTGGCTAAATGTGGTCATGTGACCACATGAGCATTGAGAAAAGTCAATATACTCCGCTATCAGCAAGAGTAACTGCAAAAGTGCTCTCTTTCCCTTGGTGTTGCTGAGATGTGAGGTGTTGAGCTGGAGGAGACGGCCACCTTAGTCCAGGTGTACAAGGTCTGCCTAGAATGAAGCCAGGTGGAGGAAAGATGGAGAAAGAGAGCCACATGATGACCTCCTCTGAGTCCCTGGATCCAGCCATGCCTGAAGCAAAAATGGGCACCCTACTTCAGATCTGTGACCCAATAAAATCCCTGGTGTAGGGAATCCAGCCTGAGTTGGCACTCCTGTCACAAGCAACCAAAGAATCCTGACTGGTACAAGACTTTCTTTCTCACAAAACCTCTCTCAAAGTCACTTGTTGATTACTACATGCTTCGTAAACAGTTACAAGACATCAGACTGGGAAAGGACTCCACTTTAAGACCTTTCATGGGTAGATTTTTTTTCTCTAGAATCCAAAGAAATAGACCAGAGACTGTCCCGTGTTAATGTCCTGACATCGGGCACTTTCTCTTGTTACTTCGAAATGACCTAATGCAAAAGCTTCTCTGTGCTTCTCTGTAAGACACACAAAGGGTGGGTGCTCCGGGCTGCCCAGGGTCTGAGGCCCGTTCCTAGCTCAGCTCTGCCCTTTTGCAAAACACTGGTCATTTTGTCTCTGAAGATGTGATTCCATTGCTCACACATCTGGCTGCTGCTTCCAAAAACAATATTTTACTTTTGGCTTAAGAGCACATCTCAACATAAACATCTAAGCTCCCGAGTGTTGCTCTAACAGCTTGACAACTCGGTAGGTGTGGAGCTGGCTGCCGGCCAGTTCAAATCTTTCTGCTTCTTTCTTTTAATATAAACAGGACCTTTGAAGAACTGTGGATTCATTGAATGAACAAATGAACTTGTTTACATAAAACATGCAGGGGAAATTTTCCACTGTGCTTCAGCATGTAATTTCAGTCTGTTTTCTGATGGGCCGGCCCATTATGGAGCTGTTTTCCTAGACAAGGATGCTGTCCTCCATATGTTGGCCGAAGTAGTCATGCCAGCCAGCAAATGCAAGATTTGGTGAAGGGAGGAGGAGAGGAACACTATAGAGTTCTGCTCTGTTGGTTCATGAAGAATGGACTCTTGAGTTTGGAAGACTCCTTCCCAGATATATGAAATTAGAAATAGAAATGGGTTGAGAGCACAGTGCAGGACCTTTTATTGGAAGGAAGGCAGAGGTCTTCTGGACAACTCTTCTGACCTCCCATCCCAACGGCGCACTGCAAATCTAGTGATTTACATTAATTTGTAGAAGGTAAAGTGAGCACGATGGTCACTCAGGACAGGTATTGGGTGAGATGACTAATGGCAGTTTTATGTTATTTAGGGAAAATAAAGGTTGCTTTTTACGGGCTCTTGCACGGAATCCTATGACTCATCGTGGTTAATGAAGAGGCCCTTCCCATCACTCTACTTGCTGATGACAAATCACTCAAGGGGAGGCCAAGAGTTTTCAGAAAACAGTTTGTGTGCAGATGTGAAATCCGCAGGTGAAAGGTGCCAATGGAGAAGGAAGAGAGAAGGTTCGAGAGCCATGTGGGCTTGGGATGGCATTGGGGGTGAGGGTGGCATGGAGAAGTGGGGTGGCCATAGAAATATGCCCTCGGATAGGCACCGGGGTGTCTGTGAGAATGAAACAACCTCACACATTGGTGATCACTCAGCTTGATGTCGGAAACCCTCCTGCGCCCCTCCCCTATTGTTAGGAATGATTACTTTTTAGCTCAGGCTGATAGTGAGCTGGTTTGGTCAGAGATGGGAATCAGTAAAGCCTACTTATAAGATAAATAAATATGCCCTCCTACATGGGGGTTAGTGTTATCATCATTTCTTTTGACTGGCTCATAAACTCATGCCTCTGCGGTGGTACCTTCTGAGACATCAAAATGAAATCCTAGTGTTTTTTGTTTTTCTTTAACGTGCCAGTATTTCAGCTCAAAGCCCAGGTATGTTCCTCCAGCCAGCCAGATAAGAACAGCAACGTTCATAATCCCAGTACGAGCCAATGCTTGTGGGCCAAGCACTGTTCTTAGTACTTCACTGCTGTCTCTCCTGTTGTCACTACAACAACTATATGAGATTGGACCATCATTAATCCTATTTTGCAGAGGAGGAAACTGAGGCACAAGCAGATTAAGCCCCTGGCCCTAGCTGATGCGTCTGATGGAGACTATTGCCAGGGTTTGAATGTTGGTGGATGGTAAGGTTCTAGGTAAGAGTGAAAAAACAAAACAGAACAAAAAAACAAGAGGGTGAGCTAAGAGTTCAAGTCTTTGTGGAATGAAGGAGGGTATGAGGTGTTTCCAGAAGAGGGTGTGGAGAGTGTTGGATGGGTGGTGTAGACATGAGGCAGGAGATTCAAGCACGGCCTACTTTTGAAGTCAGAAGGAAAGTGGCACCTTCAGGACCAGGGACACAAGGAGGGCCCTGACCCTTCCTCTTGGCCTGGGGCTCCTGAACCATGAGGAAAACAAAGGACGAAAACCAAAAGCCTCCATTTGAGAGATAAAGTCAGGTTTGGATTAAGGCTGGTCTGCGATGGAGGGTTGGGAGAGCTGTTTGAAGGTAGTGGCAAAGGAGGGGATAGTTGATTAAGCATTTGCTTCAAAGGCTTTAGGAGGCAGAGAGGAGTAAGTGGTGGTGGGGGGAGGTGGTGGGAGGACGGGGAGTGGGGAGGATGGGAGACAAACGTTAGGAGAGAAAGTGAAAAAAAACTTGTTGACAGGGAAAAAAGAACCAGCATACAGATAAAAGGAATCCCTGAAGGAAGAACAGTGGCAACAAATCCTTTATTAAGTATTTGTTCACTAACAAATACTTAATAAAAACTATAATTTAAGAAAATTTTCCTAAAGCTAAAGAAAAAGGATTTGAATCGATTTCTGGAGAGACCAGTCTGTATCCCAAGAAGACTGAGCTGTAATGACCAACATGGAGTTCAAGCAGAATCACTGGACTTTAAAGAAAACGAAAAAATAAATCTTTGGGACGCGGGATTGCCGCATCCAGAGGGGAGTGGACAGACTTCCGGCCTGGCCGGGGCGCCTGACTTAAATTATTTCATCGCGACTTGGCCTCTTTGACTTTTTTGCTTTCATCTTTGCTTCTGTCATGTGGCTTCGGGGCAGGCACATGTTCTCCATAGGGTACCTCCCAGAATTCCTCAGCTTATGCTATCGCGACACGAATTTCAGCGTAAGAAGATGTCTCTCTAATGATTTCAGTGACAGTGTAAGGACCGCATCCGAGCGGACCAGCTTGGAGCAAATCCAGGTGGCCAGTGTATCCGCTGCTCTGATTGGCCTGGGTCACCTGCTCACCCCTGGAACGAGTGCAGGGCACCCCTGGGCCAAGAGGGACAGAGGGATGTTTCCCCAAGAGCAATACACATTCTGTCCTCAGACGAGGGAGAAATCGGAAAAGCTCAGGTCAAATAACTGCTCACCAATATTCTTAATCTGGTCTTTCCTGCTCCTGGGTCTCAACCCATAACCCAGAGGAGGCACCACGGCTGGTGTTGGGACGACAGGATGGGCTAGTACAGAAATGGGTTGGAGATATGACTCCACCCTCCACCCCATTCTCCACCATAGAGCACTGATCTGGCATTTGTCTTTGCTTCCAGGGAGGCGGCATCCTGGTTGGTGACCACATGAACGTGGCAGGACAGTGACGTGCCCTGATTCCACCAGGAGAGGACAGGGAACTCTGTGTTTGAGACCCTCACTGATCCTGCCCCATGTGTCTGTTCGTTTGGCCGGTCCCAACTGATAGCCTTTATATGAAGACTATTAAGGACAGTGAGTTCTGTGAGTCATTCTCGTAAATCACTGAGCTCAAGCGAGTCAGGGAGACCCCCTGGATTTGTGGCCAGTTGGTCAGAAGTGTGGGTGCCCCAGACACCCCCAAACCTTCAGCGGGCGTGTGAAGTGTCGGCAGCTTGCTGGGGACAGTGCCCTGAGCCTGTGGAGTCGGCATTATCTCGAGAAGTTTCCTACTGCCCCTTCCTCGTGAGTTTCCCAGGGAATTTCTGATTAGTCCTGGGAAACAATCCCCAGCCTTGATGATCGCACTATTGGACCCTTAATTGGTCTCCCTGGAGCGACTCAAGAGGGAAAGGAGCACGGCCAAGGTCAAGCTCAGATCTGTCCACTCCCAGGACAGAACCAAGCCTTTTGGCACTTGGAAGAGCTCATGGTAGCCACCAGATTCCAGCTGTCCCTCTCCCACCTGGCTACGAGGCAGCGTGATGGATTGGGGTGGGGGGAGCTGCACCCATCACCAGGCTACCTAGCAGGAAACGGGAGGAAGATGATAGTGGGAGGGGGACGAAGGAGCCTGCATGAGCCACTCAGCCTCCCCCTCGGGTAGATGAGAACAATTGCCCAAGCACACGGGGTTCCTCCCGAAACCGGGGACCCCCACACCCCTGTACCGGTCACCGGATCTCAGGGCTAGCGCTGACTTTCATATTCTCTGCCTACCTCTTACCTCTCTTCTCTCACTCCTTGTTTGTTTCTTGGGCCTTCTGTCACAGTCGGGGTGGTGGGGAGCAAACGCCCATCCGGTCTGTCAGGATCACGAAGGTATTGGGATTCACAACTGAAGGACGATTCTGGGAAAAGAATTACGCACCTGACCCCGCCTTTCCTTACACTCTATCTTTTTAAGATCTGAGCGCGGCGCTTAAGGTGGATGAGGATACTGGGTCCCTGAACCTCCCTTGGGTAATTGTGGTGTGGGCTGTTCCTCTCGCCATGGGCGTAAGAAAGAACCGTATTGACCTATTTACTCGTACCCGAACCTGTGCATGGGTCACTGTAACTAATATATAGCAAGCACATGAACCAAAACACTGGCAACTTTGTCCCAGTCATTCCTTTAAATGGGACCTCTTCCAATCACCCTCAAGGCCAACATCATTAGCAAACCCTTTTCCATTTAGCGGCTAAATGGCAGGGCTGTGGAGATGCTGCTGACCCATGTTTGCCTTTATGGGATGGAGACCTGCTTGGCTCTACCTCCAGTAAGTTCAGCTCCAAAATATTTGCTCTTCAATGGGTTAACTGTTCTCCCCTGACCACACCGAAGCTGGCAACAAGGGATGGACAGTGAGGCTTCACACTCATTTTCCCAGGGAAGAAGGTAATTCGTCCCCATGCAGCAGCTGGCTGGGATGCCAGGCGGGGGCCTGGTGAGGAGTGAGCCAGACCGGGGCGGGGACACCATGAGGGAGCCGGAGCCACGGAGAAGACCTGTGTTGGCCCAGGGCAGAAGAGAGAGTGAGAAATGTCCTGGCTTCTGCCTCTCCCCCGAATCTCCTGTCCCCCAACGGAGCTTACAGTTTGGCCTAATCTGGCCCGATGTGACCAGGGAGTCTAGGGAAGCAGAGCTTCCTCTGTGACACAGCAGAGCAGGACGAGGGCAGACAGAGGAGGGGCTAAGAATGAACAAGAGTATGACTGGCCCAGAGAGAGCAGGAGACCGGGCCTTCCTAGAAGATGGGCTTTGCCGGTGGTCTCACAATACGCACTCTGTGTCCTGCCAGTCTGATACAATTCTCCCTCGAGACCTACAGGTTCACTTCTTAGAAGAAGCTGTATTTTTGCCCAGTTACGCTGGACTCTGGGCAGTGTTGGTATATAGCCGATATAAAGTCAGGTGTGTTATGCGGGAAGTGACAGAATTCCAACTCACGCTGACTCCGGCTACCAGTGGTGACCTAGGGGATCAAGGAGAAGAAAAGTCCACGGAGATCTCATTTAAGACACAGACAGACCCAGGGGCTTTGACCGTTTGTTTAGAAAATCCTTCCCCTCTTGGCTTCCCTCAGTAGGGGCATCCCTGTCTCACTGTCTGGCAGCTCTGCCCTTGAACTGGCCAAGGGAACCCCAATGCCTCTGGGCTGAAATTCTGCCAGAAGAGCAACTCCAGGACAAGGAGCAACACCCCTCACTCAGGGACAACCCGGGCCTTGCGTTCATCCATGAACCAGTCCATGGGCCAAGACAAATTGGAGAAATGGGGCAGCTGGACCCACCTCACATGCTGGATCCTTCCTATTTAATCAAACCTCCCGAATGGAAAAGGAGCAAGAGTTTCTGATGATAAAGCAAATCCCTCCTCCTCCCCGCGCCCCATCAGCTCACGTTCTCTGGCTCACCCTCCTTTTCCAGAAGAAATAAAGGGGCAAACTCAAACCAAGAAGGCAGGAGTTTCCAGTGGTGCCCAGGTTCTGGGGAGAACTGGGGAGAATCCCCCACCCCAGCCAGAATCTTGCCAGGTAGTTACTAGGGAACAACAGTTACTTGTTCCCTTGTTCCAAAGGGAAAACACGGGTTTTAGGAGGGAAGTGGCAAGTCTCTCTCTCTGTGTCTCTCTCTCTGTCTCTCTCTCCTTCTTCCTCCTCCCACCCCCACTTCCCTGAAGTGGGAGCCTAGAGTCTCCCAAAAAATCCAAATTAGGACCCTGAGCTCATCCTGTCCCATCCTCCCCCCACCAGGAACACAGGCTTTCTGGGCAGCCTCTGACCACTGCAGCCTGGACAGAGAAGAGCTCACAAAGACTGGTCCTTTATGGCCCAGAGGGCAGGTGCAGCTCACCAGCCGCCCTCCCCACTACGCAAAAGGACTCCCTTGTACACAGATGTCACAGGGGGCGGGATGGGATGGCGCAGACTGTGGTTCTCTGCTCCTTCTTTAGCCTCTCATGTTTCTGCTGTGCTCCAGTCCATGTGCTTTGCCCTGATTCTCTCCTCCGCTCTCTCCTGCTGCTCTCGATAAATCTTTGGGTCTCACAATGAATATTTCTTAAGCACCTACTATCAGCTCTGGGTAGGGCTAGACTGAGGAATACAAACATGGAGACCCAGGGGTCTCTGTGTCTCTAGAATCCACCATCTGCTCAGGAAAATGGATAATTAAGATACAGCTCGATGATATCATAGGGACAAGAGGCTCTGAGGAGTCTCCAGAGAGAAACACTCTTCTCCTGCTTCAGATGCTTTGGGAGCAATGAACGGAGACAGATGTGACAGATGGGTCCTGAGGTTTATGTAGGAGTTCGCAGGCCGCTCTTGGGATACACTTCTACTGGATCTTCCCTTTCTCATCTTTCCCGGAAAAAAACAAAACAAAACAAAACAGTATAACATTATGGTTAGAAGCACGGACTCAGGAGATAGACTCCGTTCCTGCTCCACTCCCAGCAGTCCCTAGGTGGTCTTTGGCAAACGACATCAGGGAAATGACTTTACCTCTTTCTAGCCTCGGTATCCTCATTTACACAGGGATGATAATAACAGTACCCATCTTATAAGGTGGTTGTCAGGGGAGTTCACCGCCATTGTCAGATGACCCTTCAATCTAGGGTAGCCAGACTTTGGTTTGCCTCGGACTGGGGGGTTCCCCAGCAGGCAGGACTTCCAGTACAAAACCTGGCATAATCCCAGGCCCACAGGAGTAAGTGATTACTAAATCTCAGAGGCCACTGTAATAGAAGATCTTTCTTCAGCTCTCACTGGTTTTGGGGGGCTGCCCTCCATGCAGTGACTCTTGGACCCAGGCTCCTACCTTTGGACCCCTCCCAAACAGGATGTTGGCTTGGAGACTTCTCTGGGCCAGCCGCAGGCGACTGTTCAAATCCAAGTCCCATGGCAGCACCTAACTGCAAGGGACGCTGGGAAAGGAAGCTTTTCTTTTTGACCAGGAAGGAGGGAACCCGGTGGAGGACCTGCCTGTCTAACCTCGAGAGTGAGTGGAGGGACATAAAGGAGTGAGGGCAGGGAGCAGCTGGTGGGACTGGGGTGCACTGTTACTGGTGGTCTTCTCCTCACTCAACCTGCTTGTCCTCACGGTCACCTCCCCAGAGAGGCCGTCCCTGACCAGCCGAGCGAAACAACCCCTCCACTCCTGCTCTCTGCTGACCCCAACCTTGGTCGTCTGGGCAGCGTGAATTTCTTACTTACCTCCTGTTTTTCTGTTCACTACCTCATCCCTCCCCAACCAGAAGCCAAGTGCTGAGAGCCCAAGCCTTGGACGTCTCTTACTCCATCTGCCGATGGAAGCAGGGTCTAGAGGGGTCTGGGCCTTTGATACAGAAGCCTGTCTTTCTGGGATCAGGCAGTCTGTCCCGTGTCCCCAAGTCCTCAGTCTTCTTGACCCCTGGCCCCACCTGTCCTTCCTGCCTGGGTCAGACGTTCCGCCCCCATGTTCCTGGGGTTCTTGGCTCCTTCCTTCACCACCCACCGCCTCAGCCTGCCCCACCCACTCCAGCCCTTTCTTCCCGCCCGCACCCCACACCCCTTCTTTGAAGAGAGAGGTTTGTTTTGCTACAAGTGTAATTAACACACATTCGGTAAACACCTTATGCCATAAACTGTAGCAAGCTCCTCGTTATTAGACTCTGCAGATGGCTTCTGGGAACAAAATATTTATGAATCCTGTTTCAGTGGCATATGGCCCAAGAGGCAAGAGTAACGTGGATGGGAGTGACATTTCTCCCAGCATGCACCCTTCTCTGCTGCCTCGGGGGTTGTCAGTCCTGTCCCTCTCCCGTCTAGAAGGCCCCCGGGGTTTGGGATGAGGCTGGTGCAGAGCCCTCCCTGGGGACCCAGTCACAGGGCTCTGTTGGGACTCATAACCAGAAAATGAGGGAAGAGTCTGGGAGGCCGCCTGTAAAGGGAGGCAAGGAGAAGGAGATGTATCTGGAGGGATGGGGCTGTGCCGAGGGAGGGCGTGGGGCAGCCTTGCTGGGCTATGTGCCTGGAGATAAATCAAAGAATCATCCGGTGTAGTTCATAGACTCTGAGAAGTGGAGGAGCCCAGGCCTCCTGCCAGCCTCCCTTTTTGTTTGACAGCTGGTGGGGATGGAGGGTCTTTGGCCACACAGCTTGTGGGAGGCAGAGCTGGGACTGGGACGCAGCCCTGGAGAGCCGTGGGACCAGCCCTGGGGACCCCCACTGGGGGCACGGTTAACCTACAAGACTCCATCTGTGTACATTCAGCCCAAAGGAAGACGCGCAGAAAGGTAGAAAGATCTACAGAGAGAAAGCAAAGTGACCATTTAAAATGTGAACAGCACACGTGACTTTTTTTGTACCATTAACACAGGGGTTAAGATCATGGATGCTGAAGCCAGACCATCTGGGTTCAAATCCCCAGACATCTTTTCCCTCATTTTCTCCATCTGAGAAATGGGGGGAATAACAGAAACTAATCATGAAATAGGTTTATATGTCTAAAATATTTGGAAAACCTCTTGGCACATGTTAAGATGCTCAGTATTATACAATTGTTACCGTCATGGTTAAAATCAGTAACCTGGGCCCTGAAACAGGAGTCTATGAGAACATGCCCCTCTCGTTCTTCTGTGATTCGGGCCATGGGCATCTTGCTCACCTCCTTTAAATACGATTCTAGTTTTAAAATATATAAGAATATGTCTTCAACAGGATCCCCCAATAGAGGCAACGGCATGGGTATTAAAAAATTCATGCCTACTGTAGCTTATGGATAATCTGGGTGTGTTCAGGGTGTTTCAACTATTCCTGGTCTCTGCCCTATCTTTGGTCTTTTGTCAGATACCTGGACCCTTCCCCAAGACCCTCTCCCTCAGACTCTACTCCTGCTGTGAGTGCCTGAGTAACTCTAGCCTCAGCCCCAGTGGTGGGGTCTCAGGAATGAGGAAGGGGAGAGCACAGGGGCAGTGTTTAGGAGACATGGCTCTTTTCTGGAAGCAGCTGGAACGGGGCTGGGTTCCCAGTGGCACTCTGAGCAACCTCGAGCTGAAGGACAGTTGTGGCCTCCGGTCACCTTTCTGGGATTGTCCAGTGGCCTCTCCTTTCTCCCTCATGTCCCATTCAGAGAAGCCAAGCCACCGCCGACCAAGGGTGCTGGGGACGTGGGCTCTGTGGTTTCTTGGGGCTTGTCTGGAAGGGCCTGCGGGCACTAAAGCCTCAGTCTGTATCTGCCTCCACCTGCCTCCCTTCCCTTTTCTGCTCACCCCTCTGCCTGGGTCTGCCCTGTGGAAAGAAGGTAGCTGCACTTTCATCCTCTGTGTTCTAGAGATCCCAGACTAACACGCACCTTCTGGTTCACCTGCTTCCTGGGATCCGCAGCAAATCTCAGGGACCAAGTTTGTTCCCTAGATCTGCCCACGTTTCTCCCTGATGATTCATAGAAACTGTGAATGATGCTGGGCCCCACAGATCGGCAGCCCGGCTTGCGTGTGGCTGGCCTTGGTAAAGACCCAGATGGCATGTGACCAGCGACACCCGGGATGCTGTGAGACCCAGTCGCGGAGCCCGCTCCTGGGCCGGCTTACTAAATCGTCCTGAAGTTACGGGATAGCCACAGAAACGAGCATCACTCCTCTCTGTCTTCTCCCCAGTCGTGGTCTTTGAGTCTGTGGGGATCCCTCCACCCCTCCCGATGAGTGGATGTGGAGCCCCGACCTATTCCCCAAAGCCGGGGTGACAGACGAGCTCTCTGCACTTAAGAAGAATAGTGCGTGTTCTGGGACTGAACCCTCAGTTTTATTTCCGAAGTTGTCAAGGCCCTGCTGGCTCCCAGGGGGCACTCCGTCTTCTGGATGGCTTGGGGCACAATGAGGATTATCTTCTAAAGATGGTGTGAAAGGTAAAAATGGTGCACGGTAAAAATTGCCCTCGAAACGCCTTCACTGCGTGCAGAGCATGGTCAGCGCTGGGACAGGCTTGGAAGGGCCCCGTGTTTGGGGGTTAACGTTCTGCAGGCATCGTCTTGACATTCTTTGTAATTTGATCTTTGAACTTGTGTTTGTGAGTGAAGACCAATGGCACAGTGGAGTGTGCTTAGAGCCTTAGCTTATGGACAGCCCCGACTCCTCGCCTCCTGGGTGGGGCCTTAAGCTGTGCCCTCCCCATCCCCTGGTGCCTCGGGAGCAACACACAGCCTTCCTCTTCCGGACCCCCACTCCATGACCATTGCCATCTGGGGGTGACCCAATGTGGGAGAGCTAGGGTGACACACGCCCTTCACTGCATCACTGATCACTGGGAGGGGCTTGGGCCATCCCCAACCCAAGCTGGCAGCTAGAATTTCCCTAGATCTTTCCAGCTAATGAAAAAAATTTATTTATTTATTTATTTATTTATTTGATTTATTTTTTTTACCTTAAGCCATTTTGAATTGGTCTAGAGCCTCAAACCAAAAGATTCTTACGGACTATTTAGATAGCCAGGGCTCTGCCCATAGCTCCCCACCCCCAACACAAAAATCTGATTTCAGGAAATGATAGTTCTTCCAATTAGGTGGCAACAGTTGATAAGCTTTTGTGTGTTACTGGGTCAAGAGCATGGCTAGGAATGCAGAAAGTCATAGAGAGGGATCTTAAAGATGTTTTGGGGGATTGGCCTCTTTTTTCTATATCAGCAAATTGATACTCAGAGAGGGCAAGGTCTCCCCCAGGGTCACACAGCAGGCTTGGTGCTCTGGCTTGGGTTCCCATCTGGCTACAGAGTTGCCTCAGACACACCCTGGCCCCTCCCCCCGATTCCAATATGACCCTCTGTTGTTCTCTCTCTCTGTGTTTCTCTCTACATCTCTGCCTCTCCCTGTCTCCATCTCTCTGTTGGTCTGTCTGTCTCTCTCCTTCAAGTATACTATCACATGCTGTATGGACAAGCACAGTGTGGTGTATCCACGCAATGCATAGTCTCAGGCCCTAACAAAAGGAAGAAGTACTGAGCCACGGCAAACCACGTGCTAGGAACGCAGTAGTCACAACTAGCCCGATGGCACATGATTCCATTTACATGAAATGTCCAGAAGAGGAGGGGTGCCTGCGTGGCTGAGTCGTTAAGCGGCTGCCTTCAGATCAGGTCATGATCCCAGGGTCTTGGGATCAAGCTCCGCATCGGGCTCCCTGCTCAGCGGGAAGCCTGGTTCTCCCGCTCCCACTCCCCCTCCTTGTGTTCCCTCTCTTGCTGTGTCTGTCTGTCAAATAAATAAAATCTCAAAAAAAGAAGAAAGAAAGAGGTGCACCCACAGACGCAGAGGTAGAGTAGGGGTTGCCTGGGGCCGGGAGGAGGGAAGGATGGGAAGCGGCTGCTAATGGATACAGGGCTTTCTTAGGGAATGATGAAAACATTCTAGAATTAGATAGCAATGATGATCTTTGAATCCACCCAATGGATTAGCTCTTTCATAGTTCAGATTCTTGAGACCAACCTGGAACTTACTTCTTGATCAAATCACAAGGTTCCAATGAATTGAAAAGAGACCAATTTTGGAGGAGACAGACGCAATGCTGTTTCTCAGACTCCTCACCCTGTCTTGAGGACAGTGGATTCCTCTCAACTACACATTCCCCGTGGGCCATTCTGGACCATTCCATCCGTGCATGCCCCTCCGCCAGAAGCAGAGCCGGCTGACAGGCTCAGGCCATGCTGCGCACTCAAACCCAACTCACTGCACCCGGAACCAGCATGGATCAGAGCCCCAGATTCTGCTTTTTCCAGTCTGTTCCGTCCCCCACTCTGCTCTACGCCTGGAGTCTCACTGGGCTGAATGAAGTTCTGCCCTTGAGAGATACACAATTCTCCCTCCACGCCACCAGCCCCTAAAGGTGGTGAATGCCTTATTCTGGAACTCAGCTAAGAACAGTGATGGCTTGTCCCAGCGCTCAGAGAAGCACTCTATTAGACTCACCGAGAAACGGTGCTGTCTGGAAATACCGAGCTCCATGGCGACTTGGATGCCACACCATTTTTGTCTTATATACCATCCTCGGAACACAGTCCCGACTGTGCCCTGCTCAGTGCAGAGTGAGGGGTGGGATCCCAATGGCTCCACTTCTGGCTAGGAAACTGAGACACAGGGTAGGCTTCTCTTAGAATTCTGAGTCACTGCCACTGAGCTGGGCAGCCTGTTGGCTGTCCTCATTGGTAGAAAGGAGTCATGTCCACTGGGTCTCTGCTCCTGCCTCAGGATGCTCCTCTTGGGTCCTGGCCTCCTCCAGCAAAGGGCTAGCCTCCACCAACGGCATAACCCTGAGTGAGAATGTCACGCTGCCATGGCTCCCAGTGTGGAGCGATCAGACCCTGTCCCTAAGGATGGGGACAGTGTAAGCTGGTGGGAGCCCTCCAGCAAGCAGTCTGGCATTATCTCATGGAGCTGAAGATGCAAAGACCCCATGGCTCTGCTGGTGTATCCCCAGCGGCAATGGATTGCATGAGCACGGCGCCCAAGGACATCTCGCACTGGGAATAGCCTGGGTGTTATGGTAAGACCCATGCATCCATCCACAGGGGAAGGGATGGACACCATGGGAGGCCCTCACCCACGGGTCCACCATCAAGAGCGAAGGGGGGATTGAACTTACATCCATCACGCTGCTGAGCACGAGAAGCCAGACACAAAAGAATACATGATGAATTATCCCACGCACATCGCGTCCCAAATCAGGCCATGCGCGACGGTAGTGTGTGTTGGGGCAAACGGGCTCAGGCTGTGTAAAAGTGATGAGGATGAGGAAGCTAGCGTCCCAAGTCACAACAGTGATGACCTTGAAGACGGGAGGAGGCTGCGTTTGGGCTGGGACATGCGGAAGTTTCTGGGAACATCTACACCTGAATATGGCAGTGGGAGGGGCACCTGGGTATGCGCCTGGTCATAACCTGTTAATGGTAATAAATATGTACTATGAGCTCGTCGGGCTGTGTGTTGTGTTTCACAACTTTTAAAAATGTAAATGCCTGCGGCTCTACCAACTCATTGGCAGAGTCTCCTCTATGGTGATTCCTAATTTCCCACGAGTACTTAGCATCAGCACCCCAGGCTCGAACTTCACGCAGGATCAAGTGGCTTTGTCCCACTTTGTCAGTCACTGCGGGCTTCTCTCAGTCCCCGGCATGGCTCCCGACAGCCCTATGTTTGGCGGAGAGAAGCACGTTCGGTCTGTACCCAGCAGCCCTGGCAGAAGGGCTGGAGAGGGCGGTGGACAGAGGGAGCGGGTCCTCCAGTTTCTCCAGGGATCCCCAACACCCCAAGCCGGCTCCCCAGCGTCAGCACTTGAATGCGGTGTTTTCTGGTTTGTAGACAAAAATGCAAGGCGATGAAAACTAGCCCAGAAGCCTCGGGAATGCTGCGTTCCCACAGCTCCTTCTTGAAACCTGCTCTTGGCTGCGCCCCTGGAGCCCGCAGCCTGTCTCCGCCACGCCCAGGAAGGGGAAACAACACCGTTTTCTTCTCAGTGTCCAATGATGCGCCAGGCCCTCCCTCCCCAGAGCAAGGGGCTGTCTGTTTGGACTTGCAGGGCTTTGGGGTTTCACGTTGTTGACTTAGTTATTTGCATTTCTTTTGGGCCTGAGGTTGAAAGCAGGGTCTGTTCCTATGGCTGGCGTGAGGTCTGGGCGGCTGTGCTGTTGAAAGAGAACTTGGCATCCCAGCCCTGCAGGGGCAACCGCAGCGTGGGGGTTGCTGCTTTGGGGCGAGCCTTTCTCCATTTCTGGTTGGCGGCCACCTTCTTCTTGGTTTGCTTTCACCTGCTTCTTCCCGGTCTCTTGTTGGGTGAGGATCAGAAGCCTGAAGAAACAGAAGAAGCATTAGCTGACCTCGTGGGGGGACCCCGATGTGCCGAGCACCACTGTGTCTAATCCCCACACTTCCCTCCGTGGGAGATGTCCTTACTGTCATGTTCATTTTATAGATGAGGACGCTGTGGCACAGAGAGGCCAAGCAACTTGTCCAAGGTCACACAGCTACTTCCTGGCTGAGTAGGGATTTGAACCCTGGTGGTGGGGCTCTAGGACTGGGGTCTAACCACCGCTCCCTTTCACTCCTCTAGGGAGATCCCATCCTAGATGGAATGGTCTTCCCATCTCAGAGTTGAGGCAAAGAGAGTAGGGGGAGGAGGTCCAGCCCCCAAGAGAGATGCTGCGGGGGGTGTATCTACAGAGTCCACTGCTGCTCGGGAGACAAGCATGCACGTGGGACTTGAGCCTTTAGACAGCCAGCCCCTTTGAACGACCCTGCCTCCCAGGGTGCTTGGGACTCGTGCTCCTTGGCAGGAAAGTCATGCTGGGTCTCTCCATCTGCTGCTGTTGGTGTACCAGGTGTGGCCCTGCCCCTACCTGCTTTGGAAGGAAATTGATTCTCCATGATTTTGGAGGCTTCCTGCCCACCCATGGTTTAGGGCAAATTCGGGGGCTCACCTCGCCCAAGAAAACCGCAAAAGGGCCCTTGAGGCAGGAAGGACTGGTCTGCGTCTCTGGAGCCAAGTCATCTGGGTCTAGCCCTGGCTCTGTCACTTAGTAGCTGTGTGGCTCTGGGAAAGTTATGCCCTCACTCTGTGCCTCAGTTTTCTCATCTGTAAAGGGGGAAATAAGAATGGTCCCTACTCACAGGGTCATCAGGACGATTAAATCCCTTAGGATGCAGGAATCTCTGAGAACACTGCTTGGCATATAGTAAACACTCAATAAATGTCAGCGAAAATGATAACAGTAGTAGTAATCACAGCTGTTGTCACTATGGGACCTGTTCTTCCTTCTGCTGTCCAGGGCCTCTGTCAAGGTCATGCTCGGCAGCTTGGCTGGGCAACAGAATGACCCGTCCATGCTCTTGTCCTAATTTCCTGCTAACCCCAGACAGAGCTGTCCCCCGAAGGCCCTGGCCCACATGGGCCCTGGGTCCCTCTCTTTAGCATTTGTGAAGTCCCCAAGCCTCATCCTTTCTGCCCATCTCCAGCAAAGCACCTGCAAATATTTATGGAACACCTGTCATGTGTCAGGCACGGTTCTAGACTCTGGGGATCCAGCGGTGAGTCTTACTGCCATCGTGGAACTTAAATTATTCTCAGAGAGATTAATAGTAAGCAAAACAGATATGTAAATCCATGGAGAATACCAAGTGATGATGAAGACCAGGGAGAAGCATAAAGAGTGGGAGGGAGACTAAGAGAGGCCCGGATGGGCTTGAATGACTTGCAATTTCAAATTGGTGCATTAGGGATGACCTGACAGAGAGGGGCCAGGACCTGAGGGAAGTGAAGAAGTAAGCTCTGGAGACATCTGGAGGAAAAGCTTCAGAGGCAGAGGGAACTGCAAATACAAAGGTCCTGAGGTAGGCGTGTGCATGGTTGTTGGAGAAACAGCAAGGGCGCCAGTGTAGGGCTTTGACTTTTACATGGAGTGTGATGGGTAATCATTAGAAAATGTTGAGTTTGGGTATGACTGGGTCTGATTTATGTTTTTTAAATGTCCCTCTGGCTCCTGGTGGGGGTACAGCGTGGAAGGATCCAGGGAGGAATCAGGGACACCAATGAAGAGTCTACCAATGTGCTGACAGCAGCAAGGCTCAGGGTCACGGCCATGCGGATGGCGAGAAGCAGTCATGACTGGCTGTGTTTCTAAGGTAGAGGGAGGGGATAGAGGTGCGTGGAAGGTACTGCATGGGCTTGCCTGCCTCGGGGCTTAGGAAAGTCTCCGTGGAGAGGTTGTTGGACCCCAACACTTAAAGAGGAGGAGGGTTCACCAGGAAACATGGGCAAAGGACGTCAATGCAGGGAGGCCTGGACACGTGTGGATCTGGGTTCTCAGGAGCTCCGCCGGCCCAGATCAAGTCTTGTGGGGACTAGGCGTCAAGCCTGCACCTCGGGCCTCTTTGCTTCTCCCTCTGTGACAGGAAGGGCTGTAGGGTGGGTCTGCCAGGCCTGTGCTTCCCACTTCTCTGCACCCCCACTTCTGTTCTATTCTCCTCACTTTGCTCTGCTCTGGTCACTCCAGCCATCCCGGCCTCCCGCTCTGTTCAAGCCCTGTTCCCTCTTCAGGTAAGGAAACGGATATCTGGGGCCAGGCAGGAGCGAGTGGGCTGTCCTGACCCAGACCCCGTCTTCCGACCACAGTGCCAGGTTATTTGCTTAGCAAAGGACTTCTAAGCCACAAGGAAAGATGGGGCTTGCAAAGAAATACTAGATGTCTGGATGGAAAACAAACAGATCGCACACATTAGCATCAAATCACACATACCCTTCTCCTCCTGGGGAAGGTCTCGCTCATTGCTAGTCACTTTTTTTTTCCTCCCAGATATACAGAGGTATAACAGATGAATAAAACTGTATATACTTAAAGTGTACAATGTGACAATTTGATATACGTAGACATTGTGATTTAATCACCCAAATCAAGTTAATGAACATGTCTATCACCACACAGTTACTTACTTTTTTTTGTTGTGATGAGAATGTTTAAGATCTACATTCATTGCAAATTTTAAGTGTAAAATGCACAATACGATATAACTAACCGTGGCCACCATGCCGTACATGACATCCCACAACCTGTTCATTCTGTACATTAAAGTTTGTGTCCTTCCACCAACATGCCTCCCCACCGTCCTCCTGCCCAATCCCCCGCCAGCTCTGGCAACCACCATTCTACTCTCTACTTCTATGAGTTTGCCTATTTTTTTAGATTCCATATATGTATGAGATCGTGCATGAAGTATTTGTCCCTGTCTGGCTTATTCCACTTAACACAATGTCTTCCAGAGTCTTCTGCATTGTCTCAAATGACAGCATTTCCTCCTTTTGATGGCTGTATAATAGGCCATTGTCTATACACGCCACATTTTCATGATCCATCCATCCGCTGATGGACACGCTGTTTCCCCGTCTTGGCTCTCGTGAATGGCGCTGCCATGCACATGGGAGTGCAGTATGTCTTTGAGATCCTGCTACGAGCCTGCCATGAACACGGGTCCAATGCCTGTGGGCCCGTCCCTCTGCCGGAGAGTGCAGGCTTCGGGCTCACAGCCTGGAAGGCCACCACAGTGGGGGTTACACTGTATGGTCTTCTATTTATGACAAATGGTTTTAAATGGTTTTTTATTTATGACAAATGGTTTTAAATTTTGACCATTACGACAAATGGTTTTAAATGTTGAAGTGTGAATACATAAGGTGATAATTATATTTAAGTTGAACGTGTGCCGATTTTTAAAAAATGACTAAAGGAAATTAGAGACAGGCACAAATATCATGAAAAGCAGAAACAGAGGTGTGGATGAGGCTTGGGAAACCGTCAGGTGCTGGCTGATGTGCTGGGAAAATAGTGATAACCAGCATCTGTTGAGAATTTACTAGGGACCCGGCTCTGCTCTAAGCACCTCTACGTGTAATAAATAATTCACCCCCCCCCACCCAGGGACTCAGTAACGATCCCTAATGGACCAGTGGAGAAAACAAGGCACAAAGAGGCCACGGGATATGCCCACAGACACGTGACTAGGAGGTAACGAGGCTGGAAGTGTCGTTAGAGGAAAACCCCCTCCCTGACTGAGGGTCCTTGGTGGGAAGGCCCTGCCGTGATGGCCTTGGACGTGTCCTGAGTCTGTGTGGGAGTTAGCCTCCCCCAGGATGGCCTTGCCTGTGCGGTGGGACGAGGGTGTCATCACTTGTGGGTGGCAGCTACAGATGGCTCTTCCAGGCAGCTCCGTGACAGCCAAGCCAGGCTTTGCTTCCTAACCCAGCATGGGTGTTACAGAGCCACTGAACGCGATTTACTGCAGCCATAGCCCAGGTGACATGGGTCATTGCCACGGCTAATGGCATCTGCAGACCATTTCTTCTGCTCAATCAGGGCCCTACCATAGGCTGACAGGTCCCTCATGGGCTCCTGTCCCATGGCTCAGCACGTGGGTTGGAGCAGGTGCACTGGGGTGGCTCTGGGTGGTGGCCTGTCTTGAGACAAAGTCAGAACTTGGGGTTTGGAGCAGGAACAGAGTGGGAGGGCCCAGAAGGAAAGAGAATGGGAAGTCCTAGGCCCTGGGGACCCTTTTCAATTCATTTCCCAGAGGAACCAAAATGCCCCATACTAGCAGGATCTCAGAAATTGCTAATCTGGTCTGCACTGGGTCTTCATGAAGTGGAGCCAGCATTTGGGTTTGCTGGATTGGGAGAGCTTCCTGGAGGAGGTGGCCTGGAAGCTTGTCCTTGAAGGAGTCACTGCTGGACTTTGGGAGAAAGGAAGATGCAGGAAAAGTATTCCAGGCACGGGTTGGGAAGAGTGGGAATGTGTGGAGGGAAGGGCCTGGTGTGGGAGTCTGACCCCAGCAGGAGGCAGGCGGGGAGCTCGTCACAAGCGGCTCCAATGCCAGGCAAAGAAGATGGGAGAAATGAGGGAACTGGTTTTGTTTGTTTGTATGTTTGTTTAGTTTAAATAAATTGAATTTTAAAAAACATCAGGCTAGAGACTTTGTCATTTTTGTTTGTTTTTCCCTTACCTGTGGAATCAACGCCACATACCTAGCTCCCACCTACCGGGCAAGTGGCCCTAGGCTGGGGTGCCAGAGCTGGACACAGTTCCCCCAAAGGAACCTGCTGTATGATCACTACCCAGGGATGCTGGCCTGAAGTTGCCGAGTGCTTGGTCTTAGCCAGCAAAGTCAGAAATCTGGATTTTTATGTAAGGACACAAAATATGGATAGGCTGGCATTTGCAGGGGCATCTCTGATGGTTGATGATTTTGTCAGCAAGGGGTAGCTGGTGGGGGGGCGCGGGAGGAGAAACCCAGGCACGATCACACGTGATTGGGTCCAATTCCGGAGCAGACGTCCTCATGGGACTCAGAGCTGTGTCGGGGCGGCGGGGCCCATGGTTTCCTGGAGGCATCTGGTTTCCAGCAGCCTCCCAGCATGGCGCCCACACCATCTGGAACCACTTGTGGAGCCCCCGTTCCCATGTCTCTGAGAGCATAAGAGGCAGAGACTGTGTTCAACCTTGGCTATGACCTGCACCAACTGGGAGAGAAGGGCTGAGTCCCCCAAGCCCGAGTCACTCTGACAAATGCCCAGGCAGGGGCAGCTCTGGTTACAGTCCAGGACCTCTGGGCCCTCCTGGGGCCTCCATTAGCATATATTAGCTAATTAAGAATAAATTCACAGCTTGCCCTGCCCTGGGGACAGGAGAAGGAGCCAAGACATCAGCTGGAGGGCTTTTCTGACTCAGAAATTTCAAGGGTTGGAGCCCTGGGCTTTGACTGGATAGGAAGGCAAATGGCCAAGGGGTGGGCAAGGGGGTGGAAGTGTGGGAGCGAGCGAGCCAGATGCTTTATAGGGGTGGGGAGACCCCAAATAAAATTCAGCACGTCCACGCCCTAGCTCCTGACTTCTGCCTCCCTTTTTTTCTCTCCAGAGGGAATGGGGGAGAATGGAGGGGGCAAGAATGATGTGACACATCAGGGGTGGTCGGTGGGGGTTGGAAAACAGACCTGACCAAGGAAAGTGTCAGGAGAACTACAAGAGAAGGGGGCAGAAGCAGGGAAGCCCCAAGGGCAGCCTGGAAACAGGCCCGTGGGAGCCATCAGGGCGGGTGTTCAAGGAAGCCGTCCGGGTCAGAGTGTGGAAGGTTTGCCCTGGGGGAGGGGGGAGAGTGAGTACCAGACGCCACCAAGAACAGAGTGTGTTCGGGGCCCGGGTAAGGGTTTTCTGGGAATCCACACCTCTCATTCTCCCAACGTCCTCTGGGCTGGGTGGCTTTGTGCTGCCCACTGCTCTGTCTTCCTCAGGCTGCCTCCTCTGGGGGCCACTGAGCCGGCCGTGGCATCTTCAGAGGCAAAGGCTCCCAGGCCTCAAGGGCCCTGCCAGAGATGGGAGCGGTTGGTCTCACGCATGCCCTCAGCACAGAGAGGCGATCGAAAGCGGGGGCCCTTGACGATGGCCCCAGAGGCAGGACGCCAGGGTTTTGTGTTTGTTTTTGCTTCTGTTTTTGGAATTTCTACCCGCTTCGTTCCCCTCTCTTCTCCTCCCGAGTCCTGGACAGAACTACTTCTCTGTTCTGCATCTTGGATCACGAGAAGTCAGCGTGCTCTCTGTCCCACAGCAGCCGGTCAGGTTGGGGCCGTTAGGTGTGCGTGTGCGTGCCTCCCCCCGACACACACACACACACATTCACATGTGTACTTGCAAACACTCCTACACATGTACTCATGTACTCCTACACACACCAATGCACAACCATTTATAAAACACACTCACGTGTTATAAACACACACACTCAGACACGCATGCCCACACTAGTGCACACACACTCACACACACTCGTGCCACCAAATCTCTTACTGCGATGCTCTAACCCTGCCCTTGCTGAAGACATCACTCCAATCCACAGTACACCTTTCACTGCACACACACAGCCCCAGGTACAGAACCTCACCCATTACCAAGCCCACAGACGCATCCGCTTGTCATGCAACGCGTGTAAACACAAGCATGTCCCCAGTTATACTTTCTAAACACAAACATGGGCTTGCTCATCTGTTTCTGTTTGCTGAACATTTCTTGTACCCGTGGCACTTCTTTGTAAGGCCTCCTCTCGGGTACCTGGGGCGGGTGGTGGCCAAGGAGCATCTGGCCATGGGGGCTGGCAGAGGAGAAGAGAGTGAAGCCAGGTGTTGAATGAGGAAAAAGAACTTGTCTGGACATTGGCAGGATCATTCATTCATTCATTTTTGCTTGAAACTGTATCTTTGTTTGCTCGTGAAGTAGTTCTTCCCCCCAGTAGAAGTCCCACTGGGGCAGGATTTTTGTTTTGTTCCTTGCTTTGCCTCTAGGGATCTGAGCAGAATCTAACATTTATCAGAGCTCTCGGTACATGCCGTGGAATGAATGAATGCGTACATCAGTCCTCCCTGAAGAATTTGATGGAGGGGATTTGGCTCCTATGTGATGCAATGGGTTGTTTCAAAACATTCACAAGGAGCGAGGATCTTTCTACCCCTTTACAGAGCAGAGGATGAAATTAGTAGGCTTTTCACCAGGAGAGTGGGGTTAGAATAAAAGGATTGAACAGAGCTTGGGTCTGAAAATCTGCTGGGTTCTGGAAAGGGGCGAGGGCGAGAGAAGGAGGATGGAAGAAGGAAAGGAAGGAGGGGAGAAGAAGCAGGGGGAGGGAGAGAGGCAGGAAGAGGGAGGGAAAGGCAGGGGAGACAGGGAGAAATCGAG